>NC_059214.1:18521481-19721481 GCF_020615455.1 Coregonus clupeaformis | reverse complement strand
GGCTAATGTCTAACGGTATATGCTGGTAAGCCATGAGAGAATAATAAATGATGACCTGATAACGAAAGAAATAGACTCCATTCATTTGGAAAGTATTCCGAGCCCTTCACTTTTTCCACATTTTGTTTCGTTATGGCCTTATTCTGTTTTTTCCCCCCTCATCAATCTACACACAATACCCTATAATGACAAAGCAAAAACAGGTTTTTAGAAATGTTTGCACATAAAAATTAAAAATTAAATGAAAAAGGAAATATTTCATTTACATAAGTATTCAGACCCTTTACTCAGTACTTTGTTGAAGCACCTTTGGCAGCGATTACAGTCTCAACTCTTCTTGGGTATGACGCTACAAGCTTGGCACACCTGTATTTGGGGAGTTTCTCCCATTCTTCTCTGCTCAAGGACATTCAGAGACTGGGCCTGAAGCCACTCCTACGTTGTCTTGGCTGTGTGCTTAGGGTTGTTGTCCTGTTGGAAGGTGAATCTTTGCCCCAGTCTGAGCGCACTGGAACAGGTTTTCATCAAGGATCTCTCTGTACTTTGCTCCGTTCATCTTTCTCTCGATCCTGACTAGTCTACCAGTCCCTGCCACTGAAAAACATCCCCACAGCATGATGTTGCCACCACCATGCTTCACCGTAGGGATGGTATTGGCAAGGTGATGAGCGGTGCCTGGTTTCCTCCAGAAGTGATGCTTTGCATTCAGGCCAAAAAGATCATCAAGGACATCAACCAACCGAGCCACTGCCTGTTCACCCCGCTATCATCCAGAAGCCAAGGTCAGGACAGGTACATCGAAGCTGGGACAGAGAGACTGAAAAACAGTATCTATATCAAGGCCATCAGACTGTTAAAATATACATCAATAGCCGGCTACCACCCGGTTACTCAACCCTGCACCTTAGAGGCTGCTGCCATTTGTACATACAGTGCATTTGGGAAGTATTCTTTTCCCACATTTTGTCTGCACAAAATACCCCATAATGACAAAGCGAAAACAGGTTTTTAGAAATGTTTGCAAATGTATTACAAATAAAAAACAGAAATACCTTATTTACATAAGTATTCAGACCCTTTGCTATGAGACTCGAAATTGAGCTCAGGTGCATCCTGTTTCCATTGATCATACTTGAGAATCCACCTATAAAAAGAGACAATTCTCTCAGTAGTAAAACACGGGATAGCATGACTAATTTTGTAATTTTCCCCCACAATAGGCTTAATGGATGCTTTTGAGAACCAAAAACATGTGGATTGTTTGTAGTAGGCTAGTGTTCTATTGTAAGCTAGTGTTCTATTATAATCATGATACAAAGCCTTGGTGTGAGAGCTGTGTGTGGGCGCCTACTCTGAGCCACTCTGCTGTGCTGCTGTCGTGTGTTAGGGAAGTATCCGGTCCCTGCTGAGGTGGAACACTAAGGCTGGAGGTCACTCCTCATAGGTCACTTAAAGCCACACAGCAGTCCAACCTATTGCATCTCATTCACACAAAATGCTGCACATGGGTTGACATTTACTAAGACCTGGCACCACTGAAAGGCCGTCTTAAGACCTATGACGAGTGGCTTAAGGTGCCCTTTAAACTATACACTCCGTATACACGCCACCCTCTGAGAGATGACAAACTAGTCTCTCACATTTAAGGTTAAGAGCATAATATAATTCATTATACAACAGTAAATGCAAATAGAACAAATGCATTGCATCTCATTATCACAACAATCTATTCCTTTTTGTAGTGAAACAAGCAACGTATGTTGATCACTACCTCAAACGTTGCTCATCACATCAAAGTTGGTTCTATCTGATATATACTGTATTACTTTGTTTAAATTATGGATCAAGACCACTGATGTGCAGACCTGAGTTGACAACGCATATACAGACAGAAAGAAAATAGGAACTCTACTTTTCATATCCTCAAAGGAAACCCAGACAGGCTGTCCTTCTCCACACCAGTCCAGTCCATTAGTCTACACTCCACATGAGATTGGTGGCACCTTAAGTGGAATGGTATCAAATACATCAAACACATGGTTTTCATGTGTTTGATGCCATTCCATTTGCTCCATTGAAGCCATTATTATGAGCCGTCCTTTCCTCAGCAGTCTCTTGTGTTACACACAGACAGACAGAGCCATTCTCCTAATCTTCCGAGAATATATGATCATCCTATATTTACTGAGAGACTCAAACCAGATCTCCTGACGTCTGGAGTATTCTGATAATTCTCTCTAAGAACTTAACCCAATCTACTCTCTCACGCTCTACTCACCAGGGAAGAATGACATCTTTGGAGAAATGATCCATCTTTACACCAAGCCTGGGAAGTCCAATGCAGATGTCAGAGCCCTGAGTTACTGTGACCTGCACACGATCCAGAGAGAAGATCTCTTGGAGGTGCTTGACATGTACCCTGAGTTCGCTGATTTCTTCCTGACAAACCTGGAGCTGACATTCAACCTCAGAGACGAGAATGGCAAGGTACATTTACATCAGATGGTCCTAACACAAGCCTATTGGGTCCTCTGTCAAAACTGTATGGTCAGTAACCATAGGCTGCGTCCCAAATGGCACAATATTCCCTTTATAGTGCACTTCTTTTGACCAAGGCCCATAGGGTAGAGTATATGGAATAGGGTGCCATTTGGGATGCAGCCTATTCTATAGCATATTCTAACAATGAAATAGTCCTGACAATAACAGAAAAAAAACAAGGCTTGCCATATGAGATTGTGTAAAATTAAATGTCATATAATCCTGGTAAATCAGTAATACCATTTAAAAAATCACTCACTGTATTCCAAAGTATTTGGAAAGGTAATTGCATGACGATGACGTTATGTTAATGAATCTACACTGACTTTACTTAACATTCCTTAAAGGTCCAATGCAGCTGTTTTTTCTATCTCAATTTCAAATAATTTCTGGGTAACAATTAATTAGCTTACAGTGATTGTTTCCAATTGAAATGGTCAAAAATAAGCAAAGATACATTTTTGGGGGGTTGCTAGGACTGTTTGTGAATGGTCTGAGTGGGGAGGGAAAAACTGAAAACGATCTGTTATTGGCAGAGAGGTTTGGAACTCTTTCTTATTTGTCTATTAACTAATTTACCACCTGGTGATGTCACCAGGCTGGCCAAAAACTCCATCCCACCAAAACAGGTTGAGATGTCAGACAGTCTTTTCAAACAGCACTTACACTAAAATGGCATTATCATCATTTTCACAATTTCACAGTATTATTCCAGCCTCATAGTGTGTAAATATTCACTCACCGACCAGTTTATTTGGTACACCACCCTGCTGACGAAAATGGATCTCTCCTACAGACAGTCAGTCACGTGGCCTTGGCTTGCTATATAAAGCAGGCAGACAGGCATCGAGGCATTCAGTTACTGTTCAATTGAAAGTTAGAATGTGCAAAACTAGTGACCTAAGCGACTTTGAGCGTGGTGTGATCGTTGATGCCAGGCAGGCCATCCTGGGTTTTTCACATACAACAGTGTCTAGGGTTTACAGAGAGGGGTGCGATAAACAACAAACATCCAGTCAGCGGCAGTCCTGTGGGCGAAAACAGCTCATTGATGAGGGACGTCAAAGGAGAATGACAAGAATCGTGCAAGCGAACAGATGGGCCACAAACAGACAAATAACGGCGCAGTACAACAGTGGTGTGCAGAACAGCATCTCAGAACGCACAACTCGTCAATCCTGGATGGGCTATTGCACCAGACGACCACACCGGGTTCCACTACTATCAGCTAAAAACAAGAAGAAGCGGCTCCAGTGGGTACGCGATCACCAACACTGGACAATTGAGGAGTGGAAAACATCACTTGGAACATGACAGTGAGTTCTGTTTACTTGAGTGGCCTGCGCAGACCTCAACCCAATGGAGCATCTTTGGGATGAGATGGAACAGGCTGTTCGCAGCATGATCTACCTCCATCCAATCTGCAGCAACTGCGTGATGCCATCGTGTCAGCATGGACCAACATCCCTGTGGAATGTTTCCTTACACCTTGTAGAATGCCCCGAAGAATTCAGGCTGTTCTGGAGGCAAAGGGGGGTCCGACCCTGTACTAAATGGGTGTACCTAATAAAGTTGCCGGTGAGAGTATATACAGTGGGGGAAAAAAGTATTTAGTCAGCCACCAATTGTGCAAGTTCTCCCACTTAAAAAGATGAGAGAGGCCTGTAATTTTCATCATAGGTACATGTCAACTATGACAGACAAAATGAGAAAAAAAATCCAGAAAATCACATTGTAGGATTTTTAATGAATTTATTTGCAAATTATGGTGGAAAATAAGTATTTGGTCAATAACAAAAGTTTCTCAATACTTTGTTATATACCCTTTGTTGGCAATGACACAGGTCAAACGTTTTCTGTAAGTCTTCACAAGGTTTTCACACACTGTTGCTGGTATTTTGGCCCATTCCTCCATGCAGAACTCCTCTAGAGCAGTGATGTTTTGAGGCTGTCGCTGGGCAACACAGACTTTCAACTCCCTCCAAAGATTTTCTATGGGGTTGAGATCTGGAGACTGGCTAGGCCACTCCAGGACCTTGAAATGCTTCTTACGAAGCCACTCCTTCGTTGCCCGGGCGGTGTGTTTGGGATCATTGTCATGCTGAAAGACCCAGCCACGTTTCATCTTCAATGCCCTTGCTGATGGAAGGAGGTTTTCACTCAAAATCTCATGATACATGGCCCCATTCATTCTTTCCTTTACACGGATCAGTCGTCCTGGTCCCTTTGCAGAAAAACAGCCCCAAAGCATGATGTTTCCACCCCCATGCTTCACAGTAGGTATGGTGTTCTTTGGATGCAACTCAGCATTATTTGTCCTCCAAACACGACGAGTTGAGTTTTTACCAAAAAGTTATATTTTGGTTTCATCTGACCATATGACATTCTCCCAATCCTCTTCTGGATCATCCAAATGCACTCTAGCAAACTTCAGACGGGCCTGGACATGTACTGGCTTAAGCAGGGGGACACGTCTTGCACTGCAGGATTTGAGTCCCTGGCGGCGTAGTGTGTTACTGATGGTAGGCTTTGTTACTTTGGTCCCAGCTCTCTGCAGGTCATTCACTAGGTCCCCCCATGTGGTTCTGTGATTTTTGCTCACCGTTCTTGTGATCATTTTGACCCCACGGGGTGAGATCTTGCGTGGAGCCCCAGATCGAGGGAGATTATCAGTGGTCTTGTATGTCTTCCATTTCCTAATAATTGCTCTCACAGTTGATTTCTTCAAACCAAGCTGCTTACCTATTGCAGATTCAGTCTTCCCAGCCTGGTGCAGGTCTACAATTTTGTTTCTGGTGTCCTTTGACAGCTCTTTGGTCTTGGCCATAGTGGAGTTTGGAGTGTGACTGTTTGAGGTTGTGGACAGGTGTCTTTTATACTGATAACAAGTTCAAACAGGTGCCATTAATACAGGTAACGAGTGGAGGACAGAGGAGCCTCTTAAATAAGAAGTTACAGGTCTGTGAGAGCCAGAAATCTTGCTTGTTTGTAGGTAACCAAATACTTATTTTCCACCATAATTTGCAAATAAATTCATTAAAAATCCTACAATGTGATTTTCTGGAGTTTCTTTCTCTCAATTTGTCTGTCATAGTTGACGTGTTCCTATGATGAAAATTACAGGCCTCTCTCATCTTTTTAAGTGGGAGAACTTGCACAATTGGAAGCTGACTAAATACTTTTTATCCCCACTGTAAAACACAGGACAATCAAGTTTTTGGGCCTATGCTCAGGGCCACCGCTATAAAATGTTCCTGTATCAGATTATATCATATTAATTATTTAATATTACATTACATTTGCGAGATGGGCCTAGTGATCGATCCCAAATGGCACCTTATTCCTTATTGAGAGCACTACTTTTGACCAAAGCCCTGGCTTCTGGTCAAAGGTTTTAATAATATTATATACTATTTGCGAGATGGGCCTAGTGTGCATCTCAAATGGCACCCTAATCCCTATTTAGAGCACTACTTTCACCAGAGTTCTGGGCCCTGGTCAAATGAAGTGCACTATAAAGGGAATAGGGTGCCATTTAGAACGCAGTTTCAGTGATTGTACGTGCTGATGTTTCCATCTACACAGGCTGCGTATTCTCACGCTAGTGATTCCGATCCAGAAGACATTAAGAGCACAAAGAGCCCAAGAAGAATCTCCGTCACACCACATCCAATTGAAGGTGGGTTCCAGATTCACACTCCGCACGAGCACTTCCTCTTTTGCATGCATTTGTTTTATTGTTCTTTTTCACTGAGCAGCTCTCTAAGTCCCAGAAGAGATCAGTGCTTTCTTTCTGTGGCACTAGAGCACGGGTGTATTCCACTGACTCGTGTTGATTACAATTCCACAGGGGGAAGCAACAAGGAAACAGAAAATGACTCGGAGAAGGAGTCCTACTCTGGCCTAAAGAGAGCTTCAGTTGACCTGAAATGCTCAGGGAAGGCGGAGCAGAGGTCCCTGGGGTTGGCCATCCAGAGGTGTCCCTCGGTGGAAGACCCTGCACTGGGGCTTGACTCTAATAATACCGGAGACATCCAGGCTAGAGACAGCATGGAGAGAACTCCCTCTTATGACGATAACATTGGTAAGCAGAAATACAATGATAACCCTTACTGTGCTCACACATTACATTTGGTTCATTATCCATCGATGATCTAGTCCCAACATATTTAGTTTGTCAGCGATCAGGTTTTCAAGATATATAACTTTCTAAATACAGAAATACAGCCAGTATGATGCATTTTGCATATATAGTGTATACACAAGTATGTGGACACTCCTTCAAATTAGTGGATTCTGCTATTTCAGCGACATCCGTTGTTGACCAGTGTATAAAATCGATCACACAGCCATACAATCTCCATAGACAAACATTGGCAGTAGAATGGCCTTACTGAAGAGCTCATTGACTTTCAACGTGGCACCGTCATAGGATGCCACCTTTCCAACTAGTCAGTTCGTCAAATTACTACCCTGCTAGAGCTGTCAACTGTAAGTCCTGTTATTGTGAAGTGGAAACATCTAGGAGCAACAACGGCTCAGACGTGAAGTGGTAGGCCACACAAGCTCACAGAACGGGACCGCCGAGTGCTGAAGCAAGTAGAGCATAAAAACGTTCTGTCCTCGGTTGCAACACTCACTACCGAGTTCCAAACTGCCTCTGGAAGCCTAAGATCAACATGTGCAATGCCAAGCGTCGGCTGGAGTGGTGTAAAGCTCGCCGCCAATGGACTCTGGAGCAGTGATAATGCGTTATCTGGTATGTTGAATTATACTTCACCATCTGGCAGTCCGACGGACGAATCTGGGTTTGGCAGATGCCATGAGAACACTACATGCCCCAATGCATAGTGCCAACTCTAAAGTTTGGTGGAGGAAGAATAATGGTCTGGGGCTAACCCCTTAGTTCCAGTAAAGGGACATCTTAACGCTACAGCATACAATGACATTCTAGACGATTCTGTGCTCCTAACTTTGTGGCAACAGTTTGGGGAAGGCCCTTTCCTGTTTCAGCATGACAATGCCCCGTGCACAAAGCGAGGTCCATACAGAAATGGTTTGTCGAGATCGGTGTTTAAGAACTTGACTGGCCTGCACAGAGGTTGTTATAGCAGCAAAGGGGGGACCAACTCCATATCAATGCCCATGATTTTGGAATGAGATGTTCGACGTGCAGGTGTCCACATACTTTTGGTCATATAGTGTATGTCTAAAGATGTTAGGTAAAGTGGGACTTTTTGTATCAACCTATGTGACATGAAAGAGGTCCAACCAACTTTCTGGTAGAGAATGCAGTGATGAGTACTAAAAGTGTCGCCCATAATAAAGCGCAGTGCGCTATGATAAACTGCATCTAACGGCTTAAATGAATTGGCACTTCATATAGATGATGTCACCATAGTCTAGGACTGATAGGGACATCAACTGAATAATCTGCTTTCTACTATGTAGCGAGAGGCAGGACCTATTTCTATAGAATAACGCCATTTTTATTCTCAGCTTCTTAACTCATCAATATGCTTTTAAAAGACAGCTTTTCATCCATCCAGATACCCATATATTTGTAAGCAGGGACATGATCAATATGGAAACCATCCAAAGTACATAAGCTTAAATCAGTTATTTTTAAGCACTTTTTTTTACCTGCATTCAATACTAATTTCAGGTCAGTAAAGTTTTTTTGTAATACAATGAAGGCAGACTGTAGTTAAGATAGATCCTGGTCAACAATGGAGGCAATAGCACACACAACAGCATCATCGGCATACAAGTGCAGGTTACATTTTTTTATATTGTTAATGTAAACAATAATTTGTGCTGGACCCAGAATCGACCCCTGCAAGACACCTTTCATAATATCCAGGAAACCTGATTTAACACCATCAGTAGATACACATTGAGTTCTATCTGTGAAGTCATTTTTAAACCTGTTACATGCAGCCTGGTCAGGGCAAATTGAGGAAAGCCTCTGAGTTAGCAGTCAGTGATCAACCGTATCGAAAGCCTACGACAGGTCAATGAAGAGGGCAGCACAATGTTGCCTTTTAACCATAGAGTTAACCACATCATTAATAACTAGAGATGAAGCATAGATGGTGCTATGATCTGGTCTAAAACCCGACTGATGTACACTACCGGTCAAAAGTTTTAGAACACCTACTCATTCAAGGGTTTTCCTTTATTTGTACTCTTTTCTACATTGTAGAATAATAGTGAAGACATCAAAACCATGAAATAACACATATGGAATCATGTAGTAACCAAAAAAGTGTTAAATAAATCAAAATATATTTTATATTTGAGATTCTTCAAATACCTAACCTTTGCCTTGATGACAGCTTTGCACACTCTTGGCATTCTCTCAACCAGTTTCATGAGGTAGTCACCTGGATACATTTCAATGAACCGGTGTGCCTTCTTAAAAGTCAATTTGTGGAATCTATTTCCTTCTTAATGCATTTGAGCCAATCAGTTGTGTTGTGACAAGGTGGGGGGTATACAGAAGATAGCCCTATTTGGTAAAAGACCAAGTCCATATTATGGCAAGAACAGCTCAAATAAGCAAAGAGAAACAACAGTCCATCATTACTTTAAGACACAAAGGTCAGTCAATACGGAACATTTCAAAAACGTTGAACGTTTCTTCAAGTGCAGTCGCAAAAACCATCAAGCGTTATGATGAAACTGGCTCTCATCAGGACCGCCACAGAAATGGAAGACCCAGAGTTACCTCTGCTGCAGAGGATAAGTTCATTAGAGTTACCAGCCTTATAAATTGCAGCCCAAATAAATGCTTCACAGAGTTCAAGTAACAGACATATCTCAACATTAACTGTTCAGAGGAGACTGTGTGAATCAGGCCTTCATGGTCGAATTGCTGCAAAGATACCACTACCAAAGGACACCAATAAGAAGAAGAGACTTGCTTGGGCCAAGAAACACGAGCAATGGACATTAGACCGGTGGAAACTTGTCCTTTGGTCTGGAGTCCAAATTTGAGAGATTTGGTTCCAACCGCCGTGTGTTTGTGAGACGCAGTGTGGGTGAACAGATGATCTCCGCATGTGTATTTCCCACCGTAAAGCATGGAGGAGCAGGTGTTATGGTGTGTTTTTTTGGTTGCTGGTGACACTGTCTGGGATTTATTTAGAATTCAAGGCACACAACCAGCATAGCTACCACAGCATTCTCCAGCGATACGCCATCCCATCTGGTTTGGGCTTAGTGGGACTATCATTTGTTTTTCAACAGGACAATGACCCAACACACCTCCAGGCTGTGTAAGGGCTATTTTACCAAGAAGGAGAGTGATGGAGTGCTGCATCAGATGACCTGGCCTCCACAATACCCCGACCTCAACCAAATTGAGATGGTTTGAGTCGGACTGTGGGAACTCCTTCAAGACTGTTGGAAAAGCATTCCAGGTGAAGCTGGCTGAGAGAATGCCAAGAGTGTGCAAAGCTGTCATCAAAGCAAAGGGTGGCTATTTGAAGAATCTCAAATCTCAAATATATTTTGATTTGTTTAACACTTTTTTGGTTATTACATGATTCCATATGTGTTATTTCATAGTTTTGATGTCTTCACTATTATTCTACAATGAATGAGTAGGTTTTCTAAAACTTTTGACTGGTAGTGTACATTTAGAATACTTTTCAAAGATAAGATCTTATCTGAGAATTAATCAAGGATTCTAATATTTTAGCTAGGCAAGAAAGTTTAGAAATAGGGTGATAATTATTTAGGTCACAAGGGTCACCACCTTTGTGAAGGGGGAGTACATGGGCCGCCTTCTAAACCTTTGGGATAGTACCAGATATAAATATGGGTTAGTGATTCAGAAATCAGGGGTGCAGAGAGCTGCTGCTAAAATGGATCATGCATATCAGCCCCAGTGGATGTTTCAAGACAAAAACAGAAAGAGGAGTGTGTGTTACAGTCTGGGCGTTCCAAAAGCTCCTGCTACATCAGACAAACGTGATGAAAGTTCATTATCAGCCTGTCGTTTGTTTCAAATCACAAAAGAGCTGCTCTTACCCACACCAGCATTAATCAATGTACACAGCATGTATTAGCAGTGTGTCTAGCAGAAATATCACCAGAGTTAGCCTGACTACGACCCACTACTTTATTATTTGTTTATTTGCATCCCCATTAGCTTTTGCAGAAGCAGCAGCTACTCTTCCTGGGGTCCACAAAAAAAACACAATACATGACAAGTACCAAAACACTGATACACTGATAGACAGTTACACAAGGGCAGTTACACTAATGTTTAATTCCAACAATATACAAACAATACAACCACAAAAAATAATACAAACAACACAACAAAATAGTTGTGTGTTAGATTGTCTGTGTGTGCGTGTGTTTGTGTGTGTGTCCCCTCACAGACCTTGCCGTTCCATAAGATTTTTTAAATCCGTTTTTTAATAGGTCATTTTTATATTTTCTGGAGTAATTGGAGATAGAAGGGAGTTCCATGCGATAATGGCTCTGTATAATACTGTGCGTTGCCTTAATTTGTTTTGGACTTGGGGACCGTGAAGAGACCCCTGGTGGCAGGGCTCGACATTAAGGCTTGTCCGGGGCAAATAAAAAAATAGTCGGACAAGCAGAATATAGATCTCAGTTGTCCGAATGGCCAAGTAAAAAAAAATCACAATATCAAACAATTACTCAGATCAGAATTGGATCAGGTAGCGGCACTGCCACAGTGCACAGCAGGGCAGTGCATGGTTGACAATGAGTAAATTGGCTATATTCCTATTTGCTATAGCCTATTTCAATAAATGTGTTATATTTACACAAAACAAGAGAACAATGTAGACAGAGCTAAGATTCTGACCAAAGTAGCGGAAAATATTTGGTTAGAAAATATATATATATATTTTTCTCTCTCTCATATTTTTACAGCAGACACTCCGATGTCTTATTGTTGCAAAAGCCCAAATGTTATATTTTCTCTCCATTTGATATGAACATGACTTGGCCTATTAAGCCACTCTTTCAGTTTAATGCATGCTAGATTTGCAATGTGAAACCTACATACAATGCATATAATAGCCTAGGCCTAATAAGAGGGGAGGATGAGAAAAAATGTGAATCAGTTTATAATTATCCTGTTCTGAGGACAGCAGAGTTGCTCTGCAGCCCATGACGATGTATCACCCATCACAAGACACACAGCCAGCGAGACTCGTTAACTGTGTCACTCGATACATCTGCACGCTTCTGCATAAGGCCTTGCTAAAGATTTGGCTCCACTAAATATATTTAGTCAATGTCATTATTCCTCGTCCCTCCCGTAGAATGCCAGCCAGTCTTCTTGTATTTACTTATTTACTTTTCTTTGTACATTATTTTGGATGGTCGCTAGGGGCCGATAACATTGTCTATGGCAGGGGTGTCCAACTCATTCCATAGAGGGCTTAGTGTCTGCTGGTTTTTGTTTTTTCCAATCAATAAAGATCTAGACAACCAGGTGAGGTCCTTAATAATCATTTACCTTAATTCATTAATCAAGTACAAGGGAGGAGCGAAAACCCGCAGACACTCGGCCCTCTGTGGAACGAGTTTGACACATGATGTATGGGCAAGAGCAGAAAATTATTTCAGATCCCTCCTATGTACTTAATTCATTTTCAGTCACCCTTTTGCTGAAGGTGTTACGGACAAGTAAAACATCTATCCTAAATAGCTAAAAAAGTGAATGTCAAGCCCTGCCTGGTGGCATGTCTTGTGGGGTATGTATGGTTGTCTGAGCTGAATTTTATTTGATTATGCAGACAATCTGGAATTTTCATCACAGTAATATTTCTCATAAAAACTAGAAGAGAAGCAGTTAGTCTCTCGTCAACCCTCAACCAGGAAAGACTGGCATGTTGTTGATGTTAGTTCTATATAGGCAGTTAAGGGCAAGGTGTGCAGCTCTGTTTTGAGCCAGCTGCAGCTTTGCTAGGTCTTTCTTTGCTGCACTTGACCATATTACCAGACAGTAATCAAGATGGGACAAAACCAGAGACTGAACAACTAGTACAATTGATTTGTGTCAAAAACACAGAACATCTTGTTATAACAGACATACCCCTCCCCATCTTCACAACAACTTTGTCAATATGACTTGACAATGATAATTGACCATCCAATGTTATACCTAGGAGTTTAACTTCAACTTGCTCAATGGTCACACCCTTTATGCACAACTCCAGTTAAGGTTTAGGTCGTAGAGAATGTTTTGAACCAACTACAATGCTTTGAGTTTTAGATGTATTTAAGACCAATTTATTATTAATCACCCATTCTGATACTGAGTGTAACACCTTATTTAGAATTTCAGTGAGCTCACTGTAGAGTGTGGAATCATCTGCATACATAGTCATTCTAGCTTTGTGTAAGACCAGTGGCAAATCATTTGTAAAAATAGAGAAGAGTAGCAGCCCAAGGCAACACCCTGAGGAACACCGCACTGCACATATCTGATGTTAGAGAAGCTTCCATTGAAGAACACTCTCTGGGTTCTATTGGATAAATAATTTATTCAATAACAATTTATGATCAATAACATCAAAGGCTGCAATGAAATCTAACAATACAGCTCCAACTATCATCTTATCCATTTATTTTAACCAATCATCAGTCATCTGAGTCAGTTCAGTACACGCTGAGTGCCCTTCTCTATATGCATGCTGAAAGTCAGTAGTTAACTTGTTCTCTGAAAGATAGCATTATTTTTGGTCAGTTTACTAAGAACAGGCAGCAAACTGGTTGGGCAGCTGTTAGAGCCAGACAAGGGTACTTTCCTATTTTTAGGCAGTGGGATTACTTTAGCTTCCTTCCATGCCTGTGGACACACACTCCTTTAGGCTTTTGTTAAAGATATTGCAAATAGGGGTGGCAATACAGTCTGCTACCATTCTCAATAGTTTCCCACCAAGGTTGTCTATACCTAGTGGCTCATCATTATTGATGGATAAAAATAGTTTTTCCACCTCTCCCACACTAACTTGACTAAATTCAAAACAGCTATCCTTCTCTTTCATTATTATATATTTTATACAAAAATATGATGGTTCACTGTTCAATGTTGTCATTTCACTTCTGAATTTTTCCACTTCACTAGTGTCATGCCCTGGCTCTGGGGACACTTGTATGTTGAGCCAGGGTGTGAGTTTCAGTTGTATTCTATGTGTTCCATTTCTATGTTGGCCAGTGTGGTTCTCAATCAGAGGCAACGAGTGTCAGCTGTGGCTGGTTGTCTCTGATTGGGAACCACATTTAAACAAGCTGTTTGCCCACAGTGGTTGTGGGATCTTGTTCTAGTTGGTTTGTGTTAGACCGTTGACTGTCACGTTATCGTTTAGATCGTGTATCACCTATAATAAATATGTTCGCATTCAATGCTGCGCCTTGGTCCTCCTCTCTTACCGACGATCGTGACGGAAGATCCCACCAGAACTGGACCAAGCAGCGGGTCCAGGAGCCATCGCCAGCGAAATCCCTAGCGGATATCCAGCGCCTCCTCGACTGGGTCAAGCCGGGTGAGGAAGAGAGGGGCTTGACGTGGAAGCAGAAGGGCGAAAGGCTGGCGAGAAGTATGGAGACCTGGTCCACGGGTAGGAGTGAAGCCCATAACATTTTTAGGGGGGGGCTAACGCCGTGGACAACGGGCCAGCAGGAGACCGCGACAGAGCGGCCCAGCGGGTTGGCAGAGGAGGCCGCCAGGTTACGGGGGCCACTGGTCGAAGAGGGGATGGAAGGTGTAGAGGCACGGCGAGAGGTACTGGGGTGTGTTACCAGTCCGGTCCGGCCCGTTCCAGATCCCTGCGTAGGGCCAGTGGTGTGTGTCCCCAGTACGGTCCGGCCTGTTCCTGCTCCCCGCACCAGGCCAATGGTGCGAGTCTCCAGCCCGGTCCGGCCCGTTCCTGATCCCCGCACCAAGCCAATGGTGCGCATCGCCAGCCCGGCCCGGCCTGTTCCTGCTCCCCGCACCAAGCCTATGGTGCGCTTCGCCAGCCCGGCCCGGCCTGTTCCTGCTCCCCGCACCAAGCCTATGGTGCGCGTCGCCAGCCCGGTCCGGCCTGTTCCTGCCACTCGCACCAAGCCAGGGGTGCGAGTCGTCAGCCCGGTCCAGCCCGTTCCTGCTCCACGCACCAAGCCAGGGGTGCGTATCGTCAGCCCGGCCCGGCCCGTTGCTGCTCCACGCACTAAGCCAGGGGTGCGCATCGTCAGCCCGGTCCGGTCCGTTCCTGCTCCACGCACCAAGCCAGGGGTGCGCATCGTCAGCCCGGTCCGGCCCGCTCCTGCTTCCCGCACCAAGCCAATGGTACGCGTCGCCAGCCCGGTTCGGCCCGCTCCTGCTCCTCACACCAAGCCAGTGGTGTGCGTCGCCAGTCCAGCACGGCCCGTGCCTGTTCTCCACACCAAGCCAGTGGTGGGCGTCGTCAGTCCGGCACGGCCCGTGCCTGTTCCACTGGTGCCTGGTCCGGCACCGGTCAGATGCGTTACGCCGGAGCTAGAGCAATCCGCTCCATCAGTGTGCAGTCCAGCTCCGGCCAGCGGGGCCAGACCGGACCAGGGGTACTTTGGGGGGTTGGAGTGGGGATCAGGCCCGGAGCCGGATCCGCCGCCAAGGCGGAGTGCCCACCCGGTCCCTCCCCTGTGGTATTTAGTTGGCGCGGTCGGAGTCCGCGCCTTTAGGGGGGGGGTACTGTCACGCCCTGGCTCTGGGGACACTTGTATGTTGAGCCAGGGTGTGAGTTTCAGTTGTATTCTATGTGTTCCATTTCTATGTTGGCCAGTGTGGTTCTCAATCAGAGGCAACGAGTGTCAGCTGTGGCTGGTTGTCTCTGATTGGGAACCACATTTAAACAAGCTGTTTGCCCACAGTGGTTGTGGGATCTTGTTCTAGTTGGTTTGTGTTAGACCGTTGACTGTCACGTTATCGTTTTGATCGTGTATCACCTATAATAAATATGTTCGCATTCAACGCTGCGCCTTGGTCCTCCTCTCTTACCGACGATCGTGACAACTAGTGAAGTAGTCATTGAAATGATTGGCAATATCAAATGCTTTTATTATAAATGACCCATCAACTTCAATGAACGATGGAAATGAATTGGGTTTTCTGCCCATGATTTTATTTAAGATACTCCAAAAATATTGATGTCATTTATCTTGGTTTGGTATTATAGTTTCTTCTTCGTTTTGTTACGTTTAGTCACAAAAGTTCTCAATTTACAGTATGTCAACCAAACAGCTGAGCAGCCTGACTTGTTTGCCACCTCTTTTGCATGAAAACCTTTCAACCATACCATTTTTCAATTCATCATCAGTCCAGGGGGCTCTAACAGTTCTCAAAGTGAATTTCTTAACAGGTGCATGCTTGTCAACAATTGCTATGAATCATTTTTAAATACTTCCAGTGCTGCATCTGGATTCACTTCCTCATACACATCAGATCAACATAAATGTTTTTCATCTTCAACAAAAGTCCTGAGAAAACATTTTGTATGATCTCTTATAAATTACATACTTTAGGACCAAACTTTGGCGTTCCATTTTATTGCCACAATGTTATGGTCACTACAGCCAATGGGAACTGATGTTACTTTGGAGCAAAGCTCTGCAGCATTAGTCAATATACAGTGAGGGAAAAAAGTATTTGATCCCCTGCTGATTTTGTACGTTTGCCGACTGACAAAGACATGATCGGTCTATAATTTGAATGGTAGGTTTATTTGAACAGTGAGAGACAGAATAACAACAAAAAAATCCAGAAAAACGCATGTCAAAAATGTTATAAATTGATTTGCATTTAAATGAGGGAAATACGTATTTGACCCCTCTGCAAAACATGACTACATGACTACTTGGTGGCAAAACCCTTATTGGCAATTACAGAGGTCAGACGTTTCTTGTAGTTGGCCACCAGGTTTGCACACATCTCAGGAGGGATTTTGTTCCACTCCTCTTTGCAGATCTTCTCCAAGTCATTAAGGTTTCGAGGCTGACGTTTGGCAACTCGAACATTCAGCTCCCTCCACATATTTTCTATGGGATTAAGGTCTGGAGACTGGCTAGACCACTCCAGGACCTTAATGTGCTTCTTTTTGAGCCACTCCTTTGTTGCCTTGGCCGTGTATTTTGGGTCATTGTCATGCTGGAATACCCATCCACGACCCATTTTCAATGCCCTGGCTGAGGGAAGGAGGTTCTCACCCAAGATTTGACGGTACATGGCCCCCTCCATCGTCCCTTTGATGCGGTGAAGTTGTCCTGTCCCCTTAGCAGAAAAACACCCCCAAAGCATAATGTTTCCACCTCCATGTTTGACGGTGGGGATGGTGTTCTTGGGGTCATAGGCAGCATTCCTCCTCCTCCAAACACGGCGAGTTGAGTTGATGCCAAAGAGCTCAATTTCGGTCTCATCTGACCACAACACTTTCACCCAGTTCTCCTCTGAATCATTCAGATGTTCATTGGCAAACTTCAGACGGCCCTGTATATGTGCTTTCTTGAGCAGGGGGACCTTGCGGGTGCTGCAGGATTTCAGTCCTTCACGGCGTAGTTTGTTACCAATAGTTTTCTTGGTGACTATGGTCCCAGCTGCCTTGAGATCATTGACAAGATTCTCCCGTGTAGTTCTGGGCTGATTCCTCACCGTTCTCATGATCATTGCAACTCCACGAGGTGAGATCTTGCATGGAGCCCCAGGCCGAGGGAGATTGACAGTGCTTTTGTGTTTCTTCCATTTGCGAATAATCGCACCAACTGTTGTCACCTTCTCACCAAGCTGCTTGGTGATGGTCTTGTAGCCCATTCCAGCCTCGTGTAGGTCTACAATCTTGTCCCTGACATCCTTGGAGAGCTCTTTGGTCTTGGCCATGGTGGAGAGTTTGGAATCTGATTGATTGATTGCTTCTGTGGACAGGTGTCTTTTATACAGGTAACAAACTGAGATTAGGAGCACTCCCTTTAAGAGTGTGCTCCTAATCTCAGCTCGTTACCTGTATAAAAGACACCTGGGAGCCAGAAATCTTTCTGATTGAGAGGGGGTCAAATACTTATTTCCCTCATTCAAATGCAAATCAATTTAGAACATTGTTGACATGCGTTTTTCTTGATTTTTTTGTTGTTATTCTGTCTCTCACTGTTCAAATAAACCTACCATTAAAATTATAGACTGATCATTTCTTTGTCAGTGGGCAAACGTACAAAATCAGCAGGGGATCAAATACTTTTTTCCCTCACTGTATGATCAATACAAGTGGATGTCACAGATTCAACACTATTGGTATGCACTGTAGTTGGTTGAGTGATAACCTGGGTCATAATACAGCTCTTGAAGTCAATGTTCAGGTCACCCAGAAAATAGAGCGCTCTGTTAACATCACACCCAGTATCAAGCATTGCACACATATTATCCAAATACTGACTGTTAGCACTTGGTGGCCTATAGCAGCACCCCAAAAGAAGAGGCTTTAGATGAGGCAGGTGAACTTGCAACCACAACACCTCAACAACATTTGACATGAGATCCTCTCTAAACTTTACAGGATTATGGCTCTGAAGCTATACAGCAACACCTCCCCCATAGGCATTCCTGTCTTTTCTGTAGATGTTATATCCTTGTATTGCTGTATCATCAAAGGAATGATCTAAGTGAGTTTCAGAGATGGCCAGTACATGAATGTTATCCGATGATAGCAAGTTACTGATTTCATGAACCTTAATTCTAAGGCTACATACATTAATAGGGGCTATTCTTAGCCCTTTCCTGGGTAGCTAATCGGAGGTAGAAATAATATATTTTAAAAAGTTAAAAACATTGTTTGGCTAATAGAGTCAGTCAATCAGGCACTTGTGAGTGTGTGTTGTTGGGCTGAAGCTACTGACCCGGAAGCTTGGTTCTCTCACTTCTCCCAGGCTTTTGGGAGGGAGCGTGGGGAATGAGCTTGTCGTAGTGGATGTAAGCAATGTCCCCACACTCTCTGGTAGCTTTCATAGCTGGGATAAGTTATTTCCACCTCTGGCACACAGCTTCAGAGAAGTCCTCGTTGAGGAAGATGTTGGTTCCTCTCAAGTTCTTGGCTCTCTCCAGAAATTCCATCTTGTCCTTGAACCTTAGGAACTTGTCCCACTATGTCCCACTATGAAATAGAAAACAATTTTGTCTCCTGAAACACTAGCTAGGCAAATAAATTACAAACACAAGGAACAACACACAGCAGCTTTTCACCAAAAGATGAATAGTGTTCTATTTTAGTGGTTGGTTGGTTTAGTGATTACCAGGCTCCTATGCTCTGACCCACATGTGAACTTGTAAAGGATGTGTTTCCCTCCCTCGTCAGATCTGTGCAATGACAAATGGGACTGCGAGAAACCCCGAGACTACCTGGATGAGTCAGCACAATTGCAGGACCTGAGGGGCGAGGATGACGATGCCAGTGAAATCACATACGGAGAGGTGGAGCAACGCTTAGATCAGCTCCAAGAGCACTTAAACAGGTAGGCCTACTGTACTGCACTCCTTTGGCCATCTCTGACCTTTACAATGTAATGTCTAACATTCATGGAAATCTAACTTCAATCCAGCTATAAAGCTCTTGTTTTTCTATACTGTCTCATGGAGACAACGGAAATTCTGAATTCGCATAAAAAGTCCATTGTTGTTACTGTTGCATTTTGTGAATCCGTCTGGCCCTGTGGGCACCTCATGACTGAAATCTATGAATCCCAAATAGACAAGTCACCCAGAATGTGTCTAAAAGCTGTTATAAAACCATACGAAAAATGACAGCACACACTCTCCAATGAATACAAATTCAAACAACATCACAACATGTAAATAGAAACTTGTTCCATGTGCAGTATTATATTTGAATCCCCATTATTTCCTGAGGCAGTCAAACAGGTTGAGAGGAGAGATATCAACACACCTGCAGCCAGCAGGCTGCCGAGAGCAGACAGACAAACAGAAGGTGGTATTTTTAGCATGAATTATCACAGAGAATAGGAGACCTCAAATAAAATCTTATTCGTCACATCAAATCAAATCAAATTGTATTTGTCACAAGTGCCGAATACAACAGCTGTAGACCTGACCGTGAAATGCTTACTTACAAGCCCTTAACCAACAATACAGTTTTAAGAAAAATAAGAGGTATGAAAAATAGTTATTAAATAAACTAAAGTAAAAAATAAAAGAGCAACAATAAAATAACAATAACGAGGCTATATACAGGTACCGGTACTGAGTCAATGTGCGGGGGTACAGGTTAGTTGAGGTAATTGACGTAATATGTACATGTAGGTAGGGGTAAAGTGACTATGCATAGATAATAGTTAATAAACAGCAAGTCGCAGCAGTGTAAAAAAAAAAGGTCTGGGGCTAACCCCTTAGTTCCAGTGAAGGGAAATCTTAACACTACAGCATACAATGACATTCTAGACGATTCTGTGCTTCTAACTTTGTGGCAACAGTTTGGGGAAGGCCCTTTCCTGTTTCAGCATGACAATGCCCCGTGCACAAAGCGAGGTCCATACAGAAATGGTTTGTCGAGATTGGTGTTTAAGAACTTGACTGGCCTGCACAGAGGTTGTTATAGCAGCAAAGGGGGGACCAACTCCATATTAATGCCCATGATTTTGGAATGAGATGTTCGACGTGCAGGTGTCCACATACTTTTGGTCATATAGTGTATGTCTAAAGATGTTAGGTAAAGTGGGAGTTTTCGTATCAACCTATGTGACATCAAAGAGGTCCAACCAACTTTCTGGTAGAGAATGCAGTGATGAGTACTAAAAGTGTCGTCCATAATAAAGCGCAGTGCGCTATGATAAACTGCATCTAACGGCTTAAATGAATTGGCACTTCATATAGATGATGTCACCATAGTCTAGGACTGATAGGGATATCGACTGAATTATCTGCTTTCTACTATGTAGCGAGAGGCAGGACCTATTTCTATAGAATAACGCCATTTTTATTCTCAGCTTCTTAACTAACTCATCAATATGCTTTTAAAAGACAGCTTTTCATCCATCCAGATACCCAGATATGTGTAAGCAGGGACATGATCAATATGGACACCATCCAAAGTACATATGCTTAAATCAGTTATTTTTATGCACTTTTCTTAACCTGCATTCAATACTAATTTCAGGTCAGTAAAGTTTTTCTGTAATACAATGAAGGCAGACTGTAGTTCAGATAGATCTGGTCAACAATGGAGGCAATAGCACACACAACAGTATCATCGGCATACAAGTGCAGGTTAACATTTTTTACAGACAACTCGATATTGTTAATGTAAACAGTAAGAAGTGCTGGACCCAGAATCGACCCCTGCAAGACACCTTTCATAATATCCAGGAAACCTGATTTAACACCATCAGTAGATACACATTGAGTTCTATCTGTGAAGTCATTTTTAAACATGTTTCATGCAGCCTGGTCAGGGCAAATTGAGGAAAGCCTCTGAGTTAGCAGTCAGTGATCAACCGTTTAGAAAGCCTATGACAGGTCAATGAAGAGGGCAGCACAATGTTGCCTTTTAACCATAGAGTTAACCACATCATTTATAACTAGAGATGAAGCATAGATGGTACTATGACCTGGTCTAAAACCCGACTGATGTACACTACCGGTCAAAAGTTTTAGAACACCTACTCATTCAAGGGTTTTTCTTTATTTTTACTATTTTCAACATTGTAGGTGGGGTCAATGCAATTAGTCCGGGTAGCCATTTGATTAGCTGTTCAGCAGTCTTATGGCTTGGAGGTAGAAGCTGTTAAGAAGCCTTTTGGACCTAGACTTGGCGCTCCGGTACCGCTTGCCATGTAGTAGCAGAGAGAACAGTCTATGACTAGGGTGGCTGGTGTCTTTTCCTCACCGTTTTTAGGGCATTCCTCTGACACCGCCTGATATAGAGGTCCTGGATGGCAGGAAGCTTGGCCCCAGTGATGTACTGGGCTGTACGCACTACCCTCTGTAGCGCCTTGCGGTCAGGGGCTGAGCAGTTGCCATACAAGGCGGTGATGCAACCAGTCAGGATGCTCTCGATGGTACATCTGTATAACTTTTTGAGGATTTGAGGACCCTGCTCCATTACAGCCTGTCAATGAGAATGGGGGCGTGCTCGGCCCTCCTTTTCCTGTAGTCCACGATCATCTCCTTTGTCTTGCTCACGTTGAGGGAGAGATTGTTGTCCTGGCACCACACTTCCAGGTCTCTGACCTCCTCCCATGATTTATAAACAGATGTAGACTAACAGTGAAATGCTTACTAACAGGCCCTTCACAACAATGAAGAGAGAAATAAAATAGAGAAATAATAGAAAAGTAAAACACGTAATAATAAATACACAATGAGTAATGATAACTTGGCTATATACTTGGGGTACCAGTGCCGAGTTGATGTTCAGGGTTGCAAGGTAATTTAGGTATATACAGTACGTACAGTACATATAACAAGGAATAAAGTGACAGATAATAAACAGAAGCAGCAACGTTTGTGATGAGTAAAGAAAGTTAGCGCAAAAAGAGTGAATGCAGATAATCCGGGTAGCTATTAGGTTAACTATTTAACTAACTATTTGGCCGTTTTATGGCTTGGAGGTAGAAGCTGTTCAGGGTCCTGTTGGTTCCAGACTTGCTGCATCGGTACCGCTTGTCGTGCGGTAGCGGAGAGAACAGTCTATGCGTTGCTGGATAATTTCTAGGGCCTTCCTCTGACACCGCCTGGTATAGAGGTCCTGGATGGCAGGGAGCTTGGCCCCAGTGATTTATCTCACCCCCTAATTGGAGTGGGTCCAGGGTGTCTGGGATGATGGTGTTGATGTGAGCCATGATCAGCCTTTCAAAGAATTTCATGGCTACAGATGTGAGTGCTAAGGTGCGATAGTGATTTAGACAGGTTACCTTGGCATTCTTGGGCACAGGGACTATGGTGTTGTGCTTGAAACATGTAGGTATTACAGAATGGGTCAAGGAGAGGTTGAAAATGTCAGTGAAAACACTTGTCAGCTGATTACATTTACATTTTAGTCATTTAGCAGACGCTCTTATCCAGAGCGACTTACAGTTAGTGAATGCATACATGTTTTTTTGTTTGTTTTGGGGGGGTTTTCATACTGGCCCCCCATGGGAAACTAACCCACATCCCTGCCGGCCAAACCCTCCCCTACCTTGGACAACGCTGGACCAATTGTGCGCCGCCCATGGGTCTCCCGGTCGCGGCCGGCTGCGACAGAGCCTGGACTCGAACCAGGATCTCTAGTGGCACAGCTAGCACTGCGATGCAGTGCCTTAGACCACTGCACCACTCTGAGTACTCATCTTGGTGATCCGTATGGCCATGCGGCCTTGTGAATGTTAACCTGTTTAAAGGTCTTACTCACATCGGCTACGGAGAGCGTGATCCCACAGTCATCCGGAACAGCTAGTGCTCTCATTCAGGGTTCAGTGTTGCTTGCCTCGAAGCGAGCATTGAAGGCATTTAGCTCATCTGGTAGGCTTGCGTCACTGGGCAGCTCGCGGCTGGGTTTCCCTTTGTAATCCGTGATTGTTGCAAGCCCTGCCACATCCAACAAGCGTCAGAGCCGGAGTAGTAGGATTCGATCTTAGTCCTGTTTTGACTCTTTGCCTGTTTGATGGTTCGTCGTATGGCGTAGCAGGATTTCTTATAAGCGTCCAGATTAGTGTCCCACTCCTTGAAAGCAGCAGCTCTAGCCTTTAGCTCAGTGCGGATGTTGCCTGTAATCCATGGCTTCTGGTTGGGATATGTACGTAAGGTCACTGTGGGGACAACGTCGTCGATGCATCTCCAAAAGACACATTATCCAGTGCACTCTCTCTGACCCTGGGTTTTACCCAACTGTTAGCAGCTACCGTTTTTGTGGTTTTTGCTGCATGTCTCTGCCATTAAGGCTTTATTTCAGTGCTAGCCTAATGACCATCGGTCAGAGAAGGGGAGTGCAGTGCAAAAAGAATTGCCAACATGACATGGTATCCTCAGGTTCCACTAAACTTAACAAGGTTGTCTTTCATTTGCATTGCTGAAAATCCATCCTGTTTCTTTGTATTTCCTGTATGTGTCAAGAGTCACGAATTGCTGAACAAATTACGAAGGCATTAGAGGCATTATACTAAGCATGTGCATAATGGCACCATTTCTGATTGGCGGATGGCTGCTAAGGAAGGGCAATTAAATTGATTAATCAGCATCACCACAGATAATGCTCTATATTTAGCAGCAGGAGGATATCCATTCATTATTATTACCGGTAATGTGTGAGTGTGAGGTAGCTAGACATCTCCTCCACAGACATTGTTACCCCACCCTTACTGAATATTCATTATGACTCCTAGAGAGAGAATCAGTAGTACTATTAGAGCTGATAAAACATGTTCCCAAGCCTTTTGATTTAATTGGCAACCATGATGAGACTGTAATGTAAACATAGATCACAAGCTCCCCCTAGTGCTAGAATTGGACACATACAATGACTGTACAATCAAAACAAAACAATGATAGCCTAGAGACAGTATAGTTGTTGATTTGTGTTGAACTTATCTTTCCTTAGCCTCTAGTCCCTTATCCCTGTACCCAAGAGTAGAAGTTCATTTTCTGCCTTCCATCTGTGTTTGCAGGTTGGAGTCCCAGATGACATCAGATATTCAGACCATCCTGCAGCTCCTGCAGAGGCAGTCTACCCTGGGACCTCCTGCCTATAGCACTGTGACTGCCAGTCCAGACTATCAAAGGCCTGCTGTTAGGGTTCAGCCAATCGCTGCTTTGACCAGCAGCCATTGCTTCAGCCATTCATCATCACAAGTTCGTACTGAACTGTTGATTTCCACAGAACAAACAGACAATGGAAATCAAGGACCAAGACTTTTAAAAAATGGAATGGAGATCATATTTGAAAAGTGATGACTGACTCCAAGAGTTCTGAGATACTTTCTAATGGCGGAAGCACACTCTTATGTTGAAATGTGTGTGTGTTTGCTGTTATTTATTTTATATGATCAGAGTCCTGAACTTAACTTGGAGAGGAGGCATCAGGAATTCAAAGACTCAGTGTCAGGCTTGGCTTATATTAATGATTCACCCAGAGAGGACAGCATTACAGTACTGCTTGTACAAAGACACACACACAACAAACCCAACACAGGATATCAGCATTCCAAATCTCTTTCTTCCTATTGAGGACACATCCTCTCCCAACACAGGGCTCCATGGACCAGTCTCAGACCCAGGACCTCCAAGGCCATAGAGCTAGATCTCTCCTTTCTGTTTGCCTGTCTTCTCTCTCTGAAGTGTGACTCAGGGTTTCATTGACTATTTATTGCATTGCAATATTTGAAGTATCTTGTAGTTGTCCTCCTGAAATGATGTGCATTATTAATTATGTACATGGACACCCTTGATGTTACACTGCCAGCAACACAGACACCATATATGCTTGTCTAGGTAGATAGGCTAATGTGCATGACTGGGAGTGTTATTGTTGCATGGTAGCTTTGAGGCATACCTCTGACAACCAAGTGTGATGTTGGCATGTTCAGAAGGCAGTACATTTGTTTTCACCTTGGTATGTTAAACAATTTTGCACTGCTTATTTGAAAGTAGCATACAATATGCTGTATGATAACGGCATTGTCCATATACTTCTGACATTTTTGTTTGAGATGAGTTTTACTAAATTATTATGCATACATAGTATTACAGTGCCTTGCATAAGTATTCACCCAACCCCCCCCTTAGACTTTTCCACATTTTATTGTGTTACAACCTGGAATAGATTTTTGGGGGTCAATGATCTACACAAAATAGTCCATAATGTCGAAGTGGGAAATAAAACGGAAAAGTCGTGATTGCATAAGTATTCACCCCCTTTGCTGTGACACCCCTAAATAAGCTCTGGTGTTATAAAAAAATAACCCAAACTTTGAGCGCTGTTAAATTCATTATAAAAAAGGAAAAGAATATGGCACAACCGCAGTAATGAAGGCCGTCCACCAAAACTCAGTGACCGGGTAAGGAGGGCATTAGTCAGAGAAGCAACCAAGAGGCCAATGGTAACGCTGAAGGAGCTGGAGAGATCCACAGCTGAGATGGGAGAAACCGTCCATGGGACAGCTATCACCGGGATGCTTCACAAAGCTGGGCTTTATGGAAGAGTGGCGAGAAGAAAGGCATTGCTGAAAAAAACCCATATCAAATCCCGTTTGGTAGACACAGCAAACATGTTGAAAAAGGTTCTTAAACTTTTTGGCCTAATGTGTGGCGTAAAGCCAACACTGCTCATTGCCCCCACGGTGAAGCATAGTGGTGGCAGCATCATGTTATGGGGATGCTTTTCATTGTCAGGGACTGGGAAACTGGTCAGGATTGAAGGCAAGATGGATGGAGCCAAATAAAGGGAAATTCTAGAGGAAAACCTGTTTCAGTCTGCAAAAAACCTGGGACTGGGGCAGAGGTTCACCTTCCAGCAGGACAATGACCCTAAACACACAGCCAAAGCTACACTGGAGTGGTTTCAAAAAACTACCTGAATATCTTAGAATGGCCCAGGCAAAGCCCAGACCTCAATCCGATTAAGAATCTGTGGCAAGACTTGAAAATTGCTGTTCAACAACAGTCCCCATCCAACTTGACAGATCTTGAGCAATTTTGCCAAGAAGAATGGGAAGAAATTGCAAGATCCAGATGTGCAAAGCTCGTAAAGACTTACCCCAAGAGACTGCAGCTGTAATTGCTGCCAATGGTGCTTCTACCAAGTATTGACTCAGGGGGGTGAATACTTGTGCAACCAACAAATGTCTTTTTTTTAAAATTATTATTAATTTTTGTGTCACAAAAAAACATTTTGGACGTTCAAAGTGTTATGTTGTGTACATCATATGGTAAAAATCCCAATTAAATTCAATTTGATTCCAGGTTGTAACACAACAAAATGTGGAAAAGTCCAAGGGGGGTGAATACTTATGCAAGGCACTGTACATGTTATGTAACACATGGAATATAATCAATAGGCACACGAGATATAGATGGGGTATTGTGCCTATAACTAAATCCAAATATCAAATCAGTATCTTTCTGTAGCCTAAATACTGCTCATTCTCATCAACAAAATCACATTGTTTCCCAATGTATTCTGTTATCATAGACATTGATATAACATCTTATATCTGCACATTAATATAACATCTTATAGGAAAGAGATGTAAAAAAAATATTTATTTATATTTATATTTATTAAGGAATATACTGTATTATTAAAGGATGGGGTGCAATTGAAATGTTAGTGTTAGGTAGCATATGTTTTTCTTGAAGCTATGGGAGCAATAAAATAATAATAATAATATGCCATTTAGCAGACGCTTTTATCCAAAGCGACTTACAGTCTTGCGTGCATACATTTTTGTGTATGGGTGGTCCCAGGGATCGAACCCACTACCCTGGCGTTACGAGCGCCGTGCTCTACCAGCTGAGCTACAGAGGACCACAAAATGAAAGCAAACATTTAGGCTACTTTTGAAGAACTTCCAAATGGCTGACCTTTTTTCTACAAAGATTTGTCTACCATATCTTTTCGTGGGGAACTGTTTTGCACTAAAGGCTGCTTGAATACTCAGCAGTGCAATTATTTTGTCTCATGCATGCATTTAGAATCCATTACATTATCAATGCATTACAAATGCCCTTGCTTTATCTTCAATTTAAAGTCATGAAGACGAGACAGTATAACGTGCATGTCCAAAGAACTCAAACGTTCAAGCAGTGGAACGATTTTGGATCCATGATTACTGTATTATAATGATAGAATGAGTGTGTCACAGAAGTCCATTCCCAGGTAAAGACACATACCCGAGCAACAGGCAGTACACATATGGTCACATGAATCCAACTAATTTACATGGATTCTGTCAGCTGTCACCTTTATGAACATTCCCTGAAGTGAGTAGCCTAGTTATTGTATTGTATGGCAAGTAAATACGTGGTAAAGGCCTTAGTAAGCTTTTGCGTAAATTGGCCGGATTCACACAAACTAAAGGGATAGGGAAACATTAATTTACTGGTCTAGATTTTCACTTATGTATTTGTTGCATTTTCAACATTTGGCACTTTTTACACTCCACTAAATATCATTGGAATGTTTCTGCTCTAAAGGGATTACAGATAAAATGTATAGAATACAATTGATTTAGTTAATTACCTTGTCTATTTTATGGAATAAAAAGTATATTGAATACAATTTAAAGTGTACCAAGTCTTTTATATATATATATTTTTCATGGATTGTCATCATCAATGCACATCAACCGTCCTGTACAGCTAATGAACAGGAATTCAGAACATATTGCAATGTATTTTTCTAGGAACTCACAGGTAGGCCTTATTTGGCAAAACAACGACCAAAAGGCCTGCAACATAAAAGCCAGGGAACTATTTATTGGACAGGACAGATGTTTCAATACAATCAATGGAGACTGAAGCTAGCCTAGCTCTAGAGAACCCAAGGGGGCCCACAGCTGTCCCCCTTTTGGGTTCCCAGCTGAACATATGGATCACAGCTGGCTCCATGTAAACTACAATCCCGACGCTCTGTTTTAACGTTAACAATAATCCTCACTTGCAATACGGTTATGGAAACATTTGGAACATAACTTTCATACCAGCGAGAAATTATCTTTCAAATACAAAAGATACACTTACTGTGCGCAGTTTAGCAATGTTGCACCCGGCTGATTTCAGACACCGCCTCCAGCCGAGGTAGGCATAATACATCCTCTCACCTTGCACAATCCCATTCGACATTTTCGTGTTTTTTTTTTAAATACAGCCGGGTGCAACTTTGCTAAACTGGGTACAGTAAGTGTATCTTTCAAATTAGAACAATTATTTATTGCTTATGTGAATGTTAAGTTCCAAATATTTCCAAAATTGTATCGCGTGTGAGTCGTATTTGCACTTTGACAGAGCTTTTGGCCAGCGTCGGGGCATTTGCCTCAGGCAGTATAGCTATGTGAAATGACCCAATGTAATGCAATGGCATTGGAGTCACTGTGCAAATCAAAAGGACCGAGATATCAAACGTTTCTGTTATTTTAAAAGTAGACTCAGCGAAATTACGTTGCTACGAGCAGCACCGCAGATATTGCGATGAGTAAGACTTCGCTCCCACACAGTATCTCTGCGTATGCATACATGTGTTCGCTTCACGCTGGTGGAATTCAGCCTTGCACCTCTATGCCCTTAGTTGTTGCGGAAATTGACCCACTATGCTGTTTACTTTGTGTACCTGTGTCATATCGCTGAGTCTACATTTAAGAACAGACAGGTAACAAAAATAAATACACGTTTAAAATGCTAAAAACCTTCCTCTTCAAACAAAATGCAAGCTCAAGGAGTTCAAACAATCAAGAACAGGTGTGTGGCCAATTAACTTAAAATGGCCAACACCAGCCCTGCACAGTTAAAGGCCCCCACCAGAGGACAATGCCACCCCTATTTTGAAGTAATTCCTGTCCTATAGCAGAAATTGTCCTTTTGTTCCACCTCCAAAGAATGATGCAGGCTGCTAATACATATTCATGAATTGGGGGTGGGAACATTGCGGGTGATTTCCACATAGAGTAAGAAAAATAACAACCAAAGACAGTACAGTATGACTATGGGCTAAAACTGCTTCTCCAGTAGAAATCCCGATCACACTTGTAGGTGATGTCATGGCGATGTCATGGCTAAGCTTATGCGTAGAACACGTAATCGGGTCTAACGGTCATCTTCCGCCAAACTGCTCATGTGTAGGCCGTCAAATCAAAGGCACTCCTTCAATATAAAGTTGTTTTTGCCGAAAATGAAAATGTTTCAGTTTGAGGTTGGAGTAATAACATGTTCAACTATTTAAACTTCAGCCTGGTCTGTTAGCTCTGTTTTGCAAGCGTTCCCGGACATCTCGGATGTTGCTGTCAGTGTCCTAGGCGGGCAGGAAAAAAAGGAAGAAAGTGGAACATATTAAGCGTAAATATGGAGTGCTGCAGAAGGAAATGTAACATGATGAGAGTAAGGATGAATGAACTGCGGTGGCAGGTGCGGTGAAGACCGCTGAGTTTGAGCCTCGTCCCGATGGTGATAAAGATATTTTTTGCCCAGTGGGAGTGGGATTTTCAGAAAGAATGGATCCTTGCCTTCTGACCGATCATATGTGGTGTCACGTTGGGTGGAGAAGAGGTTGGGGAATGTTGGGTCGGTGAAAGTGACTCGAAGTGGAATCGTGTAGATTTTTTGCGTTTCTGACATCCAGAGGGAGCGTGCGCTCCCACCATGTGACAGGGGACAAGAACTGTGACTTGCTTTCCTCTCCGGAGCAGGGAGCTGTTGAAAGGAGTGATAACTGGAGTGGCGTTAAGTGTTGAGGAGGGCCCACAGAAGTTGGAGATTTCCGGTGTCTATGATGACCACTGTTTGGTGCGATGCAGACCCGGTGGAGAGCGTGGTGAAAGAGAGAAGACACTGTCTGTGCTACTGAGTTTTGATGCAGCGTTTTTACCAGATAAAGTCATGTTAAGATGTGTCAGTTATCCCGTGAGAGCATTTGTCCCGAACCCATTAGTGTTTTAGGTGTCATGCTTATGGTCATGTGGCAACAGTGTGTAGGAGGGAAATTCCTAGATGTGAGAAGTGTGCAGGAGGACATGAGACAAAGGAATGTGTAGTATAGGTGGAAAAAGTTGTGTGTAAACTGTAGCGATACCCATGGTGCTGGAGATCAGAGGTGTCCAGTGAGAGAAAGGCAGGTTGAGGTTGCCAGGATCAGAGTAGTGCAGAAGGTGTCCTATGCTGAGGCAGAGAAGAGAGTAGTAGAGGAAGATGGGTCCATGGTGAGGGACCCTAAGAGCATCCCTGTGAGTAGGCCGAGGTCAATAGAGTTATAGGAATAACGTGCTTCAGTAAGGTTGGTTTTTGGCGTTCATGGCCATGGTTGTCAACTGTACCGCTGGAATGTAAATCAGAGAGGATAGATGTTGTGGTGTCAGCTGCAGAGAAGTACTTGGGTGTACGAGATTTTACTGCAGAAGAGTTAGGTGTTTTGAAAAATAGTGCCCTGTCCTCCCAGGCTGCGGGCCTGGTGTAGGATCAGATAGGGCCAAAGTAGTGGAATAGTGCGTGTAGGGTTAGTTGTCAGGGAAATTTTTTCACAAAGTGTAATGAATTCATATTACAGAATAGTAGTCTGATACACAACCAATACAGTAGGTGGCGAGATGCACCTATAATATTTGTTTGTGAACCGCCATAATACCAAAGAAGAAGAAGCTGTCAATGTAGCTAGCTAGTATGCTAATCTTATTTAGCTAACTAATGTTATCTGTTGTTGCTACACCTTATTCAAACGATTAGTCAGCTAGGCTATGACTGGTTCTGGTGCTGGATTTGCCATAAGCATGTAGGGAAAACTTCGCCACAGATGGATAGGGGAAACCAGTATCTTTGACTTTTGTTGGGATCTATTCTCTTACAACTAGATGTGATGCCTAGCTTAGAAAGAATACATTAATGATTAAACATAATAGGTTTGTGCTGTACTGATATAGATTGTTTAACATAACAAGCTGTGATTAATGTGAGGAACCGTAAGGGGGTAGGCTGAGATAGACTTGTGATACACACAAACACTGCCTCTTTGTTAAACCGCTCAAGGACATGTGTACTGCAACAGAAACAACTAACACCTGGCAACAGTGAAGCACCAAGGGGCTGGGACCAGCCTGAGCGCCAACGATAGGTTGGGTAAGTTTAAACCACACCCAGCCTCTATTCTGACAGGCCCAGCAGGGAGCGGGAACTATCTCTGTCAGAGTATTTAAAGAAGAACTTATAATAATAGCTCAGTCTGTCTGCCCTGCGTGGTGTTTCAGTGAGCCCGTATATACGAACATCAAATTTACCATTCAAGTGTTTGCATTAATTAAAATACTAGTCTATTTTAGAAGACGTGTATTGACCTCTTTTTGTTCCTATACGAGATTTGAATTGACGCAACTTAACACTTTGCTATCTATTGTTATCTCCAAAGTTTTGGCATCTTCTATAAATTGCGGCTGCGCGAATCAGCCATAGAAATAGAAAGAATAAGATGAAGCTCCGGTAATATGGATAGCCTAACTATTGAATGGTTTGGACTAGAGACACGTTTTTCTACATTGTAATGGACACTGTGCAACCTTTGGTAGGCTCATGATGTCATGGTTCTCACAGCTAGTGGAAGTGAAATGATAGGCTACAATGACTTTGCTCATAATGCTTGCCGCAAATGATATATAACAACAGCAACACCCTGAACGCATCGGACATGAAACACCAATACTTAATGTAACAACAGCACAAATTACATAGATAAACAAGTTTGTGGACTCTTCTTTCATGGGTGCCTTTTCACTATATGATAGACACTTGTGATTTTTAGCCGCACCAATCAAAGCAGTGGAGCGTGATCAAAATCATTAATCTTGGGCGATGGGGGGAACGGGTTTCCAAAATGCAATCATATCACACACAATTTTACCATTTATAAAACGTTAATGTGTTTGTTTAATACACACTAGCGCAAAAATAAGTGAAACTACAAATTATCCAATGGATTATGATAATTTGCTGGTAGAAAAGTGGAGGATGCGAGACACCCCACTCGCTGTTTTTTTCTGGTTCAATGAAAGTCAATGAACTAAGTAGCTGCTATTGCATTGGTGTCTATGGGAGACACACCCCATTAAGTAGACCGGAACTGAAAATCTTTTAATGTGGTAAACTGCCTGAGTGAACGATCTTCATCTATCCACCATCTTTGCTGTAGCCAAAGATTATCTATTATATTGCTCAGCTCAGTCGCAACTCGCGAATTTTGCAGGTGTTTCTGATTAATAAACAATGCCATGCTGGTGGGTGGTACTGTACCAGGCCTGAAAGGAAAGTAGGCTAAAAATAATTGGCACAAATTTTCACGAAGCAGGCAGTTCGTTTTTTGTCACTTCAAACCCAAGCCCAAATACATCATACTTTGACTAAAATGATGACTTATTGACATATATCGTCGTGCGACATCATGTGTAAACTCTGGCTATATCGTCTTTCAGCTCGAAAAAGTGGATTTCTACTGGTGTGTGTGCGTTTAACACAAGACAAACAATTTACTGACTAGAGTGGAAATTACAATTGAGAGCTGTTTTTACTGAATGGATATGATGAATAACGGAAGTCCAGAGAGGACATATGAATAAATAAAAAATCCCTCGTTATGTCGAGATTAAATAAAAAAAATCCCTCATTATGTCGAGGTTAAATAAAAAAAATCCCTCCTTATGTCGAGATAACATTCTCGTGATCACGACATAATAAAATAGATTTTGTCGAGATCACGAGATACTAAAAAGTATCAGGCATCATCCATTCATTTGTTAAGATGCACGATAACCACCTCATCAAGGAGCCCTGTGTTGCAATGTGCTCAATGATGCCCCGACAGGCAGCACTGTCTCCCAGGCTGCTTGCCCCCTCAAGACCATAGCCAATCGCATGCAAGGAACAATGCAGCTAACTTGGCTAGTCTTGTGAGCTAGCTAGTTAGCTAGGTAGTCTTGTTAACTAGCTAGCTAGCTAGCTAGCTAGCAAGCAAGCCAGCCAGCCAGCTTGTTATCTATGCTGGTTGTTAGCTTGCATAACTGATGTGTATAATTATAAGGGACACTTCATGTTTTGTGGATAATATTAAAATGTACAGTGGGTGAGCTCCGCTCCTGACTGGCTGATCAGATTCAATTTCAGCCTCAGGGGCTAATAAGTCAGGATTTTGCCTTGTAGGCTGTTTCATAAGTAAATATCTTTGCAGGCTGACAAAGCAGTCAGTGCCTTAAAGGCTGATGCCTATGATCCAGAGTGGGTGAGCTCTATTCCTGGTAGGCTGATCAGATTCAATAGCAGCCTCAGAGGCTAATGACAGGATGCTGCCTTGTAGGCTGCCTACAAAGCAGCATCCTGATTTATCAGCCTCTGAAGCTGCTATTGAATCTGATCAGCCTGCCAGGAATAGAGCGCATCCACTCTTGATCATATATATATATATATATATATATGTATATCAAGTTTGCAGACGACACAACAGTAGTAGGCTTGATTACCAACAATGACGAGACCGCCTACAGGGAGGAGGTGAGGGCTCTGGGAGTGTGGTGCCAGGAAAATAACCTCTCACTCAACGTCAACAAAACAAAGGAGATGATCGTGGACTTCAGGAAACAGCAGAGGGTGCACCCCCCTATCCACATCGACGGGACCGCGGTGGAGAAGGTGGAAAGCTTCAAGTTCCTTGGCGTACACATCACTAACAAACTTAAATGGTCCACCCACGCAGACAGTGTGGTGAAGAAGGCGCAACAGAGCCTCTTCAACCTCAGGAGGCTGAAGAAATGTGGCTTGGCACCTAAAACCCTCACAAACTTTTACAGATGTACAATTGAGAGCATCCTGTCGGGCTGTATCACCGCCTGGTACAGCAACTGCACCGCCCGCAACCGCAGGGCTCTCCAGAGGGTGGTGCGGTATGCCAAACGCATTACCGGGGGCAAACTACCCGCCCTCCAAGACACCTACAGCACCCGATGTCACAGGAATGCCAAAAAGATAATCAAGGACATCAACCACCCAAGCCACTACCTGTTCACCCCGCTATCATCCAGAAGGCGAGGTCAGTACAGGTGCATCAAAGCTGGGACCGAGAGAATGAAAAACAGCTTCTATCGCAAGGCCATCAGACTGTTAAATAGCCATCACTAGCACATTAGAGGCTGCTGCTGCCTATTGAAATCACTGGCCACTTTAAGAAATGGAACACTAGTCACTTTAATAATGTTTACATATCTTGCACTACTCATCTCATATGCATATACTGTATTCTATTATATAATAATCTGTCGCTCTGTCATTGCTTGTCCATATATGTATAAATTCTTAAATTCCATTCCTTACTAGAGTTGTGTGTATTGGGTATATGTTGTGAAATTGTTAGATATTACTTGTTAGATATTACTTTACTGTCGGACCTAGAAGCACAAGCATTTCGCTACACCCGCAATAACATCTGATAAACACGTGTATGTGACAAATAACATTTGATTTGATTTTGATTTGAGATATATAATGCACTGACTGCTAATCTGCCTGCAAGGAGCTTTATTTATGAAAGAGCCTACAAGGCAGAATCCTGATTTATCAGCCTCTGAGGCTGCTATTGAATCTGATCAAGCTCTGAGGCTGAAATTGAATCTGATCAGCCTGTCAGGAATGGAGCTCACCCACTCTGGGGTGAGCTAGCTATCTATGCTAACAAGATTACCTAGCTAGCTAGCTCACAAGACTATCCAAGTTAGCTATGTTTGCTTGCATGCTATTGTCTGTGGTCTTGTGAGTGGCACACTGGGAGACTGGGTTGCATGCCAGGCATCGTTCAGGGCTTAAATGCCCCACGAAGGCTTAGCTCCCCTACCAGCTCTTAGCTCAAGTTAAGGGACATTTAGCTTGCTAACAATCTAACTTATGAACTAATAATGAGCTCCAAACACAAATGAAAGCATGATGTTAGCATGTAATTTACCATCCCTAAGTGGGCTCTGCCACCTCAGCCAGACTGAAATCGATCATCAATACGTCCACTCCTATTTATATCTTGTGATCTCGACAAAACAACTTTTGTTATGCCATGATCATGAGATAAATAAGTTGTGATCCCGACATAACAAGGAAATCATTTTTTATTCATATGTCCTCTCTGGACCTCTCTGGCCTTCCGTAATGAATGGATTGGTACGCCCAGATAAATAGAATACACAAAATTACAGTTTGGGGATTAAAAATAGTGTCCAATAAAGACATTATCCTAACAGAAACATTGGTAATGTAATGGCCGAAGCATCAGAGGAGGCTGGTGGGAGGAGCTATAGGCAGATGGACTCATTGTAATGGCTGGAATGGAATATATGGAGCGGTTTGATACCGTTCCATTCCATTCCAAGAAGTAAGAAGACTCAGGAAGAAATCGCCGTCGATGAGCCAGCCATCGACGTCTTCTAAATGAGCACGCCAGGAAATTTTCCACCCCCAAAAGCCCTTTTCAGGGCTCAGTGCCGATGCTCCTCCATGGCATCTGCGGACCCCCACGACCTTTGTTTCGTGTTTTTGGGGCCGCAGCATGCCAAGGAAGGGACCGGCAATCCCCCTAATTGCGCCTCCTGCGCCCTCCTTCCTATGAAGGAGAGGAAGCAGCGTTGGGCGTTTTTTAGGGAGGATATCCCCCTAGAGGATGTACTGTCTCTTCTCGCCTCTGCTTCAGAGGCGTCGACGGACAGTGCTGACTCAGGGGAGGACAAGGAGAGAGACGCAGAGATGGATGTTCCAATGGAACAATCCGACCCTCTGGCGCCAACCTTCAAGACCCCCTTCCCTATGGGGAGTGTGAGATCTGAAGGCTCCTTGTGCGATGACGACACGGGCTCTGTTACGTCAGCAGCCCTGTCCTTCGCAGCGGCCTCTCTGCGTTCGGACTTCCCCGAACTCATTGAGAGAGCCGCCAACCGACTAGAGATAGCGCTGCCCCCTGCTCCCCCCCCCCTGTGGAGGTCGACATGATGGAGGGCGGCCCCTACTCTAGACCGAGGAAGGCAGCTGAGCCGATGGCTCCTGCTATGCCTTCCCTCGGGAAATATGTCGAGGGCTCGTGGGATACACCCCTGGCGGCGCGTTCGCCGGCCAAGGTGTACACCCCATTCACGAGAGTGGCTGGACGTGAGTGGGCTGCTAAGGGAATCCCTAAGCTCGAGAGCGCCATGGCGGCGTATCTAGTGCCGGGTTCGAGTCCCTGGGCGGCCTCCAAGAAAGCCACCTTGCCAGCACAAAAAGACAGACTCACAGCACAGCTGGCTGAGAAGTCTTTTACGCTGGGAGCCCAGGCTGTGTCAGCGGCTAACAACATTGCCCTCCTCGCGGCCTCCCTATCCCGTCTAACAACGGGTAGGTCTGAGTTGACCAGCGAGGAGATTGAAGAGGCGTCCAGGATTTCTGGCGCTATTCTTCATTTGACACAGGCGTCAGCGATATGCGCAGGCCGGTCCATGGCCACCTCGGTGGTCATGGAACGTCACCTCTGGCTGTCAATGACAGCCATGAAGGAGACGGACAGAGCCTCGCTACTAACGCTCCCCGTCTCTAGCGAGGGCCTCTTTGGGGTCGCCGTTAAGGAGGCGACGGAACGCTTTGGTAAGCTGGACGAGGAGAAAAGCACCTGGCTAAACACCTGCCATTGGCAGGCAAGTTTAGCAGGGCCTCAACTAACCCGTCAACCTCCAACGCCCCCCAGTAGAACTACAGGGAGGCGACGGGCCAGGCGACAGGCGCCTACCACCGACAGCAGGCGGCGGGCTCGGCCCCTCCAGCGACGACGGTGGTGGCGACGATTCCGTCGGCGAGAGAGGTCGTCACAAAACCGTCCTGGCAACACCAGAAGGTCAGCCAGAAACGACGGCGTCAATGACGGGACGAGGGGAGAGGACGGATGACGGCTCGGCGCAAGACGCGACAGAGCCCACTGTTCCCCCCCACCCTACTGTTCAGGGCATGGAGGGAAATGTTTATTGTTGTTGTGTGAATAAAGAGCTGGCTCTCACTGACATTGTCACAAAAGGGCCTGTCTTCCATGAAACATTGCAGAGTACTTCACGTCCTATGAATTTCTCTCACCATCCTGAGTGTAGCTCAACCCACCAAGGGTGCGTAGTTGAATACACTCAGGAGAGGAAAGAGAAAAAGGTAGCAAGGCGTAGCCTTAGCTCACCTAATAAAGATATTTTACTACAGACTCCTAGGAGCTCTGTAGTAAAGGTCTCACATAGCAGGCAGCTGTCTCAGTCTAAATATGACATGAAGACGCAGCCGCTAACTGGGAATGACGCCTTGCTTCAGGCTAACGCCTCAGCCAGCGCAGTTCAGACCCGTGCGACGTTCACGGAGGGCCGGAATACTAGAGTTACAGGTGTAACCAATGTATGGGCGCCCCCCGGTTAATTCAGAACGTAACAATGCCCACTACTCTGAGTGCAGCTCACCACACCTAGAGTGTGCTGTTGAGCAGCCTCATGAGACCAGTAAAAAATAGGTATTGTGGCGCCACCTTGTGGTACCAGTTAGAGACCACACTTTCCAGACTCTGTTGAGTACTGCAGTGGACGGATCTCATGGCAAGCAGCAGTCTCAGTCAGACAATGACATGATGACGCAATTACTATCCGGGAGGGCGCTCTGTCTCAGGTTAATACCTCAGTCAGTGCAGCTCAAAACCGTGCTGCGTTCACGGAGGGCCGGAATACTAGAGTTACAGACGTAACTGACGTATCAAGGCCTCCGATTCTCTCAGAACGAGCTGATGTTTCCTCTCCCTTTCGAGGGGTGTCCGCCTTGGGCTATTCCACCAACCCAGTGCTGGGGAATAGCGGCGGCGAGGGCCATAGAGGAATACAGGTCCTTCCTACTGGATGCACCACAGCTTCGTGCGCGCCCGCTTTCTCTGCATTGCTGGCAGTGGCAACGAAGCTGTACCCTCTCACGCTGGCTAGAACAGACGTTGCAGAAGGGTTATGCCCTCCAATTCCATCGAACCCCACCCCCGTTCAGGGGAGTGGTGGAGACGGTGATGAAAACGCCGGACAAAATGGCCGCTCGGATGTCAGAGATTACGGAACTTTTGGCGAAGGAGGTGGTCACAGTAGTTCCCCGGGAGCAAAGGAACAAAGGGCTATATTCGCCTTATTTCCTAGTGCCCAAAAAGACGGGGGGAGTGAGGCCGATTTTGGATTTACGCACTCTCAACGAGAGCATAACCAAACGACCCTTCCGAATGCTGACGACAAAACGTCTACTGGAATGTGTCCAGAAAGGAGACTTTTGTACAAGCATAGACCTAAAGGGACGCGTACTTCCATGTGCCGATACAATCGCGTCACAGGAAGTTTCTGCGGTTCGCCTTTCAAGGGGGTGGCGTACGAGTTCACAAGGATGCCATTCGGGTACGCCCTGGCACCTCAAAGCGTTTTCCAAATGTGTGGAGGCGGCATTGGAGCCGCTGCGTCGTCAAGGGATAAGGCTATTAGCCTACCTAGACGACCTGCTGGTTCTCGCCCGTCAGCAGAGCTGGCGTTCACTCACACAACACAGACAGTGATTCATCTCACGCGTCTGGGGTTCGCTGTGAATTGGAAAAAGAGCGCACCCTGGCCCAGTCATCAGATTGTCTACCTGGGGCTACAGCTAGACAATGTAATGATGAGGGCTCGAATTTCGGACCCTCGAAGGGTAGCATTGTTGCTAGCCCTGAGGAAGTGTCGTCCGAATCACACAGTGACGGCGCTGTCGATCATGTCACTTTTGGGTCTCATGTCGTCAGCCCACTCTGTGGTCCCGCTGGGACTTCTGCACATGCGCAGAATACAGCGATGGTTCGCCCAACTAAGACTAGACCCAGTGCGTCAACGTCATCGGTTGGTGGTGGTTCCTCTCTCGCTAAGAGCAGACCTGGACTATTGGAGGAATCCGAGCGTTCTCACGCACGGAGTCCCGATGGGCAAGGTGTCATCCTACATTCCAGTATTTACAGATGCTTCTCTGACTGGATGGGGAGGGACATGTCAGACTCAAGCGATAGGAGGTGCATGGCCTCAATCAGGTCGTCACATAAACCTCTTGGAGTTGGAAACGGTTCGACTGGTTCTGACCCACTTCGCGCCTACCCTTCGGGGTCGCGATGTGCTGGTCTGGTCAGACAACCGGACCACAGTAGCTCACATAAATCGCCAGGGGGGGGTCAGGTCACCTGCCCTCCACAGGGCGGCAGAGGAATTGTGGCTGTGGGCTCACAAGCACCTTCGCTCGTTGAGAGCAGCACACATTCCGGGCTACTTGAGCGTAGGAGCAGACCTCATGTCAAGAGGGGGTCCTCGAGACGACGAGTGGTGTCTGCATCCGGACATTGTTCTCCAAATTTGGGAACAGTTCGGGAGAGCCGAGGTGGATCTGTTCGCGTCACGCGTGAACGCGCAATGTCCCCTATGGTTTTCTCTGAGGGAACAGGACGAGCCACCACTGGGAAGAGACGCATTCGCGCACTACCCATGGCCGAAAGTTCTCCTGTATGCATTCCCTCCGCTGTCTTGCATTCTCCCACTGCTAGCCAGGGTGAGGTCAGAGGGGCTGTCAGTGATACTGATAGCGCCCGATCGCCCGGGGGCTCCGTGGTTTGCAGAGATGAGTCAGATGTTGATTGCGCCACCTTGGCCAATTCCACATCGACGGGACGCGTTGACCCAGGCGGGAGGCTCAACAGGGCAGTGGCCCATAATCGGCCAACCACTGAAGGCTTGGTTCCTGAATGGGACAGGTTGAGGCGCCGTGGGTTATCTGATGCAGTGATCAGAACCATACAAGGTGCACGAGCCGGTTCCACTTCTAGGATGTATACCAGCAGATGGAACGTTTTTTCACGATGGTGTGACACACAAGGTGTGGACCCCATGAACTGTCAGGTTGAGAGTGTGCTCTCTTTTCTGCAGTTTATGTTTGATAAGCAGAAATCGCCCTCCACCATTAAAGTGTTTGCAGCGGCAATTTCAGCTGGTCATGAGGGGTTTGGCGGAACGAACGTGTTCAGCCATCCTTTAGTGAAACGTTTCTTATTGGGAACGCGGCGGCTTAGGCCAAGGCCTAGAGCCACGCTGCCCCAGTGGGATTTGGCCTTGGTACTCGAAGCGCTATGTAGGTCGCCGTTCGAGCCATTGAATCAAATACCCCTCAAGATGCTGTCTATCAAGACGGCGCTGTTGCTCGCCTTGACTACCGCTAAGCGTGTCAGTGATTTGTGTGCCCTGTCGACGAGACCCGACTGCCTTGCCATTAATGGCGATCTGAGCAGAGCGGTGTTACGTCCTAACCCGGCGTTTGTGCCGAAGGTTATTAACAGTGCATATAGATCACAGACCGTGGAGTTGTGGGCTTTTTCTCCCCCCTCCTCATGGGGAGAGGAGTGAGGAAAAGCTTCATTGTCTGTGCCCAGTGCGCGCTTTGGCGTGTTACGTTGAGCGCACAGCAGCGATTAGGTCATCGCCTCAGCTGTTTGTGTGTCACGGTGCGGCTGCATTAGGTAGACCACTTTCAAAACAGCGATTGTCTCATTGGCTTTGTGAAGGTATTGAGACAGCTTACGAGGCAGCGGGGCGACAACTGCCTCAGGGTATCAGAGCTCACTCCACTCGTGGAGTAGCAGCTTCTACTGCCCTCTTCAGAGGAACAGGGGTAGAGGATATTTGTAGAGCAGCGTCATGGTCGACACCGTCTCCATTTATCCGTTTCTATCTATTAGATATGTCTTCTAACTCTTTGGCTCGATCTGTACTCAGCGTGGCTGAAGGGAGATCTTGAGCAAGAAAGAGAGGAAAAAAAGCAGGACTGTGGACATGGGTGTCCATCAGGTCCGCTTTGGTCAGGAAGACATATTCTGTTTCTATCTATGAGATATGCCTTCTAACTCTTTGGCTCGATCTGTACTCAGCGTGGCTGAAAGGAGATCTTGAGCAAGAAAGAGAGGAAAGAAGCAGGACTGTGGACATGGGTGTTCATCAGGTCCGCTTTGGTTAGGAAGACATATTCTGGACAGATATGTTTTCTAACTCTTTGGCTCGGTCTGTACTCAGCAAAGCTGAAAGGGGATTTTGAGCCAGGAAGAGAGGATAAAGCAGGACTATGGGCAGGTTCCCATCAGGTCCGCTTTGGTTAGGAAAACATGTTTTTTGATAGATAGGCTTTCTATCTCTATGGCTCGATTGTACTCAGCATAGCTGAAGGGGAATCTTGAGCTAGAAGAGAGAAGAGCAGGACGATGGACACAGGTTTCTATCAGGTCCGCTTTGGATGGAAAGCATATCTTGTGGCATGTCTCTTGACTGACAGGGTCAGTATAGTAGAGACATGTATTGAATTGACAGAATGTGAGGTCTGAGTGTTCAGTTTAGTATGACTTATATTTTGTTCCTGCCTACTAATCTCTGGGATTCCATTGAGTGAGTGAGGTGGTCTACTGTGTACATAATGTAGAGTGACACTTGGTGTCATTCCATTAGTGGTCGGTAGTGTTTTCACAGGATATTGAGGCACATCTATCTGCTAGTACAGATTAGTGTAGCTTCTATTCTGGTGATCTGCCCACTAGTCATTGGCATTGCCATTGAACTAGGTGGGGCGGGTCTTTAACCGATGACGCGGTATATTGTGACGCCCGGAGGGGTTTTTAGTTGCAGTACTGCGGGAATTGGTTGCGGCCATTGCTAGGCTTGACCTTTTCATTTTTTAATGGGAAGTGTTAGGCTCGGCAGGGAGTACATTTTGGAGCGTTACGCTCCGCCTTAAACCACTAGGAGCAGAGCTCCCCTATGGGGCGGAGCTCCACGATATAGAACGATTAGTTACCGGAGTGTAACTCCAGTTCTATGAGTGGAGCGGAGCCCCATAGGACTTAAGGCCCTGCCGACCCTCTCTAGTCTCGCTGAAGATAATATCTCGGGAGGCTGATTGAGGGGAAGCGTCCCCTCTTATAGGGACACCTGTGCTCCCATTGGCTGCAGGTGTGTGCATAATTTTGCTTCAGGCTGATGCTGCCTTAGGGCAGAGGGTAAACCACTAGGAGCAGAGCTCCCCTATGGGGCTCCGCTCCACTCGTAGAACTGGAGTTACACTCCGGTAACTAATCGGTTATTATTATTATTTTTTTACCCCATTTTTCTCCCCAATTTTGTGATATCCAATTGCGAAGATTTTTTATGTAGAAAATTGCCTCATATGAGTCCAGGGACCAATCACAGTGGGAATACAAAACAAAACATAATGTGATTGGTAAATGAGTTCCAAAAATCTGACCAATTGTTTTTAGACTTAGACTGACCAACAGATTGTCAGTATAACATGTAACCAATCAATCAATCAATCACATTTTATTTATAAAGCCCTTTTTACATCAGCAGATGTCACAAAGTGCTATACAGAAACCCAGCCTAAAACCACAAACAGCAAGCAATGCAGATGTAGAAGCACGATGGCTAGGAAAAACTCCCTAGAAAGGCAGGACCCTAGGAAGAAACCTAGAGTGAACCAGGCTCTGAGGGGTGGCTAGTCCTCTTCTGGCTGTGCCGGGTGGATATTATAACAGTACATGGCCATTAAGGCCAGATTTTTCTCCAAGATGTTAAAACGTTCATAGATGACCAGCAGGGTCAAATAATAATCACAGTGGTTGTAGAGGTTGCAACAGGTCAGTACATCAGGAGTAAATGTCACTTGGCTTTTCATAGCCGGGCATTTAGAGGTTGAAATAGCAGGTGCGGTAGAGAGAGAGAGTTGAAAACAGCAGGTCTGGGACAAGGTAGCACGTCCGATGAACAGGTCAGGGTTCCATAGCCGCAGGCAGAAGAGTGGAAACTGGAGCAGCAGCATGACCAGGTGGACTGGGGACAGCAAGGAGTCATCAGGCCAGGTAGTCCTGAGGCATGGTCCTAGGGCTCAGGTCCTCCGGGATGGGAGGGAGAGGTCTAAAAACAATTGGTCCGTTTTTTGCAACTAATTTAACCAATCACATCATAGTTTGTTTTCTATTTCCATTATGATTGGTCCCTGAATCCATAGGAGGTCGTGTTGAAATTTATAAAATCCTTCCCTTTTCTATCTGTAAAGTCTTGATGAAAGTTATGAAACCGAAATGCGTTGGTTTTTACTTTTAATGAAGAAGTACTTTTATCAACTTCCACTGTCCTTGAAAGAGTTGCTGAATTTCCTCGTCACTTCAGTTTGCTCCTGTATTCATGCACATTAGTTGGAAAGCGAGGTGTTCCCTTCCCTATGCTAATAATCACACAGGTGTTCCTCAATAGTTCAATTTATTGGAAGATTAGTCAACAGCTAGTTTTCCACCACCATGGTAGAGTGGCTAATGCTACATCCTGATGTTGGGCCCCGCTTTCAGCTAGGTCTTTTATGCCTTCTACGTTAGGTTAGCCAAAGGTAAACAATAGACTGCTGCAACCTGATTGGCTATCACCCGAAGCATGCACATGCTTCAGGTGATACCAGCACTTTGATAAGGTGATTTAATTATACTGATTTAATTATATTTAATTATGTGGATATATTGTCTTGCATTCCTACCGACAAAAGGACCAAAAGAGGTAACAACCGGTAGAGTATGTTTACATGTAATTGTATTCAACATGCTGGCTTGTAGAGGTTGTGAGAGGAAACTTTCCTGATCCAAACACACATTTTTGCCCGACATAGAATTCAATGCAATTCAACGTCGGGTTTCCAGGCAAAAAGACCCAGGCTGCAGAAACGTATTGAAGTCGAACTGGATCACCTGAACTTCTTAGACAATTACCAAAAATACTTTATCTGAACTAAGGCGAAAACGGAGAGAGCAATCGAAAGGCAGTCGATCTACTTATTGATACAATCATCAGGATCTGGCCACATCCAAACGGTTGGTTCAGGGAGTTTGAGGATGCACTGTCAGCTGGGGTTTGTAAACATGCAGCCATCTACATGGAGGATAGTCCTCCAAGTCCATCTCTGGAGGCAGAGAATGACAATTGTGTCAGACTTATTGAACTTCTTTTGAGGGTGAAGACTACTGATGCCTGTTTTGCGGAAGATATTCTATTCCCAGAGGACCGTGAAATTGTATGTGTGTAGACTGTATTAGTGCCATATGGGACATTGTCCATAGCCTAAACTCCTATAAAATCAGATTGTTGATGATCAGTAGACCTAAATGTAAACTGTAGATATATTTATGTAATGCATCTCTGGACCAGATGAGGGCAGACTAATGCCACTAACTTCACTGCAGCTATTGATAGGGTATGGATTTATTATGTGAGTAAATTTTTTGTCATGCATTAGCCTGTATTTTAACAATTATATTTATGTTCTAGATATTAGCTGAATATCAAAACAGAAGAAATATATGTGGGGCTCGGGAACTTCTCAGGAGTTCTCCATCTTCTTGAAGGTGTTACAGGACACTGAACACCCTGACCTGTTTAAAGAACTGATAGGGAATACACCTGTTGATTACTTGATAGGTAAGGATTCATATATTGCCCTATAATTGCCCATATATTGCCCTTCATGCTAGCCTAAACCATGCTCCTTTGAACTTGAACAGATCTTGTGAGGAATAGTAGCCAGTAGATTCTGACCCTACCGTTACGCTTGTTTACACTGAGTTAGACTGGGGTCAGAACACAATCATGGTTAAATTAAGACACCGTGGAGCCGACGCGAGATATGGGTCAGAAAACGTACCTCAATGCAGGGATAGGATATGCCACTGTACTCCAAATGTTACCTTTATCCACACTGATACATCGAGAAGTTTTCCCGGAAAGCTTTTCGTCCTAGCTAGCAGTAGCCACTGCAGCCTTTTTGGAATGGCAGTGTCAGCCAATCAGCTCCTTTATTGTTCAACGCGACATGCCATACCATAATGGCTGCTGTGGCTACTGCTAGCTACGCAGCATGAGGACGAAAAGGTCAGTTTTCTGGGAAAAATAGTAGTATTTCAATCTTCTCGATGTGTCAGTGTGGATAAAGGTAGAATTTGGAGAACAGTGGCATATCCCATCCCTGCAGTGACATTTTCCGACCCATATCTCGCGCAGGCTCCACTGTAACCATTATTGCGTTAAGACCCCAGTGTAGGTCAGTCTAAACAAGCGTAATGGTAGGGTTGTAATCTGCTAGCTATGAGGAATAGTAGCTGTGAATAAGTTGTAAATGTTGATTAGCCTATCCATGTCTTTTTCTCATCATGATATAATTTATATTATAAACCGGGTAGTTTGAATACTGGATGCTGATTGGCTAAAACAGCATTTAGCCCTGTGTATGTGAGACCGTATACCATGACTATGACATTTAGCCTTTTCACCTTGATATCATTGCGCCTTTTTACCTTGATAAAATGGCTACATCAACAATAGTTCAACATGCCGATGTAGAAAATATTTGTTTAGATGAACGAAAAGAACATTGTGAAACAAACGAAGTGGGCACTTACCTGCTTCACTGACTGGTGTGCAGAAAAAGGGATACATTGTGAGTTTGGGAATACAACAAAAATGGAGCTGAATGTCATTCTATGGGACTTTTATGGTTCAGTTAGAAACATGAATGGCAACGAATCAGTGGTGTAAAGTACTTAAGTAAAAATACTTTAAAGTACTACTTAAGTCGTTTTTTGGGGTATCTGTACTTTACTGTACTATTTATATTTTTACTTCACTACATTCCTAAAGAAAATTATGTACTTTTTCATCCATACATTTTCCATGACACCCAAACGTGCTTGTTCCATTTTGAATGCTTAGCAGGACAGAAAATTGTCCAATTCACACACTTATCAAGAGAACATCCCTGGTCATCCCTACTGCCTCTGATCTGGCGGACTCACTAAACACAAAATGTCTGAGTGTTGGAGTATGATACGTAAATAAAATAAAAACAAGAAAATTGTGCCGTCTGGTTTGCTTAATATAAGGAATTTTTAATTATTCGTACTTTCACATTTACTTGAGTCATTTTCTATTAATGTATCTTTTACTTTTACTCAAGTATGACAATTGGGTACCCCCCTCCTCAGTTTGGCATGGAGTACACAGAAGGACACTGAATTCACAATGAGCAACAATGTGTCTGTCGGCGTAATTAAAAAGTTGAGGAAAGAGGGGCGCGACAAAGCTGCCCACCAGTGAATGGATACATATGGTATGTAACTGTTACCTAGCTATTTAAATCATTCTAATGTACCCTGACAATATAACCTGTTGCTATGGAGACCTAACTATTAGCTAACGTTATTTTGTCTTATATGTTTCAGGTACACAAAAGAGCCGATTGGAGTGAAGAACCTCACAACAATGCTGGCAAAAATCTGGAAAATAGCTGGCCCGTAGCAGATTTACACAATCCACTGCCTCCGAACCAACATGATCCAGAAACGTTCGGATGCTTGACGAGAGGCACGATAAATACTGTCTGTCAGAGGACACAGATTCGAAACCTCTCTTCAAAGTTACTGGAGGACAAATCTGGAAGCAAGGAAACGGTGGAGCACTATTCTTTCTGAAAAAACAGCAGCAGCTCCCCCAGCTAAAAGAACGGAATCCATTTCCAGCAGTGTGGAGCCAACAAACGACACAATGAGCAAGCCAACAACAAACGATAACATGGGACAATTTTTCATTCGTGCACAATAAATGGCAACATTCAGATCAACATGAATAAATAGTTGGCATGTTTTAGTCACTCAAGAAGTGGCGTTAATGCTCGGTTTTTGCATACATTTAATGTAAGCTTGCTAGCTAGCCTGTGGTTATGTTGCAGAGCAACCAGTCTAACAACGAGACTTTAGTCCAGACTACTTTTTCTGGCGGAATGTACTGTACACTACCAGTCAAAAGTTTTAAAACACCTACTCATTCAAGGGTTTTTCTTTATTTTTACTATTTTCTACATTGTAGAATAATAGTGAAGACAACACTATGAAATTACACATATTATATGGAATCATGTAGTAACCAAGAAAGTGTTAAACAAATCAAAATATATTTTATATTTGAGATTCTTCAAATAGCCACCCTTTGCCTTGATGACAGCTTCATGAGGTAGTCACCTGGAATGCATTTCAATTAACAGGTGTGCCTTCTTAAATGTTAATTTGTGGAATTTATTTCCTTCTTAATGCGTTTGAGCCAATCAGTTGTGTTGTGACAAGGTAGGGGGGGTATACAGAAGATAGCCCTATTTCCTAAAAGACCAAGTCCATATTATGGCAAGAACAGCTCAAATAAGCAAAGAGAAACAACAGTCCATCATTACATTAAGACAAGAAGGTCAGTCAATACGGAACATTTCAAGAACTTTTAAAGTTTCTTCAAGTGCTGTCGCAAAAACCATCAAGCGCTATGATGAAACTAGCTCTCATGAGGACCGCCACAGGAATGGAAGACCCAGAGTTACCTCTGCTGCAGAGGATAAGTTCATTAGAGTTACCAGCCTCAGAAATTGCAGCCCAAATAAATGCTTCACAGAGTTCAAGTAACAGACACATCCCAACATCAACTGTTCAGAGGAGACTGTGTGAATAAGGCCTTCATGTTCGAATTGCTGCAAAAAAAAACACTACTAAAGAACACCAATAATAAGAAGAGACCTGCTTGGGCCAAGAAACAGGAGCAATGGACATTAGACCGATGGAAATGTGTCTGGATTCCAAATTGGAGATTTTTGGTTCCAACCGCCTTGTCCTTGTGAGATGCGGTGTGGGTGAACGGATGATCTCCGCATGTGTATTTCCCACCGTAAAGCATGAAGAAGGAGGTGTTATGGTGTGGAGGTGCTTTGCTGGTGACACTGTCTGTGATTTATTTAGAATTCAAGGCACACTAAACCAGCATGGCTACCACAGCATTCTGCAGCAATGCGCCATCCCATCTGGTTTGCACTTAGTGGGACTATCATTTGTTTTTCAACAGGACAATGACACCACACACCTCCAGGCTGTGTAAGGGCTATTTTACCAAGAAGGAGAGTGATGGAGTGCTGCATCAGATGACCTGGCCTCCACAATCCCCCAACCTCAACCAAATTGAGATGGTTTGGGATGAGTCGGACGGCAGAGTGAAGGAAAAGCAGCCAACAAGTGCTCAGCATATGTGGGAACTCCTTCAAGACTGTTGGAAAAGCATTCCAGGTGAAGCTGGTTGAGAGTGTCAAGAGTGTGCAAAGCTGTCATCAAGGCAAAGGGTAGCTTTTTGAAGAATCTCAAATATAAAATGAAATTGATTTGTTTAACTTTTTTTTGGTTACTACATGATTCCATATGTGTTATTTCATAGTTTTGATGCCTTCACTATTGTTCTACAATGTAGAAAATAGTCAAAATAAAGAAAAACCCTTGAATGAGTAGGTGTTCTAAAACTTTTGATCGGTAGTATATTTAATATGAATTTATTTATTAAAGCAACATTTTCAAATTAGATGTGTAGTTCCTTGCCTTACTGTGTTGGCAACCGGTTTATAAAAGCAATAAGGCACCTCGGGGGTTAGTGGTATATGGCCCATATACCACGGCTAAGGGCTGTATCCAGGCACTCCGCGTTGCGTCATGCTTTAGAACAACCCTTAGCCAGTGGTATATTGGCCATATACCACACACCCTCGGGACTTATTGCTTAAACATGATCGATACACCAGATACAGTGCATTCGGAAAGTATTCAGACCCCTTGACTTTTTCCACATTTTGTTAAGTTACAGCCTTATTCTATTTTTTTATTTCTTTTTTATTCAGCATAATAACAAAGCGAAAACAGGTTTTCAGAAATGTTTGCAAATGTATTTTAAAGAAAACAGATACCATATTACATAAGTATTCAGACCCTTTGCTATGAGACTCGAAATTGAACTCAGGTGCATCCTGTTTCCATTGATTATCCTTCAGATGTTTCTACAACTTGATTGGAGTCCACCTGTGGTAAATTCAATTGATTGGACATGATTTGTAAAGGCACACAACTGTCTATATAAGGTCCCACAGTTGACAGTGCATGTCAGAGCAAAAACCAAGCCATGAGGTTGAAGGAATTGTCCGTATAGCTCGAAGACAGGATTGTGTCAAGGCACAGATCTGGGGAAGGGTACCAAAACATTTCTGCAGCATTAAAGGTCCCCAAGAACACAGTTCTAAATGGAAGAAGTTTGGAACCACCAATACTCTTCCTAGGGCTGGCCGGCCGGCCAAACTGAACTATCGGGGGAGTAGGGCCTTGGTCAGGGAGGTGACCAAGAACCAGATGGTCACTCTGACAGAGCTCCAGAGTTCCTCTGTGGAGATGGGAGAACCTTCCAGAAGGACAACCATCTCCGCAGCACTCCACCAATCAGGCCTTCATGGTATATTGGCCAGTCGGAAGCCACTCCTCAGTAAAAGGCACATGACAGCCCGCTTGGAGTTTGCCAAAAGGCACCTAAAGACTCTCAGACCATGAGAAACAAGATTCTCTGGTCTATTGAAACCAATATTGTACTCTTTGGCCTGAATGCCAAGTGTCACATCTGGATGAAACCTGGCACCATCCCTAAGGTGAAGCATGGTGGTGCCAGCATCATGCTGTGGGGATGTTTTTCAGCAGCAGGGACTGGGAGACGGCAGGATCGAGGGATAGATGAACGGAGCAAAGTACAGAGAGATCCTTGATGAAAACCTGCTCCAGAGCGATCAGGACCTCAGACTGGGGCGAAGGTTCACCTTCCAACAGGACAACGACCCTAATTTGCAAACATTTCTAAAAAACAGTTTTTGCTTTGTCATTATGGGGTATTGTGGGTGGATTGATGAGGGGGGGAAACAATTTAATCAATTTTAGAATAAGGCTGTAACGTAACAAAATGTGGAAAAAGTGAAGGGATCTGAATACTTTCCGAATGCACTGTATGATGGTATGATGAGGGTAGTTGGTCTTTAAACTGTTCTGCTTTGTCATTCTAGATCCAGTGGTGGATATGAATGAAGCTCCAGGGAATGGGGACCACATGGTGGAGGAGGGGCCTGTAGGAGCAACAGAGAACTCTGTTTTCCCAGTGCAGGAGACACTGGACAGCAGTGTGACCAGCATGCATCTGGATGAATCTTCAGAGACTCAGAAACTGCAGGTGCAATATAACACTGTCTTACCCTTTTAATGACCTATACAGCATGGTTCATGATAGTCAAGATTGTAGTACCGGGCCTGTATTCATAAAGCGTCTCATAGTAGAAGTGCTGATCTGGGGTCAGTTTTGCGATTTAGATTATAATGAATGGACAGGGGAGAACTGATCCTAGATCAGCACTCCTACTCTTAGACGCTTTATGAATACGGGACCTGGCTGAATATTCAGTCTTTGACGAGATGTATGTAGAGTGCTAGAGGACGGTGCATTGGAGACAAAATTTTTTGGGAGACCTACAGTATATAATGACAGAAGAACAAGTGGGAAATGGGATCTCTCAATGTCAGGTAATTTGCTGGTTCAAATCCCCGAGATGACTAGGTGAAACATCTGCTGATGTGTCCTTGAGTATGGCACTTAACCCTAATTGCTCCTGTAAATCGCTCTGCATAAGAGTGTCTGCTAAATTACTAACATGTAAATGTTGTTCAGTTACAAATGCAGATTTTTTGGGGAAAATAGCTCAATCCCTAATAACTATTTGAACAAAAGTTAGATACTGTATCTGACATGACCTTAGAACCTGAATGCAGTTGGATTACATGTTAGATTCATAATAGAGACTCTTCTTAAAATAGTTTGAAGTGTTGCCAGTCATCATTCAATCACAAATACACTACATGACCAAAAGTATGTGGACAACTGCTCGTCGAACATTTCATTTCAAAATCATGGGCATTAATATGGAGTTGGTCCCCTTTTTCTGCTGTAACAGCCTCAACTCTTCTGGGAAGGCTTTCGACTAGATGTTGGAACATTGCTGCGGGGACTTGCTTCCATTCAGCCACGAGCATTAGTGAGGTCGGGCACTGATGTTGGGCGATTAGGCCTGGCTCGCAGTCAGCGTTCCAATTCATCCCAAAGGTGTTCGATGGGGTTGAGGTCAGGGCTCTGTGCAGGCCAGTCAAGTTCTTCCACACTGATCTCAACAAACCATTTTTGTATGGACCTTGCTTTGTGCACGGGGGCATTGTCAGGCTGAAACAGGAAAGGTCCTTCTCCAAACTGTTGCCACAAAGTTGGAAGCAGAGAATCGTCTAGAATGTCATTGTGTGCTGTAGCGTTAAGATTTCCCTTCACTGAAACTAAGGGGCCTAGCCCGAACCATGAAAAACAGCCCCAGACCATTATTCCTACTCCAAAAACGTTACAGTTGGCAATATGCATTGAGGCAGGTTAGCGTTCTCCTGGCATCTGCCAAACCCAGATTCGTCCGTCTGAATGCCAGATGGTGAAGCCTGATTAATCACTCCAGAGAACACGTTTCCACTGCTCCAGAGTCCAATGGCGGCGAGCTTTACACCACCTTAGCCAACGCTTGGCATTGCGCATGGTGATCTTAGGCTTGTGTGCGGCTAATCGGCCATGGAAACCCATTTCATGAAGCTCCCGACTAACAGTTCTTGTGCTGACGTTGCTTCCAGAGGCAGTTTGGAACTCGATAGTGAGTGTTGCAACCGAGGACAGTCGATTCTTACGTGCTACGCGCTTCAGCAATCGGCGGTCCCATTCTGTGAGCTTGTGTGGCCTAACACTTCGCGGCTGAGCCGTTGTTGCTCTTAGAAGTTTCCACTTCACAATACCAGCACTTACAGTTGACCAGGGCAGCTCTAGCAGGGCAGAAATTTGACGAACTGACTTGTTGGAAAGGAGGCATCCTATGACGGTGCCACGTTGAAAGTCACTGAGCTCTTCAGTAAGGCCATTCTACTGCCAATGTTTGTCTATGGAGATTGCATGGCGGTGTGCTCGATTCTATACACCTGTCAGTAAAGGGTGTGGCTGAAATAGCCAAATCCACTAATTTGAAGGGGTGTCCACATACTTTTGTATACAGTGCATTAGGAAAGTATTTAGACCCCTTGACTTTTTACAGAATTATTTTAAAATGGATTAAATAGTTTTTTTCCCCCTCATCAATCTACACACAATACCCCATAATGACGAAGCAAAAATAGGTTTTTAGACATTTTTGCAAAAAAAGAAAAGAAAAAAAGACTGATATAACATTTACATAAGTATTCAGACCATTTACTCAGTACTTTGTTGAAGCACCTTTGGCAGCGATTACAGCCTCAAGTCTTCTTGGTTATGAAGCTACAAGCTTGGCACACCTATATTTGGTGCACAGCTATTTTCAGGTCTCTCCAGAGATGTTCGATCGGGTTCAAGTCCTGGCTCTGGCTGGGCCACTGAAGGACATTCAGAGACTTGTCCCGAAGCCGCTCCTGTGTTGTCTTGGCTGTGTGCTTAGGGTCGTTGTCCTGTTGGAAGGTGAACCTTCGCCCCAGTCTGAGGTCCCGAGCGCTCTGAAGCAGGTTTTCATCAAGGATCTCTCTGTACTTTGCTCCATTCATCTTTCCCTCAATCCTGACTAGTCTCCCATTCCCTGCCGCTGTAAAACATCCCCACAGCATGATGCTTCCACCACCATGCTTCACCATAGGGATGGTGCCAGGTCTCCTCCAGACATGACACTTGGCATTCAGGCCAAAGAGTTCAATCTTGGTTTCATCAGACCAGAGAATCTTGTTTCTCATGATCTGAGAGTCCTTTAGGTGCCTTTTGGGAAACTCCAAGTGGGCTGTCATGTGCCTTTACTGAGGAGTGGCTTCCGTCTTGCCACTCTACCATAAAGGCCTGATTGGTGGAGTGCTGCAGAGATGGTTGTCCTTCTGGAAGGTTCTCCCATCTCCACAGAGGAACTCTGGAGCTCTGTCAGAGTGACCATCGGGTTCTTGGTCACCTCCCTGACCAAGGCCCTTCTCCGCCGATTAATCAGTTTTGCCAGGCGGCCAGATCTAGGAAGAGTCTTGGTGGTTCCAAACTTCATCCATTCAAGAATGATGGAGGCCACTGTGTTCTTGGGGAACTTCAATGCTGCAGAAATGTTTTGGTACCCTTCCCCAGATCTGTGCCTTGACACAATCCTGTCTCGGAGCTCTACGGTCAATTCCTTCGACCACATGGCTTGGTTTTTGCTCTGACGTGGACTGTCAACTGTGGGACCTTATATAGACAGGTGTGTGCCTTTACAAATCATGTCCAATCAATTGAATTCACCACAGGTGGACTCCAATCAAGTTGTAGAAACATTTGAAGGATGATCAATGGAAACAGGATGCACCTGAGCTCAATTTCGAGTCTCATAGCAAAGGGTCTGAATACTTATGTAAATACGGTATTTCAGTTTTTTATTTTGAACACATTTGCAAACATTTCTAAAAATCTGTTTTCGCTTTGTCATTATGGAGTATTGTGTGTAGATTGATGCGGGGGAAAAAATATTTAATCAATTTTAGAATACGGCCGTAATGTAACAAAATGTGTGAAAAGAGAAGAGGTCTGAATACTTTCCGAATGCACTGTATATAGTGTGTATAGTCATACTGAACTCCTCCTCTTTGTACAAAGTGGGGAACCATCAAAAAGACACACTTGAAGGGGAGTTCTAATCCATCCCTCACTCTTTAGTCCGCAGCTCTGGATTAAGTTAGTAGCACTTGTATCGTGTCAGTGAGCATTAATCTTGAAACTAACTTTGGTGGAATCGGTTGAACAATTTATAGGAAGAGTGAGGAAATGCTGTAAATATGTAGGAGGAGGAGAGGGAGCTTGCCAAGCTGGCTTCAAATTAAAGCCAAATGTGCAATGAAATCCAGCGCAGTATTAATTTTGTATGTTAACCTTAGGTCAACAGGATGTTACTCACTCAGTCAAATTTCCTGAAAAGTTATTGTTTCTGTTTCTTCTGAACGTACTGTGATGTCAGTCTTATATTGCATAATGTCCTCCTAACATTATTTGAAAGCTCTCTTCATAGTTTTATGGATTTTACACATTACATAATATCTGTCAGGACCATCAATCAAAGCTCAAAAGCTGGTGTTTCGCTGATATAAAAGTATTACATCAGATCACTTAAAATAATTAGATGAATATGTAATTATAGTAAAGTTATAATAAGCATTTTAACCTTTATTTAACCAGGAAAAGCCCATTGAGACAGAGAGTCTCTTTTGCAACGGAGACCTGGCCAACAAGGCAGCAGCAATCAATGCAACATTACAAAATGTAAAACATATAATACAATCTGCACAGCAATACGATCCAGCCTAAAGGAAACATTTACACTCCTCCTGAACAGAATTCTGTACCAGAGTTTAAAACTGATTATGGGGCACTAGTACATCAAGTCTAAGCATACTTTGCAGACAGTTCCATGCTTATGGTGCACAATAGGAAAATACAGTTTTGCCTAACTCGGTAGCGGACCTCAGGACTATAAATAGTTAGCAACCACCTAGTAGACTGCATCTAGTAAATCAAATCAAATTGTATGGGTCGCTTACACATTTTGAAGATGTTATCGCAGGTGCAGTGAAATGCTTGTAGCAAAGTTGGCTAGGAGCTAGGATCATGGCGACCATGTCTGTTGGCGCCATCTTGTTAGTGGTGAAGGAGAGTAGGCTACAGAGGTAGAGATAGTTTACCCAGAAGGGCTTTGCATATGAAAACATACCAATGTACAGTTGAAGTCGGAAGTTTACATACACTTAGGTTGGAGTCATTAAAACTTGTTTTTCAACCACTCCACACATTTCTTGTTAACAAACTATAGTTTTGGCAAGTCGGTTAGGACATCTACTTTGTGCATGTAATGTTTCCAACAATTGTTTACAGACAGATTATTTCACTTATAATTCATTGTATCACAATTCCAGTGGGTCAGAAGTTTACAAACACTAAGTTGACTGTGCCTTTAAACAGCTTGGAAAATTCCAGAAAAGGATGTCATGGCTTTAGAAGCTTCTGATAGGCTAATTGACATAATTTGAGTAAATTGGAGGTGTACTTGTGGATGTATTTCAAGGCCTACCTTCAAACTCAGTGCCTCTTTGCTTGACATCATGGGAAAATCAAAAGAAATCAGCCAAGACCTCAGAAAAGAAATTGTAGACTGCCACAAGTCTGGTTCATCCTTGGGAGCAATTTCCAAACGCCTGAAGGTACCATGTTCATCTGTACAAACAATAGTACTCAAGTATAAACACCATGTGACCACGCAGCCGTCATACCGCTCAGGAAGGAGACGTGTTCTGTCTCCTAGAGATGAACGTACTTTGGTGCGAAAAGTGCAAATCAATCCCAGAACAACAGCAAAGGACCTTGTGAAGATGCTGGAAGAAACAGGTACAAAGGTATCTATATCCACAGTAAAACGAGTCCTATATCGACATAACCTGAAAGGCCGCTCAGCAAGGAAGAAGCCACTGCTCCAAAACCGCCATAAAAAAGCCAGACTACGGTTTGCAACTGCACATGGGGACAAAGATCGTACTTTTTGGAGAAATGTCCTCTGGTCTGATGAAACAAAAATAGAACTGTTTGGCCATAATGACCATCGTTATGTTTGGAGGAAAAAGGGGGACGCTTGCAAGCCAAAGAACACCATCCCAACCGTGAAGCACGGGGGTGGCAACATCATGCTGTGGGGGTGCTTTGCTGCAGGAGGGACTGGTGCACTTCACAAAATAGATGGCATCATGAGGAAGGAAAATTATGTGGATATATTGAAGCAACATCTCAAGACATCTGTCAGGAAGTTAAAGCTTGGTCGCAAATGGGTCTTCCAAATGGACAATGACCCCAAGCATACTTCCAAAGTTGTGGCAAAATGGCTTAAGGACAACAAAGTCAAGGTATTGGAGTGGCCATCACAAAGCCCTGACCTCAATCCTATAGAAAATGTGTGGGCAGAACTGAAAAAGCGTGTGCGAGCAAGGAGGCCTACAAACCTGACTCAGATACACCAGCTCTGTCAGGAGGAATGGGCCAAAATTCACCCAACTTATTGTGGGAAGCTTGTGGAAGGCTACCGGAAACGTTTGACCCAAGATAAATATTTAAAGGCAATGCTACCAAATACTAATTGAGTGTATGTAAACTTCTGACCCACTGGGAATGTGATGAAATAAATAAGTGCTGAAATAAATCATTCTCTCTACTGCTATTCTGACATTTCACATTCTTAAAATAAAGTGGTTACCTAACTGACCTAAGACAGGGAATTTTTACTTGGATTAAATGTCAGGGATTGTGAAAAACTGAGTTTAAATGTATTTGGCAAAGGTGTATGTAAACTTCTGACTTCAACTGTAGCAACAGTGCAGTGCACTTGTAAACCGTAGTCTGGCTTTTTTATGGCGGTTTTGGAGCAGTGGCTTCTTCCTTGCTGAACGGCCTTTCAGGTTATGTCGATATAGGACTCGTTTTACTGTGGATATAGATACTTTTGTACCCGTTTCCTCCAGCATCTTCACAAGGTCCTTTGCTGTTGTTCTGGGATTGATTTGTACTTTTCGCACCAAAGTACGTTCATCTCTAGGAGACAGAACGCATCTCCTTCCTGAGCGGTATGACGGCTGCGTGGTCCCATGGTGTTTATACTTGCGTACTATTGTTTGTACAGATGAACGTGGTACCTTCAGGCATTTGGAAATTGCTCCCAAGGATGAACCAGACTTGTGGAGGTCTACACATTTTTTTCTGAGGTCTTGTCTGATTTCTTTTGATTTTCCCATGATGTGAAGCAAAGAGGCACTGAGTTTGAAGTTAGGCATTGAAATACATCCACAGGTACACCTCCAATTGACTCAAATGATGTCAATTAGCCTATCAGAAGCTTGAACAAACTATCAGAGGCTTGAACAAACTTATTTCTAGCCTCAAACGGAAAGTAAGCCTTGTTATGAAAATAAAAACCTAATTTCACTATTGTTGCTTGTACTTGAGTTAAAATTTTGAATGAGATAGCATGAAAGGAACTTGCAGTTGATTTCCCATTTGGAGGAGAATCCATAGTTTGGGAAAGTGGAAAATGGAATGAGAGAGAAGTTTGAATGGAAGAATTCCTAGAGCCTGTCTTATTTGGCTCAGAGAATATGTTCCATGTGTATCATGACAAACCACACAGAGGTTAAAGAGGACGGAACATAGCCAAAGCAACCACATGCTATTTAGACTCCATAAAGGGTCTAAAGAAAGGGTTGGATGTTGTTGCATGGTTATGATTCAGTAGTGAAATAGCATTTTACCAAACAAAAAATGCTTACTTCCTCCTCGTAACTGCATTTAGTCAAATAAACTCCCAACACAACTCTGCAAGCATCAGGTCAAATGAAAGTGGTGTTTTATTTCCGTTTCATCGTCACATTTGTTTAGTTAAATGACATGTCATCGCTTTGTGTACATAGATACACTACATGGCCAAAAGTATATGGACACCTGCTTGTCGAACATCTCATTCCAAAATCCCTCCTTTGCTGCTGTAACAGCCTCCAAACTTCTGGGAAGGCTTTCCACTAGATGTTGGAAAATTTCTGTGGGGGCTTGCTTCCATTCAGCCACAAGAGCATTAGTGAGGTCGGGCACTGATGTTGGGCGATTAGGCCTGGCTCGCAGTCAGCGTTCCAATTCATCCCAAAGGTGTTCGATGGGGTTGAGGTCAGGGCTCTGTGCAGGCCAGTCAAGTTCTTCCATACCGATCTCGACAAACCATTTCTGTATATACCTCGCTTTGTGCACGGGGGCATTGTCATGCTGAAACAGGAAAGGTCCTTTCCCAAACTGTTGCCACAAAGTTGGAAGCACAGAATCATCTCGAATATCATTGTATGCTGTAGCATTAAGATTTCTCTTCACTGGAACTAAGGGATCTAGCCCGAACCATGAAAAACAGCCCCAGACTATTATTCCTCCTCCACCAAACTTTACAGTTGGCAATATGCATTGGGGCAGGTTAGCGTTCTCCTGGCATCCGCCAAACCCAAATTTGTCCTTTGGACTGTCAGATGATGAAGCGTGATTCATCACTCCAGAGAACGTGTTTCCACTGCTCCAGAGTCAAATGGCAGCGAGCTTTAAACAACTCCAGCCAACGCTTGGCATTGCGCATGGTGATCTTAGGCTTGTGTGCGGCTGCTCGGCCATGGAAACCCATTTCAGGAAGCTCCCGACTAACAGTTCTTGTGCTGATGTTGCTTCCAGAAGCAATTTTGAACTCAGTAGTGAGTGTTACAACCGAGGACAGACGATTTTTACGCTCTACGTGCTTCAGCACTCGTCGATCCCATTCTGTGAGCTTGTGTGGCCTACCACTTTGCGGACTGAGCCGTTGTTGCTCCTAACCATTTTCCACTTCACAATAACAGCACTTACAGTTGACCGGGGCAGGTCTAGCAGGGCAGAAATTTGACGAACTGACTTGTTGGAAAGGTGGAATCCTATGACGGTGCCACGTTGAAAGTCACTGAGCTCTTCAGTAAAGGCCATTCTACTGCCAATGTTTGTCTATGGAGATTGCATGGCTGTGTGCTCGATTTTATACACCTGTCAGCAACGTGTGTGGCTAAAATAGCCAAATCCGCTAATTTGAAGGGGTGTAGGACTGGGTTTTCCAGGAAGCCTCTCCTTTCTTTTTCATGTCAGAAAGAGGGTTGAATTTATGTTAATGATGCCTTGAGATCATAATCTTTCACACGCTAACACTTGAAATCAATTATAAGCAAGTGTATGCCCTTTTAGAGGCAACACTTACTCTGCTCACCTCACATAATAGTGATGACTGATTGGTTCACTTTATATATCATCCAATTGATGTTTATGGCATGAATCCACCAGAAGAGGTCTGTGACATCATGATGATGATGTGGAGTGATGATGAGTCATGGGACGTCAATGTGATGTGGCAGGTGAGCTAACAGGAGGACACAGCCAGGTGAAGCTTGACACACTGACGCTGACGGCTCCTGTCACTCAAACCAGCCTCTGATGACACCACAGTGTTGTACTGCCTTGATTTCGACTTACTGTCAATCTTGCTTACATTACTCTGCCATCAAGATCGTGAGTCACCACAAGAAAAATAAAATGTTATTTAGCTACTCTGGAAGTTGGGCAGAATGCCTGATGTGAGCAGATCCAATACATATGAGGTTATGTTGTGTTTCCATGAACCAGTGGCATGTGTGTTGCTCTGCTAAAATAAGATATTGGAAGTACTTCATAATATATTGAAGTAGTAGGCAGAAAACCAGTCTGTGTGGGATTCAAATCTTGTTGACATGGCATTAACCATGGATAATGGAGGAATTTCCTCTCTAATAAGTCTGAAGTCGGGGAATTGCTATTAAAAGAAAAGGAGACCACAAAGTTCACTATCTATTTCCTATTGAGTTTAGGACCATATCTCTCCATCTCCATAGTTTTGTGTTGCATGAGTCCAATTTAATTATGTTCCTTCAGGCAAGACATTGACCACTAACATACAATGTCTGGGAGACATTAGGGAGACAGAAGGGAGATGTAAAAAGTTTTCCATGTATATACAGTATGATGTTGTTTTAACAGCAGGGTTGAGAAGGACACAGTTCAGCGCAACACCAAACAACATACGATGACAAACCGAGCCTTGACTTGCTGGGAATGTTGTAATCGTAGGCCCTAATTGTAGGGTGCTGACGTGGACAACAATTTTGTTATGAACCTCTCGCCTCTGCTCTACTTTAGAGTGCTCCCATGCTGCTGGAGGCCCCAGAAAAGCTGACATTGTTCTTCGAGATTATCAGATGGCCATGGCCCGCCTTGGAGGGAAAAAACATCATCATATGCCTCCCAACAGGAAGTGGTAAAACCAGAGTTGCCGTCTATATTACCAAAAAAACATCTGGACAGCAGGAGGAGTGAGGACCAACTAGTTGTCCTGGTTAAGAAGGTACTAACTCCAGTTTCCCATAAAATGTCCTATGCACACAACCTGTGTCTGGAGCAGGTTGAGAGCTTCAAGTTCCTTGGTGTCCACATCACCAACAAACTAATATGGTCCAAGCACACCAAGGCAGTCGTGAAGAGGGCATGACAAAACCTATTCTCCCTAAGGAGACTGAAAAGATTTGGCATGGGTCCTCAGATCCTCAAAAGGTTCTACAGCGGCACCATCGAGAGCATCCTGACTGGTTGCATCACTGCCTGGTATGGCAACTGCTCAGCCTCCGACCGCAAGGCACTACAGAGGGTAGTGCGTACGGCCCAGTACATCACTGGGGCCAAGCTTCCTGCAATCCAGGACCTCTATACCAGGCGGTGTCAGAGGAAGGCCCTAAAAATTGTCAAAGACTCCAGCCACCCTAGTCATAGACTGTTCTCTCTGCTACCGCACGGCAAGCGGTACCGGAGCGCCAAGTCTAGGTCCAAGAGGCTTCAAAACAGCTTCTACCCCCAAGCCATAAGACTCCTGAACATCTAATCAAATGGCTACCCAGACTATTTGCATTGCCCCCCCCCCATATTTTATGCTGCTGCTACTCTCTGTTTATTATCTATGTGTAGTCACTTTAATAACTCTACCTACATGTACAGTGAGGGAAAAAAGTATTTGATCCCCTAATGATTTTGTACGTTTGCCCACTGACAAAGAAACGATCAGTCAATCATTTTAATGGTAGGTTTATTTGAACAGTGAGACACAGAATAACAAAATACAGAAAAACGCATGTCAAAAATGTTATAAATTGATTTGCATTTTAATGAGGGAAATAAGTATTTGACCCCCTCTCAATCAGAAAGATTTCTGGCTCCCAGGTGTCTTTTATACAGGTAACGAGCTGACATTAGGAGCACACTCTTAAAGGGAGTGCTTCTAATCTCAGCTTGTTACCTGTATAAAAGACACCTGTCCACAGAAGCAATCAATCAATCAGATTCCAAACTCTCCACCATGGCCAAGACCAAAGAGCTCTCCAAGGATGTCAGGGACAAGATTGTAGATCTACACAAGGCTGGAATGGGCTACAAGACCATCGCCAAGCAGCTTGGTGAGAAGTTGACAACAGTTGGTGCGATTATTCGCAAATGGAAGAAACACAAAATAACTGTCAATCTCCCTCGGCCTGGGACTCCATGCAAGATCTCACCTCATGGAGTTGCAATGATCATGAGAACGGTGAGGAATCAGCCCAGAACTACACGGGAGGATCTTGTCAATGATCTCAAGGCAGCTGGGACCATAGTCACCAAGAAAACAATTGGTAACACACTACGTCGTGAAGGACTGAAATCCTTCAACGCCCGCAAGGTCCCCCTGCTCAAGAAAGCCCATATACATGCCCGTCTGAAGTTTGCCAATGAACATCTGAATGATTCAGATGAGAACTGGGTGAAAGTGTTGTGGTCAGATGAGACCAAAATGGAGCTCTTTGGCATCAACTCAACTCGCCATGTTTGGAGGAGGAGGAGGAATGCTGCCTATGACCCCAAGAACACCATCCCCACCGTCAAACATGGAGGTGGAAACATTATGCTTTGGGGGTGTTTTTCTGCTAAGGGGACAGGACAACTTCACCGCATTAAAGGGACGATGGACGGGGCCATGTACCGTCAAATCTTGGGTGAGAACCTCCTTCCCTCAGCCAGGGCATTGAAAATGGGTCGTGGATGGGTATTCCAGCATGACAATGACCCAAAACACACGGCCAAGGCAACAAAGGAGTTGCTCAAGAAGAAGCACATTAAGGTCTTGGAGTGGCCTAGCCAGTCTCCAGACCTTAATCCCATAGAACATTTGTGGAGGGAACTGAAGGTTCGAGTTGCCAAACGTCAGCCTCGAAACCTTAATGACTTGGAGAAGATCTGCAAAGAAGAGTGGGACAAAATCCCTCCTGAGATGTGTGCAAACCTGGTGGCCAACTTCAAGAAACGTCTGACCTCTGTGATTGCCAAAAAGGGTTTTGCCCCCAAGTACTAAGTCATGTTTTGCAGAGGGGTCAAATACTTATTTCCCTCATTAAAATGCAAATAAATGTATAACATTTTTGACATGCGCATTTTGTTGTTGTTATTCTGTCTCTCACTGTTCAAATAAACCTACCATTAAAATTATAGACTGATCATTTCTTTGTCAGTGGGCAAACGTACAAAATCAGCAGGGGATCAAATACATTTTTCCATCACTGTACATATTACCTAAATTACCTCGACTAACCGCTGCCCCCGCACATTGACTCGGTATCGGTACCCCCTGTATATAGCCTCGCTATTGTTATTTTTACTGCTGCTCTTTAATTATTTTTTACTTTTATTTTGTATTATTTTATATTGTATTTTTGTGTGTTTTTTGTTGTTGTTGGTATTCTTTCTTAAAACTGCATTGTTGGTTAAGGGCTTGTAAGTAAGTATTTCACTGTAAGGTCTACACCTGTTGTATTCGGCGCATGTGACAAATAAAATGTCATTTGATTTGTATGCGTGTGTATTGTAGCATAGCTATATGGATCACAAAGAACTGCTAGCTCAGTACAGTACTGGGCAAGACACCATTTTTGTCTCTCTACTCTCCACAAATTCTATGTTAAAAGTATAAAATACACCATATTTGATAAATATTATTCAATAAACCCCACCATATGAAATGCATCTTCATTAAAGTAGTTTCCTAGTGCTGTTTCTGTGAGGAAAGGTAGTGTTTTCCCGTCCGAGTACCTCCCCAAATTGAAAACCAATAAACCTACTTGTTGCACGGCCAATTTGAAATCCTCCCTCAAACAAAGTGAATCACTTTTGTGTTAACAGTCTAGTCTAAACAATATTTTGATGATCTCTGTTAATAAATAGTGGCATTTTCAAACATGACAGTGAGAAATCCAGTATATCATTGTTTTTAGAGGCAGACCCTCACATCTTTAGTCTTTTTAATAATGTGTTCTCCTTCAGGTGCCCCTGGTGGCGCAGGACTACTTCACTGAGTTCTGGAAGTTCCTGAAACACAAATACAATGTGGAGAGTGGCAACTCCCAGCTCAAAATCTCCTTCATAGAGATTGTCCAGAAAAATGATGTCATCATCTGTACGGCCCAGATTCTGGAGAACTACTTGGAAAGGCCTCACAGCGGAGATGATGACGGGATTCAACTTTCAGGTTTGACATAGTTTCCATGCATTGGAGTTTCTTGATTAGTACAATGTAAGTGATGATAGTAGTAATGTTAATGACAAATCTACAGGTAGCTATGCATGTTCATGCAAATCTTCGACTGTGTGTTTTATCTCAGCCAATGCGTTGCCTTAGTTTGCTGCTCACAGCTGTGGAAGTTACCGGGGTTTGGAATTGGAATGGAAAGTAAACTGGAGTGCGTTTCCTCTGAGAATTCATCTGACAGGTTCTTGTCAGTCAGTTGCTTCGGGCTCTCCTGCTTGCTCTTGCTGGCACTCGCCAGTCCAAGGTCTAATATCCCTCAGTGTAACATATGCTGTTTGTTGAAACACCTGAGAGGGTTAGATTTTTTCTGCTGCTTTCCAGGCCACACGTCTGTTCAAGCCATCAGTGTGTGCCTTATCAAATTCACAAGAGAGCCTCTGTCATTGCATCAGACTGAATGTTCCACTCCAGACTCCTATGCCCCTCTGGGGAGGTGATTTGTAGCACTCCTGTTTAAAGTTATATTTGTGAAGGTTCTTACCTCATCACACATCTCTCATTGCTGTGAAATGCACATTTAAACCCCTTTCTGAGAAATGGCCTCTAGCACCACAGCAGTCATGCAGTGTGGTTAAAACTGCATCGTAGACTTCCTAGAAAAGTGGTGGTTAGTGGGAGTACCTCAGACACAGAGGCAGGGAGGAAGACTGTAATTTGTGGGTGTCAATAAGCCACTTCTATATTTACAACACTAGCATTATGGGAGAGAAAACAAAGGAGATGTTGAATACCGGTGTTAAAGCTAGAGCAAACTCTTGTTCCCAGGAACCCTACAGCATTGTAACCAGACCCACGGTACAATGTAATGGGAAAATCAGACTTTAGAGGAGAAAAAGGTGATCAGCAGACCAAGCTGGCCTCAGCAGATGCTTTTCTACAGTCTATGAGGGTCAGGCGGTTTTAGACTGTTGAATGAGTAATAGCAGGCATGTTTATGATTTTAAATGTAAAAAAAAAAAAAAAAAAAAATGTACACCAGCTGTGACCTACAGTATATCCATTATATGATACATGTTCTTATGTTAAACCAATACGTTTCATTGTCTTTTTGTTGACTTGATTGTTGACTTGTGTTTTGCACCGTATTTCTGTTGTGTAGATTTGTCACTGATTGAGATCGATGAGTGCCATCACACACAGAAGGGAGGAGTCTACACCTGTAGAAAAAAGGGTTCCAAGAGGGTTCTTTGCAGAGGGATAGGGTTCTACCAACAACCATTTTGATCTGAAGAACCCCTTTTTTGGAAGACAAGGGTTATTTGTAAGGCAAAGTGTTTTACTAGAACCTTTAACATCCTAAGAACTGTTGTTGGAAGAAAGGTTTCTTTCATTTCTTTGGAAGGCAAGAAGGATTCTACATAGAACCATATATTATATTTCCCAGCATGCTCTATTGCAGGATGATTTTGAGAATTGTTTGTTTTAATATCTGTGTTTTGATTTATTCATTTTATGCTACACAAAGATAAATAGCATATATATGTTTCTAAACTAATCCACTCTGTTAGTAGTTGGGCTTATTGCACCCATTACTGAGATGGTTGTTCCAGTTTAGATGATTGAGGTAGTCTCAGTATTCAATCTTCCCTACCCTTACAGTCATTCTGAATGCAGGTTGCGGGTGATAAAATATTCTACTTGTTGGACATCCTAACTCTGGCTCGATTCCAATAAGAATTAAACATCACTTTGCAAGCCAACATAATGTGACTTGCAGGCCTGATGTGGCCTGTAAACCAGGAGTTTCCTAACACCACTGTGTTAGGGTAAAACTAGGTCATCAAAGAAAGGTCTTATGATATTCAGTGCCTTCAGGAAGTAATTACACCCCTTGACTTTTTCCAAATGTTGTTGTGTTACAGGCTGAATTTTAAAATGATTAAATTCAGAATTTTGGTCACTGGCCTACACACAATACCCCATAATGTCAAACAGAAATTATGTTTTAAGAAATTTTTACAAATGAATTTTAAAAAACTGAAATGTCTTAAGTCAATAAGTATTCAAGCCTAAATAAATTCAGTAGTAAAAATGTGCTTAACAAGTCACATTATAAGTTGCATGCACTCACTCTGTGTGCAATTACATTTACGTCATTTAGCAGACGCTCTTATCCAGAGCGACTTACAGGAGCAATTAGGGTTAAGTGCCTTGCTTAAGGGCACATCGACAGATTTTTCACCTAGTCAGCTTGGGGATTAGAACCAGCGACCTTTCGGTTACTGGCACAACGCTCTTACCCACTAAGCTACCTGCCGGCCCGGTGTGTTTAACATGATTTTGACTACTTCATCTTTGTACCCCATACATACAATACAATACAATTATCTGGAAGGTTTTCCAATGCCTTGCAAAGAAAGGCACCTATTGGTAGATGGGTAAAAATAATAAAAAGCAGACATTGAATAGCTGTAATCGCTGCCAAAGGTAATTCTAACATGTATTAACTCAGGGGGTTGAATACTTATGGAATCAAGATATATAAGTGTTTTATTTTTCATAAAGTTCTTACATATTTTACAATTTGTCTTCCACTTTGACATTACAGAGTATTTTGTGTAGATCGTTGACGAATAAATGACAATTAAATCCATTTTAATCCCACCTTGTCTCACAAAAATTTGAAAATACTTTCTGAAGGTAGTGTATGTAATGTATTGTCATATATAATTTCATTTTAAAGGCTAATAAGGCTGGTGGAACCCTTCATAGAGAGTTCTAGGAATAATCTTAAGATGATAAAGTTGTTATTGGTAGAACCCTTCATAGAGGGTCCTAGGCATAACCCTTCATAGACTGTTCTAGTTAGAACCATATACAGGGGTTTCTATGAAGAATCCTACATAAAGGGTTCTAGGGAGAATTCTCTGCAAAGGGTTCTACCTAGCACTAAAAAGGGTTCCCCAATGGGAACAAACCAAAGAACCCTATATGGTTCTACTTAGCACCTTTTTTTCTAAGAGTGTACAACTACATTACGATCCGTTACCTGAAGCAGAAGCACAAGAACGCCACATTAAAGAAAGAGCAGAAGGATACAGTGGCCATCCCACAGATCCTGGGCTTGACCGTCTCACCCGGCGTTGGGGGAGCCAAGAAAATGGAGAAAGCCAAGGAGCACATTCTACAAGTAAATAACATGCTCTACTAGGCTACAACTATTTTTTTCTCCCTCTTTCTCTCTCTCTAGACACATACACACTCATTATTCTCATTCTTTCCCTCCCTCTGTTTATTGAACAATTTCCTCCCTCCCGGTCAAGTACTTCCCCACCCTCCCTCAGTCCCTCCCTCATTCAGTTAGTACACTGCTCAGTGCAAACCTCTGCTCAGCCAAGCTGTTTCCAATGTTCCACATGGCCCCCGCACTCCAGGCAGCCATAACTCTTACCATGCCTCTCATACTTTCACCACACAGGAAAATGTTGGAAACAGCTTTTTATTTTAACTCTTTACAGGTCACACTGAAGTGGTGACGAAAAAGTTGTTATTGTTGTTTTATTTTATCACTAACCTATGTGGTTGATTTAACGGAACACTACTTTGGAAGTATTGCATTGCTAATCTTTATTACAGAGTTAGATGGTTTCTGATATATCTGAAAACGTATCATATTAGTTTTGATGTTTTTGCTCATTCATTCAACTCATGTTTTGTCTTTTGTAGATCTGTGCAAACTTGGACTCATATAAAATTATGACAGTAAACCTCAGGGAAAACAAAAAAGAACCACACAAAAACATTGCCACTGCTGACCAGAGAAAATAGTTACTCTTTTTATTTCCAGTAGAGAGAGAGATGTATAGATATTATTCATATAATTTAAAATAATTAAGAGATGTATTTAATTAATATTACTAATTACTATCATGAAAATCCACATAATCCTCTGAGTTTTTGTAGTGTGTAACAGTGCAGACTTCTGTATATTTATGTACTTAAATCTGTATAATTATGTCTTGTCAGGATCCCTTTGGCAATGTTATCAAAGGAATCATGAATGCCATCCACACCCATGTTGAGCTGAACCCTACCTGCGACCTAGGCACCCAGAACTATGAGCAGTGGGTTGTCCAGAAAGAACAAAATGATGATAACACGTTCATGTTCTACTGTACTTGAGGGCTACTGATAAGAGGCACAATCAAGTTATTTTTCAACCATTTTCATACCAAGTGTCATGACACCCTGTTATACCCCAAATGTACATTCCTAAACAATTATCTATGTTTTCCTACTGCTGCAAAAGAGGAGAATCAGAAGGTGAAAGTTTGTGCTGAGCATCTACGGCAGTACAATGAGGCCCTGTACCTAGGCAAAACCATCCGCATGTGTGATGCCTTCAGCTTCCTGGACAAATACTTTTAGGAGGAGCTGAAGAAGAAAGTGACCCCTGAGAGCGAGGTGGCCATCATTAAGACCGACACAGAGAGATTCCTCTTCACACTCTTTAAAGGTAGCATTCTGTCACGATCGTCTAAGGAGGAGGACCAATGCGCAGCGTTGAAGGTGAACATATTTATTTAGCGAATGATCACACGATCAAAACAACAGACGATAACGTGATGTCTACGGTTGAACACAAACCAAATAAGAACAAGAAACCACAAACACAAAGGGAAAGACAGACAGTTTAAATATGGCTCCCAATCAGAGACAACCAGCTGACACTCGTTGCCTCTGATTGGGAGTCACTCAGGCCAACATAGAAATACAAACTAGAACTCCCAACATAGCAATAGAATACATAGAATTACACACCCTGGCTCAACATAACAGTGTCCCCAGAGCCAGGGCGTGACAGTACCCCCCCCTAAAGGCGCGGACTCCGACCGCGCCAACTAAATACCACAGGGGTGGGACCGGGTGGGCACTCCGCCTTGGCGGCGGATCCGGCTCCGGGCCTGATCCCCACTCCCTCTCCAACCCCCAAAGTACCCCTGGTCCGGTCTGGCCCCGCTGGCCGGAGCTGGACTGCACACTGATGGAGCGGATTGCTCTAGCTCCGGCGTAACGCATCTGACCGGTGCCGGACCAGGCACCAGTGGAACAGGCACGGGCCGTGCCGACCGACGACGCACACCACTGGCTTGGTGTGGGGAACAGGCACGGGCCGTGCTGGACTGACGACGCACACCACTGGCTTGGTGTGGGGAGCAGGAACGGGCCGGACAGGGCTGACGAAACGCACCACTGACTTGGTGCGGGGAGCAGGAACAGGCCGGGCCGAGCTGGCGACACGCACCGTAGACTTGGTGCGGGGAGCAGGAACGGGCCGAGCCGGGCCGACGAAGCGCACCACTGACTTGGTGCGTGGAGCAGGAACGGGCCGAGCTGGGCTGACGAAACGCACCACTGACTTGGTGCGGGGAGCAGGAGCGGGCTGGACCGGGCTGACGAAGCGCACCACTGACTTGGTGCGGGGAGCAGGAACGGGCCGTGCCGGGCTGACGAAGCGCACCACTGACCTGGTGCGGGGAGCAGGAGCGGGCCGGACAGGGCTGACGAAGCGCACTACTGACTTGGTGCGGGGAGCAGGAACGGACCGGACCGGGCTGGCGAAGCGTACCACAGGCTCGATGCGGGGAGCAGGAACAGGCCGGACCGGGCTGGCGACGCGCACCACAGGCTCGATGTGAGGAGCAGGAACAGACCGGACCGCACTGGGGACACACACCCCTGGCCCTACGCGGGGATCAGGAACGGGCCGGACCGGACTGGTAACACACCCCAGTACCTCTCGCCGTGCCTCCACACTTTCCTTCCCCTTAGTGACCAGTGGCCCCCTTAACCTGGCGGCCTCCTCTGCCAACCCGCTGGACCGCTCCATCGCGGCCTCCTGCTGCCCCGTCGTGAGCCCCCCCTAAAAATGTTCTGGGCTTGTCTCTCCCCCGTGGACCAGGCCTCCATGGTTCTCGCCCAACTCTCACTCCACTGCTCCCAATTCCAACCTCTCTGCTCTTCACTTGGCTTAGCCCAGTCGAGACCCCTACTCCATTGATCCCAAGTCCTTCCTCTCTCCTCTTCACGCTGCTTGGTCCAGTTTTGGTGGTTTCTTCTGTCACGATCGTCTAAGGAGGAGGACCAATGCGCAGCGTTGAAGGTGAACATATTTATTTAGCGAATGATCACACGATCAAAACAACAGACGATAACGTGATGTCTACGGTTGAACACAAACCAAATAAGAACAAGAAACCACAAACACAAAGGGAAAGACAGACAGTTTAAATATGGCTCCCAATCAGAGACAACCAGCTGACACTCGTTGCCTCTGATTGGGAGTCACTCAGGCCAACATAGAAATACAAACTAGAACTCCCAACATAGCAATAGAATACATAGAATTACACACCCTGGCTCAACATAACAGTGTCCCCAGAGCCAGGGCGTGACACATACTGTATATCTAGTGTTCTTTGTCCGTAATGTAGCCCTACATAGATATCTGGGAGTTTAACTATTTTGCATGGCTTTCTTCTAAATATACTTTCTTGCAGATAGCAAAGTGAAACTGCAGGAGTTGGCTAAGCTTCCCCAGTATAAATATAATAGCCTCTCTAAGTTGAGAACCAAAATCCTGCAAGAGTTTACATTTAGAGAGAAGGTGAGAGGGATCATTTTCACCATGACCCATTGCAGTACCATTGCATTAGCTGAATTGGTTCAGGAGAACTCAAAGTTTGAGGGAGTCTGAGTAAAAGCTTGCCATGTGATTGGAGGAGGAGACCAGAGTGTAGTGAAACCAATGACCGCTGTGAGTGCACTGTTTCCCATTTTACAAAGAATGGCTGCCAGCCAAGTCTGCTTTTTTACTTAAATAGATCATATGATCAAAACTACTTTGAAAACATTGACTGTGTGAAAATGTACTTAAGTTGATGATTGTAGTATTACATCAAAGTTTATTATATGTGACCAATAAAATGTTATATGATTTGAAGTGGTTAATCTTTGTTTGACTAATGCATGATGTCATACAGTGGGGAGAACAAGTATTTGATACACTGCCAATTTTTGCAGGTTTTCCTACTTACAAAGCATGTAGAGGTCTGTAATTTTTATCATAGGTACACTTCAACTGTGAGAGACGGAATCTAAAACAAAAATCCAGAAAATCACATTGTATGATTTTTAAGTAATTAATTTTCATTTTATTGCATGACATAAGTATTTGATACATCAGAAAAGCAGAACTTAATATTTGGTACAGAAACCTTTGTTTGCAATTACAGAGATCATACGTTTCCTGTAGGTCTTGACCAGGTTTGCACACACTGCAGCAGGGATTTTGGCCCACTCCTCCATACAGACCTTCTCCAGATCCTTCAGGTTTCAGGGCTGTCTCTGGGCAATACGGACTTTCAGCTCCCTCCAAAGATGTTCTATTGGGTTCAGGTCTGGAGACTGGCTAGGCCACTCCAGGACCTTGAGATGCTTCTTACGGAGCCACTCCTTAGTTGCCCTGGCTGTGTGTTTCGGGTCGTTGTCATGCTGGAAGACCCAGTCACGACCCACCTTCAATGCTCTTACTGAGGGAAGGAGGTTGTTGGCCAAGATCTCGCGATACATGGCCCCATCCATCCTTCCCTCAATACGATGCTGTCGTCCTGTCCCCTTTGCAGAAAAGCATCCTCAAAGAATGATGTTTCCACCTCCATGCTTCACGGCTGGGATGGTCTTCTTGGGGTTGTACTCATCCTTCTTCTTCCTCCAAACACGGCGAGTGGAGTTTAGACCAAAAAGCTCTATTTTTGTCTCATCAGACCACATTACCTTCTCCCATTCCTCCTCTGGATCATCCAGATGGTCATTGGCAAACTTCAGACGGGCCTGGACATGCGCTGGCTTGAGCAGGGGGACCTTGCGTGCGCTGCAGTATTTTAATCCATGACGGCGTAGTGTGTTACTAATGGTTTTCTTTGAGACTGTGGTTCCAGCTCTCTTCAGGTCATTGACCAGGTCCTGCCGTGTAATTCTGGGCTGATCCCTCACCTTCCTCATGATCATTGATGCCCCACGAGGTGAGATCTTGCATGGAGCCCCAGACCGAGGATGATTGACCGTCATCTTGAACTTCTTCCATTTTATAATAATTGCGCCAACAGTTGTTGCCTTCTCACCAAGCTGCTTGCCTATTGTCCTGTAGCCCATCCCAGCCTTGTGCAGGTCTACAATTTTATCCCTGATGTCCTTACACAGCTCTCTGGTCTTGGCCATTGTGGAGAGGTTGGAGTCTGTTTGATTGAGTGTGTGGACAGGTGTCTTTTATACAGGTAACGAGTTCAAACAGGTGCAGTTAATACAGGGAATGAGTGGAGAACATGAGGGCTTCTTAAATAAAAACGAACAGGTCTGTGAGAGCCGGAATTCTTACTGGTTGGTAGGTGATCAAATACTTATGTCATGCAATAAAATGCAAATTAATTACTTAAAAATCATACAATGTGATTTTCTGGATTTTTGTTTTAGATTCCGTCTCTCACATTTGAAGTGTACCTATGATAAAAATTACAGACCTCTACATGCTTTGTAAGTAGGAAAACCTGCAAAATCGTCAGTGTATCAAATACTTGTTCTCCCCACTGTACATCCTGTGCTCTGTAAAGTTGTGCTTAGGTACATTGTATTCAATAATTGAATCTACAGTATATTATTTTGCCCACATTTGTGTTTATCAGGCAGAACAAAGGGACGTTTTGAACAAGTTTCGGAACGCGGAGGTCAACTTGCTGATTGCAACAACAGTGGCTGAAGAGGGTCTGGACATGGCAGCATGTAACTTTGTGATACGATATGAGCTTGTGACCAATGAGATCACTATGATTCCGGTCAGCGATTTTAAAGGTTAACTGGCTTTGCCAAAAACATGTTATTATTAGTCAATATCCATGGTGTCATTATTAACTAAGAACTATGAACTAAGATTCTCTATCGTCTGCTAACTCTTTGGTATGCACCACATGATATTTCCGACTAAATAGTATTCACTGTATAATGGTTAACAGACAATGTATTCACTGTATAACTCAATCGGCATTATCATACTGTTAGCATCACTTCAAGCTCCCATTGCCATGGTTTACTGAGAGCATGTTTACTGTTTTTATGTCTTCTAGGCCCGAGGCAGAGGCAGAGCCGAGAACAGTAATTACACTTTAGTGGCGGGGGAGGATTCTGGGGTCTCTGAACAAGAGTACCGTGAGGAGATGATGAGCAAAGCCACCGATAAAGTCAAGAAATTAGATCAAGCAGAAAATGAAAAAAGGGTAAGCCTCCACTCTCAAATCGTAACTGCCAGCTTGATATTACATTAACTGTTTTCCTGCAATTGAGTAAAATCATTTAAAGATTTGATTGACTTCTCAAACCTAGTTGAGTCAACATCCGTAATGTAAAAAATGTATACGCTAATTGGGATCCCGAGTGGCGCAGCGGTCTAAGGCACTGCATCTCAGTGCTAGAGGCGTCACTACAGTCCTTGGTTTGATTTCAGGCTGTATCACAACCCGGCCGTGATTGGGAGTCCCATGGGGCGGCGCACAATTGGCCCAGCGTCGGCCGGGGTAGACCGTCATTGTAAATAAGAATTTGGTCTTAACTGACTTGCCTAGTTAAATAAAGGTTAAATAAAAAATGTGTGTTTTAATTGTTTGCTGCTAGATTAAGGAATTCCAGATTCAGGCGATCATGAATGTCATGAGTGCGAACAACCAAGTAAAAGCAGAAAGGCGTGAAAAAGAAAACCCTGTCCAAAGTGAAGCTCAGCTGTAGAAGCTGCAATAAACCAGTCAACATGAACCCCCAATTTAAGTATGTTCTGCAGCAAACAGCTGTTCTCTTCTCAAAGTAACCCAACCTGTGCAATATACAGTACACAGTTGTTGGTAAATACTTTTTGACATACACACATATGTTATAGCATTAGAAAACTAAAATATATATTTTAATTTAAAATACCTAGATTCAGAATCTAGCCCCTCAGCAAGAGATTAAGTTATTATTGAAACAATGTCTGATTTCTCTTTTGCAGGGAACTTTTCATTCAAAGAGAAAACACCTCACTTACTGAGAGGCTACCGGACTACGAGACGGTTTCATAGCATGCAAAGACTGTGGACAGGTAGGCCTATGCCCTGTCCTAATTCTGTAAAGAGAGAAAGATGTTGGTGTTGACCTATAATAGACAACATTTGACGTTAAAGTCTGAAAGGCACTTGCTCATCTAGCAAGTCAGGAGTATGTTTTGGTTGCCTGAAGATTATGATCACTTGCCTGAAAATGTAAATTAGCTTTTTACATGCAGGAAAGCCATAGACTGACTGTACAAAACATTAGGAACACATCCCTAATATTGAGTTGCACCCCCTTTTGCCCCCAGACAGCCTCAATTCGTCGGGGCATGGACTCTACAAGGTGTCAAGCATTCCACAGGGATGCTGGCCCATGTTGACTCCAATGCTTCCCACAGTTGTGTCAAGTTGGCTGGATGTCCTTTGGGTGGTGGACCATTCTTGATACACACGGGAAACTGTTGAGCATGAAAAACCCAGCAGCGTTGCAGTTCTTGACACACTCAAGCCGCTGTACCTGGCACCTACTACCATACCCCGTTCAAAGGCTCTTAAATATTTTGTCTTGCACATTCACCCTCTGAATGCCATACATACACAATCCATGTCTCAATTGTTTCAAGGCTTAAAAATCTTTATTTAACCTGTCTCCTCCCCTTCATTTACACTGATTGAAGTGGATTTAACAAGTGACATCAATAAGGGATCATATATTTCACCTGATCAGTCTATGTCATGGAAAGAGGTGTTCCTAATGTTTTGTACACTCAGTGTATATTTCCTGCCTTTCACCTACATATAGGGGAGAAATCAGAAAGATCAGAATTCTTTGTATTTTGGTTGTTATCAGTAAGAAAATTCTCAGAGGAGGCTCAACTTGTCCGACTGCCGTAAATGCCATAAATTGTCTGTCTTGGGACAATTGGGAGGAACCAAAATGATCCGTTTTAGGCTACAGGAATTCTTTCTGTTTGGTTGTTTTACCTGCCCAATGGGGCAACCTCAGAGCAGGATCAACTTGAATAAATCCCTGAATAGATATTCAAACATTTAAATCTATATCTACTGTAAGTGCATGTTACAAAGCTAATGCCAGTTGTCCACTCACATTGATCTCTTCCTGCGGAGATGGGCTTCAATGATGCTCTACCGTGGAATTTAGGTACTTCCTGGTGACGTATGATGAAAAGAGGATCAACAAGTGGAGTGAGCTGGGTATCCAGTTACCTGCCTTTGACTATGCTGAACATGCTCGATCTGTGGTCTCCTGAGCAGCATATCCATGGCGGCCCAGCGCTTGGTCAGTGCTTGCTTGTGGGTCATTCCCAGGGGCCGTATAAAATGTAAGTCGCTCTGGATAAGAGCTCAAATCTAAAATTTATTTTGGTAAATATATTTTTTTATTGTGAAGTCCGTTAATGATGCAATGATATTGGGAGTTTCAAGTGTCTTTTTTTTTTTACAAGTTGCCAATTGTAATGAAATTAATCATAGTCAGTGTCAATAAGTTGAATAATACAATCAGTAAATGTTGAATCAAATGAATAATGTATTTTTTTTTAAGGATCATAGAGAAAAGTTTCCATTACTTATAACTATGTGCCCTAGATATTTCCATGCTGACTCACTGACTTGGAAAAACTGGTTTAGCAGGAAGAGAGCTGAGAGAGGAAGATGACTAGTTGAATATGATGTGCAAACATTTAATTGCTCTATGTTCTCTGTTTCTTCCAATTGTGCTTACATCTTTTGTGCTTGATCTGTGTTCCTAGATGAGCTGTTATTGTGTCAGACACTGTATTTGCTTCCATCAGTAACAAAACAATTACACAATTATTGTCACATACCCAAGATACAGTTGAAGTCAGAAGGTTACATACACCTTAGCCAAATACCTTTAAACTCAGTTTTTCACAATTCCTGACATTTAATCCTAGTAGAAATTCCCTGTCTTAGGTCAGTTAGGATCATCACTTTATTTTAAGAATGTGAAATGTCAGAATAGCAGTAGAGAGAATGATTTATTTAAGCTTTTATTTATTTCATCACATTCCCAGTGGGTCAGAAGTTTACATATACTCAATTAGTATTTGATAGCATTGCCTTTAAATTGTTTAACTTGGGTCAAACGTTTCGGGTAGCCTTCCACAAGCTTCCCACAATAAGTTGGGTGAATTTTGGCCCATTCCTCCTGACAGAGCTGGTGTAACTGAGGCAGGTTTGTAGGCCTCCTTGCTCGCACACGCTTTTTCAGTTCTGCCCACACATTTTCTATAGGATTGAGGTCATGGCCACTCCAATACCTTGACTTTTTTGTCCTTAAGCCATTTTGCCACAACTTTGGAAGTATGCTTGGGGTCATTGTCCATTTGGAAGACCCATTTGCGACCAAGCTTTAACTTCCTGACTGATGTCTTGAGATGTTGCTTCAATATATCCACATAATTTTCCTTCCTCATGATGCCATCTATTTTGTGAAGTGCACCAGTCCCTCCTGCAGCAAAGCACCCCCACAGCATGATGCTGCCACCCCCGTGCTTCACGTTTGGGATGGTGTTCTTCGGCTTGCAAGCGTCCCCCTTTTTCCTCCAAACACAACGATGGTCATTATGGCCAAACATTTCTATTTTTGTTTCATCAGACCAGAGGTCATTTCTCCAAAAACTACGATCTTTGTCCCCATGTGCAGTTGCAAACCGTAGACTGGCTTTTTTATGGCGGTTTTGGAGCAGTGGCTTCTTCCTTGCTGAGCGGCCTTTCAGGTTATGTCAATATTGGACTCGTTTTACTGTGGATATAGATACTTTTGTACCCGTTTCCTCCAGCATCTTCACAAGGTCCTTTGCTGTTGTTCTGGGATTGATTTGCACTTTTCGCACCAAAGTACTTTCATCTCTAGGAGACAGAACGCATCTCTTTCCTGAGCGGTATGACGGCTGCGTGGTCCCATGGTGTTTATACTTGCGTACTATTGTTTGTACAGATGAACGTGGTACCTTCAGGCGTTTGGAAATTGCTCCCAAGGATGAACCAGACTTGTGAAGGTCTACCATTTTTTTCTGATGTCTTGGCTGATTTCTTTTGATTTTCCCATGATGTCAAGCAAAGAGGCACTGAGTTTGAAGGTATGCCTTGAAATACGTCCACAGGTACACCTCCAATTGACTCAAATTATGTCAATTAGCCTATCAGAAGCTTCTAAAGCCATGACATCATTTTCTGGAATTTTCCAAACTTCTGACCCACTGGAATTATGATACAGTGAATTATAAGTGAAATAATCTGTCTGTAAACAATTGTTGGAAACATTACATGCACAAAGTAGATGTCCTAACCGACTTGCCAAAACTATAGTTTGTTAACAAGAAATGTGTGGAGTGGTTGAAAAACATTTTAGTCATTTAGCAGACGCTCTTATCCAGAGCGACTTACAGTTAGTGAGTGCATACATTTTTCATACTGGCCCCCCATGGGAATCAAACCCACAACCCTGGCGTTGCAAGCGCCATGCTCTACCAACTGAGCTACAGGAGGCTAAAACGATTTTTAAACGAGTTTTAATGACTCCAACCTAAGTGTATGTAAACTTCCGACTTCAACTGTAGGTGCAGTCAAATGTATTGTTTTACAGGGTCAGCCATAGTAGTAAGTCACCCCTGGAGCAAATTAGGCTTAAGTGCCTTGCTCAAGGGCACATCGACAGATTTTTCACGTTGTCGGCTCGGGTATTCGAACCAGCGACCTTTCGGTTACTGGCCGAACTCTCTAACCGGAATGGATCAAAGTAAAGATGATAATGAACTTCTTCACACTTCCTCTCCCTTGGGATCCTCGTGTTTCCCCGGTCCCTGTGGTACTTTCTCACTACAGTGCACCTGTTGGCACACATGCTCACGTTAGATCTGACATACAGTAGACAGGTGGTGTTTTTTGGTGATTTTCCTCTACTGCTGGAATATCACTTTGTCAATGTCAGGGGTATGTGTTACCCTGGCTACTGTGATTTGATAGTTCAGGGAGTAATCAAAGAAAATTATAAATTGCATGCTTGTAACTTTGCGCCTTGGTTACTGTTTTCATTGTTTTGTTGAATTCTTATCCTGAATGCATAACTTTCTGAATATTTCCAAAATACAAATTCCTGCCATGTGTAAAGTGTATGAGGAGACAATAAACTGGGGCAGAATCTGCTTTGATGTGTGTTTGCTTTCAATTATTTCTGCATGGTGTGTAGATGCTGTACAAATATTTGTACTTTACAGATATACAAATTAATGTTTATTTATTCACAAAATGCATAGAAATCCACAAATTGAAAATGTATTCTATATAATTGCAAAGGTTAACCATGTTCACTGATAATGCGCTGAATGGAAAAGCCACTTCCTAAATCTTCACAAATTCGGCGCCATCGTAAAGTTATGTGGGCTGCTGACTTCGAGGCGGCATCTCTGTGACTAGTGAGAATTTCCAACTCTTCCTTACGGTTGCATCCTGGAGTACAAGGGAAGCTAAATTCAAAACGGACGGAGTAACATTCTTTCTTTTTTGCTGCTTAAGTTACGGTTTAATCGAGAGTCCAGACTTTTTTTCTGCGGTATGTTAATTATTTGACATCCAGAGAGAGTGCGAAGAAGTCGACTGTCACACCACGTCAGCGAAACGGATTCCTCAGGTTGAGAGCTGCATGTCCACTCACCGGTGAATGTCGATACATCATCGGTGCTACTATGGTCAGTAAAACTAATGCACATTAGAAATACATAAAAATGCAAAGTTAATTGTTTTGAAATTAATTAAATGAGAAGACTTCTTAATATGTAATCATATTAATAAGGCAATATGAAAACCGAAGAGATATAGATAGAATGCCAGTGAGTCCTCCTCCAAGACTAAAATAGGCTACTTTATCATTCACACAGAACTTTTTGCAACATTTTGTCACCCTCGTCTCTCACCTTTAACAGGGCTGCGGCAAGGTGCTTTGGGCGGTTGTGGGGGCGGCTGTCGTCATCACTTTAATAACTGTCCCCATGGCTATATATCTGAATAGTAAGTTTCTTTATTTTATCATTCATGTATGATTTCAACATTTAATTCAATGAGATATGGTTTCCTTTCACTCTGTAAACAATTTGCACACTATGGTGTTCACTGAGTAGACAGTGTCTTATGATGCTCATTTGCTGACGAATGTCCCTTCAAATGGATGATTGTACAACTTCACCAAGTTCAATTTAGTCAGTCATAAATAACCAACAAAACTCTGATTTGAGTGTTCTTGTTTCACTTCACTGAAACTTCCAATGTGAGCAGTAATTGGTCTATTCTAGAATGATTTACATTTCTTGAATCGTTCAATCCAAAGATGAGATAGGATGGGAGTTATTGAACCACCGATGTGAACATTTCAAATTCAAGTAGGCCTACTATACAATATGGTGATAACCATGTGGCGCCACCAAGTGATTGCTATTGCCTTTGTGAATGTAGTAGTATACGATTTCCAAGGATTTGTTGAAGATATCCACTTTTGTGGAAAGTACTAGCGTATTGTTTGATAATCTACAAACCAATATATGCAGTCGTTGATTCAAGTAAAATGCATCTGTCACTAATTCAAGTAAATTGTCATGTTTCAGGAGAGGACGGAGGCCCCAAGAGGCCTTTTACCCTGGCAGATTATTTCAATGACACAATTAGGTATAAAATATATAATTTGCGGTGGATATCAGGTATTTCATTGTTTTGTTTATTCAATTGCTTCCAAAAGCATATGCATGCATTCCTTGTCATTATCTGTTTTGATTTTAAAGTGACTGCGTTTTGATCATGTCTCAAAAAGTTACATTTCTGTCTTATTCTCCTATAGATAACGAATACGTGCATAAAACGAGACAAGGCAACATTATGCTTCACAATGCTGAAACAGGGGATTTCTTTGAATATATAAGCAACAAAACATTTGTAAGATATTTTTCATGCAAAGAGTATTTTAATCACCCGTAGTATATTTCAAAGCTAATAATGTATTGACATTTTATATTTTAAATTTTTATGTCATAGGAACAAGTGGATGCCACAGACTATATTATTTCTGCTGATCGGAAATATATCTGCTTTGAGAGCAACTACTCCAAGGTAATATATTGAATGATTGTTTATATTTTAGTTTGATCATGGGGTGTCTTTTTTAATACACAACACTGATTTACTGTATAATGTGTTTACAGCAATGGAGACATTCATTCACAGCCTCTTACTCCATCTATGAATATGACAGTTCGTAAGTACATCTCTGTTTCCTCAGTGATAGTGTCTTCAGTTAAATTCTAATAATGAAAAGCCAGACTCAACTACTCCTCTATCACTAAAGACCTGATGTTTCCATCTTTTTCTCCCAGAACATTTCTCAATCCTGTGAACATTCCACAAGTTGTGCAGTACTTTTCCTGGGCACCAACAGGAAACAAACTGGTAATTAAAAACCAGTCTGATACACTATCTAGGGCAGTGTGTGCTAAATGGCACCCTATTCCCTATTTAGTGTGCTACTTTGGACCAGGGCCCATAGGGAAGTAGTGTACTATGTAGGGAATAGGGTGCCATTTGGGATTTAAACAGGGTGTTCAAAGTCATGTGTATACACTATAAAATACAAAGTCAAGTCTATCCATGGACAATTTCAAACAACAACAGAACAATAAATCAGATGATAACCTACATTTTATTTGAAAAAACAACATTTGCGACCTGACTAAGAGTTCTCTGAGGCCCTTGGTAATTATAACAAGTGTATAATGAGAAAAGAGTCTGGAGTGTATTTAATGTCATTGCTATTGCATCGTTCATCTGCTCACTAGTATTCTGCTAGTTTTTGAAAACTGCTGGCACCATAATTTGCTCTCTCTCCAATGGCGAGTATGGGCGTTGGCCCAGAGAGATGCAAAACACAGTGGGATTAGCTGCTGCACCAACCAAAATAATCTGGTATAAACTAAAGTCAATGGAATGCTGACATTAACTTGACTGCTGATCTCTCTGCCAGGCTTACGTCTGGAATTACAACGTTTATTTGAAACCCAACGCCACTGCTGAAGCCATACAAGTGACCCATAATGGAAAAGAGAATCAGATTCTTAACGGTGCCCCTGACTGGGTATATGAGGGTGGGTATTGAGTAGCATTGACCCATTTTAGGGGGAAGGGATGAGGTGGATTTCATCACACACAAGGCTTTTGGGTAACTTGATTTCTTCCACTTTTTTCAGAGGAGGTTTTCTCATCGAATGAGGCAATATGGTGGTCACCAACTGGAAAGTATCTGGCTTATGCTGAGTTTAATGACACAGAGGTCCACACGATCGAGTACTCTTTGTATGGATATGGACAATACCCCAGAACAGTGGTTGTCCCATACCCAAAGGTGGGATTTTGTCATATGTGCCTTTTTTAAAGCATGGTATGAATGTCATAAGAATGAGAGACATACCACAGATAGCACGTAATAGGTCAAATATATACCATGATTATACACAAAGTATGTGAATTATATGTACTGTACCCTTAAAAAATGCTCATGATTTTTGAAGATAGTTTTTGTTATGCCTGTTATCTCCTATCAAGGCTGGCTCAACTAATCCTAAGGCAAAGCTGTTTGTAGTGGACACAACAAATCCATCAAGACGGTCACAGGTGGTGGTGCCAGATTCCATTGGTGCAGGGTACAGTATAATCTCATACTTTAATATAAATTTGTAGTGGTTTAAAAAGTCTAGTATGGTCATAGTCATGCACATGTAAAAAGGGTGATGTAAACCTGTCGCTTTGTGTTGTTTTTCTCCCAGTGATCACTATTTGAGTTCAGTCACTTGGGTGATGGATGAGCGCATCGCTGTTCAGTGGACCAAGAGGAAGCAGAGCCATGTCCTTTTACAGATGTATGACTTTGATGGAAACAACTGGAATGAGAACCAGGTACTTGTCACCTCACCTCAGACTCTGTGGGTGAGCTCATTGGTAGACAACAGCACTCAGGGAACAGAGAATCATGTGTTTTTCAACATTAACACCAGGAATGTTACTGTGTGACGCATTCTGTAACTGTATAGGCCTAATAAATTTAATAAAATATTTCTATTTTTTTTATTTTAGAAATATGAACAAATAAGCAAGACTGGTTGGGTTGGCCAAGTAAGTTCACATACTGTATAATGAAAGAAACATGAGAACTAAATCTAGGTTCTGAAATATTTTGTTTATGATAATACATTATTTCAATTTTCCAGTATGCTCCCCTCCAACCTATGTTTGCATTGGATCATATCAGTTTCTACAAAGTGATTAGCGACACATACGGTTATAAACACATTCACCATGTGAAAGATGTGAGTATGTTATACCTCAAGATGATTGTTTAATCAAAATCAAATCAATGTTTATTTTCTTTATGCACAGATACACGTTGTGTACACAGTACAATAAAATGCCTACTTGCATGTAAATGTTAGCAATATCAGAATGCAATACCTATGAAAGTGTATATCATTCCAAAGGGCAAGGCAACACCCATTACCGCAGGCAAGTGGGAGGTCATCTACATTTCAAAACTCACCAAAGACGCTATGTAAGTACAGATGCACAAGACGTATGTATGTAAGAACTAGAAAATTATTATTATAAACGATGTCATGTGTGTTGCTCCTTCAGAATGCTTCTTCACTATCTTTTCTTTTTCACAGATACTATGTAAGTAATGAGTACCAAGGAAAGCCTGGACAGAGAAATCTATACAAGTAAGAAATCAATTTTGCTTAATTCAATAACAAAATAGAGTAAACCTACTATTTATCTATCACTATGACCACATTGTCTTTGATGTGTTTCTCATGATCCCCATGGATATTTCATTTCAAGTGATTTCCCTAAATTCTTAATAATTCTGAATTCAAAATAAACTATAAAAGTATGTTCAATTGCTTCCATAAATATTTGCGTTATTCAGACGGAGATGTTAACTCGTATGAACCTGTGTCTGTTTGTTTGTTTGACAGGGTTACGATCGGAAGCAGCCACTCTGCTCCCCAGTGCCTCACCTGTGGCCTGTATAAGGACAGGTGTCAGTACAACTCAGCCTACTTCAGCTATGATGCCTCCTTCTACCGCATGGACTGCTATGGTCAGTTACCCCATTCCCCATTCACACCCTGAGCACTAACCCATTCATGATCCATGCAGAATATCAATGAGTGATACAGAAGGCGTCCCAAATGACACCCTATTCCCTATGTAGTGCACTACTTTTGACCAGGGCCCATAGGGAATAAGGTGCCATTTGGGACGTTGACACAGTCTCAGTTCTGACCTAGTACCTGAGGTTATGTGGTGAACAATTAGCCTACGTGATGTCATACTGTATTGTGTGTGCTGATTGTTTCTTTACAGGACCTGGAACACCGTTGTTCACGCTCAGGGACAATAGAGGCTCAGGTGAAGGTATGCAAAAAGTACCACTACTATGAAGATACTCTTTGTAACTGAGCAATATACAGGTTCATGAATCTTTACCGTAAACGGGGAACTTCTGATTTGACTTTCAATTGATAAAGTTGTTTTGTTTTAGAGCTCCTGGTTCTTCGTGACAACAAAGATCTTGAAGATATGCTAAAAGAATTCCAAATGCCAACCATGCAGCGTGGGACCCTGAGGGTAGCAGGATTTGGTGAGTGATAGTTTTAGAGACTGGTGGATCCAATCAAATCATGCCATGCAAAATCAAATGTACATATGTAGGATCTTAATTTAAGCCAGTTTGCTACATCAGAAAAATAATCCTGTAGCAACAGGAAATTTGAAATCAAATCAAATCAAACTTTATTTGTCACATGCGCCGAATACAACAGGTATTAACAACCTTACCGTGAAATGCTTACTTACAAGCCCTTAACCAACAATGCAGTTCAAGAAAGAGTTAAGAAAATATTTACCAAATTAACTTAAGTAAAAAATAATAAAAAGTAACACAATAAAATAACAATAACGAGGCTATATACAGGGGGCACCGGTACCGAGTCAATGTGTGGGGGTACAGGTTAGTCGAGGTAATTTGTACATGTACTGTAGGTAGGGGTAAAGTGACTATACGTAGATAATAGACAGCGGGTAGCAGCAGTGTAAAAACAAATGTAAATATTTGATTAATTGTTCAGCAGTCTTATGGCTTGAGGGTAGAAGCTGTTAAGGATCCTTTTGGTCGTAGACTTGGCACTCCGGTACTGCTTGCAGTGCGGTAGCAGAGAGAACAGTCTATGACTTGGGTGACTGGAGTCTTTGACAATCTTTTGGGCTTTCCTCTGAAACCACCTAGTATATAGGTCCTGGATGGCAGGAAGCTTGGCCCCAGTGATGTACTAGGCCGTACGCACTACCCTCTGTAGCGCCTTATGGTCAGATGCCGAGCAGTTGCCATACCAGGCGGTGATGCAACCGGTAAGGATATTCTCCATGGTTCAGCTGTATAACTTTTTGAGGCTCTGGGGACCCATGCCAAATCTTTTCAGTCTCCTGAGGGGGAAAAGGTGTTGTCGTGCTCTCTTCACGACTGTCTTGGTGTGTTTGGACCATGATAGCTTGTTGGTGATGTGGACACCAAGGAACTTGAAACTCTCGACCCGCTCCACTACAGCCCCGTCAATGTTAATGAGGGCCTGTTCAGCCCGCCTTTTCCTGTAGTCCACGATCAGCTCACATTGAGGGAGAGGTTGTTGTCCTGGCACCACACTGCCAGGTCTCTGACCTCCTCCCTATAGGTTTCTCATCGTTGTCGGTGATCAGGCCTACCACTGTTCTGTCGTCAGCAAACTAAATGATGGTGTTGGAGATGTGTTTGGCCACACAGTCGTGGGTGAACAAGGAGTACAGAAGGGGACTAAGCACGCACCGCTGAGGGGCCCTAGTGTTGAGGATCAGCGTGGCAGACGTGTTGTTGCCTACCCTTACCACCTGGGGGCGGCCTGTCAGGAAGTCCAGGATCCAGTTGCAGAGGGAGGTGTTTAGTCCCAGGGTCCTTTGTAGGCACTATGGTGTTGAACGCTGAGCTGTAGTCAATGAACAGCATTCTCACATAGGTGTTCCTTTTGTCCAGGTGGGAAAGGTCAGTGTGGAGTGCGATTGAGATTGCATAATCTGTGGATCTGTTGGGGCGATATGCGAATTGGAGTGGGTCTAGTGTATCCGGGATGATGCTGTTGATGTGAGCCATGAACTGCCTTTCAAAGCACATCATCGCTACCAACATGAGTGTTACTGGGCGGTAATCATTTAGGCAGGTTACTTTTGCTTCCTTGGGCACAGGGACTATGGTGGTCTGCTTGAAACATGTAGGTATTACAGACTCGGTCAGGGAGAGGATAAAAATGTCAGTGAAGACACTTGTCAGTTGGTCCGCGCATGCTTTGAGTACACGTCCTGGTAATCCATCTGGCCCTGCGGCTTTGTGAATGTTTACCTGTTTGAAGGTCTTGCTCACATCGGCTACCGAGAGCGTTATCACACAGTCGTCCGGAACAGCTGGTGCTCTCATGCATGCTTCAGTGTTGCTTGCCTCGAAGCGAGCATAAAAGGCATTTAGCTCGTCTGGTAGGCTCCCGTCACTGGGCAGCTCACGGCTGGGTTTCCCTTTGTATTCCGTAATGGTTTTCAAGCCCTGCCACATCCGACGAGCGTCAGCGCCGGTGTAGTAGGATTCAATCTTAATCCTGTATTGAAGCTTTGCCTGTTTGATGGTTCGTCTGAGGGCTTAGCGGGATTTCTTATAAGCGTCCGGATTAGTGTCCAGCTCCTTGAAAGCGGCAGCTCTAGCCTTTAGCTCGATGCGGATGTTGCCTGTAATCCATGGCTTCTGGTTGGGATATGTACGTACGGTCACTGTGTGGACGACGTCGTCGATGCACTTATTGATGAAGCCGATGACTGAGGTGGTATACTCCTCAACGCCATTGGATGAATCCCGGAAAATATTCCAGTCTGTGCTAGAAAAAGAGTCCTGTAGCGTAGCATCCGTGTCATCTGACCACTTCCATATTGAGCGAGTCACTGGTACTTCCTGCTTTAGTTTTTGCTTGTAAGCAGGAATCAGGAGGATAGAATTATAGTCAGATTTGCCAAATGGAGGGCGAGGGAGAGCTTTGTATGCGTCTCTGTGTGTGGAGTAAAGGTGGTCTAGAGTTGTTTTTCCTCTAGTTGCACATGTGACATGCTGGTAGAAATTAGGTAAAATGGATTTAAGTTTGCCTGCATTAAAGTCCCCGGCCACTAGGAGCGCCGCTTCTGGATGAGCATTTTCTTGTTTGCTTATGGCCTTATATACAGTGAGGGAAAAAAGTATTTGATCCCCTGCTGATTTTGTACGTTTGCCCACTGACAAAGACATGATCAGTCTATAATTTGGTAGGTTTATTTGAACAGTGAGAGACAGAATAACAACAAAAAAATCCAGAAAAACGCATGTCAAATATCGTATAAATTGATTTGCATTTCAATGAGGGAAATAAGTATTTGACCCCTCTGCAAAACATGACTTAGTACTTGGTTGCAAAACCCTTGTTGGCAATCACAGAGGTCAGACGTTTCTTGTAGTTGGCCACCAGGTTTGCACACATCTCAGGAGGGATTTTGTCCCACTCCTCTTTGCAGATCTTCTCCAAGTTATTAAGGTTTTGAGCCTGACGTTTGGCAACTCGAACCTTCAGCTCCCTCCACAGATTTTCTATGGGATTAAGGTCTGGAGACTGGCTAGGCCACTCCAGGACCTTAATGTGCTTCTTCTTGAGCCACTCCTTTGTTGCCTTGGCCGTGTGTTTTGGGTCACTGTCATGCTGGAATACCCATCCACGACCCATTTTCAATGCCCTGGCTGAGGGAAAGAGGTTCTCACCCAAGATTTGACTGTACATGGCCCCGTTCATCGTCCCTTTGATGCGGTGAAGTTGTCCTGTCCCCTTAGCAGAAAAACACCCCCAAATCATAATGTTTCCACCTCCATGTTTGACGGTGGGGATGGTGTTCTTGGGGTCATAGGCAACATTCCTCCTCCTCCATACACGGCGAGTTGAGTTGATGCCAAAGAGCTCGATTTTGGTCTCATCTGACCACAACACTTTCACCCAGTTCTCCTCTGAATCATTCAGATGTTCATTGGCAAACTTCAGACAGGCCTGTATATGTGCTTTCTTGAGCAGGGGGACCTTGCGGGCGCTGCAGGATTTCAGTCCTTCACGGCGTAGTGTGTTACCAACTGTTTTCTTGGTGACTATGGTCCCAGCTGCCTTGAGATCCTTGACAAGATCCTCCCGTGTAGTTCTGGGCTGATTCCTCACCGTTCTCATGATCATTGCAACTCCACGAGGTGAGATCTTGCATGGAGCCCCAGGCCAAGGGAGATTGACTTGTTCTTTTGTGTTTCTTCCATTTGCGAATAATCGCACCAACTGTTGTCACCTTCTCACCAAGCTGCTTGGCGATGGTCTTGTAGCCCATTCCAGCCTTGTGTAGGCCTACAATCTTGTCCCTGGCATTTTTTCCCTCACTGTAGCTCGTTGAGTGCGGTCTTAGTGCCAGCATTGGTTTGTGGTGGTAAATAGATGGCTACGAATAATATAGATGAGAACTCTCTTGGTAGATAGTGTGGTCTATAGCTTATCATAAGGTACTCTACCTCAGGCGAGCAATACTTTGAGACTTATTTAATATTAGACATCACGCACCAGCTGTTATTGACAAGTAGACACACACCCCTGCCCCTCGTCTTACCAGACGTAGCTTCTCTGTCCTGCCGATGCATGGAAAATCCTGCCAGCTCTATATTATTTGTGTCGTCGTTCAGCCATGACTCAGTGAAACATAAGATATTACAGTTTTTAATGTCCCGTTGGTATGATATTCTTGATCGTAGATCATCCATTTTGTTTTCCAATGATTGCATGTTGGCCAATAGAACGGATGGTAGTGAAAGTTTACTCACTCGCCTACGAATTCTCAGAAGGCAGCCCGACCCCGCCCCCCTTTTCTCTGTCTTTTCTTCACTCAAATGACGGGGATTTGGGCCCGTTTATGGTTTATAATTCATGGACATTTGTGTAGGGGTTGAAACATTTTTTGTAAGGGAAAATCAAGTCTGAAATTTCAAAGTGTAAATTACAAACTTCAGAAGCCTTTTTAAACCTCAAATACACTACCATTTCTAAATTTCCTGCATTGCAGGAAAGTTCTCCTGCAACAGGGTGATCAAATTAAGATCCTACATCTGTATTTCTAATTGCCTCATGTTTCACTACCTTTTGCCAACAGATCTATGGTATCAGATGATGTTACCCCCCAATTTCCAAAAAAACAAAAAGTACCCTCTTCTAATTGATGTGTAAGTATATAGGCTTAAGTATCTTTAAAGAGGATTTGCAGAGTATTAATTAGCCCTGCCATTTTATGTCAGCTGTGACTGTGTCAAGTTGATATACTGATTTCCCTTACAGATATGGTGGCCCCTGTAGTCAGAAATCAGATTATCGCTACAGACTGAACTGGGGTTCGTACCTCTCCAGTACGGAGGGGATCATAGTGGCCAGTTTCGATGGAAGGGGAAGCGGTTACCAAGGTGACAAAATAATGCACTCTATCTACCAACGTCTTGGAACGTTTGAAGTGGAAGATCAAATAACGGCCGTAAGGTAAAGTACCATTGAAGTACAGAGACCTCAGTGTGTAAAGTATAACATCTGTTTAACAATATGTACAAATAATAATAATAATAATAATAATAATACAAGACGTAATGTATTCATATCTGATAATGAATGCGAATTGGGAGTATCCCAAAGTGGGCTATCTGTTGTTCTTGAAAAAGGTCTCATCAATTGAATCTGCTCCTGTCAGTTTTTGATTGTGATGAGATCAACACTTTAATGACATATAGCTAGAGCAGATCAAATAAAGATGTTGTTTTTTTGTCACTAGAAAATTTATTGACATGGGCTTTATAGACAAAGAACGTATAGCCATATGGGGTTGGGTAAGTTGGACATTCTCTTTGATTTTGACAATATTTCTTATAAATCTGTTGTTGTAAATACACAGTATTTGTTGAATTAAACTATAACTGATGTGGTTTGAAATAATCTGTTTTTCAGTCATATGGTGGCTATGTCACGTCGATGGCTTTGGGTGCTGGAAGTGGAGTTTTCAAGTGTGGAATAGCAGTTGCCCCAGTAGCTAAGTGGGAATATTATGGTATGTATCAGTGCGTATAATCGTAGAAAAGGTCAAATAGTAAGAATAGAGATTTAGTCATGCATAAACTTCAAAAGCCAGTGTTTGTTTCATCCTATATGAGTTCAGTCACTATCTGGATATTCCTTTTCCAGACTCGGTGTATACTGAACGTTATATGAGTAAACCGGAGGAGAATGCTGACTCTTACAAGGTAAAGACCACAGAAATAGAATGAATAGAACGGACATCCCCATTCAAGTCAATGATGGCATAATGGGTGGACTGGCAGCCATTTTGAGTGTACCCACGCCTAGGTCAAAAATATACAGATTAAGACAATGTCGTCACAAATCTGGGACCAGCATTGTTGCTAACTACCAGCTCCCTTACTAACTAGCATAGCAACCCATTGTTGCAAAGAGTTATGAGACATTAGAATCCCGTTGTCTTAACCTTTGTCATCTTCAACCTAGACCCATGCTAGGTTCAAAATATACAGGTTATTTTCGAACGCTTCCGCATGGAATTATTACGTTGTCTTAACCTTCCCATCTTCAACCTAGACCCATGCAGGAAGTGTAACCTTCAATTTGTGCTGTGATTTGTTGAGTCTACTCAACTGCCATTACAAGAAATGCATTCATTGCATGAGCCACAACAGTTAGTATAATTTAAATGAACATTGTGCATTACCATGGCAATTCAGCATAGTCCCAGTCCGTATTAGATAGAATGTCGCGGCCCTGCCCACCTGTGGGGAAAATAAAATAACCTGTGGTTACCTAGATTACCACATTGGCTCACAGCAAAAACTTGACTTTTTCTAATGCAATTTTCTTGTTGTCTGTTTGTTTTAGTCAAATTACAAAACTACATTTAAGAAAGTAAAACATGTCTAAAGATTACTTTTCAACATTGCCTGCTCCCGGGCATTCTCACTATTTAGAAAAATTTAATATTGTAGGCTTCCCTTATGCCCCTTTACATGATGGCTCTAGCAGCCACGTGACTGAGTGCTAGTTAGCTACCGACCAGAACATTAAGCTAGCCAAGACTAACAACACAAACAAATGGACTATACAGCTACAAGTAGTGAGTGGCGTTACAAACAAACTATACTAAACAAGTTAAATGTCTTACCTGTGATTAAATGTTTTCCACACATAGCTATGTGTAGCCTACTTGGACACCAGGGCCCAGATTCACAAAACACTTCTTACACAAAAACTTAAGAACCATCTTAAGGAAAATAATAAGAAGTTCATAAGATAGTTTGTAGGTGCAATTCCTCAACAATATCTTAAGATTTAATGATTTTCTTATGAACTTCTCAAATAGCTTCTTACTAATCTTTTTAAGATGTGTGTTGCTAGGCAAACGATTTAGCTAGCTATCTAGCTAGCAATGGCAATCATGAGATGACTGTTCTAAAACATGTTCTTGGGTTTAAAATAATCAATACTGAAACTTTCAGATGAATTTGTGAGTGAATTAAACATGTTCAATTGCTTTTATGAGTTTATTCTCTCACTGCCCTGAGTTTAAGGGTTTAGCTATCTTGGAATTAAGAACATTTCCAAAAACCTTATTTTCAAGAATCTAATTTATTCTGAACTTTTTGCTTAAGGAGAAACAAGAACCTTTTTGAGGAATAGCAACTTTGCTTAACTTTCTTCTTAAGTTGATAGTTAAGAAAAAAATGGCTGTTAAGAAGACATTTCTATTTAAGAAGGTTTTGTGAATCTGGGCCCAGGTTCCCACTCTCCCATGCCGAATAGCCTGAAGCCACAGTGCTCTTCTCGCAGGCTCTATTTCCCTACGTGGGAGCATTGCGAACCGTAGGTCGGGATTTTTTACACTGGGGGTCAATGGGAAAGAATGTTTGTTTTTCCCAATTTGTGGGCGTGGTCGAGGGTAATTCCTTATTACTATGTGAATATCGACCTCGAGTATCAGTTGATAGAACATTCCAAATTACCATGGAAATTAATGCATCACAATACCAGGCAGCCATTGTGAGTGTACCCATGAGTTTACCAGTCAAATTGCCAGGTTAGAGCTTCCACGCCAGTTCTATTAATTCTATTTCTATGGTAAAGACATCAGAAACATCACAAAGCATGGTCCCTCTTTATTTGGATAGTCATTTACATTTTTAGTCATTTAGCAGACGCTCTTATCCAGAGCGACTTACATGAGCAATTAGGGTTAAGTGCCTTGCTCAAGGGCACAGCGACAGATTTTTCACCTAGTCGGCTCGGGGATTAGAACCAGCGACCTTTCGGTTACTGGCACAACGCTCTTCACCACTAAGCTACCTGCCATCACATAATCTGTTGTATGTCAACCATAACTGTGTCCACATACAGACAACTTTCTATTCAACAGAATTCCACAGTAACAAGTAGAGCAAAGAATTTCAAATCAGTGGACTATCTCCTCATTCATGGGACAGCTGATGGTATGTGTTTCTGTTTCAGTGAAATACTGTATTTTACATTCTAAACAACCACACGCTCATACACAATGTTGTATTCTTAATGTGTAATCTATAGAATACAGTAATCAGTATAGCCATTAAGAGGCTCCTGATCTTGTGCAAAATAGGATTAATCGTATTTTGACTGATGCATATGCTTCCTTGTTCAAGCAGGTATTACAAACAGTTTGTTTTTCCTGTAGACAATGTTCACTTCCAGCAATCTGCACAGATCTCCAAAGCCCTGGTTGACCAGCAAGTTGACTTTGAGGCGATGGTAAATATTGGTTTTGGGGAGGACTACCAGAGAGGGGCGGTGGGGATGACGTGTTGCACTTGGAGTCTGACTGAGGAGTGTCTTATACTCTTCATCGGTTCTGATCTACATGTTTGATAAAGCCCTTAACTGATAGTCCCAGGGCTAAGTACAGTACGTGCAAGGATATTTTGGGGAGTTAGTACTGTATGTTACAACTTTAATTACACACATTTTACAGTCTATAAGACATTTTAGATGTCCTACACTGACCTATCTTATACGTATCTATGATATAATTTATGATATAGGACCTATATATGACCTATCTATGAGCTATATCTAGACTCTGCTACAGACTTTCACCTGTGAGCGAAGCCTGGAGTCTAACCTATGTCTTACACCTTATCTAGAATAATAGCAATTGTGTCTTTTTGTATTATTTTCAGTGGTACACTGACAGGGATCACGGACTTGGAGGATCTGCCTACCATCACCTCTACACCCACATGAGTCAATTCTTACAGAAATGTCTTGTCAAACCCAAGTTGATCTAATAACCCCTTACGAAGTTTGATGCCTTCTCATTGTATCCGTATGACAGCATTTATACAGTATATTGCTACAATAAAAATGTTGACAGTTTTTCTTTAATTATGTTCTTATTAATATTCTGGACTGAGGATTCCATGCTTTTGAAGTCTGTAGTTTTTTAAATAAGTTATATACTGTAATTAATATTTTGTTGCTTGTATTGACTATTTGTATTTGATATGAAATGATTGTGCTGATCAAAGAAAAAATGTGACCACCACTATGTACTCAAAGCCATTGCATGTTGGTATAATGGTATTTTATATCAATGACTTCAGTAATATTGGTTAAAATTGTTACTGCACTGAATTTGTTGTGTAATGTTCAAATCTTGGTTTTATTTTACATTGTATGTGAAATATAAGTAAACTGTATAGGAATTAAAAAATGGTTATAACCATTTTCTGGTTTGAAACTGTTTAATTGTCCTTACATGTGTTCAAAAGAAACAACTCTATGAAGTTAAAACATATATTGACAGACATTTTGGAATTGGTTATCTATCTAGCATGTTTGATACACTACCGTATCATGTTTATTAGGTTAAAAAAAGGGAAATTGTGTATATGTAGGCTTATTAGAAAATTGTGAAAAGATCTTATGGTATATGATTGTTCAGTCTGGACATATTATTGATACAGACTGTGTGTTTTGCATATGATCATAAGAGTATTGAACAAATAAACAACTGAATATAAAACTGAAGAACGTTGTATTTGTGCCTTAATCACCTAAAAAGCAGATAATTCACTAAATTCTACTTAGGTACTTAGTTATATGTGGTCCTCTGTAGCTCAGCTGGTAGAGCACAGCGCTTGTAACGCCAAGGTAGTGGGTTCGATCCCCGGGACCACCCATACACAAAAGAAAAATATATATATGTATGTATGCACGTATGACTGTATGTCGCTTTGGATAAAAGCGTCTGCTAAATGGTATATTATTATATGCTGGAAAGAGGTGTTTTACATTTTAACTTCATATTCTCTTCCACAAACACTGACCCTGCAGTGCAAACCAGGTTATCTGAACACAGATGGTAGACGGTTATATAAGTATTTGGATTTGTTGGACAGGATGAAATCATGTTTGATTTCGACACCTAAGTGACAGCTTTTACCTCTGGACATTTCCACATCTCCTTTTAAACAAAGATGGACTGCAAATGTATCCAGTGCATTGAGTCGAGTTCTGACTAATGGATTGAGAGTAACGAACGTGCTGCTGTGTCTGTGAGGAGGGTGCCACCTGAGTACACAGTCACTCATCTCAACTATATAAAGGCTGGCCAGACCTAGAAGGGACCATGAAGCAACTCCAGGGAAACAGAGAGAGAGAAGCCAGAAGACATCTACCAACGCACAGCAGGCAGCCAGGCACAGACTCCCCCTTTCTCACCGACACTCAACAGAGGGAACACAGGTGAGCAGCACCAAACCCCTAATACTCATTTTCAACCGCTGAAATATTTCCCATTAGGAATTTTCTCTGAATTATATTATCTTCTATTGTGATGCTGTTTGGCTGAAATTGCTGACATTTTAAACAACTTGTCCTCTTTTCTCTGCTAATGTCTAGGAGGTCAAAAGATGAAAGGCACCCACTCTTTCGCTGGACTTCTGCTCTTGATCATTGTTCAGAGCAGCTGGCAGATCCCACAGGAGGACACAGAGGACAACTCTAGGTAAGAGCCTTGAACTCGGAGCAACTTCTTAACTCTGCACCATTCAGGTTAAGGCTTTCTCTCTCTCTATCTCTCTGTGAATCAGCATCCTGTAACTGCTGACTTGTCTTTTTGCAGCCTATTGACAGAGGACTCTATGTTTAGTGAGCCAAGGGAGCTTTCAAACATGAAGAGACATTCAGAGGGAACATTCTCTAACGACTACAGTAAATATCTCGAGTCGAGACGAGCACAAGACTTTGTCCAGTGGCTGATGAACTCCAAGAGAAGTGGGTGAGTGTCTCTTTCTTCTTCACCTACTGGTGTCGGTCTTCCTCATTCCATTTCACAATGCAGTGGATCATCTTCCAATATGAGACAGCTAAAACTGAAACTGTATGAATGCAGTAGTTATAATAAGAGATGTCGAGTGAAATGTCAAATGTTTTTGCTGAGCTATAACCGAAGATAAGCTTTTGCTACACTTTTATGACATACTGGATATATTTACTGCATGTTGGTGATTATCTTGGTTGTATATATAAGTTACAGCTCAGTAAAACCTTACTACATCAGCTTAACAATGCACAGTGAATCAATTTGCTTATTATCAACACTATAAAATCTCTCCATGTGTTTTCAGTGGTCCCATCAAACGGCATGCAGAGGGTACCTACACGAGCGACGTGAGCTCCTACCTGCAGGACCAGGCAGCCAAGGAGTTTGTGTCCTGGCTGAAGAATGGCCGAGGCAGACGAGAGTAGGGCTCCTCTACTCAGTCACAGAGTCCCAGTGTCTTATGTCCCTGCAGTCAAGAGAGAATGCAACTCATCCAGAATGACCCCCCTGTTTCATTTCATGTTTTATAACCTGTATCGTCCTTCCTCTGGTCATGCTAATAAATCCCCTGACAAGAAATTATGTTGTCTGTCAATTGCTGATGTTTTTGATTGTTAACAGAAAATGGTGACAATGTATTATCTAAATTCTTCACTTTGTACTTACACATCAAGGGCAGGATTTTCAAAGTGATAAAAAATGAGAGGAACAAGATATTATGGTTAAAGAGTAGCCTAAGAGTGAGATTTATTTTCACTCTCCTAAAAATGACAGGTGCAAACTGTTGGTAAAACTGGCCCAAAATCTGTAGTCTGTACCTTGCACATTTTGGGCAGAAACGTTTTAAAGGTCCAATGCAGCCCTTTCTAGCTCAATACCAAATCATTTCTGGCTAACAATTAAGTACCTTACTGTGGTTGTTTTCACTTAAAATTGTCAAAAAGAAACAAAAATATTTTCTTAGCAAAGAACAATTTATCATATATATATATATTATATTATATTATATATATATATTATATATATATATATATTAATTTTGAGAGGATTGTCTGGGAGTGGTCTGAGTGAGGAGGGGGAAACTGTAAACTAGCTGTTATTGGCAGAGAGTTTTGGAACTCTCTTTCTTATTGATTTATTAACTAATTTATCGCCTGGTGATGTCACCAGGCAGGCCAAAACTCCATCCCACCACAACAGGCTGAAATTTCAGGCGGTCTTTTCAAAGAACTTTTACACTAAAAGTGCATTATCATAATCTTCACAATTTCACAGTATTATTCCAACATCATAGTGTGGATATATACACTGAGTATACAAAACGTTAAGAACACCTGCTCTTTCCATGACATAGACTGACCAGGTGAATCCAGGTGAAAGCTATGATCCCTTATTGATGTCACTTGTTAAATCCACTTAAATCAGTGTAGATGAAGGGGAGGAGACAGGTTAAATAAGGATTTTTAAGCCTTGAGACAATTGAGACATGGATTGTTTATGTGTGCCATTCAGAGGGTGAATGGGGTATGGTAGAAGGTGGCAGGAGCACCGGTTTGTGTCAAGAACTGCAACGCTGCTGGGTTTTTCACGCTTTCCTGTATTTATCAAGAATGGTCCACCACCCAAAGGACATCCAGCCAACTTGACACAACTGTGGGAAGCATTGGAGTCAACATGGGCCAGCATCCAGCATCCCTGTTGAACGCTTTCGACACCTTGTAGAGTCCACGAACTGAGGCTGTTCTGATGGCAAAAGGGGAGGTGGGGTGGGGGGGGGGTGCAACTCAATTTTAGGAAGGTGTTCCTAGTGTTTGGTATGCTCAGTATATATACAGTATATATATATACAGTACCAGTTGGGGGATTGTGGAGGCCAGGTCATCTAATGCAGCACTCCATCACTCTCCTTCTTGGTAAAATAGCCCTTACACAGCCTGGAGGTGTGTTTTGGGTCATTGTCCTGTTGAAAAACAATTGATAGTCCCACTAAGCCCAAACCAGATGGGATGGCGTATCGCTGCAGAATGCTGTGGTAGCCATGCTGGTTAAGTGTGCCTTGAATTCTAAATAAATCACAGACAGTGTCACCAGCAAAGCCACCCCCACAACATAGCACCTCCTCCTCCATGCTTTACGGTGGGAACTACACATGCAGAGATCAACCGTTCACCCACACCGTGTCTCACAAAGACACTGCGGTTTGAACCAAAAATCTCAAATTTGGACTCCAGACCAAAGGACACATTTCCCCCAGTCTAATGTCCATTGTTCGTGTTTCTTGGCCCGAGCAGGTCTCTTCTTCTTATTGGTGTCCTTTAGTGTAGTGGTTTCTTTGCAGCAATTCGATCATGAAGGCCTGATTCACACAGTCCCCTCTGAACAGTTGATGTTGAGATGTGTCTATTACTTGAACTCTGTGAAGCATTTATTTGGGATGCAATTTATTTGGCTGGTAACTCTAATGAACTTAGCCTCTGCAGCAGAGGTAACTCTGGGTCTTCCATTCCTGTGGCGGTCCTCATGAGAGCCAGTTTCATGATAGCTCCTGAGTGGCGCAGTGGTCTAAGGCACTGCATCACAGTGCTAACTGTGCCACTAGAGATCCTGGTTCGAATCCAGGCTCTGTCGCAGCCGGCCGCAACCGGGAGACTCATGGGCGGTGCACAATTGGCCCAGCGTCGTCCAGGGTAGGGGAGGGAATGGCCGGCAGGGATGTAGCTCAGTTGATAGAGCATGGCGTTTGCAACGCCAGGGTTGTGGGTTCAATTCCCATGGGGGGCCAGTATATATAAAAAAAATTGGTATTCACTAACTGTAAGTCGCTCTGGATAAGAGCGTCTGCTAAATGACTAAAATGTAATGTAAAATGTATATAGCGCTTGATGGTTTTTGCGACTCTACTTGAAGAAACTTTAAAAGTTCTTGACATTTTCCGTATTGACTGACCTTCATGTCTTAAAGTAATGATGGATTGTCATTTCTCATTGCTTATTTGAGCTGTTCTTGACATAATATGGATTTGGTCTTTTAGCAAATAGGGCTATCTTCTGTATACCCCCTTTTTTTTGTTTACTACATGATTCCATATGTGTTATTTCATAGTTTTGATGTTATTATACAATGTAGAAAATAGTAAAAATAGAGAAAAACTCTTGAATAAGTAGGTGTGGTACTTTTGACTGGTACTGTATATATATATATATAAATCATTAATCTTGCCATAATTATTTTTATTCAAATATCCAAATCTAAACACTTACAAGAAAGATACATAATAATATGAACCCATAAACAAAAATTAAGTGGAAATACTATGTTCAGTGTAAATATAATCCTTACTTTTATAATACATTTAATTGTATTATATATAATTACAGAACCTGTGTCAATTGACGAGTAACTCTTCAAGGACATCATGTCCAAGTAGAGACCCTGTGTTCATGGAGGTGGAACCCAAATCAATCAGTCTTGAGCACAGCCATATCATCAAGGGGAAAACACACCCAGGGGTTACAATCAGGTAATGGAATGACGTGATGTGTCACATCTGCTAATTTAGCATCATAACACATTTTCCCCATGTAGCACTGACAGCAAGGACACTTGAGGAAACCAATAGACAATACTATGTCAATGACAGCCTGGCAGCCTGGCAGGGATCAGTGATCAATCAGGCATCACTTCCTAGGTCTTCCTGGCATGGAAACAAACTAGTCACATGAGCCAGATATATGTCATGCTTTGGGATGCTATACCTTTCTAAGCTGTCACCTAGTGCATCAAAAACCATCTGTTAATTTTTTTTTTAAAGCCTGCCCACTCAATTCTATTTATATTCCGATTCTCTAAGGGTCATACTGGGTATTTGTCGTAATCAAGTAAGTAAGTCACTTGTGTAGATGAAGATGACATTGTGTTCTGTATAGTATGTTCAAGTGAAGTCATACAGTGAGGGAAAAGAGTATTTGATCCCCTGCTGAATTTGTACGTTTGCCCACTGACAAAGACATGATCAGTCTATCATTTGAATGGTAGGTTTATTTGAACAGTAAGAGACAGAATAACAACAACAAAATCCAGAAAAACGCATGTCAAAATGTTATAAATTGATTTGCATTTTAATGAGGGAAATAAGTATTTGACCCCTCTGAAAAACATGACTTAGCAAAACCCTTGTTGGCAATCACAGAGGTCAGACGTTTCTTGTAGTTGGCCACCAGGTTTGCACACATCTCAGGAGGGATTTTGTTCCACTCCTCTTTGCAGATCTTCTCCAAGTCATTAAGGTTTCGAGGCTGACGTTTGGCAACTCGAACCTTCAGCTCCCTCCACAGATTTTCTATGGGATTAAGGTCTGGAGACTGGCTAGGCCACTCCAGGACCTTCATGTGCTTCTTCTTGAGCCACTCCTTTGTTGCCTTGGCCGTGTGTTTTGGGTCATTGTCATGCTGGAATACCCATCCACGACCCATTTTCAATGCCCTGGCTGAGGGAAGGAGGTTCTCACCCAAGATTTGACTGTACATAGCGCCGTCCATCGTCCCTTTGATGCAGTGAAGTTGTCCTGTCCCCTTAGCAGAAAAACACCCCCAAAGCATAATGTTTCCACCTCCATGTTTGACAGTGGGGATGGTGTTCTTGGGGTCATAGGCAGCATTCCTCCTCCTCCAAATACTGCGAGTTGAGTTAATGCCAAAGAGCTCAATTTTGGTCTCATCTGACCACAACACTTTCACCCAGTTCTCCTCTGAATCATTCAGATGTTCATTGGCAAACTTCAGACGGGCCTGTATATGTGCTTTCTTGAGCAGGGGGACCTTGCGGGCGCTGCATGATTTCAGTCATTTCACATTTACATTTAAGTCATTTATCAGACACTATTATCCAGAGCGACTTACAGTTAGTGCATACATTATTTTTTATTTTTTTCATACCCCCCGTGGGAATCGAACCCACAACCCTGGCGTTGCAAACGTCATGCTCTACCAACTGAGCTACATCCCTGCCGGCCATTCCCTCCCCTACCCTGGACCAATTGTACACCACCCCATGGGTCTCCCGGTCGCGGCCTGCTATGACAGAGCCTGGATTCAAACCAGGATCTCTAGTGGCACAGCTAGCACTGCGATGCAGTGCCTTAGACCACTGCGCCACTCGGGAGGCTTCACGGCGTAGTGTGTTACCAATTGTTTTCTTGGTGACTATGGTCCCAGCTGCCTTGAGATCATTGACAAGATCCTCCCGTGTAGTTCTGGGCTGATTCCTCACCGTTCTCATGATCATTGCAACTCCACGAGGTGAGATCTTGCATGGAGCCCCAGGCCGAGGGAGATTGACAGTTATTTTGTGTTTCTTCCATTTGCGAATAATCGCACCAACTGTTGTCACCTTCTCACCAAGCTGCTTGGCGATGGTCTTGTAGCCCATTCCAGCCTTGTGTAGGTCTACAATCTTGTCCCTGACATCCTTGGAGAGCTCTTTGTTCTTGGCCATGGTGGAGAGTTTGGAATCTGATTGATTGATTGCTTCTGTGGACAGGTGTCTTTTATACAGGTAACAAACTGAGATTAGGAGCATTCCCTTTAAGAGTGTGCTCCTAATCTCAGCTCGTTACCTGTATAAAAGACACCTGGGAGCCAGAAATCTTTCTGATTGAGAGGGGGTCAAATACTTATTTACATTTACATTTACATTTTCGTGATTTAGCAGACCCTCTTATCCAGAGCGACTTACAAATTGTCATCACAGTCATATTGGCATTGAAAGGTATAAATAGTTAGACATAGAGCTGGTGCTAAACTGTAACATCCTAAACTGTAACATCCTGCTAAGTGACCCCCCCCCCCCCACACACACACACACACACACACACAACTTCCCCTCTACTGCTGTTTTGAAGCAGGTTGAGACTAGGTGAGCCATGCATTGAGTACAACTGATGACATTTGGGTCTGGATTTTGAAAACCTTAAGAAATGTTTTGTGAATCCAGGCCCTGCAACTTTGGTATTAGGTAAGAGAATGCCACAAGGCTGGCTTGAGCAATGAACGGAAACGATGTGCAACAACTAGACAAACAGAGACATAGCCTGAGAGCAAGTCTGTTTGGGCCATCCTACCAACTCCTCGTCACTCATTGTTAGCTTGACAGATCTGGGACCAGGCAACTAGAGACAGATCTGGGACCAGGCAACTAGAGACAGATCTGGGACCAGGCTACTAGAGACAGATATGGGACCAGGCTACTATAGACAGATCTTGGACCAGGCTACTAGAGACAGATCTGGGACCAGGCTACTAGAGACAGATCTGGGACCAGGCTACTAGAGACAGATCTGGGACCAGGCTACTAGAGACAGACAGGCACACAGACAACACCAGTTAGACAGTTCTCAGTAGAAACAGAGCAGATGTTCAAGCTAGTGGTCAAAATGGCACCATTGGCGTCAGTGTGCCCCATAGGGTCAAAACTATTGCGCTATAAAGGGGATAGGGTACGATTCAGGAGGTTTAGTCTTTGGACTGTATCACTGCTGTCAGACTGGTTTGTTCAACACCACCAGAGCTCTCTGATTGCTGTTTATCTAAAGAGAATAGAAAACACACCACTGACTGATGTTACTACACCCTGTTAGCTACTACAGCCACAGTGAGTCAATGCAGGTTTAGCTACGGCCACAGTGAGTCTATCCACCGGATGTGTACCAAACTCACTAAAAGTGGCAGTGATAAAGCCTCTCTTGAAAAAGCCAAACCTTGACCCGGAAAATATAAAAAACTATCGGCCTATATCGAATCTTCCATTCCTCTCAAAAATTTTAGAAAAAGCTGTTGCGCAGCAACTCACTGCCTTTCTGAAGACAAACAATGTATACGAAATGCTTCAGTCTGGTTTTAGACCCCATCATAGCACTGAGACTGCACTTGTGAAGGTGGTAAATGACCTTTTAATGGCGTCAGACCGAGGCTCTGCATCTGTCCTCGTGCTACTAGACCTTAGTGCTGCCTTTGACACCATCGATCACCACATTCTTTTGGAGAGACTGGAAACCCAAATTGGTCTACACGGACAAGTTCTGGCCTGGTTTAGATCTTACCTGTCGGAAAGATATCAGTTTGTCTCTGTGAATGGTCTGTCCTCCGACAAATCAACTGTACATTTCGGTGTTCCTCAAGGTTCCGTTTTAGGACCACTATTGTTTTCACTATATATTTTACCTCTTGGGGATGTTATTCGAAAACATAATGTTAACTTTCACTGCTATGCGGATGACACACAGCTGTACATTTCAATGAAACATGGTGAAGCCTCAAAATTGCCCTCGCTAGAAGCCTGTGTTTCAGACATAAGGAAGTGGATGGCTGAAAACTTTCTACTTTTAAACTCGGACAAAACAGAGATGCTTGTTCTAGGTCCCAAGAAACAAAGAGATCTTCTGTTAAATCTGACAATTCATCTTGATGGTTGTAAAGTCGTCTCAAATAAAACTGTGAAGGACCTCGGCGTTACTCTTGACCCTGATCTCTCTTTTGACGAACATATCAAGACTGTTTCAAGGACAGCTTTTTTCCATCTACGTAACATTGCAAAAATCAGAAATTTTCTGTCCAAAAATGATGCAGAAAAATTAATCCATGCATTTGTTACTTCTAGGTTAGACTACTGCAATGCTCTACTTTCCGGCTACCCGGATAAAGCACTAAATAAACTTCAGTTAGTGCTAAATACGGCTGCTAGAATCCTGACTAGAACCAAGAAATTTGATCATATTACTCCAGTGCTAGCTTCCCTACACTGGCTTCCTGTTAAGGCAAGGGCTGATTTCAAGGTTTTACTGTTAACCTATAAAGCGTTACATGGGCTTGCTCCTACCTATCTTTCCGAGTTGGTCCTGCCGTACATACCAATACGTACGCTACGGTCACAAGACGCAGGCCTCCTAATTGTCCCTAGAATTTCTAAGCAAACAGCGGGAGGCAGGGCTTTCTCCTATAGATCTCCATTTTTATGGAACAGTCTGCCTACCCATGTGAGAGATGCAGACTCGGTCTCAACCTTTAAGTCTTTACTGAAGACTTATCTCTTCAGTAGGTCATATGATTGAGTGTAGTCTGGCCCAGGAGTGTGAAGGTGAACGGAAAGGCTCTGGAGCAACGAACAGCCCTTGCTGTCTCTGCCAGGCCGGTTCCCCTCTCTCCACTGGGGTTCTCTGCCTCTAACCCTGTTACAGGGGCTGAGTCACTGGCTTGCTGGTGCTCTTTCATGCCGTCCCTAGGAGGGGTGCGTCACTTGAGTGGGTTGAGTTACTGACGTGATCTTCCTGTCTGGGTTGGCGCCCCCCCTTGGTTTGTGCTGTGGTGGAGACCTCTGTGGGCTATACTCGGCCTTGTCTCAGGATTGTAAGTTGGTGGTTGAGGATATCCCTCTAGTGGTGCGGGGGCTGTGCTTTGGCAGAGTGGGTGGGGTTATATCCTTCCTGTTTGGCCCTGTCCGGGGTTTCTTCGGATGGGGCCACAGTGTCTCCGGACCGCTCCTGTCTCAGCCTCCAGTATTTATGCTGCAGTAGTTTATGTGTCGGGGGGCTGGGGTTAGTTGGTTATACCTGGAGTACTTCTCCTGTCTTATCCAGTGTCCTGTGTGAATTTAAGTATGCTCTCTCTAATTCTCTCGTTCTCTCTTTCTCTCTGAGAACCTGAGCCCTAGGACCATACGTCAGGACTACCGGGCATGCTGACACCTTGCTGTCCCCAGTCCGCCTGGCCTTGCTGCTATTCCAGTTTCAACTGTTCTGCCTGCGGTTACGAAACCCCTACCTGTCCCAGACCTGCTGTTTTCAACTCTTAATGATCGGCTATGAAAAGCCAACTGAGAGACCTGAGCCCTAGGACCATACGTCGGGACTACCGGCCGTGGTGACTCCTTGCTGTCCCCAGTCCGCCTGGCCTTGCTGCTATTCCAGTTTCAACTGTTCTGCCTGCGGTTATGGAACCCCTACCTGTCCCAGACCTGCTGTTTTCAACTCTTAATGATCGGCTATGAAAAGCCAACTGAGATTTATTCCTGATTATTATTTGACCATGCTTGTCACTTATGAACATTTTTGAACATCTTGGCATGGTTCTGTTATAATCTCCACCCGGCACAGCCAGAAGAGGACTGGCCACCCCTCATAGCCTGGTTCCTCTCTAGGTTTCTTCCTAGGTTTTGGCCTTTCTAGGGAGTTTTTCCTAGCCACCGTGCTTCTACACCTGCATTACTAGCTGTTTGGGGTTTTAGGCTGGGTTTCTGTACAGCACTTCGAGATATTAGCTGATGTACGAAGGGCTATATAAAATAAAATTGATTGAATGCAGGTTTAGCTACGACCACAGTGAGTCAATGCAGGTTTAGCTACAGCCACAGTGAGTCAATGCAGGTTTAGCTATGGCCACAGTGAGTCAATGCAGGTTTAGCTACGACCACAGTGAGTCAATGCAGTTTTAGCTACAGCCACAGTGAGTCAATGCAGGTTGGACGTTTATGACAGTGACATTATTTAAGACAGTCCCAAATGGCACCCTAATCCCTACATACTACACTCCTTTTGACCAGAGCCCCATGGGTCTATATGCCTTGGTCAAAGGTAGTGCCATTTGGGTCCGTACATGTCATGATGAGAGACAGATGTTGAGGTGACGTTGTGTCTGTGTGAGGAAAAATTACAGGTGACTATTTTTACACCAATCACAGTCGGAGTCCGTCAGATCAGGCAGAGATAGAATATTAGGGCACTTGTGGTTATAATAATAATAAAATAATATGCCATTTAGCAGACGCTTTTATCCAAAGCGACTTACAGTCATGGTTGAGATGAGATGGTTGATGGTGGTTGGTTCCAGGTGGTGCTGGAGCAGGGCTCTGGTCAGTTGACTGGGGGGTCTCTGATACGAACACTACCATCCTCCATCCCAAAGTATACCCTCTCTGTCATCCCCACAAACAGACCTGTCTCTACCACACCTGGTATCATCTTTATAGCTGTATTAACCTCCTTCCAGTTGTGAGTGTGTTCAAACTTCCAGTCCAGAAGGAAGTTACTGTTGTCTGTTACCACCGGACCAGCTTTACTGATGGCCATGCGGAGCACTGCCTCCCCTCCGAAACGCTTGGCTATAGCCCTGGAGACGGGGGTGTAGGCCATAGGGATCACTTCTATAGGAACACCCTTCTTCCACTGCTGGCCCAGGGCCGAGGAGTCCTTCCTAAAGTCAGCAATTACGATGAAGTGTTTGGCACAGCCGGCTACGATCTTCTCCTGAGTCAGACAGCCTCCTCCTCCTTTGATGAGTGTGAGAGCTGCATCCACCTCGTCTGCCCCGTCAATGGCCACGTCCAGCTCAGGGTTTCTATCCAGATCAGACAGGGTTAGACCACGCTGCAGAATTAACTGACGAGCCTGGAAGGAGGTGGGGACACACACTATGTTGAGCTTCTCTTGACGAACTCTCTCCGCTAGTCTGTCTACAGCATACACGATGGTGGATCCACTGCCCACTCCAACTACCTGGTTGTTCTGAACATGGTTATCCACCGCGGCATAGATTGCTAGTTTCTTCGCCTCTTCTGCCATGCCGTCTCTGTCGCCGGGACTTACCTCACTAAAATGCAGATCAATTTATAACATTTTTTACATGTGTTTTTCTGGATTTTTGTTTTGTTATTCTGTCTCTCACTGTTCAAATAAACCTACCATTAAAATTATAGACTGATAATTTATTTGTCAGTGGGCAAACGTACAAAATCAGCAGGGGATCAAATAATTTTTTCCCTCACTGTATTGTATTACCTCCAGGCAAATTGAGTTCCTGCACTGAATGACTTCAGCATGTGTACTTTATCTTTATCCAACCTCATGCTCACAAGGCAGGTGTGGCTGTGAGTGTAGCGGAAGACTCAGTTGAGCGGATTGCTGTCAAACACTCTCACCTACAGTGTAAGTGACCTGACCTAGTGTATACGGTTGACTGGTCAACTTGAACTCAAAGCATACCCTCACTGCCGTTATTCACTAGAATTTGCACATGCCTTGGCTTTCTCATAAGTCAAAGCTTACAAAGTGAATCTAGAAACTGTCTCAAAAGGAGAATTAAGGTTATTTTTGGGGACATTTTTTGAAGTGTCAAGCCCACATCAGACATTCCAAACAGCATGCAGTAATATTGACGGGGAAAAGAAACATGTTCAAATACATTTATTACGTTTGAGGTTTATACTTTCATAGTAAATGTACATATACAAGATACATCATAAACAGTAATACATCAGCTCCAAAGACCAATAACAACTTATTGTTTTGCAGTTCCATGTTTCCTTACAATGATTTCTGCCACAAACAAAACTGATTGAGTGACTATTTAAACTAATTAATTCCGAGCTAAGTAAAATTAGTAACGAGTAGTAGTAGAAATGTTCAACAAGAGATTTTAAAATATTTTGCAGATACTAATAATTTAAAATGAAGCAACAGGTATGTATTATAGATAAATCGGCATAGCTAATTATATGTGAACAAATTCATTGTTGTTATTGTACAAAGGAAATAGTTTCAAAAATGTTATAACAATAAATATACTATACATTTTCTCCTTCTAGAAAAAGTGCTATTGCAATTGTTTCTATAGCCATGTATGTTGCCCTTTAGCAGACACCTTCAAGTATTAGTTCAGCTTCATCTTTAGTTATTGAGTGGACAATCCTTCCTGGGCACACACGATGGCCCCTGACAAACAACAAACATAAAATGACATGTAAGCATGTACTTTGCAGCTTGAAAATATTGATATACTGCAATAACTGCAACTATTTAAACTTTGGCAGTATGACTATGAAAATAAATATGATGATTTAAACTAAAGCCAGGATTTTAATTTCTTCTTTAAAATTGTTTCAATACTATCAATTGATATGCGTAACAGTATTCTACAACTTAAGTCAGGCTTTTTACTAATCAGATGCTCAATGCAATGCTTGAACACATTTCCAACCATAAATAATATTTTAAAAAACTATTTTCAACTAATCTCCTTACTGGTAGTAATACATTTCAACAATATTCAAAGCTTAAAGGCTATTGCAAAAAGCTGAAATCATAATGCAAAAAATGGAATGCTCAAACACAGATACTGTAGATTTTCTTTGCATTTATAGCATTTTGAAATTCAAGCAGATGCAGTATATTTTATAATAGTTAATTAATTAAAACTTCATGCGTAACGCACATTTTGACTTTGCCTATAGATAGATTAATTCATCAATGATATATGTATATATATACTTCCGTTCATAGTCTTTAACTGCAGTATTGTACAAACTTTAAATTGATTGTTTATCTAGTTGGATAATTTATCAATTTCAAACAACTGTAATATTATGATACTGAAAAAATACAAAAACATACAAAATACACACAATAAATTCAAAAACAAACAACTTGAAAATAGTTTCTTAATGTGACAGATTCATCCTCGACACAAACATTCCTTTTGCTTTCACATACATTGAAACTAACCTCTCCTATATCTTGCTGGTATTAATTGCCATTTAAAAACACAAAAAAATAAAAATAAAAGAGGCTTACATTTCTTTAGGTTTAAGCAGTTTTGGACACATCAACTAAAAAATACTGTTTTACGCTTTTGAACACACAAAGATTTAGAAGACAAAACATAAAGGAATGGTAAACTGTGGCACACAATATTGATTTATTTAAAACACAGTGAAGGGGGAAACGTCATAAACTTGTCTCCCTGTTCGAAGCAGCCCTTCTGCATCTTTCTCCTCTTCTTCTGTTTCCTTCCACTGTTCTTGGATAAGCTGTGGGTATAAACACTGGCTGTTAGTGCTTTCAAGTATACAGCTTCAGAACGTAGCTTATCCCTATCAGCTGTCCAGCTCCAACAATGAAGATTCTCCATTGAGAATGCTTTTTAGTCCAGGACTAGGCTTAATCAGTGTCCGGGAAACTGCCCCCAAATGTATTATCAACTTAGTTGGGAGGGGCTTTACATTAACATTAGGTTCATAGTTAATATGCTTTAGTAACCACATGCTAATCCACTCACATATATAATATTGTACGGTATGTTCCAGGCAGCTGAGAGGTGTGGGGTCAGAAGGGCAATACCTCAGACAATGTTCATGAAAGAGCAGTTCTTCAGGAGAGATGTACGAATACAAAGTCACCTGCAGCTAGTATGCTGAGGCGCTCCTGGCCAACCTGCCTTTTACAGCCACTGGCTGAGGCACACAGTCAAAGGATGATTGGCATGCTAGCAGAGACTGATTGATACAGTAGCATCATTCAGAGATGGCTCCTATATGCACTTGACATCCTTGCTGTCTCAGTCATGTCACTTTAAACTGAGTTTATGTTTACTCTTCACTGCCTGTTATATGCTGGGTTTATATTCCAAGCAGTGGAAAGGTAATGGATTTAGCATCCAAAATGTTTATCTTTGCCTAACATCGGCAGTCATTACAGAGTTCCAAAGAGCTGTGCTCTCTCAGTGTTGATGAACTAAAAAAAGTATAATGTAGTTGCCATGACAATTTGTAGAATGCAGAATAAGCAGCATCTAGTTTCAACCAAATGGTAAATTGAAAAATGTGACATTTTTCTGTCCTGCCTCATATCATGCAAAGAGAAACCCATTATTTATTTTAATTTTAATTTTAAGTGATGGTCACCAAACAGACTAAGGATGAGCAAGCAAGGGCACAGGGATCAGACTCTTACCTTTGGGGGATTCAGCATCTAGGAGGATATAAGGGAGCTAATGATAGAGATGGAATGGGAAAATACAGTCAAGAAAGGGAACAACTCATCAGCTCTAAAATGTAATGGCAACCCCTTTCTACATTGAATGTAGATAAATAAAATCAAAATGTTTGTTTACAGTAGCAATGACATACAGTATCAATATCCTAAAAATCCTTTATATGAACATTAAACTTGGTAAATGAATTCAATGGTACATAGATGTTTTTCGTTTCTTTAATGGGTTATAACACAAATACACTTGACGAGGAATCCTAACTTGAGATATTCTAAATGAACTGATGCCATGGGGAAATTAGCAAGAATGTTTGAGTTACATGCATGTATCTTAAATTCGGATTCATATTCATAAATTTTTATACAGACTGACAGAATACAAATTTGAAGAGAGGTTTTCAACTTCAATGTGTTGATTTTGGATGAACATGACTGAGGCAATTCAATACCTTTTTGAGTCTAGCTCTTTTTTAGAGTTGTCAGAGTTGACATTCCACGTGTTTCCAAAAGAGCCTTTCAACATTTCATCAGTGATGTTGAGTGCGGATTCACTCCTAAAAAAACAAGACATAATCATGCATAATAATTCACATCAATCAGTTAACTATTTTACTACCAATGACGCATGAAGTGTGATTCTATTAATATTTTTTTCACTCACAATGGCTGATAACTTACTTTTGATATCCTTCTAATGGTACTTGCACTACTCCATCTTCCTCTCCCAAAATACTTTGCTCCTCCTCCTTAGGAATAAGAAAATCAACAGGAACTTGTTAACTAGTGATATCTAGTACTGTATGTAATATATTTGTTAAAACAAACGCAGAGATGAACCATTACAACAGAAGTTACATATCTCAAGTAAAAATGATCTACTGATATATGGCATATCAGTGTCATGTATTGATTTTTAGGGTTTATTTTAGCCCACCAAAGGGCTAATCTTCCTTGATGCTATTTTCATACCACAGGAGGTTGGTGCCACCTTAATTGGGGAGGATGGGCTCGTGGTAATGGCTGGAGCAGAATTACTGGAATGGTATCAAATAAATCAAACACATGGTTTCTATGTGTTTGATGACATTCCATTGGCTCCGTTCCAGCCATTATTATGAGCTGTCCCTCCCCTCAGCAGCCTCCACTGTTTCATACCTCTTCTTCAGCATCCTCCAGTTTCTTCTTCTTACTCTCTGGCATTAGATCATCCAGCCAGCTCATCTCTCTCTTGGTGAAGAAGCAATCCATCAGCTTCCTAATGAACACCAGAGCCAACACCTGCAAGGAACACAAACTCTACATTACTATACAGACAGAATCATCTGCAGAAGCAATCTTTGTCCCAGCCATAGGGCAGGAGCCTATCTCCTGTTTCTGTAGAGCATCAAGGCATCTAGGCTTCATAATGTATAACTTAAGACAATGGATTGCCTTGGCATATTTGGCATGTAAACCCATTCAGATGAATCTACTGTATGAGACTTAAAGGGAGAAAGATGTTTGCTAACCATCATGGGGAAGACAATGGCATAATTGGAGGTCTTGATGACCCAGAGCATGACCAGGCAGCTGAGCTGGATGATGGTGAAGAGATGGACCTTCCTCAGGGGAACGTGTCTCAGGTAGATGAAGTCAGGCTGGTGCTTGGCTGGCATGCCAAACAGCTTCAGACGGTCAAATAACTGATGAGCAATAGAACAATGGATTACATTACAACCTCAGGACCATTGTATTCCGGTTTCTGTGTTGCTGTACTGTGTTGAGAGGAGTCTTAATGTTCTCAGATGGTCTTTGTGAACTTAGCTTTAGATGTAGGTCAAGTGTGCTAGGACTTAGCCTTACAAGCCTATGTTTGTTTATTAAAGTACATTTCATGCTTTATTCAGACATGCACAGAAACAGATGGGGTGAGAGTAAGGAGGGAGATTTAGGAGGAAGGGTGGAGATAGGAATTGAACCCTGGTCTCTGGTGTGAAGGCATATACACTGAGTGTACAAAACACTGCCCCTTTTTGCCTACAAAACAGCCTAAATTCCTCGGGGCATGGACTCTACAAGGTGTCGAAAGCGTTCAACAGGGATCCTGGCCCAAGTTGACTCCAATGCTTCCCGCAGTTGTGTCAAGTTGGCTGGGCCTGATCACCGACAACGATGAGACAGCCTATACGGAGGTCAGAGACCTGGCAGCGTGGTGCCAGGACAACAACCTCTCCCTCAACCTGATCAAGACAAAGGAGATGATCATGGACTACAGGAAAAGGAGGGCAGAGCACGCCCCCATTCTCACATGTAGGGGAGCAGGTTGAGAGCTTCAAGTTCCTTGGTGTCCACATCACCAACAAACTATCATGGTCCAAACACACCAAGACAGTCATGAAGAGGGCACGACAACGCCTATTCCCCCTCAGGAGACTGAACATATTTGGAATGGGTCCCCAGATCCTCAAAAAGTTATACAACTGCACTATCAAGAGCATCCTGACTGGTTGCATCACCGCCTGGTATGGCAACTTCTCGGCCTCCGACCGCAAGGCGCTACAGAGGGTAGTGCGTATGGCCCAGTACATCACTGGGGCCAAGCTTCCTGCCATCCAGGACCTTTATACCAGGCATTGTCAGAGGAAGGCACTAAAAAAGACTCCAGCCACCCTAGTCATAGACTGTTCTCTGTGCTACCACACGGCAAGCGGTACCGGAGCGCCAAGTCTAGGTCCAAAAGGCTTCTTAACAGCTTCTGTTGAGAGTGAAAAACACAGCAGCATTGCAGTTCTTGACACAAACCGGTGTGCCTGGCACCTACTACCATACTACCATTGTCTTGTCCATTCACCATCTGAATGGCACACATACACAATCCATGTCTCAATTGTCTCAAGGCTTAAACATCCTTCTTTAACCTGTCTCCTCCCCTTCATCTGAAGTGAATTTAACAAGTGAAATCAATAAGGGATCATAGCTTTCACCTGGATTCATCTGGTCAGTCTGTCATGGAAAGATCAGGTGTCCTTAATGTTTTGTAAACTCAGTGTATGTCACTTGTGCCGAGAGTGTTATCCACTCGACCAAGGCCCTGCACCTTACAAGTCAATGTTGACTGAGAATGTAATGTACTGTACAGAAACTGCATCTTAGTGTGTTTAGTGATCTCCTACCTGTATTCCTCTGAGCGAAGATGCTCCCATGTACAGGAATACGCCATACAACACAGGCATGGGAATGTACTAAAGGGACAAGAGCAATTATATTATGATTCAGTCATAGAAGCATCAACCAGGAAATGGTTGAAAAAGTGTGATTCAACTCTACAAAACGTAGTGGAAAATATTTGAGTATACTTTGAGGCACTGCAGACTAATACACTGGGTGCAAAATAAATACAGCGTGTGCATGAGAGACACTTCTATCACACTGCAATAGGAACACATTTAGAGCCAACACAATATGTCCTCAGAGAAGCTATCTGACCTTGAGCACAGATGTCATGAACACCGAGCAGCCCATGAGTAGGAAGATCATGAGGCCGGTGAAGCGCTGCTCGCGGATGCCCAGGAACTTGGGCTGTTCCCCGGGGGCAGAGCACTCTGACTCCAGCTTCAGACTGTTGACGTGGGAGATGGAGAGAACGGTAGCAGCCACGAACCAGGGCAGGCCCATGATGGAGCACACCCCCAGCATGAGACCCACCACGAACAGGTCCAGATGGTACCCACAGCCTTTCTGTGGGGAGGGAAACACAATACAGTACAACTGAGAATACACTACTCAATATTCCGGATCGTCAACATTTTATAATAGTTCAGGAAATTATTGTCAAAATGTTAACTAATTCCCCAAGTAGAAAAATACTTCTGAAAGGGACTTTTCCAGTCCATATCAACCAGTACTGGACGCTTTCCAATATTTCACAATCAACTACACATGCACCAAATCAAAGCCAACTAAAAAGGGGACATTCAGGTTATGGTGAACAAAGCCTCGCATATTTACATTTACATTTACGTCATTTAGCAGACGCTCTTTTCCAGAGCGACTTACAATGAGCTGAGCTGAGCCATTACAGTATCCTACACTACCTTTAGTTTGTGCTCCTTCCTGTTGATGATGACAGCGGTGATCTGTTGGTCCATGAAGATGAGGATAGTGCAGAGCAGAGCAGGGATCACTGTTACGATGGTGGTCCACCAAGGGTTGCCGCCTAATGGGCTGATCAACCAACCACGGTCATCTCTGGTCGGCTGCAAGGATTTGGATTATTGGTAAATATTGCATCTACATAGCATGGCACATGTCCATGGTGTACAGTATTTTGAGTAAAAATGTATAATCATCTTGTAATACTTTGTTATATAGCTCACCTTAAACACACTGGGGACTTTTAGTTTTGGTGATGGGACCCCTAAGGCATAGTCCACCAGTACCATGGTAAAGATGGTGATGAACACAGCAAAGTCACTGATGACAGCTCTCAACTGTGCAAGAGAGGGGTGCATGTCAACTGTCTGGTCTTAGTACAGGAACCATCTATATCATTGTTTAATATCAATCACAGATTGCACAGGGCACTCAAACGCTGAGCACAATGGTTGTGGATTCAATTCTCACATGGGCCACTAGTCAGAAAAAAGGGGGGTTCCTTGCCCAAACAATGGGTTATGCCTTAAATCATAATAGAATACAAAATACAAAGTGGAGGCGCGACTCTTTTCTTAATTAAAAACTCTATTTTATTATTAATTAGCTTTGAACTACCATAATCAGACAGTACTCACATATGACCACTAGAGTGCTCCACTGCACCATAAACCTCAGCAGAATGACAGAAAGCCTGTCTGCAGTCTACAAACACATAATAGATACAAACCAATGGGATTACAGTAGGATCTGGGTCTGCTGCCTTACCTTGGTGGGGAAGTAACGGCTGAACTTGAACTCCTTTAGGAAAGCTGACATGAAGACAGTGGAGAAGAAGAGAACGACGGACCAGAAGAGAACATCTGGAATATAGGGTCCGTGAGGGCCACAGGCGCTGCCCACAAACTCCCCTCTTTTCTCTATGCAGTCCTGCAACAACAGGTAGAGGAGGGTGATTGGTCTGCGCTACTACAAGTGGAATTAACGGTGCATGACATTGCTGTCAATTACTAAATCCTTTGGTTAAGAGGGCCTTGGGTTAAGAGCATCCTTGTCCACGAAAAGGAAAATGAATAATACAAATATGCTTTTATGGTGATTTGGCATGGGGTAATCCAGAATAATCCAGTCAACCACATGTCCTTAATCTTCTGCACAGGACCAGCTCCATCTGGGAGAGTATGCCACTTTGTGGGGAACACCTGTTTTTGCTCTCTAATTCCGTTTATTAAACAACAAATTGTTGTCCTTTATGTACTATATGGCCAGGGGGGTTTTCTCAGAACACGAGACCTGACCCAGAATAACTCCTTCTCTGAATTTTGCTTGATCCTTTCCATAGATTCCACAGATTTAACTAGACACTCTTATACGGTACCTTAACCTCGAGTGCCTCCCAGTAGATCTCCGAAGCAGTGATGTTGCTCTGCTCCCAGTACTGTACGGTGGCATTGCTTGGATCTGGAGGTTCAACACATGAACACCTATAGAAACAGTGGAACACTTCACCATTAAATCCCTCACTGATCACAATCATCTCAAATTAAAGATATGACTTTCGTTCAGAACTCTAAGGAACCGATTTAGCCTAGTTCTGGATTAAAAGGCACTTTCAATGGAGTGAGTGCAAACGTACGAGTACTGTGTGAGTTTGTCCAGGTTGTTGTTCATGTTGATGGGGTAGTGTTCCCCCAGGTGGATGAGCTTCTCCAAGGCCTCGTAGATGAAGATGATGCAGATGAGCGAGGCGAAGGCCTCCTCTGTGAAGCGTGTGATGTAACAGACCAGGGAGCTAGCGTCTGTGGCCACTAGGACCAGGCAGAGGAATGCTGTCCACAGCCCTATACAGGTTCTCAGTGAGAGGTAGGATAATCCATACTCCCTGAGGAGAGAGTTAAAACCTCACTGTACTGCAGCATACATTATATGACAACATCTGTGGGATATTTTATCCACTATCTACAGATAACTGCCAGAATAAAGGAAACACTTGAGTAAATGAGGGATACAAATTATATTAAAAGCAGGTGCTTCCACACAGGTGTGGATCCTGAGTTCATTAAGCAATTAACATCCCATCATGCTTAGGGATATGCTGGGCATGCCATTATTTTGGCTACCATGGCTATGCCCCCATAGGATGTCAATGCCCCCATCGACAGGGCATGAGTGGTCACTGAATGGTTTGATGAGCATGAAAACTCAGTCACCAGATCTCAACCCAATTGAACACATGGGAGATTCTGGAGCGGTGCCTGAGACCAAATGATGGAATTTCTCATGGAAGAATGGTGTCACATCCCTCCAATAGAGTTCCAGACACTTGAAGAATCTATGCCAAGGTCCATTGAAGCTGTTCTGGCTCCTGGTGTCCCAATGCCCTATCAAAACACTTTATGTTGGTGTTTCCTTTATATTGGCAGTTACCTGTATATCTATCTATCTGCAGAATATACTGAATCTGAGGTCGTCATTATAACAATGGTATTTTAATACTCTTTAAAGCAGTATAGGACATTAAATTATCCATGTATATCCAGGCTCTGTCGCAGCCGGCCGCGACCGGGAGACTCATGGGCGGCGCACAATTGGCCCAGCGTCGTCCAGGGTAGGCGAGGGAATGGCCGGCAGGGATGTAGCTCAGTTGATAGAGCATGGCGTTTGCAACGCCAGGGTTGTGGGTTCGTTTCCCACGGGGGGCCAGTATATTAAAAAAAAATATGTATTCACTAACTGTAAGTCGCTCTGGATAAGAGCGTCTGCTAAATGACGTAAATGTAAATGTAATGTATTTTGGCAGTACACTCTTAGAATTTTTTTTTCCCAAAAGGGTTCTTTGGCTGTCCCCATTGGAGAAACCTTTTTGGTTCCAGGTAGAACCCTCATGGAACCCAAAAGGGTTTTACCTGGAAACAATAAGGGTTCTTCAAAGGGTTCTCCTTTGGGGACAGCGGAAGAACCATTTTAGGTTCTAGATAGCACCTTTGTTTTCTAAGAGTGTATATTGCATCCGGTCATTCTATATTGCTATTGTTATAAGGACAGAAGATCATCATACAATCTAATCACAGATTATCCGAGATGTGGGTACAGATACAGAAATGGCCTTAGAGCAGTGGGCTAGATAGATGATTAATCACATGGGTGTTATAGAATTGTATAAACTGCATGGTTCGAGCCCTAAATGCTGATTTGCTGACAGCCGTGGTATATCAGACCGTATACCACGGGTATGACAAAACATTTCTTTTTACTACTCTAATTACGTTGGTAACCAGTTTATAATAGCAATAAGGCACCTCAGGGTTTTGTGATGTATGTCCAATATACCACGGCCAAGGGCTGTATCCTGGCACTTAGCATTGCGTCGTGCCTAAGAACAGCCCTTAGCAGTGGTATATTGGCCATATACCACACCTCCTCGGGCCTTATTGCTTAAATAACTACAGTATTTTATTCAAACTTACTTGCAGAATTTGTACAATATCTTCTCAAACACCAGCACAGGCCCTGTGCTGCCCAATATGGTGAGTGGCTGGCCAGCAAACAGGGAATAGGCTATTCCCGTCATGGAGGCGCCAAAAAGTGATTCGATTGCACTCTGCAGGAAACAAATGCAGAGAATATCCATGCGTAAGAAAGGCTGAACTTCAATCAATCTCTTTTTCATTTTATCACTGTGTATTCGACAGGGATGGGCTGCATCCCAAATGGCTCTCTATTGACCATGACCCCAAAATAGTGCAGTATGTAGGGAATAGACAGCCATTTGGGATGAAACCCTGGTGTCTTACTATGCGTCCTTCTGTTGCCTCTCCTAGTAGACCCCCGAACGTGATGACAGGCGACATGCATGCACAGTACAGGAAGAGGAAGGAGGCCAAGCACTGCAGGCTGACAGCGTCTGTGTAGTCAGACAGGTAGTGTGGCGCCTTGCGTTTGATGTCCAACAGGAGACCACCACAGAATCTGGAAACATTATAACACCATAGAGAAAATAGTGGACTGCATTAATACGGTCATGTATAGCATCTCTTCTAATGACTGAATCAAACTACAACCACATGGGTAACCTGCTGTCTCGTGGTGAGGATTTAGCTTGCAGCTGGAGCCTTTCTTTTTGATTTCCCCCTCTCCAAAAGAACTTAATGGGCATAAAATAGACACAGTCATGAGGATGACTTAGCATGAGCTCATGCCCCTGCTGCAGAATATAGACAAGGCAATTGGGAGCTCACTGCAGGAGGTTGCTATGGCAACCTTTGCATGAACTGCACACAGTCACCTGGGAGGGAGATCAGTGGCAATGGCAAGCCTGGCCTCTGTGCAATGTTCCATAGATAGATGTTTCAAATACCAGGAGAAAAACCTGGTTTATTTTTATCCATCTTTCTTAATACACAACCACAACCACATAATACACAACCACATAATACACAACCACATAATACACAAACACAACCACATAATACACAACCACAACCACATAATACACAACCACATAATACACAACCACAACCACATAATACACAACCACATATTACACAACCACAACCACATAATACACAACCACATAATACACAACCACAACCACATAATACACAACCACATAATACACAACCACAACCACATAATACACAACCACATAATACACAACCACAACCACATAATACACAACCACATAATACACAACCACAACCACATAATACACAACCACATAATACACAACCACAACCACATAATACACAACCACATAATACACAACCACAACCACATAATACACAACCACATAATACACAACCACAACCACATAATACACAACCACAAACACAACCACATAATACACAAACACAACCACATAATACACAACCACATAATACACAACCACAACCACATAATACACAACCACATAATACACAACCACAACCACATAATACACAACCACAAACACAACCACATAATACACAAACACAACCACATAATACCACAACCACAACCACATAATACACAACCACAACCACAACCACATAATACACAATCACAACCACATAATACACAACCACAAACACAACCACATAATACACAACCACAACCACAACCACATAATACACAACCACAAACACAACCACATAATACACAATCACAACCACATAATACACAACCACAAACACAACCACATACCCCCCCCCACCTACCGTCCTGTCCGCTGCAGCTCCGGACCCCCATGTCCCTCGTCCTCCTCCTCTTCATCCCCTGGGTCTGTGCCGCACTGTGCTGCACTCCTCCTCTTCTCCTGTTTTTCAAACACCACATCTGTTATTTTTTTCCTTTTTCAAATGAAAGACATTGCTGTGATTTGTATGTCCAATGATGAAAGACTTGTTTTTAAAGAAGGGGCTAAACTCACCTGAGACGGTACATTTTTTGGTGGCTCTATTCTTATAGAGGGATCCCACTCCCCCGGTGGCAGGACAGTCACTTGGTCAAGGAACTCATCGATTCCAGCAATTAGATCATTGCGGTCCTTCGCTTTGTAGGCGACATCATGGAAAACCTTGGAATGAAGAAGAATGAAAATTCAGTCATTAATTGACATGTTCGTTCAGTCATGCCCAACAACTATGTTCACCATTGGAGAGGCTGTCTTACCTCGTCTGTCATGAGAGTTGCAATGGATCGGCCAATCTCATGGTACTGTGGCCCTTTCCCAAGAGGCCCCAGCAGAATGAACAAGAACCTAACAGGGGAAGAGGAAATGGGCCACAATAAGAGTCAGACAGAGCGGTGAAGAGACAGTTGGGGGTCAGCCCAAATAAGGACTAAGAAGGTCATAGTGTTAGTCATAGACAGGAGACCATAGTGATAGACTAATTGGAAGTAGTGTTGCGAAATCCCTCATTAAAATGCAAATCAATTTATAACATTTTTTACATGCGTTTTTATGGATTTTTTTTGTTGTTATTCTGTCTCTCACTGTTCAAATAAACCTACCAATAATATTATAGACTGATCATTTCTTTGTCAGTGGGCAAACGTACAAAATCAGCAGGGGATCAAATACTTTTTTCCCTCACTGTATTCCTGATTCCAAGGAATCTTCGAACCATGATTTCTGGAAAACCTGGGAATTTTGAGAAAGTTACTGCAATTTTGCAACCCTAAATGGAGGTCACAGTGTTTCTAACCTGGTAACGATGGGGACCTCAGCCAGCCCGTTGAGCATGACTGCAGGTGAGAGACGTACAAACGCCACCACAGGCTTGTCTAGGAACTCTGCCTCACCCACCAACACATTGGACGCTTCCGCTCCCGGCGGAATCTTCTTCATGAAATGGAGGTCTATCTACACGGACACAGGATAGAATACGCAGTCATTAGTTGAGTCTAAATGGTGCATTTTACTGTGTGAATATCGCAAATCCTCAATCCTAAAGAAGAGCATAGGAAAAGAAAAGCTGAAATATGAAATACATTCTCAAAACAAACATAACGTAATCCCTACTGTTGATCCCTACTGTGACTAGGGTTGCAAAATTCCCTCCTGATTTGGGGAATTGTCCAACCAGGATTACCAGTACTGGAAAACCTGGTAATTTTGGGATAGTTATAAGAATTTTGGAACCTTGTGTGTTTTTGTAATTAATATCCTGTTGATGACTTAAGATACATAATAGATTAGCCAACTGGACCCTATTTCATCTATTTCATAACATTACCATCATAACATACATATGACCATGTGTTATGATGAAATATTACAGCAGATTGCCATCATCAGCCTAAAGTGGTATCATCAGTTACATAACATTTCCAGAGGTTATCATCTCCTTGATACCCTGTCTGCCCCCGCAGTGACACATTCATCCAGACCTGAGCCTGCCTGACTGCCTGCTAACTGATCCTCCAATCACTATTCTGCTGCGATCCTGTCTGTCTGTCTGTCTGTCTGTCTGCTATGGAGCTGCACTGCGTCAAATGGAAGTGCTGTAACATTAAGTGGAAGCAGTAGGGGCATCAGAGTCCCAGTTATAAACACCATGCTCACTGCTAACAGAATAAGGAAACCTTGTGGTGAAGGGGAACAAAAGGCTCTGAACAAAAGGTTACCGACAAAAGGTTATCATTGTAGGATTCAGAGGTAAGATAAACTGTTGTTGTCCTACTATAATCTACAGTGTTAATGGCAGTGTGAGTGAGATGACTGGTTTGCTATATTTATAGTATGGTTATAATAATAGTTTATGGTTTAAACAATTTTTTAAAGCAATACATACAAACAACAAATGAAAATGGAACAGATTATTGTGTTCATACACACCTGAACTGCCAGAACTGGCATGTTGAGTATGTGGTACTGTAGTAGGATAGTACGTTCAAGGCCCGTATTCATAAATCGTCTCAGACTTGGAGTGCTGATCTAGGATTGGTTTTGCCTTTTAATCATAATGAATAAGAGGGGGGACCTGATTGTAAGAATGTCTTACTGTACCTTACTGAAGTCCACAGCACTGTTCTCTCTGCTGATTTCAGCTTTGCCGTCATTGGGGACGGGTAGAGAGGTCTGGGGAGAAATCACCTGACCTAGATCAAACAGAGATGACAGAGTCCAATAAGTCAACTACTAAAACCTCTATATCAGACCAACACCAAGGTTTCACGGCAGTGCAGGCGCCAATGGTAATAAATCACAGCATCGTCACACAGAGAGAGCTCTTGGCCTACCAAAATGACCAAAAATGCTTTAGTAATCTATAGATTTGCACTCTAAGGTTGAAGTAATCTGGGATTTATTAGACATTGGCAAAGTACCCTTATTTAGTGCAGATCTCAAGAGAGGACAGAAGATAAAGCCTATGAGTGGCTGCATGGTGAAGGATGGAAGTCATGGATGGCCTTGGTGAGGATGGGTGGATGAAGCTTGTCCATTAGGATTTCAGCATTATCATTGTGTCAAGGAGACTGACCGATACAAACACGAAATTAGCCCACAGCTGCCAGAGTAGAGCAAGAAGGATTTAAATCGAAAGGATTAATTTTCATTAGTGAGAGGGTACAGATAAATACTAATTTCAGTGTTTGATCCGTTCACAAGCCAGTGGAAGCTATCAGTGACTAACGGCTGCATTAAGAATCAAGAGACTCAGAAATAAAAGCATGCCTTGCAAAGATTCATTTCGACTCATATTTCCACATGAAATCAATGAGAGCCCTAAGTCTGAAAGCAATTTACAGAGTCAGCTGCTGCTGCCCATGAAGAAACACAGCGACAAACCCTTTAGATTGAAATGTTCTTACTTGCAATGAGCAGGAGGGTGCCCTCACTAAGATGGCCCCGGTTTGGTTTATTAGTCACGCACTCGCTGTTGCCACGTTTTAATTTAGCTTTTGCATAACTCTACTAGAATGAATGTGCCTGTGACAAACCGCTCTGAATTAAATTACAGCAGAGAATGATTTGCTAAAAGGGTTTTGGGTGGTCTTCATGTATCAAAATTGGCATGTGGAATGCTGGCAAACTTGCTTCCGAAACATAATTCCTGTAAAAGGTGATGGACATTCTCAATGAGGTATCATTCGCAGCGGAACGTAAAGGTTCCTTATGATTTTACATTTTCATTTTAGCCATTTAGCAGACACTCTTATCCAGAGCGACTTACAGTAATGAGTGCACACATTTTCATACTTTTTTCATACGGGTCCCCCGTGGGAAACGAACCCACAACCCTATTATCAGTGAACACCTCTGCTCAGGGCCTTTTCTCTTCTGAATATTTTCCTGTCAACATCTTCTACACTTGTTAGGCCTACACCCTATCACTATATTTTAACATAGTCTGATATTAAAAACAGAGAAATTAATATATAGTCGATGTTAATGATAAGTTCAGTAACTCTTTCATGCAACTCTTTCAACTTTATCCCTGTTGATAGTTATATCTAGTAACTTCCACTGATTTCTCACTGTGCTCGATAAAATACAATGTACGGCTCATATGATATGAGATATTGTCTATACTATACACTTTCTCACCTGATGGGCTATAACTAACTTGATTAAATTATCTGAAGTTCAAAACACAACCTCTAACTATTATTGACCGAAACAACTTTGAGATTACCACCTTCACAAGTTATGTTTTAGGAAGTGCTAGCAGTAGAGAAAGGTTCTGTCAAGGTTTAAGAGTTGCCTGGGTCCGGGTCATCCTCCTTGTCCACGGGCTGCATATCAGACTGGGGTCTGGGACCCTGTTTCTGGGGTCTGGGGTCTGGGTGTGGAGTGGCTGGAGGGGGGTGGGTGGTGGATGAGGTCGGGAGTGGAGAGGAGATGGAGGAGGAGACACACTGGGGACAACAGAGTGGCCATGGGGTGCAGGATGAGACCTGCCTGTCACTCCTAGACCCCGCTGCCATAAATGAGCCCCAGAAGGAGGACTTAAGGGTAGAACAGAGTGATGGGCCGCCTGCCAGACACACATACATACATCCACGTATACACACAAACAAACACACACACACACACACACACACACACACACACACACACAAGGAAACAAGAGAAGAGAGTCACACTGAGACACTGAAAAGAAGGTCAAACATGGACAATGTCATGTAGAATGAGAAAGGCATCCACATGGGATGACTGAGAGCACTACTTACAACAATATTATTTCCAATTTCAATGTTGCTGTGACCAGCAGTACAAAGTGAGGAGAACTGAAAAACTTGCAGTCATCCTGAACCATTAATGTACATTTTACATTTTAGTCATTTAGCAGACGCTCTTATCCAGAGCGACTTACAGTTAGTGAATGCATACATGTATTTTTTATTTTTTATTTTTTTATACTGGCCCCCCGTGGGAAACAAACCCACATCCCTGCCGGCCAAACCCTCCCTTACCTTGGACGACGCTGGACCAATTGTGCGCCGCCCATGGGTCTCCCGGTCGCGGCCGGGATCTCTAGGATCTCTAGTGGCACAGCTAGCACTGTGATGCAGTGCCTTAGACCACTGTGCCACTCGGGAGTCATGTGGCAGCGGAAGGGTTGCTGAATTCCGGTAACTTTCCCAAAATTCCCAGGTTTTCCAGAAATCCTGTTTGGAGGATTCACGGATTCCCTGCTTATTCCCTCCTGATGCCAGGAATCTTCCAACTGGGATTTCTAGAAAACCTGAGAAGGTTAGAGGAATTTTGCAACCCTAAGCAGAGGGCTGCCTGTTACTGACCGTTCTTGTCCATGGAGTGGGGCTCGGACTGCTTCTTGCCAATGTCAGCGAAGGAGCGGACGATGGGGATGCGGTTGGCCAACTTCTTCTGGTTCTGGTGATGGTGCGTTTTGAGGAGTGCCTCTCTCACCTTCCTCCTCACCTCGTCCCCCAGTGGACCTGTGGTCTCCTGCTGGTCCAACACCATGTCTGACAAACAGGACCACACAGTCAACAGTTCAACAGCAACTAGGATTCCATCCATTACATTCTGATTACAATGTTTACAATTGTACAATGAAGATCATAGAACAGGGTCGTATTCACTTGGAACAGAACGGAAGCAAACGAGCCAAAACGGTGAGGGACCTAACTGGAACTGTCCAATAAGAAATGCTTATTTTTGTTTGACGTTGCAAATCATTTTGCTATGGTATGCACTAATGAATACGACAAAGGTGTATGGGGTAGTTCCTGATGCCACTCAGTGCTCTACAGTACCTGCTACCTCCTCCACAGAGTTGGCCCTCATGTCCAGCAGCACGACGCCGTTGAGGATGCAGCTGCGCAGCTCGAACAGGCTGTGCAGGGACAGCGTGGCCACGTAGGGCTTACTCCACCGCTCCCCTCCATCCTCCACGTCCTCCTCAAACTTCAGCCACCTGTACAAATGCCCACACTCTTAGAAAATAATGTGTTATCTAGAACTGTAGAAAAGGCTCTCATTTTTTCTCTAACTTTTTAGTTAACTGTTCCTTTAATTGCACTTTTTTGTTAAGTGTCTCTAAAATTGCCATAGAGATGTGTAGTCCTCAAATGGCGCTGCCCATGTTATACAGGCTTCTGTGCACTAGTGATCTCTACACATCTCTATGCTCTGAGCGCACCTGCAACCAATTTCCCTTGTTAAATACCTGAGTTCCTTTGTAAAAGGGTTCTTCGGCTGTCCCCATAGGAGAACCCTTTGAAGAACCTTTTGGTTCCAGGTAGAACCCTTTCCACAGAGGGTTCTAAATGGAACCCCGAAAGGGTACTACCTGGAACCAAAAATGGTTCTACCTGGAACCAAAAAGGGTTCTACCTTCTTCTATGGGGACAGCTGAAGAACCCTTTTGGAACCCTTTTTTCTAAGAGTGCAGACCAGTAACACTGAGCCAAGGGACCATGGGATAGATGACAGCGAGCTGTCCAGCCATCTAGAAGCCATGTGCTGATAGAGCTCACTTTACACTGATGGGGATACCAAGGACACATCAGACATTACCCAAAAGCCTACACAAATGCATTTCATTCCAGCTTGAACAAAAAAGGGAATCAGGTGCTCGACTGAGGGACTTGGTCATCCAAAAAAGCATTTATTACCCCAGGATATTTCAACAGGTGACTTTCCCAAGACAATACAGAATAAGTGTCACTCTGTGTCTGCATAAACCTTGTTTTATTCACCGGAAACTAAACACCTCCTACACCGTGGCAGGGACTGACTGACTGAGTGACTGACTGACTGAATGACTGACTGACTGACAAGCTATGGCAAGTAGAGCTCTGTCCGTCAATATGTGACAATGTGACAGTTGTGTCTAGATGCACTGTAGCACAGAAAGTACTGCACAACAGGATATTTCTCCAGTCCAGACATTATGCTTGTGTACTTCAAGTAAACAAGCATTTCCTTTAGAGCTGGGCTCCCATGCATTGCACATGCAGCAGTCTTTATAATTAGAGCATTATTTAGCCCATCTCCAAGGTTACACAACAATCTCTCTTTATGTAACGTTAACTCTTTCAGGTAACAGTTGTTTAATGTTTCAGACATTAAGATATTATAATAAGGAATAAATTATAGATAATAAATCATATTATATATAACAATGTCATCACTTAGCATGATTAAAAGCAACAGGTAAAAAACTACCTATGGACCAACGTTGGAATTGACTAAAAGCATTCAGTAATAACATGACTTGGCGGTGATTGGCTGATGGGCCAGGGGTGTGTCATGTGACTCCTTACCTGGCGGTTTCCCTCCACTCTGCATCCTCTCCGTCTTTCAGGCAGATCTCGTCCAGCTCAGTGAAGAGGTCATGGGGGATGTGCTCCTCATCGTCATCCTCTGTGCCCAGGAGGAACTGCACTCTCTGGGATGGCGTGTCTGGAGCGCAGGGTCAAGTAAGGTCATCACTTACAGTACTGTCTGCTATACACACTCCCTGACTAGGGAGCTCTGCAGCAGACTATGCACATACACTTTTTCATAAATATAGCTACTATATTTGATGAGTATATGTTATGAGTACATTTGATGAGTATACATTGAGTTTTGAGTCCAGATAGCTTTTCTTTTGTGGTGAGTGGACATTAATCCCCTCTTTTGAAATGCATTATGCAGCCATATAGACTTAACATATTATTACAGAATCCTATATCTTTTAGGAGGAAAATTGCATTATTCTACCCCAAAGGACCAGACAATTCGGCTGCTGCTTTGAAATGTGCCAGCCAGCCAGAGTGGAAAACTTACTGTATGTGGGAGAATCTCTTCCATCCTCCACTCCAGAGTCCCGCTCCCTGCTCCTCTTCCTGTGTCTGTGTCCATGATGCCGATGCCTCCGGTGGCTCTTCCTTCCCAGGGGGACATGTACCCCGATGTAGAGTGTCCTGTGACCTGGAGGCAGCCATCACAGAGAGAGAAATAAGATAAGACAAAATAAAGAAGAATAAGGTAAGAAGTAGAGAAGAAGAGAAATGATTTAATTCAGAGAAGTTATTGATTCAGCCTGCTCCTTTTGTTTATATATATGGGTCAACTTCCAACAGCAATATGCCCACTAAAAAGACAGACATTATGGGTTACAATTTACTCGACTTAGTTTGTTACTCAATACAATATATATACCAAGTAAATACCAGATTACAAAGGGCTATAAAATAAAGCATTACCAAATTGCATTAATATACTGTATCTTAGAATAATCTGGATTTATGATTCTAAGGTCATGTCACTGGTATTTTATTGAGCGATACCTACCACATGTCTCTTTGACATTAAACTGGCATGTATGCAACCCTTTTACTGATATCGTTACTTTGTATCAGTCTAAGTCTAAAAATAAATCTCTGGGAATATTTTTAGCTTCAACATCTGCCACAGAAGTACAATAAAGGCTTGGTCTCGCTTAAAATCCCCTTAGTGCATCATCTGGTAGGATGAATAAATAATGTAATAAAAACTCATCTAAAAATAGTGAACAGATTTGACATTCGATATCAAACATATTTTAGTCAAATCAGATTTGATATTACTGTTAAACTGAGTTACATAAATGGGACAGTTGTCAAAATAATACAGGAAAAGCAAACTATTGAGTGAAGTACACCAATTGCAAAGTATATTTTACCATCTGTGAACAGCATGAATATTGTATAAATAGTTCTATAAATATGTCTAATATTCTGAAATTGATTAGTAATTCACACTTGTCTCATCTAGAAACTCAAAATAAACCGTATGGTGTTGACCTGGGATCTATGCAACCAGAACTGCAGAATGGGGAGGATAAGCAGGCAGCGGGGGTGGATCGTCACCCTGCTGATATTACTGAGGCTGAATAGATGTGGTGCTGTCACAGTGTGAGGGTAATCCACCCTGATTCCAGCCTGCTTTGTGAGTGCTCCTTCAGGCCTGGGGCTACTGCCAGGCAGCTAGCAGCCTCTGCTATTCAAACCAATCCCAGTTATCCCACCCACAAACACTAGGGTATCAGGACTAATCACTGCCTCCAGTACTATGATGAATGCATTGCTGGAAATTTAGATTAAATGAATTTTAAGTAACGTCCTTGAAAGCTCAGCATAAATGGTTCTGCAGACTCTTAATTTGTTATTGGAGCTAAGTGCTTTTGTGTGCTCAAGCAGCTCTTTTGTTATCACCCTCTGTAGTCTCATGTGTACGGTGTCCATATTAGGACAACCTCAGTCTTAGCAGGAGTTGGCTCAATCTAAAAAACAACCTTATCTCTGGTGGCCATATACAGTGAGGGAAAAAAGTATTTGATCCCCTGCTGATTTTGTACGTTTGCCCACTGACAAAGAAATGATCAGTCTATAATTTTATTGGCAGGTTTATTTGAATAGTGAGGGACAGAATAACAACAAAAGAATCCTGAAAAACGCATGTCAAAAATGTTAGAAATTGATTTGCATTTTAATGAGGGAAATAAGTATTTGACCCCCTCTCAATCAGAAAGATTTCTGGCTCCCAGGTGTCTTTTATAGAGGTAACGAGCTGAGATTAGGAGCACACTCTTAAAGGGAGTGCTCCTAATCTCAGCTTGTTACCTGTATAAAAGACACCTGTCCACAGAAGCAATCAATCAATCAGATTCCAAACTCTCCACCATGGCCAAGACCAAAGAGCTCTCCAAGGATGTCAGGGACAAGATTGTAGACCTACACAAGGCTGGAATGGGCTACAAGACCATCGCCAAGCAGCTTGGTGAGAAGGTGACAACAGTTGGTGCGATTATTCGCAAATGGAAGAAACACAAAATAACTGTCAATCTCCCTCGGCCTGGGGCTCCATGCAAGATCTCACCTCGTGGAGTTGCAATGATCATGAGAACGGTGAGGAATCAGCCCAGAACTACACGGGAGGATCTTGTCAATGATCTCAAGGCAGCTGGGACCATAGTCACCAAGAAAACAATTGGTAACACACTACGCCGTGAAGGACTGAAATTCTGCAGCGCCCGCAAGGTCCCCCTGCTCAAGAAAGCACATATACATGCCCGTCTGAAGTTTGCCAATGAACATCTGAATGATTCAGAGGAGAACTGGGTGAAAGTGTTGTGGTCAGATGAGACCAAAATCGAGCTCTTTGGTATCAACTCAACTCACCGTGTTTGGAGGAGGAGGAATGCTGCCTATGACCCCAAGAACACCATCCCCACCGTCAAACATGGAGGTGGAAACATTATGCTTTGGGGGTGTTTTTCTGCTAAGGGGCCAGGACAACTTCACCGCATCAAAGGGACGATGGACGGGGCCATGTACCGTCAAATCTTGGGTGAGAACCTCCTTCCCTCAGCCAGGGCATTGAAAATGGGTCGTGGATGGGTATTCCAGCATGGCAATGACCCAAAACACACGGCCAAGGCAACAAAGGAGTGGCTCAAGAAGAAGCACATTAAGGTCCTGGAGTGGCCTAGCCAGTCTCAAGACCTTAATCCCATAGAAAATCTGTGGAGGGAGCTAAAGGTTCGAGTTGCCAAACGTCAGCCTCGAAACCTTAATGACTTGGAGAAGATCTGCAAAGAGGAGTGGGACAAAATCCCTCCTGAGATGTGTGCAAACCTGGTGGCCAACTACAAGAAACGTCTGACCTCTGTGATTGCCAACAAGGGTTTTGCCACCAAGTACTAAGTCATGTTTTGCAGAGGGGTCAAATACTTATTTCCCTCATTAAAATGCAAATCAATTTATAACATTTTTGACATGTGTTTTTCTGTATTATTTTGTTGTTATTCTCTCTCTCACTGTTCAAATAAACCTACCATTAAAATTATAGACTGATCATTTCTTTGTCAGTGGGCAAACGTACAAAATCAGCAGGGGATCAAATACTTTTTTCCCTCACTGTAGGTGGCCTTCTATTCTTCCTTCCACAAAACTGAATTAAGGCCTTAAGGCATTGTACTTCATAAAGTTGATGTACCTTCGAGTTCCTCCTTTTCAAAGTTGGTTTTCAGCATGGACCGTGTTCCACCTCTGTCCACCACAGCCTCTTCATCATTTCTCTGTGAAGGAGAGACACCGTTCAGTCAGGATTTGTTGTTAGAGGATGATTGCAATGGTCAGAAATTGTCTGTCTTTGTTACTTTTCTATTCTTCACACATCATCATTCTAACGTTGTCTAAAATGTGTATGTGACTTTAGGCTACTGAACATCACTTAAACAATCTTATCAAAGGTATATTTGTAGTCTAAACCATGGTATTAAGATATCATAGCTGTCTCTGTGTCCTTGTGTTGCAAGCAGGCATTTTAATAGCAGTTGACCTTTTTTTATTCGTTTTTATTATTTAACCTTTATAAATAATAAAAATAATATGCCATTTAGCAGACGCTTTTATCCAAAGCGACTTACAGTCATGCGTGCATACATTTTTTTTTGTGTATTGGTGGTCCCGGGGATCGAACCCACTACCTTGGCGTTACAAGCGCCGTGCTCTACCAGCTGAGCTACAGAGGATCACATGTAACCAGGAAGAAACCCATTAAGACACACAATCTCTTTTGTGTGCTCCCTCAGTGGGCTCAGTGAATAAACACACCAACCCATTTAATAAGACAGTTTCCATGGCAACTAATAGCAAGTCTGCTCAACTAATCGAGAAAATACTGTAGTCATAATCTCCAAACACATTGTTGGACAGGCCTCTAAAGCAGCCAAGCAGCCAATCAACAACTGAAACCCAAAGTTGTGTAGTAGTGAATGTGGGCATTGCTTGATGCCAATATTGTTCCATAATGGGAACAATTACAATGTTGAATCCATATAGTGATTACATAGTCATTATCTTCCCCAGGAGAATATTACTGCTTTAAAACAGACATCCATAATACCCAGGAGTCTCATTAGGCACGGTTGCTTTGAGGTGCAGTGAATCAGACTGATCACGATGCGGTTAATCAGAACTGCACTTGTTGTCTCGGAGCTGCATCCTGCACATAGTAGCCAGGTCACCTAGGCATTTCAATGTGGCCAGCTCAAACATGATCTACTAGAAGGTAAACAACAAAGCACTCAAGAGTTTATTACATGACCGTGACTGCTGTATTCATTACCGTCAAATTTCGATGACGTACTTCCAGAGTAACAAGAAACATAAACTAGTACGTATGCTACCCAAGTATTGGGACAAGAGACGGTTCAAACAGGGCAACATAACAGAGGGGCGGCAATATATAAGACATTTTTAAGAAGGAGGTTAACCTCAGAATACTTAATTAAATGGTGACAGACAGACAGCTGGATAGTAAGGATTTACACACAGTGTTTCTTGTTTAGCAAAGCCCCAGTCTGAGAGAACCTCTTCTAAAAACACGTACCACCAGAGCAAATAACTACTGCTTCCCATTGTGAATGAACTGTGATGCAGTTACTAAAGTTACATTTAGCACCTCACACACAATCCTTCATGGTGAAATGTCTCTGCTAGCCAAAATAATAGATGGAGGAAAAATACTTGTGTCTAAATTAAGTGTGAATGTGTCAGATGTGTGGTGCTGATAAGAGGGTGACTTGGGGAGATTAGTGATGAATGCTGCTGATGCTGCTTGTACTGTATGATAACCACACATCCACCCATGTGAGACAGCAGAAAGGATAATGAGAGAGAAAGAGAGAGAGAGAGAGAGAGAGAGAGAGAGAGAGAGAGAGAGAGAGAGAGAGAGAGAGAGAGAGAGAGAGAGAGAGAGAGAGAGAGAGAGAGAGAGAGAGAGCGCAAGAGCGAAAGTGAGCGAGAGGAAGGACAGATGTTGTCGTTTTAGGACTGGGTGTCACGACATGACAAGATGTTCACAAATCTAATTTAAAAAGATTTGCCCTTCCAAACCCTAGGAATTACAATCTCCAACTGAGCAGTCTTCGTCCTGAACAGACTTTGTCCAGATGTGATGTATTATTAATGTCTATTACAGTCTCACATTGACAAATCTTCTACTCACAAACATGACAGTGATAATAAATCACAAGGTTGTGGGGAGGTACAATAGCAATAAATAAGTGATTTATGCTTTGTCATTGTTATGACTTGGGATATGGCCTCAGGATGGCTGTTATAGTCCAAATGTTATGTTACTGCTAGCAAACCATAAGAACCTATGAATAGCAGAGATGGCCAGGAAATCCAACAACCCAACAACTTCAAGCTGTCTCACCCCTGCTTTGGTGGAACACAAACTCTACACAGTGTTCAGTCTAAAGTCTGCAAGTACCTCTTCTAGTACTGCTACTCTATCACGACCTGCTGTATCCCCAGACACACAGCTGGCCGGACAAGGGCACTGAATCATCAGAGCTCTGCTCAAGCCTCACAGTAGTTCATAGCTCTATGTTTTAACATGCCTTATTTTGTGCCTTCCAGTCACTTACTATGCTAATGAGTGCAATTGCTAATGTGTGCACGTGGCAGTTTAGAGGACATATGACCAGAACTCCCAGGAGATGGGGGAGGCTGGTACAGCAGGAAGAAGCAGGAGCCTGTCTGCCGGCCTCAAAGGCACCTTTGAGAAGACAGCTGAGAGAGAGAGAGAGAGAGAGAGAGAGCGGCACACAGCAGAGAGAGAAGAGAGAAGCATTGACAGATTAAGATATATTTCTTCAAACAGCTAGCAGGTAGAGCAAGTGAATTGTGGGAAGGCTAGTAAGCTAAGTGCAGCACTTCAATGATACTGCCCCCTACAAAGTGCCATTGGATGCTGTGTTTTTGTCCATCCTGCTCAACAGGTCTACTCTTTGATTGGTTTATCAGTATTGACTGTCAGCAACATACTGTAACATTGGATAGGCCTGCATACATTTACCGGAACGTTGCTAACGTTCTTGCTGTCTGATGAATGCGGAGATATATTTCAGATTTAAGTCATTTAGCAGACGCTCTTATCCAGAGCGACTTATGTGAATGATCCTGTTTGTTGTGCCATATGCTCTACATTTGAGTCGCCTCTCACACAGACACACACAGACACTCACACACACAGATAGGCTCACAGACATGAGAGCACTTCTTTCAAAAGAAAAGCATTTTATGCTCTAAAAATAAATGACATTTAATCTGTATAAAACATAATCCAGCTCCTTCTTCTCTTGACATAAGTACTATCATTACAATCTCACCCTGTCTATCTGACCCAAAAAGCTGTCTTCTCCCTAACCACAGAAGTCCAAGGGGTGTTCAGGAGAACTAACGGTAATAACCTTATTACTGACAATGAGTTACTACTGGCTGATCAAGATGTACAAAACTCTAAACTGTAAACACTTGTAATCAGGGGCGCAACTTTCTGAAATTGCATTTTTGTACCCCCAGGTTTTATCATTGCAATGTGATACAAAAACCGAGTTGTAAAAGCAAGCAGAGCAGAAACTGGCTACTCTTTAGTTGACTGATGTAACTGCTGTTTAACTTAACAGAAAAAAACTAAACTAGTGTTTATTCGCAGTGCTGAGCTAGTATTGTAACTGACATGTAACGTTAGCTAATGTTTCATCCCCTCTCGACTGAGGTGAATGAATAAGTTAGCTATGCTAGCTAGTAGCTAATGTTACCACAGCCAGGTCAGCTCTAGCCCCTAGTTATCTGTCAGATAGTAATAATAGCCACCTCATATCGCTATCGAACAGCTGTTGTTTGTATGAAAATGTTTTGTAGCCTTTGTTTTGTCCCGTTTCAGAAGTAAATACACTTGGCTAGCTTTCACCAGTTGATGTACCGTTAGAGGGAGAGCTGGCCAAAAGTTGGCTAACGTTAGCTATTATTTTTGCATCAATGACACTAGACCTGAATCAAACGATGAAACCATCGGCCAAACGATTGAAGATTGATATTCTGATGTTTTTTCAGTGCAATGTGAGTTTTATTAGTCAGTATGGCAATGTACGTTATTGATCTGTCAGTTTCCCTAGCTAATTCCCTACTTTTCACACTGACACAGTAATAAACAGCTCTAACGTTACAGGCTTCACTGTGGTGCACAGCAGAGGTCTGCGTGGGACCGATTTCTTCATCCCGCTCCCGCCCGCACCCGCTGGCTTTCTGTCCAACTCCCGTGTGCTACCACAAGAACTGGTCCCAAACCCAACCGCAGTCCCGCAATGTTATTTTAGGCGTATGTGACACAGCTCAGTTGCCAGACATGGTCCTAGTAATTTTGTGCCCTATAGGCAATATGAAATGCGCAAAAATAACTTCAGAAATAAGTTAAATTACCAGAGCTTTTCACATGGGCCTTATATTGTATTACTGGGCTATATCAGCCAATATGCTAGATGTAGTTTGAAGAGAGCAGAGTACTGTACAGTTCCTTGGAAAGATAACTACCCCGTCCTTCTCTGCCCATGCATAGGCTATAGCCTACTCTATTTAATGGAGACCACACGCACACCTGATCTCACAGGTATGGCTACTGAACTGGAAGCAGCAAGAATGATGACAGCGACACTTGCTACATTTTCCATAGGCCTATAGGATATCGCTTATCGTTTAGGAGGACGATTTGCAGGCAGAGACAAATAAATGGGTAATCAACACTGGGCGCAACGCTGGCTCACCATAGTAGCCTAACCTATGTGCGCATTGTGCCTTTTCCTTTTCAATGATGACTACATGTTTTGATTTCACTTCAACTCACGTTGGTTGAGCGCCCTCCACTTCTTTCCATTAACCATATTTATTTACAGACACTGTAGTAAACTACAGTCTAATCATATTTAAGTTAATTTCATGTTCAAGTTAACTGCCACGTGATTCTCCGCCAATGAGACCACACATACTAGGCACACTTTAACTCTCACGCTCAACTAGGAGAGGGAGGCTACTGAAGTTGAAGCAGCGAATTCTGAGTGTGTGAATAATGCGGAAAAATATGTACTTTTAATACAATACGTAGGTTAACACGTACAAAGGAGAAAGAGGACCGTTTGTGGGACAATACAAATATTTTCATCCCAAAGTCGTCTGACAACAGGAATGCAGCCCTCTAGTGCAGTCAGTACACAACACTATGCTCATCATGTCTTAACAGGATCAGATGGTGACAGGGGTCCCAGCAGGGCCAGACAGCCAGGGAAGACCAGTCTACAGAGCTCTGGTGAATGTTGCAGTATATTAACAATGTCAGTGAATGATACAAAGTTCCATCTTGAATTGATGGGTAGACCTACAATAGCTACAGGACAGCAGCTTAAAGCTACAGTCTGGGATCTGGGAATAATGGTCATTTCAATTATTGAACCATTGATTCTATTCTTGGATAATATAATGTATAACTGTACACCAAGGTAATTCTTTGTCATGCCTCATTTTAGTAGGATCAGATGGTGACAGGGGTCTCAGCAGGGTCAGGCAGCCAGGGAAGACCAGTCTGTGAGGACGTGAGGTGAATTTTATTCTCTCTGTGCAGCAAACACTGGACAAGCCAGATGCTATTTTAAGGCAGTCTGACAAACCTCCAAAGTTGATTTCCAAACTGTGTCAAGAGTTGATGAAGGCTTTTCAGGATGACACAAAACATGTAAAATAAAAACGTGAGGAAGACCTGGTAGAAGCTGATGATGATGATGAATGGATACAAATGTGTTTAAATTCCCAGTCATGTTCATATCATCTCAGACATAAATTAGTGCAGTTTAAGGCCATCCATAGACCGTAATATATGCCAGTGAAACTGAATTACATGCACTCAGAAATGTCATTCCTCTGCTGGAGATGTAAAACACAAAAGGGGACATATTTGCATATGTTATGGTCTTGTGTAGACTGGCTGAATTCTGGCAAAGAGTATGTTCTTTTATCTCAGCATGTCTACAGATTCTCTCTTCTCCCTGTTTTTGTTTGCTTGGAAAAGTTGATACTGGAGACTTTTCAGAAGAAACTGTGTAACCTAGCATTTATAGCGGCTAAGAAAAGCATTGCCATTAATTGGAAGGTTGGTTATCCTCCCACAATTTCAAGTTATGTATCACTAGATTTGATTTATTACAAGATTAAGGGTATACTGGGCAACTTTCATAAGGTCTGGATGTCTTATATGGAATACAGTATGACTAAAGGAGTCTGTATTGAAAACATGCCCACCTCAGGGGAGATACCTATTTAGGCAATCCCTATCTGCTGGGCTGCTCAGTCCTGGCCCTGGGGGTCTGCCGTCCTGTGGGTTGTCACTCTGGCCTTGGCCTAACACACCCAAAACCAATAATTCATGTTTTACTAAGATCCTAAAGCTGAGTGGGGTGTGTTGGGTTGGGGGGCTGCAGGGTGGTAGGGACAGGACGGGGCGACCCACTATATTGCGTGCAAGTAAAAAGAGCTCTACAGTCCTATTAGTCCTATGAGATGAATTATATGGATGATTTGCTGTGTTAATGTAAATTTTAGGTGTATGTGGGTTTTTTTAAATTATTATTTTGTTTCCAAACCTTTCCCTTGGGAATTAAAAAATGTAAGGTGTGAACTGGGAAGGAAATTGTGTTGGGAGAGAGTCGAGTTATTGACTAGACTGGTGGGGGTCTCGGGCGTGCAGGCGGCTCAGGCTGGCTGGTCAGTTCTGGCTGAAATTTGATGTAGAGAATGTCTTAATAAAGACAATCAAAAGTCTTTGCATTTTTTAAAGCGTTGTTCGTTTGTTAGGATATTGGTTAAAGGTGCAACACAATATTTATTATTGAATTATCTTTGATCTAGTTCAGTCTTATTAATCACTTAATCATATTTAATACTGATCTCTTACCTAGCTTGATGACTGTGGGCATTTTTGCTTACTTTTTGTTCTAAATGGAGACGGCATATTGGATTGTGTAAAAATACAGTAAATGAGCTTTAGATGCCCCAAAATATTCTGGGGGAGGGCCCCCAGAACCCACGGCAGGTTATTTCCCCCCTCACTTCTAAAACCAAAGTGGCGCCCCTGCTTGTAATGCTCCCTATCTTATGTTCAAAACCTTTGATTGGGCATTCATTGGCGTTTCACACATCTTTCACCCATGAGTCATTCATGCAAAATCAAAGTTTTCTGTGAAATACCATTTTGTTTAGTTACCAATACATCAGATAATGATAGGCTCACCATTTACTCATTTTAAATACCTTTTAATTCAAAAGAAAAAAATACAAGATACAAAACTAAAAACTGTTATTTTTGAAGTCCTGGTTAGAAAGAATAGTAGATTGTTAATAGCATTTTCCATACAGTATTGGACTATAACTTGACATGCACCATTTTATAATTTGTATCTAATGGCAGGTTGTGAGCATGTTGAGAAATATGTCAGTTTTACAGTTGAATTATCCTTATAGAGTACATATGTAGGACAAATCATCAGAAATACGGGTATTGTAAAGCAATTGGCTATTGTAAAAACGTAGCACGGTGTTGTATGCCATTTCTGGCCCATGCAACATTGTACAGTACAAGAACACCTTTTCTACTAATACAGTATTGCCTGTCTCTCTGCTTGAAATTTATCAGCTTACAGTGTATCAATGAAATTGAAATAATGAGTGGAGTATTGTTATATCCAACCCAGGTACAGTTGAAGTCGGAAGTTTACATACACCTTAGCCAAATACATTTAAACTCAGTTTTTCACAATTTCTGACATTTAATCCTAGTAAAAATTCCCTGTCGTAGGTCAGTTAGGATCACCACTTTATTTTAAGAATGTGAAATGTCAGAATAATAGTAGAGAGAATTAATTATTTCAGCTTTTATTTCTTTCACCACATTCCCAGTGGGTCAGAGGTTTACATACACTCAATTAGTATTTGGTAGCATTGCCTTTAAATTGTTTAACTTGGGTCAAACATTTCGGGTAGCCTTCCACAAGCTTCCCACAATAAGTTGGGTGAATTCTGGCCCATTACTCCTGACAGTGCTGGTGTAACTGAGTCAGGTTTGTAGGCCTCCTTGCTCGCACAAGCTTTTTCAGTTCTGCCCACAAATGTTCTATAGGATTGAGGTCAGGGCTTTGTGATGGCAACTCCAATACCTTGACTTTGTTGTCCTTAAGCCATTTTGCCACAACTTTGGAAATATGCTTGGGGTCATTGTCCATTTGGAAGACCCATTTGCGATCAAGCTTTAACTTCCTGACTGATGTCTTGAGATGTTGCTTCAATATATCCACATAGTTTTCCTTCCTCATGATGCCATCTATTTTGTGAAGTGCACCAGTCCCTCCTGCAGCAAAGCACCCCCACAGCATGATGCTGCCACCCCGTGCTTCACGGTTGGGATGGTGTTCTTCGGCTTGCAAGCACCCCCTTTTTCCTCCAAACATGACGATGGTCATTATGGCCAAACAGTTATATTTTTGTTTCATCAGACCAGAGGACATTTCTCCAAAAATAACGATCTTTGTCCCCATGTGCTGTTGCAAACCGTAGTCTGGCTTTTTTATGGCGGTTTTGGAGCAGTGGCTTCTTCCTTGCTGAGCGGCCTTTCAGGTTATGTCGATATAGGACTAGTTTTACTGTGGATATAAATACTTTTGTACCTGTTTCCTCCAGCATCTTCACAAGGTCCTTTGCTGTTGTTCTGGGATTGATTTGCACTTTTCGCACCAAAGTACGTTCATCTCTAGGAGACAGAACGCGTCTCCTTCCTGAACGGTATGACGGCTGCGTGGTCCCATGGTGTTTATACTTGCATACTATTGTTTGTACAGATGAACGTGGTACCTTCAGGCGTTTGGAAATTGCTCCCAAGGATGAACCACACTTGTGGAGGTCTACAATTTTTTTTCTGAGGTCTTGGCTCATTTATTTTGATTTTCCCATGATGTCAAGCAAAGAGGCACTGAGTTTGAAGGTAGGCCTTGAAATATATCCACAGGTACACCTCCAATTGACTCAAATGATGTCAATTAGCCTATCAGAAGCTTCTAAAGCCATGACATCATTTTCTGGAATTTTCCAAGCGGTTTAAAGGCACAGTCAACTTAGTGTTTGTAAACTTCTGACCCACTGGAATTGTGATACTATGAATTATAAGTGAAATAATCTGTCTGTAAACAATTGTTGGAAAAATTACTTGTATCATGCACAAAGTGGATGTCATAACCGACTTGCCAAAACTATAGTTTGTTAACAAGAAATGTGTGGAGTGGTTGAAAAACGAGTTTTAATGACTCCAACCTAAGTGTATGTAAACTTCCGACTTCAACTGTATTTCAGCAGTGCATTGTACACTACACTATAATGGTAGCACATAGACTCTTTTCACTGTGTCCTATTGAAGCACACTGGCTGATGGAGCATGATGATGTAGTATTTACAGCCACATCCATATATGATTTTGTTTTACCTTCCAACATGAATTGATGTCAAATTAATAGATGTATGAGGTACAAATATAGAAATTAACAGTGTTCAGCACTTAAAGTTTTTTTTAGTATGTGGTGAATTTTCAAAACTCTTAGTACAAAACTCCAAACTGGTAACACTTGTAACACAGCCAGTCTTACATTCAAAACCTTTCATTGTGCATTAATTTTGTTTGTAGACATCTTTCACCACACAACCATTGATCCAAAATATACGTTTACTGTGAAATATAATGAGTACATTGGTTTAATCACCAAAACACAACATAATGTTATCTTCTCAATTTAGTTATTTTAACGAGTTAATCCAATAGCAAAAAATCTAAGATACATGTTTCAAAATTGCCCTTTGAATGTAGTATGCTACAGTACTGTAAATTGAGGGTCGTATGCTCATGAGGATGGCAATCATACATCTTCCACCTGTAACGTAATCTTGTATTGTATTTTACAGTATTGTATTATGCTTATGTATTGTAGTGGTACTGTAGGTGGCTCAGTTCACAAGAGCATGGCACTAGCAACACCAGATTTGTGGGTTTGATTCCCACTGGAGTCACATACCAAAATGTGTGGACTGTTGTCACAGGTGTCTGCTAAGTAAATGGCATATATTACAGTATTACAGTACTGTATTAGCCAATGCAATTTTAGTAAAGCAGTGTGTATAGGTTTACCAAACGTTTAAGTGATCATTACATTTACATTTTAGTAAGAGCAGTCGGATTAACTAATAGTAAAATGTATTTTAACAAAAGAGAAGAGAATCATATCAAAAGTAATGTGAGAATTGCATTGTGAAAGGCAATTACTTTATATGAACATATATTGCAATGTGAAACATGTATTTTCTAGATGAAACACTGATTATGTTTGGTGAAAAAGTGACTGTATGATTTTGTGTGATGTACTTAGTCAATTGAAAATGTGCTTAGAGTTTTGAAACAAGCCATTTTGTCATGATCGTCGTAAGCAACGGACCAAGGCGCTGCGTGATATGCGTACATCTTTTAATGAGTACTTTAAACACGAACAACAAAAAACGATACATGAAGTCCTAAGGTTAACAAACACAAACCTCTCCGGAACAAGAGCCCACAAATGACAAGTGCAAAACAGGCTGCCTAAGTATGGTTCCCAATCAGAGACAACAAGCAACAGCTGCCTCTGATTGGGAACCACCCCGGCCAACATAGAAACACATAACTAGAACTAAACATAGAACACTAAACATAGAAACTAACACCCTGGCTCAACATATAAGAGTCCCCAGAGCCAGGGCGTGACAGTATTCCTCCCCAAAGGCGCGGACTGCGACCGCGCCAACTAAACCCAACAGGGGAGGGGCCGGGTGGGCATTGCGCCTCGGAGGCGGATCCGGCTCCGGGCGTGACCACCACTCTCTCGCTACCCCCCCGTAGCGCCCCTGGTCTGGTCCCGCTGGCTGGAGCTGGACTGGACATTGGTGGAGCGGATTGCTTAGGCTCCGGTGTGGAGCAGCTGACCGGTACCTGACCAGGCACCGGTGGAACAGGCACGGGCTGTGCCGGACTGACGACGCGCACCACTGGCTTGGTGCGGGAGCAGGAACCGGCCGGACCGGGCTGGCGACGCCGCACCACTGGCTTGGTGCGGGGAGCAGGAACGGGCCGGACCAGGCTGACGACGCGCACCACTGGCTTGGTGCGGGGAGCAGGAACGGGCCTGACCGGGCTGACGACGCGCACCACTGGCTGGTGCGGGGAGCAGGAACAGGCCGGACCGGCTGGCGACGCCGCACCACAGGCTTGGTGCGAGGGGCAGTAACAGGCCGGGCCGGGCTGGCCGCGCACCACAGGCTTGGTGCGAGGGCAGGAACAGGCCGGGCCGGGCTGGCGACGCGCACCACAGGCTTGGTGCGAGGGGCAGGAACAGACCGGGCCGGGCTGGCGACGCGCACCACAGGCTTGGTGCGAGGGGCAGGAACAGGCCAGGGCGGGCTGGCGACGCGCACCACTGGCTTGGTGCGAGGGGCAGGAACAGGCCGGGCCGGGCTGGCGACGCGCACCACTGGCTTGGTGCGAGGGGCAGGAACGGGTCAGGCCGGACTGGGAACACGCACCACTAACTTAGTGCGGGAAGCAGGAACGGGTTGGGCCGTACTGGGAACACGCACCACTAACTTAGTACGGGGAGCAGGAACGGGTCGGGCCGGACTGGGAACACGCACCACTAACTTAGTGCGGGGAGCAGGAACGGGTTGGGCCGTACTGGGAACACGCACCACTAACTTAGTGCGGGGAGCAGGAACGGGTCGGGCCGGACTGGGAAAACACGCACCACTAACTTAGTGCGGGGAGCAGGAACGGGCCTGACCATACTGGGAACACACACCACTGGCCTTGTGCGGGAATCAGGAACGGGCCGGACCGGACTGGTGACACACACCACTTGCTTGGTGCGAGGAGCGGGCCTGGGTTTCCTCATAAACCTCCGCTCCCTCTGCTGCCTACTCAGTTCCTCTCGCCGTGCCTCCACACTCTCCTTCTCCCTCCTGACCAATGGCCCCCGTAACCTGGTGGCCTCCTCTCCTAGTCCACAAACTCGCCCTGTAGCTGCCTCCAGCAGCCCCGTCGTCCATGCCGTGTGCCCCCCCCCCAAAAAAAATTATTGGGGTTGCCTCTCGCCTGTCTGACGACGGCCCGGTTGGCGCCGCTTCTCCTCTCCTGCCTGGACATCCTCCCTCATCGCCCTCCGGTAGCGGACGGCCTCCTCCTCGGTGATCTTCCCCCAACCGAGGAGGACATCCACTAGCGTTACCTCCGGCGTTTGCTCCTGGACACGCTGCTTGGTCCTTAATTGGTGGGATCTTCTGTCACGATCGTCGTAAGCAACGGACCAAGGCGCAGCGTGATATGCGTACATCTTTTAATGAGTACTTTAAACACGAACAACAAAACGATACGTGAAGTCCTAAGGTTAACAAACACAAACCTCTCCGGAACAAGAGCCCACAAATGACAAGTGCAAAACAGGCTGCCTAAGTATGGTTCCCAATCAGAGACAACAAGCAACAGCTGCCTCTGATTGGGAACCACCCCGGCCAACATAGAAACACATAACTAGAACTAAACATAGAACACTAAACATAGAAACTAACACCCTGGCTCAACATATAAGAGTCCCCAGAGCCAGGGCGTGACACATTTTGATGATCTGTTTCGATTTTTGTGCTTAGAGTTGTGAAAATGTACCACATACTTGTGGAAATTACACCAGTGATTGAAAAAAACTGTACTCAATAAACTGAAGCCAATTTAACAAGTTATTATCCATATACTTGAAATACATTCATAGAAATTGCTTAAAATGTTTAAATAGGAGAATTTGCCATAAGGCACCATGTACGCAGTATAAATATTTAGAAACATTGCCAAGAATTAGCATCTTGTACAGAATGTGTACACTAGGAATTATGAAATCAGCTTTATTTTGATGCTATTCACTAAGATGGTCGGAAACTGACAGATGAAATCAACTTTTTTAGTGACTAGAAATATGTAGTTTTTTTCTAAAGGCATCCAAAGTATAAGCCAAACAAAGTGGGGGAAAACATTGCTGGCAGGCAAAAAGCTAAATTGAGCTTAGAAGACAGCAATGCTGTGCTGCTCTGATTCTTCAGTCAAGACTATGGCCTCCCACACAAAACATACTCTTGTAGGATGATGTCGTGTGTGAACGGGTGGGGGGAGCTTCAGAATGTATCAAAACAGAGACAGCGTAATGACAAAAAAGCACAGATCAAAGGTCAAAAATCATGTTTTGAAAGCCTTGATGACATCTCTGAAGTCCATGGATGTGTTCCAAATGGCACCATATTCTCTATATACAGTGAGGGAAAAAAGTATTTGATCCCCTGCTGATTTTGTACGTTTGCCCACTGACAAAGACATGATCAGTCTATAATTTTAATGGTAGGTTTATTTGAACAGTGAGAGATAGAATAACAAACAAAAATTTTAGAAAAACGCATGTCAAAAATGTTATAAATTGATTTGCATTTTAATGAGGGAAATAAGTATTTGACCCCTCTGCAAAACATGACTTAGTACTTGGTGGCAAAACCCTTGTTAGCAATCACAGAGGTCAGACGTTTCTTGTAGTTGGCCACCAGGTTTGCACACATCTCAGGAGGGATTTTGTTTCACTCCTCTTTGCAGATCTTCTCCAAGTCATTAAGGTTTCTAGGCTGACGTTTGGCAACTCGAACCTTCAGCTCCCTCCACAGATTTTCTATGGGATTAAGGTCTGGAGACTGGCTAGGCCACTCCAGGACCTTAATGTGCTTCTTCTTGAGCCACTCCTTTGTTGCCTTGGCCGTGTGTTTTGGGTCATTGTCATGCTGGAATACCCATCCATGACCCATTTTCAATGCCCTGGCTGAGGGAAGGAGGTTCTCACCCAAGATTTGACGGTACATGGCCCCATCCATCGTCCCTTTGATGTGGTGAAGTTGTCCTGTGTTCTTAGCAGAAAAACACCCCCAAAGCATAATGTTTCCACCTCCATGTTTGACGGTGGGGATGGTGTTCTTGGGGTCATAGGCAGAATTCCTCCTCCTCCAAACACGGCGAGTTGAGTTGATGCCAAAGAGCTCAATTTTGGTCTCATCTGACCACAACACTTTCACCCAGTTCTCCTCTGAATCATTCAGATGTTCATTGGCAAACTTCAGACGGCCCTGTATATGTGCTTTCTTGAGCAGGGGGACCTTGCGGGCGCTGCAGGATTTCAGTCCTTTACGGCGTAGTGTGTTACCAATTGTTTTCTTGGTGACTATGGTCCCAGCTGCCTTGAGATCATTGACAAGATCCTCCCGTGTAGTTCTGGGCTGATTCCTCACCATTCTCATGTTCATTGCAACTCCACGAGGTGAGATCTTTCATGGAGCCCCAGACCGAGGGAGATTGACAGTTCTTTTGTGTTTCTTCCATTTGCGAATAACCGCACCAACTGTTGTCACCTTCTCACCAAGCTGCTTGGCGATGGTCTTGTAGCCCATTCCAGCCTTGTGTAGTTCTACAATCTTGTCCCTGACATCCTTGGAGAGCTCTTTGGTCTTGGCCATGGTGGAGAGTTTGGAATCTGATTGATTGATTGTTTCTGTGGACAGGTGTCTTTTATACAGGTAACAAACTGAGATTAGGAGCACTCCCTTTAAGAGTGTGCTCCTAATCTCAGCTCGTTACCTGTATAAAAGACACCTGGGAGCCAGAAATCTTTCTGATTGAGAGGGGGTCAAATCCTTATTTCCCTCATTAAAATGCAAATCAATTTATAACATTTTTGACATGGTTTTTGTCAGGACCCGGTGCGAGAAACAGTCACTAATAATTGTCAGAACCCAGAAGATGAGGCAGACACAGCAGTACTAGAGATGGTGGTTTAATAAAGAACAAAATCCTCAGGCAAAGAAACTAAATCCACAATGTCCAAAAATAAAGCCAAGAGGCACAAAGAGGAAAACCTCCAAAAACAAAGAAACTCCACAAAGTGGTAAAAAATCCCACCAGAGAAATATCCATATAACACAAGGCTTGGGCTGGGGCTGGGTGCTAACTTACAAACACTGAGCAAGGAACTGAGGAACACACAGGGTTTAAATACTAACAAGGGAATGACCTACAGGTGCAAACAATAATTAGATCAAGAAAAAACAAAAGGTACAAAAAAGGTGCAATGGGGACATCTAGTGACCAAAACCCGAACAGTCATGGCCAAAACCTGACAGTTTTTCTGGATTTTTTTGTTGTTATTCTGTCTCTCACTGTTCAAATAAACCTACCATTAAAATTATAGAGTGATCATTTCTTTGTCAGTGGGCTATTTGGATGCTGAAGGACAATGCTGTCCGTCCACAGCTGCAGTGGCACATAGGTCAGGCTCCATGGCCAGGACCCAGGATGATAATCTGAATGCTAATACACTGGAGAGGGATCAAAGTCTGTGCAGTGCTACAGGATTAAAGTACACACTGTACATTTTGTTTAGCGATACAGTATATTAACATTACATTAGCCTACATTAAAATGAGCTGTTAATGTATTCAAACGGTTTAATTTGTGTGCTTCCTGAAGTGTGTTTCTGTTTGTCGTGTATAGAATTATTTGCTGTCTGTACAACATAGTAGTAGGTTGTTGTGCGTGTAAAGAGTTAAAGTAGTGTAAAACTGTTTTAGGGTTAATCTACTGTTCTCCAGAAGCAATGGCTTGTGACCTATTTCCCCTAACTAGAACACCTCTCTATGTGTGAGTTTCTGGTTAATCTGGTGGGCTATATCCAAAACTCCTAATGAGAATGGCATTGTGCATAGAAGCATGACATACTGTAGGAATGAATAACAAGAGAAAAAAGATGGCCAAAGATCGGTAGGCAACAATACATGTCCTGAACAACAGTGGTGAAAATCGGAAGTGCGATGATGATGAATAGTGTTGGCTTAACTCACACTGTTTGAGTGGTGTGCACTCAAAGCAAAGCTATCTTTAAGAGCAGAGGACTGGAGGATTACTGGGGGCAGCCCAAGTGATTTAATTGGATGAGGGGTCTGATCCCTGCAGATGGCAATGGTCACGCTGGCAGCATCAGCACCAGGCCAGCAGCATCATAATGATAGCAACAACACCGTGCTCAGATGAGCTCAGCTTGGCATAGAACACAAATTACATAGTACAGCGAATACAGTCTTGTTCAAGTTCCATTCACTTTTCCCCAACAAAGTTGGCACATCTCGAAGACTCAGGAAGGACCTCCAAGGGAAAGAGACCCTATAGGCTTTGTAATACAAAATGGTAAGCAGGCTTTGCCTTTGCTGGTGCAGAATAAACATGAGTGCACTTATCTCCTTTCCTGTATCCCAGAGATCAATGGCTGACATCAGCAGGACAGGCTTTCTCCTCTCTCCTCTCTCCTTTCCCCTCTCTCCTCTCTCCTCTGTCCTCTATCTCTCTCCTCCCTCTTCTCTCTTCTCTCCCATCTCCTCTCTCTTCTCTCATCTCTCCTCTCTCTTCTCTCCTCATTCCTTTCTCTCCCCTCTCTTCTCTCTTCTCTCTACTGACTGGTTGCATCACTGCCTGGTATGGCAACTGCTCGGCCTCCGACCACAAGGCACTACAGAGGGTAGTGCGTACGGCCCAGTACATCACTGGGGCCAAGCTTCCTGCCATCCATGACCTCTATATCAAGCGGTGTCAGAGGAAAGCCCTAAAAATTGCCAAAGACTCCAGCCACCCTAGTCATAGACTGTTCTCTCTGCTACCGCACGGCAAGCGGTACCGGAGCGCCATGTCTATGTCCAAAAGGCTTCTTAACAGCTTCTACCCCCAAGCCATAAGACTCCTGAACAGCTAATCAAATGGCTACCCAGACTATTTGCATTGTCCCCCCACCCCACCCCCTCTTTTATGCTGCTGCTACTCTCTGTTTATTATCTATGCATAGTCACTTTAACTCTACCTACATGTACATATTACCTCAATTACCTCGACTAACCTGTGCCCCTGCACATTGACTCTGTACTGATAAACCCTGTATATAGCCTCGCTACTGTTATTTTACTGCTGCTCTTTAATTATTTGTTATTTTTCTATTTTTCTTCTTTTTTTATTTTTCCTTATCAATTTTTTACTTAACACTTATTTTGTTGGTTAAGGGCTTGTAAGTAAGCATTTCACTGTAAGGTCTACACCTGTTGTATTCCGCGCATGTGACAAATAACATTTGATTTGATTTGATTTCTCTCCTCTATTTTCTCTCTTCTCTCCCCTCGCCTCCTTCTCTCTCCTCTCTCCTCTGTCCTCTGTCCTCTGTCCTCTATCTCTCTCCTCTCTCCAATCTCCACTCTCCTCTCTCTTCTCTCCCATCTCTTCTCTCCTCTCTCCTCTCTCCTCTCTCCTCTCTCCTCTCCTCTCTCTTCTCTCCCACAGCACTGCTGACGGTCCTCTACTGTATCGCTCTCCTATCTCCTCCTATCTCTCAGAGTTAACATTGTACTCTTACATACAATGTTAACTCTGCTATTAAACTAACGCCATTCAAATAGTGCGTCATTGTGTTAACTTTGCCCTTTAACATGTTATTAAAGAACAGGATACTGCATGCATGATAAAGTCAAGCTGTTTGACATTGAGGTGTACAGATATTTCAAAAAGGCTATCAGTATCACCAACAAACACCAGCATCAAACACACATCCTTTAACCTTAGATAACCTTAAGAACATCTAGAGATGAAAAACCTCCCAAACACAGAGCAGAGAACAGAGCATAGTTATACCTTTACAGAGTAGCAGAGCACAGGCATACCTTTAAAGAATAAAAGCGACTGTTAGGATCCAAGCCTCCAGCAGAATGCATGACCCTTTCCTTTCCTCTTGTAGTTGAGAGTGCTGCTGAGCCGAAGAGAGGAGGCTGAGCCGAGCTGGGCTCCGTAGCACCAGTATGCCTCTACTGCCGGGACAGGCACACACGCGGCAAAGCAATCTACCCGCTCAACATGCCAGGAACCGTCTTACAAACGCACCACTCGCTGTCTCTTTTGATTCACGCAACCTCAATATTTTTTTGTACAACTGAGCAACCATTTATCCACCAATCCTGCATGAGATTACAGCATTGACATCACTGGTGTCCAGCCTCTTATCTATGAGGTAGCTAGCTGGTGCTAAGCCACTGTGTTTCCCTCTTTTGTATGGCTTTCAGAGTAAAGCCCCTGTAGCAGCAGCTTGCCATCGCTGCACTGCTCCACACCGCAACGCAGAGCACAGAGCATCGCCTCGAGCCTCCCCTGGGGCTGCTGGGAGTGTTCCCAGTATCTGCAGCATGACCTGTCAGCTCAGCCACTCTGGCCTGACCTTGCTCTCTCTCTTGCTCTCTCTCTCTCTCTCTCTCTCTCTCTCTCTCTCTGCTGATTGGAGCTCAGGTAAACCATGGGGCAATACAAAAGATGGAGAGCCATCACCCCAATGTAGCCAACTAAAACCCTTCTGTGCAGTGTAGGGGCCTAAGTTCATTATTTTAAATGCTGCATTGACTACCAGTACCAGAACAGTGTTTGTCTCTGTATCACTGCCAGATTGAACAAAGACAACAATGTCACTGACACTAAAGTAATTCAATTGTTAAGCATTGATTCTATGAATCTATTGTAGTCACACTGGGATGTGCTTTGATAGAGAGACCAGTGAACATTTTCAAGCACTTTAAAAATAAATCAGAGAGCTAACTTACCACACTTCTGCGTCCAGGAGTTGACACCTGAAAAGACAATATTGTCATTATCAGCATCTTTTAGGCAAGCAAGACCATAGCATGAAACAACTTCAAAAGCAACTTGGTAACCTGTGTAGGGCAGAAGCTGTCCTGCTTTCCAGTAGTCTTGAGGCTGCGTCTCAAATGGCACCCTATTCCCTAATCCCCTTTCCAGAGCCCTGGTCAAAAGTAGTGCACTATAAAGGAATAGGGTGTAGGGTTGGGTGGTATCCAGATTTTTATACGGTCACACTGTTTCTGTACCATACCGGGGTATACGGTATTACCGGAAGTGCACACAAGGGGCGCTATAATTTTTTTTTACAAACATTTAGGTAACAGGGATCTTGATCCAGGAGGACATATACATAGCTTTGAGCAACTACTGAACTAGAATATAATGAAAGAATATCCTATATATATGATGATGATGCCTCTGAATATCAGTCATATATATGAATGCAATGAATGCAGCAAAGCCATGTGTGCATATTTCTGTACACTCTACTAACATCTTATGTAGAATAGGATGATGGTCTTACTACAGGCAACCTATAAAGACGCAGGCCCAGTGCAGTCAAAATTCTGTCTTTCCTGTGTTTTGTATCACATTGTACAACAGCTGATGAAACTAACACTGTAAAAGTGTGAAGAAATTTGATCAGTGTTATTTACTGATAGTTGCTGGTTGAAAATACAATCTACATAGGACCTTCTAATTAGCAGAGGTGCGTTCAGTTCGCTTGAACATTTGCTACGTTGCGGTACGGTTTGTACTGAACAACACGTTTCCCCAAAACTTTCTTGTACATTCTTAAAATGTAAAGTCTATTTAATAGACTTTGAGGTACGTTTGCTCCCGATTGGTGGGTATGGCAAGGTGTGGCTTGAAGCAATGAGTGACGTATTTAAAGGGCAGTGGCCATGCTGACAGTGTTCCCCAACCCCCAACCTCTCCCAGTTTTTCAACTGGTTGTTCAGTACAGCACCGTTTCCATTAAATGTAATGTTCCAGAATGTAAAAACATACTGAACGCAGCCCAGGTTTTGCATGGGTTGAGTTTTGGCTTGCCTGGTGACATCACCAGGCGGTATACTGTAAGTTAATATAGACCAATAACAAAGAGAGTTCACAATCTTTCTGCCATTAACAGCTACTTTCAGATTACATATCCCTCCCCACTCAGACCAGACAGTCCTCGTTTTTGAGAAATCGTTTTTCCGTTGCTAAAAAGCTATTTTTGTTTCTTTTTAATAATTTTAATGGAGAACTATTAAAGTACGGTATTTAATTGTAACCCAGAAATGATTTGATTTTGAGATAAAAATATATAAAAAAGGCTGCACTGGGCCTTTAAGCTGTGGTTTTCATAAATTGTTTGTATGTCCCTTATAACTGTTTTATGTCTCTCTTTTTGTTGTGGATTTTTCTGAATGTAAAGTAAATTTCTATGAACAACAGACAATAAAGTATACATAATCTAATCTAAATCAAATTACTGATGATTGAAGTGTGTGATAAGTGTGTGAGGTGATTTGAAATTAGATTAAAGTCAGGAATATAATGCTGTAGGCAGAAGAGATTTCTCATCATTCCACATGGCTCTCAACAACCTAGAGAGCATTCTGATTCACGACCACTCTAATTAAGGGGGTGTAACGTTGGGTACAAGACAGCATTAAGCACAGGATCAGAACAGACTCATCCACCTGTCATCCTCCTGTCAGTCACCACACCAGTCAATGCAGACAGAGGATTGTATTTTGGGGGTTATACAAAAAGCTGCTTTACTGTCAACAGCAAATGGATAATGAAAACAAATCTCTTCGGAAGTGATTATAGCAGCACAGATGCCGGTAGTGCATAAACATTTCATTTTTAATTTAATCTGGACTTGTTTGCAAAATGTTCATTGCATCCTTCCTTCCAAATCAAATCAAATCAAATGTTATTTGTCACATGCTTTATAAACAACAGGTGTAGTAGACTAGCAGTGAAATGCTTAGTTATGGGCCCTTCACAACAATGCAGAGTGAAAGGAAATAGAGAAATAATAGAAAAGTAAAACACGTAATAATAAAAGTCATAATAAATACACAATGAGGAGCAATAACGTGGCTATATACACGGGGTACCAGTACCGAGTCGATGTGTAGGGATATGAGGTAATTGAGGTAGATATGTACAGTACCAGTCAAAGGTTTGGACACACCTACTCATTAACAAAGGTGTTGACCCATGTGACCTAAATAATTATCACCCTATTTCTAAACTTTCTTGCCTAGCTAAAATATTAGAATCCTTGATTAATTCTCAGCTAAGATCTTATCTTTGAAATGTATTCTAAATGTACACTACTAGTCAAAAGTTTTAGAAAACCTACTCATTCAAGGGTTTTTCTTTATTTTGACTATTTTCTACATTGTAGAATAATAGTGAAGACATCAAAACTATGAAATAACACACATGGAATCATGTAGTAACCAAAAAAGTGTTAAACAAATCAAAATATATGTTATATTCTTCAAAGTAGCCATCCTTTGTCTTCATGACAGCTTTGCACACTCATGGCATTCTCTCAACCAGCTTCATGAGGAATGCTTTTCCAACAGTCTTGAAGTAGTTCCTACATAAGATGAGCAGTTGTTGGCTGCTTTTCCTTCACTCTGCGGTCCAATTCATCCCAAACTATCTCAATTGGGTTGAGGTCGGGTGATAGTGGAGGCCAGGTCATCTGATGCAGCACTCCATCACTCTCCTTCTTACACAGCATGGGGGTGTGTTGAGTCATTGTCCTGTTGAAAAACAAATGATAGTCCCACTAAGCGCAAACCAGATGGAATGGCGCATCGCTGCAGAATGCTGTGGTAGCCATGCTGGTTAAGTGTGCCTTGAATTCTAAATAAATCACAGACGGTGTCACCAGAAAAACACCCCCACACCATCACACCTCCACCTCCATGCTTCACGGTGGGAACCACACATGCGGAGATCATCCGTTCACCTACTCTGCGTCTCACAAAGACACGGCGGTTGGAAATCTCAAATTTGGACTCATCAGACCAAAGGACAAATTTCCACCGGTCTAATGTCCATTGCTCGTGTTTCTTGGCCCAAGCAAGTCTCTTTTCTTATTGGTGTCCTTTAGTAGTGGTTTCTTTGCAGCATTTCGACCATGAAGGCCTAATTCACGCAGTCTCCTCTGAACAGTTGATGTTAAGATGTGTCTGTTACTTGAACTCTGTGAAGCATTTATTTGGGCTACAATTTCTGAGGCTGGTAACTCTAATGAACTTATCCTCTGCAGCAGAGGTAACTCTGGGTCTTCTGTTCCTGTGGCGGTCCTCATGATGGTTTTTGTGACTGCGCTTGAAGAAACTTTCAAAGTTCTTGAAATGTTCCGGATTCATGTCTTAAAGTAATGATGGACTGTCATTTCTCTTTGCTTATTGGAGGTGTTCTTGCCATAATATGGACTCTGTCTTTTACCAAATAGGGCTATCTTCTGTATACCTCCCCTACCTTGTCACAACACAACTGATTGGCTCAAACACATTAAGAAGGAAAGAAATTCCACAAATTAACTTTTAACAAGGCACACCTGTTAATTGAAATGCATTCCAGGTGACTACCTCATGAAGCTGGTTGAGAGAATGCCAACAGTGTGCAAAGCTGTCATCAAGGCAAAGGGTGGCTATCTGAAGAATCTCAAATATAACATATATTTTGTTTGTTTAACACTTTTTTGGTTACTACATGATTCCATATGTGTTATTTCATAGTTTTGATATCTTCACTATTATTCTACAATGTAGAAAATAGTAAAAATAAAGAAAACCCTTGAATGAGTAGGTGAGTCCAAGCTTTTGACTGGTACTGTACATATAACTAGGAATAAAGTGACTAGTCAACAGGACAGATAATAAACAGTAGCAGCAGTGTATGTGATGAGTCAAAAAAGTTAGTGCAAAAAGGGTCAATGCAGATAGTCCGGGTAGCTATTTGGTTAACTAATTAACTAACTATTTAGCAGTCCAATGGCTTGGGGGTAGAAGCTGTTCAGGGTCCTGTTGGTTCCAGACTTGGTGCATCGGTACCACTTGCCGTGCGGTAGCAGAGAGAACAGTCTATGACTTGGGTGGCTGGAGTCTTTGATCATTTTTAGGGCCTTCCCTGGTATACACCGCCTGGTATAGAGGTCCTGGATGGCAGGGCAGGGAGCTCGGCCCCAGTGATGTACTGGACCGTATGCACTACCCTCTGTAGCGCCTTGCGGTCAGATGCCAAGCAGTTCCACAAGCACTCACACACATGCTAAACTGAGGTTGACATCAGAGGCCTATGCAGTTGCTGGATATTCCCTTGGGAAGCCCATCACTCCCCAATGCAGCCAACCAAAATACTGTCACAGTTCTGTGCAGTGCAAGATATAAGCAATAAGCTATACGCTACAAGCTTTAACTTTGTCCACAAGCAATTATTGAATACAATTTGAAGCCTGGTTACAGACACCCATGGTCCTGTGAGCCCTGGTCAAAAGTAGTGCACTGTGAAGGAAATAGGCTGCCATTTGGGATGCATGCAACTTGTCTGATCACTTAACTCAAGGCTCTCTGATCATTAGCAGGGCACTTGGCAGGCACCCTGAGACTATCCCCTAGGATATGATTAAGCAACCTCATAGATCAATCAGGCTTATTTCATAGGTTGCACTAATGTGTCTATGATTCGGTGAATGTCAGTGTAAACATACTGTACAATCTATTTCCCTGGGTTCATATACTGTATGACCTTGGTGCATGGGGTCACCACTTGTTTTACCAAATTAAAATCAAATGTCATCTGCCAGAGGAGAAGCACTTACTATAATGCAACTATAATTAGGAAATTAATTAAATGTGTATAGGCCTGCAATGGTAAACTACACTCTTCAGTCACAGAAAGTCGGATTTTTTATTCAGATTCACTAATTTATTATTAATGAGCAATATGTTTATATTAATATTTTAGAACCCAGTGGTATAATTTGTCCTGTTTGACTCACCAAATCCTTGTGCAAGGAATGTCCTCCTAGAAGAAAATTAAGAATTCTGTTCTACTATATTCTACATGACATGAGTCTATAGTCTATTGAGGAAAATATAACTATATCTAATTTCACTGATATCATAATGAAAAAAATAGAAGCCTATAATAGAATGTCTTCATGTTGGAACATCAATCAAAGCTGTCAAAAATATTTCCTTCACCTAAATTGCATTTCACATGAAAAAACAACAGCAAGTCATGTATGCATAGGTTAGAACGCTTGGTGTGTGAAAAGCATATGGCATATTTATACTACTGCAGGTGGTTGATATAACCACTGTAGCAGATTCAAAACATTATCCCGGCTTTCCTGTTTATCTAATTGTGTCAATATCGCGGATTTTCGACGTGATATCGGCTATAACACTATAGTATATTCCACATGCTACTTGTCATCATCTGAATCACTTTCACCGTCAAATATTTGGATCATAAATATGCACGCGGGATGTAGTCAATGTGCGCCACAAAGAAGATAACATCCGCTGAGTGCAGTGCAATGCGGTTGAGTGGCTCCTTACCGTTGGCAGTAGCGGCTCCATTTGAGCTCCTTGGTCCTTGATGTCCATGTTCTGTTGCGTGAACAATAATGAATCCGTGTGTATGGAATGGTGGTAGCCTACTGTTCTTTTCACTATTTCTGTCAGGTCTGAAAAGTGCGGTGCAGAAAACCACGAATTGTCACGCTATGGTCACATGTTTAGCAGTCGTCGTGAAGCCTAGCCAGATAATTATTCCTCATAGGGGCGCAGTTTATATTATATCCATTCTCACAAACCATGAGCATCCCTTTTGCTTTGTCGTGATGGGGCAGAATAGATTATCGGGGGCCCTTCTCTTACCCATGATGTTGGTAGGCTACCTCTTGAACGGATGATGTTGGTAGGCTACCATATCTCATTGAAGTTTTTGTGATGACAAAATTACAATTCTAAAAGACAAACTTTACACAACTCTGACTCAAACTACAGTACTAGGCTAGAACCGAGAGCATATAATGTCATTTTAAATGTCCATGTCCTTTAAAAGTCAAGTTTATTTTAAGTGTATAAGTTTTATTTATTAAAATGTATAATGGGTTGTGTATTACCAATAGATGTGAATGCATGGCAGTAAATATGTAGCTGAGAAAAAAGTCCATCAACACATAACATATTCTGCCCCCTCTTGGCTGGTCAAATGTAATGCTCAGATCATAGGTCATGATAATGTCTTATTTTCCCTTTCCCCCTCCTCTAGACAGCTGCATGCCATATTCCCACAAAACCTGTTACTTCTCCAAGCCCTTACAGACCATATACAGTCCAACTCTGAACATTTCTCCATCTCACAACCAGCAGCTCCCCCTGTGCACTCACTCACCACAGATATCAGGGCTCATCCTCATCAACTGTCTCAGATTAGGAGTGGATCATAATGGATTAAGATTACATGGACAGGTCCTGGAGGTTACCAAGACAGGACATCACACTACTCAGACTGGTCACACCTGATCGTTACTTGGCCAAGCTCACGCCATCCAAATTCAGTGTCCAACATGGCCTTGGTTCAAAATCCATGGCAGCAGCTCTCCTTTGGCTCTCAGCATCAAAGGGGGAGCCCACGTTGCCCTCCCTTAGGTTTCGGCTGTGCTCCAGTCCCACTCTAAACAACATGTCCTCCCCAGAAAGCTCTCACCATCCACCTCAAACATCATCACTCCTTCCCTCTGGGCACAATGCCTGCTGCTAGGCATCATATAAAATGTATCAAGTCATACAATCGTTCAGTCAACTGGCAAAGTCTATGCTGTTTTGACTGATTCAGTTGAACTATTGTTCATTCTCATATAAAGTAGTTTTGGGAAAGTATTTGATGCCCTCTGGTGTATATGAATGGAACAGCATCAATGAGATACAGAGATATTGTTGCAGTATTTGCCTTTAGACCAGAATATTGGTCAATAATCATTGTGGAAAGTTAAACTGCATTTGAGAATACAAAAACCTCTATATCAGGCGGTGTCAGAGGAAGGCCCTAAAAATGGCCAAACACACCAGCCACCCTAGTCATACACTGTTCTCTCCTCTGCTACTACATGGCAAGCGGTACTGGAGCGCCAAGTCTAGGTCAAAAATGCTTCTTAACAGCTTCTACCCCCAAGCCATAAGACTGCTGAACAGCTAATCAAATGGCTACCCAGACTATTTGTATTGACCCCCCCCCAATGTTCTAAAACTTTTGACAGGTAGTGTACATCAGTCGGGTTTTAGACCAGATCATAGCACCATCTATGCTTCATCTCTAGTTATTAATGATGTGGTTAACTCTATGGTTAAAAGGCAACATTGTGCTGCCCTCTTCATTGACCTGTCATAGGCTTTCTAAACGGTTGATCACTGACTGCTAATTCAGAGGCTTTCCTCAATTTGCCCTGACAAGGCTGCATGAAACATGTTTAAAAATGACTTCACAGATAGAACTCAATGTGTATCTACTGATGGTGTTAATCAGGTTTCCTGGATATTATGAAAGGTGTCTTGCAGGGGTCGATTCTGGGTCCAGCACTTCTTACTGTTTACATTAACAATATCGAGTTGTCTGTAAAAAATGTTAACCTGCACTTGTATGCCGATGATGCTGTTGTGTGTGCTATTGCCTCCATTGTTGACCAGATCTATCTGAACTACAGTCTGCCTTCATTGTATTACAGAAAAAACTTTACTGACCTGAAATTAGTATTGAATGCAGGTTAAAAAAAGTGCATAAAAATAACGAATTTAAGCATATGTACTTTGGATGGTGTCCATATTGATCATGTCCCTGCTTACAAATATCTGGGTATCTGGATGGATGAAAAGCTGTCTTTTAAAAGCATATTGATGAGTTAGTTAAGAAGCTGAGAATAAAAATGGCGTTATTCTATAGAAATAGGTCCTGCCTCTCGCTACATAGTAGAAAGCAGATTATTCAGTTGATGTCCCTATCAGTCCAAGACTATGGTGACATCATCTATATGAAGTGCCAATTCATTTAAGCCGTTAGATGCAGTATATCATAGCGCACTGCGCTTTATTACGGGTGACACTTTTAGTACTCATCACTGCATTCTCTACCAGAATGTTGGTTGGCCCTCTTTGATGTCACATAGGTTGATACAAAAAGTCCCACTTTACCTAACATCTTTAGACATACACTATATGACCAAAAGTATGTGGACACCTGCACGTCGAACATCTCATTCCAAAATCATGGGCATTAATATGGAGTTGGTCCCCCCTTTGCTGCTATAACAACCTCTGTGCAGGCCAGTCAAGTTCTTAAACACCAATCTCGACAAACCATTTCTGTATGGACCTCGCTTTGTGCACGGGGCATTGTCATGCTGAAACAGGAAAGGGCCTTCCCCAAACTGTTGCCACAAAGTTAGAAGCACAGAATCGTCTAGAATGTCATTGTATGCTGTAGGGTTAAGATTTCCCTTCACTGGAACTAAGGGGCTAGCCCCAGACTTTCTTTTTTACACTGCTGCTACTCGTTGTTTATTAACTATTATCTATGCATAGTCACTTTACCCCTACCTACATGTACATATTACCTCAATTACCTTGACTAACCTGTACCCCCGCACATTGACTCAGTACCGGTACCTGTACATAGCCTCGTTATTGTTATTTTATTGTTGCTCTTAAATTTTTTACTTTAGTTTATTTAATAACTATTTTTCATACCTCTTATTTTTCTTAAAACTGCATTGTTGGTTAAGGGCTTGTAAGTGAGCATTTCATGGTAAGGTCTACAGCTGTTGTATTCGGCACTTGTGACAAATAAAATTTGATTTGATTTGATGTGACGAATAAGATTTTATTTGAGGTCTCCTGTTCTCTGTGATAATTCCTGCTAAAAATACCACCTGCTGTTTGTCTGTCTGCTCTCGGCAGCCTGCTGGCTGCAGGTGTGTTGATATCTCTCCTCTCAGCCTGTTTGACTGCCTCAGGAAATAATGGGGATTCAAATATAACACTGCACATGGAACAAGTTTCTATTTACATGTTGTGATGTTGTTTGAATTTTTATTCATTGGAGAGTGTGTGCTGTCATTTTTCGTATGGTTTTATAACAGCTTTCAGACACATTCTGGGTGACTTGTCTATTTGGGATTCATAGATTTCAGTCATGAGGTGCCCACAGGGCCAGACGGATTCACAAAATGCAACAGTAACAACAATTGACTTTTTATGCTAATTCAGAAGTTCCTTTGTCTCCATGAGACAGTATAGAAAAACAAGAGCTTTATAGCTGGATTGAAGCTAGATTTCCATGAATGTTAGACATTACATTGTAAAGGTCAGAGATGGCCAAAGGAGTGCAGTACAGTAGGCCTACCTGTTTAAGTGCTCTTGGAGCTGATCTAAGCGTTGCTCCACCTCTCCGTATGTGATTTCACTGGCGGCGTCATCCTCGCCCCTCAGGTCCTGCAATTGTGCTGACTCATCCAGGTAGTCTCGGGGCTTCTCGCAGTCCCATTTGTCATTGCACAGATCTGACGAGGGAGGGAAACACACATCCTTTACAAGTTCACATATGGGTCAGAGCATAGGAGCCTGGTAATCACTAAACCAACCAACCACTAAAATAGAACACTATTCATCTTTTGGTGAAAAGCTGCTGTGTGTTGTTCCTTGTGTTTGTAATTGATTTGCCTAGCTAGTGTTTCAGGAGACATAATTGTTTTCTATTTCGTAGTGGGACATAGTGGGACATAGGCCAAGTTCCTAAGGTTCAAGGACAAGATGGAATTTCTGGAGAGAGCCAAGAACTTGAGAGGAACCAACATCTTCCTCAACGAGGACTTCTCTGAAGCTGTGTGCCAGAGGCGGAAATAACTTATCCCAGCTATGAAAACTACCAGAGAGGGTGGGGACATTGCTTACATCCGCTACGACAAGCTCATTCCCCACGCTCCATCCCAAAAGCCTGGGAGGAGTGAGAGAACCAAGCTTCCGGGTCAGTAGCTTCAGCCCAACAACACACACTCACAAGTGCCTGATTGACGGACTCTATTAGCCACACAATGTTTTTAACTTATATTATTTCTACCTCCGATAAGCTACCCAGGAAAGGGCTAAGAATAGCCCATATTAATATATGTAGCCTTAGAATTAAGGTTCATGAAATCAGTAACTTGCTATCATCGGATAACATTCATGTACTGGCCATCTCTGAAACTCACTTAGATCTTTCCTTTGATGATACAGCAATACAAGGATATAACATCTACAGAAAAGACAGGAATGCCTATGGGGGAGGTGTTGCTGTATAGCTTCAGAGCCATAATCCTGTAAAGTTTAGAGCGGATCTCATGTCAAATGTTGTTGAGGTGTTGTGGTTGCAAGTTCACCTGCCTCATCTAAAGCCTCTTCTTTTGGGGTGCTGCTATAGGCCACCAAGGATAACAGTCAGTATTTTGATAATATGTGTGCAATGCTTGATACTGTGTGTGATGTTAACAGAGAGCTCTATTTTCTGGGTGACCTAAACATTGACTTCCTCTCAAGAGCTGTATTATGACCCAGGTTATCACTCAACCAACTAGAGCGCGTACCAATAGTGTTGGATCTGTGACATCCACTTGTATTGATCATATATTGACTAATGCTGCAGAGCTTTGCTCCAAAGTAACATCCGTTCCCATTGACCATAACATTGTGGCAATAACAAGGAAATCCTAAGTTTCGTCCTAAAGTATGTAATTTATAAGAGATCATACAAAATGTTTTCCTCAGGACATTTGTTGAAGATGAAAAACATTTATGTTGGTCTGATGTGTATGAGGAAGTGAATCCAGATGCAGCACAGGAAGTATTTGTAAAGTGATTCATGCCAATTGTTGACAAGCATGCACCTGTTAAGAAATTAACTTTGAGAACTGTTAGAGCCCCCTGGATTGATGATGAATTGAAAAATGGTATGGTTGAAAGATTTTCATGCAAAACAGGTGGCAAATAAGTCAGGCTGCTCAGCTGTTTGGTTGACATACTGTAAATTGAGAACTTTTGTGACTAAACGTAACAAAATGAAGAAGAAACTATAATACCAAACCAAGATAAATGGCATCAATATTTTTGGAGTATCTTAAATAAAATCATGGGCAGAAAACCCAATTCATTTCCATCGTTCATTAAAGTTGATGGGTCATTTATAATAAAAGCTGTCATGACTTCCGCCGAGGCTGCCTCCCCTCCTTGTTCGGGCAGGTTTCGGCGTTCTGCGTCACCGGCTTACTAGCTACTGCCGATCCATTTATCATCACTCCATTTGTCTTGTCTTCAATCACACACACCTGGTCCTTATTCCCTCATTAGTCATGGTATAAGTGTTCCCTCTGCTTCCTCGTCTGTGTGGGTGATTGTTTATTGTGGAGGTTTGTGAAGCTCGGTGGAGCTCGTGTATTGTGTATCGACGGGAATATTTTTCCCGTGTGCCTTGTATTTTCCAGTGCGCCTGTTTTGTGCCCTGGAGTATGTTTGACGCATTTCTGCGTAAACCTGTATTTTGCAGATTAAAGCCTGTTATTCTGTGATTTACCCTCCTGCGCCTGACTTCTTCAACACCACCTCATCTCAAAAGCATTTGATATTGCCAATCATTTCAATGACTGCTTCACTAGTGAAGTGGAAAAATTCAGAAGTGAAATGACAACATTGAACAGTGAACCATCATATTTTTGTATAAAATATATAATAATGAAAGAGAAGGATAGCTGTTTTGAATTTAGTCAAGTTAGTGTGGGAGAGGTGGAAAAACTATTTTTATCCATCAATAATGATGAGCCACTAGGTATAGACAACCTTGGTGGGAAACTATTGAGAATGGTAGCAGACTGTATTGCCACCCCTATTTGCAATATCTTTAACAAAAGCCTAAAGGAGTGTGTGTCCACAGGCATGGAAGGAAGCTAAAGTAATCCCACTGCCTAAAAATAGTAAAGTACCCTTGTCTGGCTCTAACAGCTGCCCAACCAGTTTGCTGCCTGTTCTTAGTAAACTGACCAAAAATAATGCTATTTTTCAGAGAACAAGTTAACTACTGACTTTCAGCATGCATATAGAGAAGGCCACTCAACGTGTACTGCACTGACTCAGATGACTGATGATTGGTTAAAATAAATGGATAAGATGATAGTTGGAGCTGTATTGTTAGATTTCATTGCAGCCTTTGATGTTATTGATCATAAATTGTTATTGAATAAATTATTTATCCAATAGAACCCAGAGAGTGTTCTTCAATGGAAGCTTCTCTAACATCAGATATGTGCAGTGCGGTGTTCCTCAGGGTGTTGCCTTTGGCTGCTACTCTTCTCTATTTTTACAAATGATTTGCCACTGGTCTTACACAAAGCTAGAATGACTATGTATGCAGATGATTCCACACTCTACAGTGAGCTCACTGAAATTCTAAATAAGGTGTTACACTCAGTATCAGAATGGGTGATTAATAATAAATTGGTCTTAAATACATCTAAAACTTAAAGCATTGTAGTTGGTTCAAAACATTCTCTACGACCTAAACCTTAACTGGAGTTGTGCATAAAGGGTGTGACCATTGAGCAAGTTGAAGTTAAACTCCTAGGTATAACATTGGATGGTCAATCATCATGGTCAAGTCATATTGACAAAGTTGTTGTGAAGATGGGTAGGGGTATGTCTGTTATAACAAGATGTTCTGTGTTTTTGATACAAATCAATTGTACTAGTTGTTCAGTCTCTGGTTTTGTCCCATCTTGATTACTGTCTGGTAATATGGTCAAGTGCAGCAAAGAAAGACCTAGCAAAGCTGCAGCTGGCTCAAAACAGAGCTGCACACCTTGCCCTTAACTGCCTATACAGAACTAACATCAACAACATGCCAGTCTTTCCTGGTTGAGGGTTGACGAGAGATTAACTGCTTCTCTTCTAGTTTTTATGAGAAATATTACTGATGAAAATTCCAGATTGTCTGCATAATCAAATGAAATTCAGCTCAGACAACCATACATACCCCACAAGACATGCCACCAGGCAGGGCTTGACGTTCACTTTTTTAGCTATTTAGGATAGATGTTTTACTTGTCCGAAAGCTGAAGTCACTTGTCCGTAACACCTTCAGCAAAAGGGTGACTGAAAATGAATTAAGTACATAGGAGGGATCTGAAATAATTTTCTGGGCTTGCCCATACATCATGTGTCAAACTCATTCCACAGAGGGCCGAGTGTCTGCGGGTTTTCGCTCCTCCCTTGTACTTGATTAATTAATTAAGGTAAATGATTATTAAGGACCTCACCTGGTTGTCTAGATCTTAATTGATTGGAAAAACCAAAAACCAGCAGACACTAGGCCCTCTATGGAATGAGTTGGGCACCCCTGCCATAGACGATGTTATCGCCCCCTAGTGAGAGGGGGCGCCCCCTAGAAGAGCATTCAACTGAGACTGCTCTTCTCTGTGTCACAGAGGCTCTCCGCACTGCTAAAGCTAACTCTCTCTCCTCTGCTCTTGTCCTTCTAGACCTGTCTGCTGCCTTTGATACTGTGAACCATCAGATCCTCCTCTCCACCCTCTCCGAGCTGGGCATCTCCGGCGCGGCTCACTCTTGGATTGCGTCCTACCTGACCGGTCGCTCCTACCAAGTGGCGTGGCGAGCAGCTGTCTCCGCACCACGTGCTCTCACCACTGGTGTCCCCCAGGGCTCAGTTCTAGGCCCTCTCCTATTCTCGCTATACACCAAGTCACTTGGCTCTGTCATATCCTCACATGGCCTCTCCTATCATTGCTACGCTGACGACACACAACTAATCTTCTCCTTTCCCCCTTCTGATAACCAGGTGGCGAATCGCATCTCTGCATGTCTGGCAGACATATCAGTATGGATGACGGATCACCACCTCAAGCTGAACCTCGGCAAGACGGAGCTGCTCTTCCTCCCGGGAAGGACTGCCCGTTCCATGATCTCGCCATCACGGTTGACAACTCCGTTGTGTCCTCCTCCCAGAGTGCGAAGAGCCTTGGCGTGACCCTGGACAACACCCTGTCTTTCTCCGCTAACATCAAGGCGGTGACCCGATCCTGTAGGTTCATGCTCTACAACATTTGGAGAGTACGACCCTGCCTTACACAGGAAGCGGCACAGGTCCTAATCCAGGCACTTGTCATCTCCCGTCTGGATTACTGCAACTCGCTGTTGGCTGGGCTCCCTGCCTGTGCCATTAAACCCCTACAACTCATCCAGAATGCCGCAGCCCGTCTGGTGTTCAACCTTCCCAAGTTCTCTCACGTCACCCCGCTCCTCCGCACACTCCACTGGCTTCCAGTTGAAGCTCGCATCTGCTACAAGACCATGGTGCTTGCCTACGGAGCTGTGAGGGGAACGGCACCTCTGTACCTTCAGGCTCTGATCAGTCCCTACACCCAAACGAGGGCACTGCGTTCATCCACCTCTGGCCTGCTGGCTCCCCTACCTCTGCGGAAGCATAGTTCCCGCTCAGCCCAGTCAAAACTGTTCGCTGCTCTGGCACCCCAATGGTGGAACAAGCTCCCTCATGACGCCAGGACAGCGGAGTCACTCACCACCTTCCGGAGACATTTGAAACCCCACCTCTTTAAGGAATACCTGGGATAGGATAAAGTAATCCTTCTACCCCCCCAAAAAAAATAAAAAAATAAAAAACATTGTAAAGTGGTTATCCCACTGGCTATAAGGTGAATGCACCTATTTGTAAGTCGCTCTGGATAAGAGCGTCTGCTAAATGACGTAAATGTAAATGTAAATGTAGTGACCATCCAAAATAATATACAAAGAAAAGTAAATAAGTAAATACAAGAAGACTGGCTGGCATTCTACGGGAGGGACGAGGAATCATGACATTGACTAAATATATTTAGTGGAGCCAAATCTTTAGCAAGGCCTTATGCAGAAGCGTGCAGATGTATCGAGTGACACAGTTAACGAGTCTCGCTGGCTGTGTGTCTTGTGATGGGTTGTACATCGTCATGGGCTCAGAACAGGATAATTATAAACTGATTCACATTTTTTCTCATCCTCCCCTCTTATTAGGCCTAGGCTATTAAATGCATTGTATGTAGGTTTCACATTGCTAGAATAATTTGGAAATAGGCCTAGGCCAAATACACATTTCTTTTATAAGTTTTCCTCAGCTTAAACTTATTTATTTTAAATGTCTTGTTTGCTCAATAATTATTCCAATTTAAAAGATGAAACTTTAGGACACTAAAAACTTTATTAGAATAGTTTGGAAAATACTCTTCATAACTTTAATTTGTCTTCATGCTTTTATGATATTTCAGTTAGTAGGATTAGGCTTTTGGTTGTTTGGTTCGCAATGGCAAGGAAGTTCTTTTTTTTGGCCTTGCATGCATTCATAATTTCTGTATTGTAATGATTTGCTCATCTGTAAAGTTTGTTCAAATTTCTCGTTTGATCTTCATATCTTGCTATTGTTTCTTCTATCTCTTTCATTATTACCTTATAACCCATGTTTTTGGGTTATTCAAAAACAACTTAAAAGATTAAACTGAAAGAGTGGCTTAATAGGCCAAGTCATATTCATATCAAATGGAGAGAAAATATAACATTTGGGCTTTTGCAACAATAAGACACCGGAGTGTCTGCTGTAAAAATAGACTTTGGCTATTGGCCCAGATCATCCAACATTTGAGAGAGAGAAAAAAATATATATATATATATTTTCTAACCGAATATTTTGCGTAACTTTGGTGAGAATGTTAGCTCTGTCTACATTGTTCTCTTGCTTTGTGTAAATATATCACATTTATTGAAATAGGCTATAGCAAATAGGAATATAGCCAATTTACTCATTGTCAACCATGCACTGCCCTGCTGTGCACTGTGGCAGTGCCGCTACCTGATCCAATTCTGATCGGAGTAATTGTTTGATATTGTGATTTTTTTAACTTGGCCATTCGGACAACTGAGATCTATATTCTGCTTGTCCGACTATTTTTTTATTTGCCCCGGACAAGCCTTAATGTCGAGCCCTGCCACCAGGGGTCTCTTCACGGTCCCCAAGTCCAAAACAAATTCAGGCAACGCACAGTATTATACAGAGCCATTATCGCATGGGACCTTTTATCTCCAATTACTCCAGAAAATATCAAAATGACCTTTTAAAAAACGGATTTAAAAAATCTAATGGAACGGCGGGGACTGTGAGGGGACACACACACAAACACACGCACACACAGACAATCTAACACACAACTATTTTGTTGTGTTGTTTGTATTATTTTTTGTGGTTGTATTGTTTGTATATTGTTGGAATTAAACATTAGTGTAACTGCCCTTGTCTATCAGTGTATCAGTGTTTTGGTACTTGTCATGTATTGTGTTTTTTTTGTGGACCCCAGGAAGAGTAGCTGCTGCTTCTGCAAAAGCTAATGGGGATGCAAATAAACAAATAATAAAGTAGTGGGTCGTAGTCAGGCTAACTCTGGTGTTATTTCTGCTAGACACACTGCTAATACATGCTGTGTACATTGATTAATGCTGGTGTGGGTAAGAGCAGCTCTTTTGTGATTTGAAACAAACGACAGGCTGATAATGAACTTTCATCACGTTTGTCTGATGTAGCAGGAGCTTTTGGAACGCCCAGACTGTAACACACACTCCTCTTTCTGTTTTTGTCTTGAAACATCCACTGGGGCTGATATGCATGATCCATTTTAGCTGCAGCTCTCTGCACCCCTGATTTCTGAATCACTAACCCATATTTATATCTGGTACTATCCCAAAGGTTTAGAAGGCAGCCCATGTACTCCCCCTTCACAAAGATGTTGACCCTTGTGACCTAAATAATTATCACCCTATTTCTAAACTTTCTTGCCTAGCTAAAATATTAGAATCCTTGATTAATTCTCAGCTAAGATATTTTCTTTGAAATGTATTCTAAATGTACACTACCAGTCAAAAGTTTTAGAAAACCTACTCATTCAAGGGTTTTTCTTTATTTTGACTATTTTCTACATTGTAGAATAATAGTTAAGACATCAAAACTATGAAATAACACATATGGAATCAAGTAGTAACCAAAAAAAGTGTTAAACAAATCAAAATATATTTTATATTTGAGATTCTTCAAAGTAGCCACCCTTTGCCTTGATGACAGCTTTGCACACTCTTGGCATTCTCTCAACCAGCTTCATGAGGTAGTCACCTGGAATGCATTTCAATTAACAGGTGTGCCTTGTTAAAAGTTTTAATCTACACAGGAAGACTTTCTGGGTCAGATCTGCTGGCTGCATATCATGCTGCTTGGTCTGCAACCAGTGATATACAATGACTGTTTTAAGATTTGAGTATGTTTAAAGTAAATGACTAGATAGAGAACGGGATTAGCCATTTAATCAAATGAAGTAACCAAACAAATTACCATGCTCATTATTCATTGTAAACTCAGAAGTTAAAAAAAGTATATTCAGGACACCTAGAAAAACAATACCCAACCCAAAAGCATTAGATATGTCAAAGCTTCACAGTTTAGGTCAGGGGAATTTAACCGGGGGTCCATACTGCAGGGGTTCCGTGATCATTAAAAAAAATTAAAATAAAAAAGTGTATATATATATATACAGTGGGGAGAACAAGTATTTGATACACTGCCGATTTTGCAGGTTTTCCTACTTACAAAGCATGTAGAGGTCTGTAATTTTTATCATAGGTACACTTCAACTGTGAGAGGTGGAATCTAAAACAAAAATCCAGAAAATCACATTGTATGATTTTTAAGTAATTAATTTGCATTTTATTGCATGACATAAGTATTTGATCACCTACCAACCAGTAAGAATTCCGGCTCTCACAGACCTGTTAGTTTTTCTTTAGAAAGCCCTCCTGTTCTCCACTCATTACCTGTATTAACTGCACCTGTTTGAACTCGTTACCTGTATAAAAGAGACCTGTCCACACACTCAATCAAACAGACTCCAACCTCTCCACAATGGCCAAGACCAGAGACCTGTGTAAGGACATCAGGGATAAAATTGTAGACCTGCACAAGGCTGGGATGGGCTACAGGACAATAGGCAAGCAGCTTGGTGAGAAGGCAACAACTGTTGGCGCAATTATTAGAAAATGGAGGAAATTCAAGATGACGGTCAATCACCTTCGATCTGGTGCTCCATGCAAGATCTCACCTCGTGGGGCATCAATGATCATGAGGAAGGTGAGGGATCAGCCCAGAACTACACGGCAGGACCTGGTCAATGACCTGAAGAGAGCTGGGACCACAGTCTCAAAGAAAACCATTAGTAACACACTACGCCGTCATGGATTAAAATCCTGCAGCGCACGCAAGGTCCCCCTGCTCAAGCCAGCGCATGTCCAGGCCCGTCTGAAGTTTGCCAATGACCATCTGGATGATCCAGAGGAGGAATGGGAGAAGGTCATGTGGTCTGATGAGACAAAAATAGAGCTTTTTGGTCTAAACTCCACTAGCCGTGTTTGGAGGAAGAAGAAGGATGAGTACAACCCCAAGCACACCATCCGAACCGTGAAGCATGGAGGTGGAAACATCATTCTTTGGGGATGCTTTTCTGCAAAAGGGACAGGACGACTGCACCGTATTGAGGGGAGGATGGATGGGGCCATGTATCACGAGATCTTGGCCAACAACCTCCTTCCCTCAGTAAGAGCATTGAAGATGGGTCGTGGCTGGGTCTTCCAGCATGACAACGACCGGAAACAAAAAGCCAGGGCAACTAAGGAGTGGCACCGTAAGAAGCATCTCAAGGTCCTGGAGTGGCCTAGCCAGTCTCCAGACCTGAACCCAATAGAAAATCTTTGGAGGGAGCTGAAAGTACATATTGCCCAGCGACAGCCCCGAAACCTGAAGGATCTTGAGAAGGTCTGTATGGAGGAGTGGGCCAAAATCCCTGCTGCAGTGTGTGCAAACCTGGTCAAGACCTACAGGAAACGTATGATCTCTGTAATTGCAAACAAAGGTTTCTGTACCAAATATTAAGTTCTGCTTTTCTGATGTATCAAATACTTATGTCATGCAATAAAATGCAAATTAATTACTTAAAAATCATACAATGTGATTTTCTGGATTTTTGTTTTAGATTCCGTCTCTCACAGTTGAAGTGTACCTATGATAAAAATTACAGACCTCTACATGCTTTGTAAGTAGGAAAACCTGCAAAATCGGCAGTGTATATACACACTACCAGTCAAAAGTTTGGACACACCTACTCATTCAAGGGTTTTCCTTTATTGTAGAACAATAGTGAAGACATCAAAACTATGAAATAACACATATGGAATCATGTAGTAACCAAACAAGTGTTAAACAAATCAAAATATATTTTATATTTGAGATTCTTCAAATAGCCACCCTTTGCCTTGATGACAGCTTTGCACATTCTTGGCATTCTCTCAACCATCTTCATGAGGGAGTCACCTGGAATGCATTTCAATTAACAGGTGTGCCTTGTTAAAAGTTCATTTGTGGATTTTATTTCCTTCTTAATGCGTTTGAGCCAATCAGTTGTGTTATGACAAGGTAGAGGGGGGTATACAGAAGATAGCCCTATTTGGTAAAAGACCAAGTCCATATTATGGCAAGAACAGCTTAAATAAGCAAAGAGAAATGACAGTCCATCATTACTTTAAGACATGAAGGTCAGTCAATTCTGAAAATGTCAAGAACTTTGAAAGTTTCTTCAAGTGCAGTCGCAAAAACCATCAAGAGCTATGATGAAACTGGCTCTCATGAGGGCGCCACAGGAAAGGAAGACCCAGAGTTACCTCTGCTGCAGAGGATAAGTTAATTAGAGTTAACTGCACCTCAGATTGCAGCCCAAATAAATGCTTCACAGAGTTCAAGTAACAGACACATCTCAACATAAACTGTTCAGAGGAGACTGCGTGAATCAGACCTTTATGGTCAAATTGCTGCAAAGAAACCACTACTAAAGGACACCAATAAGAAGAATAGACTTGCTTGGGCCAAGAAACACGAATAATGGACATTAGACCGGAGGAAATCTGTCCTTTGGTCTGATGAGTCCAAATATGAGATTTTTGGTTCCAACCGCTGTGTCTTTGTGAGACGCAGAGTAGGTGAACGGATGATCTCTGCATGTGTGGTTCCCACCGTGAGACATGGAGGAGGGGTTGTGATGGTGTGAGGGTGCTTTGCTGGTGACACTGTCAGTGATTTATTTAGAATTCAAGGCACACTTAACCAGCATGGCTACCACAGCATTCTGCAGCGATGTGCCATCCCATCTGGTTTGCGCTTAGTGGGACTATAATTTGTTTTTCAACAGGACAATGACCCAAAACACACCTCCAGGCTCTGTAAGGGCTATTTTACCATGGAGAGTGATGGAGTGCTGCATCAGATGACCTGGCCTCCACTATCACCCGACTTCAACCGAATTGAGATGGTTTGGGATGAGTTGGACCGCAGAGTGAAGGAAAAGCAGCCAACAAGTGCTCAGCATATGTGGGAACTCCTTCAAGACTGTTGGAAAAGCATTCCTCATGAAGCTGGTTGAGAGAATGCCATGAGTGTGCAAAGCTGTCATGAAGACAAAGGATGGCTACTTTGAAGAATATAACATATATTTTGATTTGTTTAACACTTTTTTGGTTACTACATGATTCCATATGTGTTATTTCATTGTTTTGATGTCTTCACTATTATTCTACAATGTAGAAAATAGTAAAAATAAAGAAAAACCCTTGAATGAGTAGGTGTGTCCAAACTTTTGACTGGTACTGTATGTTTGTAATGTCTACCTGAAAGACAATGAACAATAAAATACACAATTTAACATGTAATGCATCATGATAGCCACAAGATGACAGTGGTGCAGATACTGTATAGGCCTACAGGTCCTGAGTAAAAGAGGGGGGGCTCACAACACCCCAATGAGACATAAGCTCCCCTAAATGCAACAAAAGTCCAACTTTAGTGGGGTCTCTAATGTAATCATTCTCCAATTTGTTTAAAATGCAATTTTGCCAGGCCTCCTGAGTGGTGCAGCAGTCTAAGGCACTGCATCGCGGTGTTGCTGCATCACTACAGCCTGGGATCGAGCCCAGGCCATGACCGGGAGTCCCATAGGGCGGCGCACAATTGGCCCAGCGTCGTCCGGGTTAGGGGAGGGTTTAGCCGGGAGGGCTTTACTTGGCTCATCGTGCTCTAGCGACTCCTTGTAGCGGGCAAGGCACCTGCAGGCTGACTTCGGTCGTCAGTTGAACGGTGTTTCCTCCGACACATTGGTGCGTCTGGCTTCCGGGTTAAGCGAGTGGGTGTTAAGAAGCGCGGTTTGGCGGGTCATGTTTCGGAGGACACATGACTTGACCTTCACCTCTCCCGAGCCCGTTGGGGAGTTGCAGCGATGAGACAAGATCGTAATCACGAAATTGGGGAGAAAAAGGGGTGGCGGTGGCTCTGCATCATTCGTGGGGGACAACATGTTTACTGTTGTTGCCTTGTTTCAACTGGGCCCTCACAGTTTCTAGCTGATATGAGCTGGACAGAGGACAGACACAGCTATATTTTCTTCCCCTATTTCAGCCCCTTTTCAGGTGTCCTGGCTTTTCTTTGTACAAAAATGATACATTTGTCAGCAAGATGCATCAATTAATTCAGGCTACAAGAGTGTAGGTCAAATGACAATCACTGAATGTCATTACAAGTTTTGGTGTTTTGTAACAGATGTCGCTTTCCATTCATCCAATGGCTGATGCACTGCTTGGATGCTGGAATTATTTTGGAGAAGACAAATGTACGCAGGTAGCCTAGTTTTTGAAGTGATTTGTTTGACAATGGTTGTGTTCATACCACATTAAAAGGTAATACATGTTTACCATTAAAATGCATGTCTTAGCTATTAGGTCCATAAAAAAAATGTAAACCACCAAATGTCACAGTATAATTCGCACTTGGGCCCATCCTTGAATGGAGCCTTTGGCCTAACTCACCATCAGTGACTTAAAATAGGGCTTGCATAGGCTAGCCCCATAATAATCTTCATGATCTGTGGATCTGTGAGGATAACTTATGCATGCTTTTTCTCTTCTCTCTCTCTCTCTCTCTCTCTCTCTCTCTCTCTCTCTCTCTCTCTCTCTCTCTCTCTCTGGCTACGTCTGAAATGACACCCTATTCCCTTTATAGTGCACTACTTTTGATCATGCAGAGTTGACCCCTCTGTTCAAAAGTAGTGCACTTGGATGCCATTTCAGACGGGACCTCTCCCTCTCTCAATTCAATTTCAATTTAAGGTCTTTACTGGCATGGGAAACGTGTTTACATTGCCAAAGCAAGTGAAATAGATAATAAACAAAAGTGAAATAAACAATAAAAAATGAACAGTAAACATTACACTCACAAAAGTTCCAAAAGAATAAAGACATTTGAAATGTCATATTATGTCTATATACAGTGTTATATTGATGTGCAAATAGTTAAAGTACAAAAAGGAAAATATATAAACATACATTTAGGTTGTATTTACAACAGGTCACAAATCTTGCTGCTGTGATGGCACACTGTGGTATTTCACCCAATAGATATGGGAGTTTATCCAAATTGGATTTGTTTTCGAATTCTTTGTGGGTCTGTGTAATCTGAGGGAAGTATGTGTCTCTAATATGGTCATGCATTTGTCAGGAAGTTAGGAAGTGCAGCTCAGTTTCCATCTCATTTTGTGGGCAGTGTGCACATAGCCTGTCTTCTCTTGAGAGCCAGGTCGGCCTACGTGGCCTTTCTCAATAGCAAGGCTATGCTCACTGAGTCTGTACATAGTCAAAGATTTCCTTAATTTTGGGTCAGTCACAGTGGTCAGGTATTCTGCCACTGTGTACTCTCTGTTTAGGACCAAATAGCATTCTAGTTAACTCTGTTTTTGTAAATTATTTACAATGTGTCAAGTAATTATCTTTTTGTTTTCTTGTGATTATGGTTGAGTCTAATTGTGTTGTTGTCCTGGGGCTCTGTGGGTATGTTTGTGTTTGTGAACAGAGCCCCAGGACCCGCTTGCTTAGGGGACTCTTCTCCAGGTTCAGCTCTCTGTAGGGGATGGCTTTGTTATGGAAGGTTTGGGAATCGCTTCCTTTAAGGTGGTTGTAGATTTTTTTCTGGATTTTGATAATTAGCAGGCATTGGCCTAATTCTGCTCTGCGTGCATTATTTGGTGATTTACTTTGTACACGGAGGATATTTTTTGCAGAATTCTGCATGCAGAGTCTCAATTAGGCCGATGCCTGCTAATTATCAAAATCCAGAAAAGATCCGTTAAATTCTACAACCACCTTAAAGGAAGCGATTCCCAAACCTTCCATAACATAACTCCCATTTTGTGAATTATTGGTTGGTGAGCGGACCCCAGACCTCACAACCATAAGGGCAATGGGTTATATTACATTTGACATTTTTCTCATTTAGCAGACGCTCTTATCCAGAGCGACTTACAGTTAGTGAGTGCACACATTTTTCATACTGACCCCCCGTGGGAATCGAACCCACAACCCTGGCGTTGCAAGCGCCATGCTCTACCAACTGAGCTACAGGAGGCCTATAACTGATTCGAGTATTTTTTGCCATATCCTAATTAGTATGCCGAATTTTATGTTCCTTTTGATAGCATCTCTCTCTCTCTGTATATACATTTGAGTTGAAAATACAATTAATAAAACATCGATCACATCTATGGCCTCGAGCTCACTGAGATGCGCTCGTATCTCGCATTTTCGCATTATTTCGCACCTTTTCGGAACGTGGTCTTGGCACCAAAATTCAAGCATTTCGTCATTCTATGAAAATGTGGCAACTTATGTTTTGGGTACGTCACGTTTGGTCCTTGCATAGGCTACTGTGGATTTAGAAGGATGATAGCATCTTGGTCCAACTTTTATATAATTTATTGCAATGAAGCACATTACAGCAGATACAGAAGCTTCCACATACCCTAGAACACAATCTATAAAAAATAATAGAAGGTCCGAGAAAGACTTACAAATTACAACATTGTTTTTCCCTTTATTATTGTAGTCTAGTAAAAAGTATACTATATCAACATTTATAACGTTTATTACCACACCTATAATGAATTTCCTTCTTATTTTGCGTAAGATAAAATGGTTGCGTCCTCAAATATTTTGTATTGACACTGTGATTGAACATGATGGGCAAAGAGTAGCCTACTACAATGAGTTCATTAATAATTAGGCTACATATACTCAGATCTCGCTCCTAACAGTAAAAGTATGCTACACAACGACATAGCCATCATAGACTCTCAATAGTTATTTTTTTTTTAATCTAACACATTGTATGAGATCACTTGACTATAGTATAGGCCTACGATATGCGTTTTAAACCACAACCAACGAGTATGTCTATACTTAGAAATATTACAAATCAATTCAATAGTTTACATTAATTTCACAGGATCACTAAAGGGTTAAATATTATTTACATTATTTTCATAATTACAATAGACAATTGCTGTTGATGAAAAATCGTTTAAATTAAATAAATAGCCTACTGTATTTAAGGCCTATCAGATAGCAAACGAATACTGTTAAATGGAAGAATCTCGCCTAAATTTCCCAAGAAGGCCTATGCGCTACAAGCCAACATCTTAAATCGTTCGTCATTGTTGGTCCAAGACAGGGTGTGCATTGCAACTGATAGGCCTATCCGTAGGATATTATCAGTTGGATAAAGGCTAAAGATAGATGGATCTAAAAAGAACACATGGGTCATGCGTTTTTTCTAGATTTGTGGTTGTTTAACTGTGTGGATAAAAACTATAGTAACCAATGTCCTTGGCGCAATTTTTCTCACACTCTCTTGGAGCCAACATCTCAGATTTCAACGGGGTTTCCGAAACCGGTGTGGCAGACGGTGAAATTCTTCTCCGTTTGGCTTGCTCAAAGATGCCAGAATCACTTGAATCAATCGACTTGATTGAAGACGGCGTCTCTATCCAGCTGGATTCGGATAAGTCTTTTGGTTTTGCCTCCTCAGACCCTCCGATGGGTGACCTTTCTGTTGGGATGGTGTCGGCGTCATCAACCAGGTAGTTGGAGGTGCCTGTTCTGCCACCAACAGAATTTGTGGGCCAGCAAGAGAGAACAGGGCTAGACTTACTGCAGTACTGGGGTGGTGTGCGTGTCCCCCAGCCGGATGGGTCGGTATAGTAACCTAGAGGTCTGCTTGAGCACCCTGCAGTGGGCAGGGGAAGTGCCTTTACTCCAGCCGCTGCATATGACAGCAGGGTGGCCGCGTTACCGGCAAAATCAGCAGCCGCGGCGGCATCGTATGCCGAGGCGGCAAAGTCCAGTCGGTTATTGGCAGGGGTGACAAACCATCGCTGCGGGGATGCAACTGTGGGCTCTTCGGTTTGCTGCGGGGATAGCAAGCTGTTACTAAGTGGGACGCTGCGGTCCGTGCCAGGACCAGTCCCTACGCCAGGGTGAAAGCGAGATTTGGCATAACTGCTGACAAATTGGTCCTGTAGGAAAGAACCAGCCATGGCATATCTCGCACCAGGCATGATCTGAGAGCGAGGCGAGTCACCCGGTGATGGCGTTAACCGGTCAATGTCGCAACCTGTGTAGACACTGAAAAGATGAGGGAGAAACATACAAACAAACTATGAATCATGAGAAATATCCGTCACTGCCAATGTGAAAGAATGGAACAAACTTTCACAAATACTAATTTGATAAAAATGCAGAAGGAACTAGGCCTAGGCCGACCAAAGTTTTTTTGGGGACATCATCAAATAAAGATTATCATCTAACCAAGTGGCCTGATAAAAAAAGTAACCATAATGTGGTTATTATAGTGGACTGCTTGAGGCCTACTGCAAATTATAATTAGGCCTATGCGTATTAATGTGTCCGCATTAAAATTAAACGAAAACTTGAACCTTGATAGGCTAATTAGTTATCGATGCTGATCACATTTTAAGATGATTGATATTGAAGAGCCAACGTGGACACAACATAGGTTATATACCAATCCTCGCTCCCAATGAACGCACGTTCCAAGAACTTGATAGGCCTATATCATATATGGCTATATATATATATATATATGGCTTCTCATTAATAGCCTATTTTGTTCATTTACAATAGCCTAACGAAAAGCCTAACATTCTCACAATATTACCAAAAACTTGCTGTATTAGAAATGTTGGTTAAAAGTTTTCCTGCGATTGAAATGTCTTTAAATTAAAATGTAGCATGAGCAAAAAAGAATGATGTATGATTAGGCTACACTTCATTTACATAAAAAGGAACTCTATCATTTGAATTGCATCAAATGGGTTCTGTCCAATTAATTGACCTATATTTACATTTACATTTACATTCAATTAGTTCCCACCCATTCACCCTATAGCCAGTGTCCTTTCAAAAAATTTTTTATTTAATTTAATTTATAATCGGGGAGAGGCAGAACCAAGCAAAACAAACGGGATTAAACACAAAGAATAAAAGCACAAATAGTAAATGACAAATAGTCTTACGTGTCATAGTTGTCCCGAAATCCTTTAGCAAATGGATTGTGGTCGATTTTTAGCTGCGTAATCTGCACAGAAAAAAGGAGGCGGATTTTAAGGAATAACAGGTGCTTCTTGTTTTCTACCGTTCCAAATCCTAATATACCAAACGAAATGTGGCTTTTTGATATAGGCAACAATACTATAATACTTAACGAATGGAATTATCGTCAATACGATTTTCAATAAGATTTTTCAATAAGATTTTCTTACATCGGTATTCTGGTAAGCTGTGACTGCGATGAACTGTGTTTCTGGGAAGGTGAACGTCTGTACTCTTCCAGGTTGGCTGGAGTCCTCGGTTCCATCTTCGTTGACTTCCACTACATGGAGCCTGGGCTGGTACTTGTGAAGGGATTGTAGAACCACCATCTGGAGGTACAAGTAAGGAAGAGATTCCATAAATGACCACGGTCAATTTCGAACTTAAAATTGGAGCCAATAAGCCATGGTATTTTCTTAATGTAGCCCAAAGGACCAACACTGAAGACCATTTTATAAAAATGGTTATTTAGACTTTAGATTATGATGAATTATTGGGGGAAACATAATAAGCTAACTATTGTGTAAATGCAGGTGTGAGCACAACAAACTCTCCTTACTCAATAGTTAATTGATGGTCTTTGAACGTTTCTGGTCATACTAGTTAACGTTTTGTTTTATAGCCTGTATCTAAAATTAAAAGGTCGTAGCTGACCTGTCCCGGGTTGTTTGAACCTCCTTTATTGTTCGTTAACTTCAGCTTTCCAAAGGAGATTTCTTGGCGCATCCAGTGCGCCCCGGTGTTTGGAGAGTCAGGGTGCATATACACCCTGTTTCCTGTGGAAAATAAAGACATTAAATACATTGAAATGCACTGCTATTAGAAAATATCATACAAATATAGATTTTCAATTATATTATATTATATATTTGTTTGATTGTATTAGGTCAATGTTGCGTGTTAGCTTGGCATTGCAGAATCAAGGCCTACGTAAAATAAAAAAAAGGCTATATTCTTATCTTAATTATCAACCATTATCCTCACTGTATATTTCACAGAGATGTAGGCTACAGGAACGTACCTGTCACATTTGTATCCGCTTTGCCACATGGTACCCACTTGCCACCTTGGAATCGCCAGTGATTTGGATCAGCAAGAATAACATCCACAAATATATTGTAGTGCGCCGTCGGGTCGAGACCAGAAATGTTGAAACTCAAAAAGGGGAACATCCGTCTGTAATAATAACAAATAAAAATGTTGTGCGCTGATGTGGTAATATCAGGCGATGTGTCATGCATAGCAGACCAACACTTTTGGTGATCTATCAAATTGTGAAAGTATTTGTGAAACAATCCAAGAAAAATATAGTCAGTTGAACATGTTCAATTATATTGAGAATATAGGCAATATATTGAACGAATTACAATTGCAATGACCTTCCATATCCCCCCCAAAAAAACGAAATCATGCGTATTAGGCTATTTTCACAATCTTTGCCTCCAAACTTGTGGTGAAGTGAATGTAACTGGAGAGGGATACCTACCGTCCTTGTTTAGTGATTATCATCTCTGTTTGATGTCTATGAAACTTCAGCCACAGGGCCCTGTTGCACAGATATACCTGCGCTTTCCCAGGCACCAGCCCAGCTTGCGCGGAGGAAAACTGGTAGAACGCCGCTCCTTGATAAGTGTGTCCATACTGTTGCGCGTATGGGTAACCCGCGGTTGGGTAGCCTTGCGGAGAACTGTTGGTCAGAAGACTGTTATACGCTCCATTAGTGATGACTGGATGGTGGGCCATATAACGACTCGGACTCCCAATAGAAAAAGCCGGGTGAGCTGGTCCATGTTGACTCGGATAGGGGAACATGGCACTTGGAGTTGCTGAGACTGACTGTGGTTGGCTAGACTGAGAAAGGATATACCTTTCTCCTGAAGATCCATCGAAATGATGACGAATTTCAGAGACTCCGTGGAGATCAGGAGAGAGTTTTCCTCTCTGGACGTCCCCTGATGCGTCCTTGGAATCGGAAAAATTGTCTGCCTCTGACTGATTCGTCATCCCCATGGATTTTTTTTTCAGAGGTGAACTTCTCTCCAGGTTGTCACTAGCAGATATAATTGTATGGTCCTGCAAGGCAAGCTCAGATCCATCGGAGCTTGGATAGCCACTGCCCACATTCAGACATTTCTTGGAGAGCACACTAGCTGGCAAGATGCAATTCTCGAGCTGCATAGCTCTCAATGACAAACCGCTATTAAGGCAAACTATATGCAAGCTTTTGTCCACGCCTAATAACTCTAATCTAGCAAACGAAAAAAACACCTTCCTATGGTTTGAGGCACTTTGAGTAAGAAAGCAAATAAGCCAATTGACACCATCCTGCAATCAGGAAAGATTTGCTTTTCAACACTCTTCCTTGCTAATGAAACAACTATTGCTATTGGTTAGCTCAAGACAGTAATTTAATTAGACAGCTCTTAATTGGGATAATCATCAAGGCTTTGTGCATATACCCCATTTGCTTGTAGAGACAATCAATCAGCATTATGTCATAATTTGATAAAAAATGATCAACTTTATGTGATATATAGATATCACACCTGTATGTTAACTATTTCATATCTTTATGCATCGCCACATGCTCATGTTGGTTGTAGAAACCAACATCAACACAAATAGGCCTGCCGGAAACATACAATTATGTTTTCCCCCTGTAGATTTTGACATTATTAAGGAAAATGTGCGTTATTTACCTATTAATGTGGTAAGAGTGGTAAAGTATGTTTACCGAGGAAACAAAAATATATTATTAACATAGCACAAATGACAGGCAATGACAGGCAGTGCACTTCATGCTTTAAAATGTTTGTGATATAGCGTGAAATCATGCCGTTCCTCTGAAGATGTGTTTATGAGTCCCAAGGCAGGTAAATATTTTATTACTCTGGTCTAAAGTTTTGAATCAGAGCACTCCAAACAGCGAGTGCACTGACAAATAAAACAACAGAATCAAAATCAGCAAGAATGAAAAAACAAAATCACCAATTAAATAACATTATGAAAATATTTTTTTAATTCGATGGACGTTGAGCCAAAGGAAGTTATTTCACCCAATTTCTATTTCCGAATTCTAACAAATGTATAAAATCTTAAGAATTCATGCGATTTTGTTTAATGATATTATAAAATATCACTGTAATTATTAAACGAGTGGACTCTTTTGAGTTGTGTTGTTTGATTAGCAGTTATAGGCCTAATTAATTATGCACAGGGAAAAAGTGAAAATCTGATATTCCTCTCAAATATATAGACTAACTTAAAAGGGAACTATTCTGAAGAAAAGGTCGATGTCATCTTGTCATCTTGACTATTTTTCAGTATTACAGCTTCATTGATGTGGGGCAGTGTGACAGGGTAATTGGACAAAATCCAACCTGAATGTTGTGGTCCAGAATGAGCCAAGACGATGCTGTGTGTTGCTTTACAAGGCTGGCAAAACTCCACATTTTACTTAAGCCTACTTATCGACTGAAATATGTAAACCTAATCCAAATATTCCTTGCATGGACATTTTGTTTTGATAAATATCACAAGGCCAGCCCCACATTCTATTTAAATCTCTCAAATCAAATCAAATGTTATTGTTCACATACACGTATTTAGCGGATGTAGCGAAATTCTTGTGTTCCTAGCTCCAATCTTTTCTTGAAGTGCATCAATGAAATTGTGTTTTTATGCTCCATATCAACACTATGATATGTAACTGCCGTTGATATTACGTTATTATTCGAAAATAGCATGTTCCTCAACATATAGGCATTGCAAAGCACATTGGTAAATGTCATGATAAGACAACAAACACATCGTTGTTCTTTCTAACTTCAGAGCCAGCTGTTTGGCTGCCATTGTCCTCCGCCCCAAACCTCAACAGCTTGAAATAGAGAACACAACTCAGTAGCCATGTGGAGTGTTCACAGTTATGCATTAACTCAGAGGGATCAACACAACTGATTACATTATTGTATACCCTTACCATACCCTTATGGTAAACCCTTGGTAGTCTTGCAAGTTCTAGCAAGTTCAGCAAATGCATTTATCAAGATAGGTGAGAAAACACAATGTGAACAATCAGAAGGAGTGCTGTGTAGCTGCATGGTTAAATTCCATTCCTACAGGTCAAGACAATTGACTAGTGAAAGTGGGAGGATGAGATGCTAATAACTGAAATAGCCAGCATAGCCTATTGGCAGAAATCAGTCAGGTTTGACTGGAGTAAAATATACAGAATACTTTTGATGTATGAAAAGTTCCTATGTTTTCTTGAGTCATAATTTTCTGAGGGAAAACAGCCAGGCTTGAAATAAAGCATCAAGTATCAGTATACTGAACATTACTTTGAATAAATGTTGCATTCTGTTTCAATAAAGTTGCATAAAGTCTGTGTTAAACAAGCCAAATTGAACGGTGCAAAACAAGCTCCCATCTCTGATAGTGGGGTATCCAGAGAGGTGAAAGGGTTTGCATTCTAATGAAGGGCTGTGCATCTGAGGCTAAGAAGAGAGGTCATTACAGCAGGGCAATAGGCTCCAGTAATCTATTCCTGTAAAACGTACAAGCATGGGCTTGCCTGTGCCTCCAACCAGGAGTTGGCGCAGGCCTTCCCATCCTCATTACAGCATTATGCTTCACTTCCATCACTGATCTTTAATAAGCAAACTGGGCTTGCTTTTTTCGAACCAACCAATGGTTGAATCATCCATGCAGCAGCAGCACCGTAGTTTGTTTTCTCCCCATGCTCTATTCCCATTTGTTTGTTATTAGCCCCAGTACTTTGTTCTTATTAGCCCAGCTAGTGGCCATAACCACAGAGGGACCAGGCTGATTATCCATGCCACGGCCAGTCCCTCAGGAGTTCATTGTGCAGGTTAGGGAGGGACTATACCTCAGGCTCGGCACACACCCTCCACTGACCAGACTATATGAAGACAATATGAAATAATGAAAGTTGAATCTGTTATAACCATAAGCCTTCTTGAAATGCATGGTTATAATGGGAGATATAAAGAACGATACTGCCTGTTAATGTCTTCAGTTCAATCCATTTGATATATTATTATTATTATTATATTATTATTATATATTGTTTTAGATATATTTTGTAAGAAACTTTACCTGTATGCCTATGGACAGCTCATTCAACTAAAGTTAATGTCCCCAAAACATCCTATTAGACCCATCATTATCATATTTCCCAGCATGCTCTGCATATAGATTTTTTAGGATTGTTTTTAATATCTGTATTTTTGCACATACATTGATTGATTAATCTTATGCTACACAAAGATAAATAACATAAATGTTTTATAAACAAATCCAAATCAGTTAGTTAGATTTATAGCACCAGTTACTAAAATGGTTGTTCCAGTTTAAATGTTTCATTCTGAATGCAGGTTACGGGTGAATAAAAATTCCAACTGTTGGATATCCTATCCCTGGCTGGATTCCAATAGGAATTACACATCACTTTGCAAGCCAGCATAATGTGACTTGCAGGCCTGATGTGGCCTGTAAACCAGGAGTTTCCGAACACCAATGTGTTAGGGTAAAACTAGGCCATCAAAGTAAGGCCTTATGATATATGTAATGTATTGTCATAAAGTTACATTTCTATGATAACATTCATCTTAGGTAATCATTTGGTGAAAGCCACATGCCTTTAAAAGGAAATAATTCAACAACCATGTCTCTGTCACTAACAAATACAGTCATGGGTGGCAACTCTACAATTCACTCGAAAAGCAAAGGCATCATGGGAAATATGCAAATGTGGCTTTACACCAAACAGTGTTAAAACAACACCCAAAATGACTTACTGTAACAGTGTTTTTGTTTAACACTAATAGGAGTTAACTCTAGGTCAACACTAGTGTTAAATAGAAATAACACTGGCAAGTGTAATGCAGTGTTACTTTTTACACTATGGAGATCTACATTAACACTCAAAATGTAACACTATAATCAGAGTACTTTTTACACTCTGTAGAGTGGGACCATATGTTATCTGAGATAGTGTTAAAATTAACTCTTTAAGTGTTGATTTAACACTGCAAAATGTACTGTGTACCATCAATAAAAGCATAAACGTTAGTTACAGTAAGGGCAGCTGTCCACCGCACCAAAACATCTGCCTATGGTTGCTAGCCAGGTCTCTTTTTAAGGTATTAAGGTATCTCCTTTTGACAATTATTGTAAATGTTAAAATATATAATAATAATATATAAATAATCTTTGAACATTTTAACCCTGAATTTTCAGTCAAGAACAGTATCATCCTTTTCCTTGATGTCCCAAAGAACTATGTTTGCCACCTGGGTCTAATCTAATCAATGTGGATGACAAGGAGAGAAAAAGCCTGAAAGTGAGCACCAGCTCAGGGACTTTACCTAATGCCCGGCACTGTCACATCAATGATGTGATCACAGCACACAAAATGACAACAAAATTATAGCCAGCAAGGATATGGGGACAGAGTGTGCTGCCCCAGTCAGATGCAATTCCTTTTTGTGCCTATGAAATGGCATCTCTCTTGTCGGATGGGTAAACATTTCCCTGTCAGGCCAGTAATAAGGAATGAAGCACACTGAGCTGAACTAAGAGGATAGAGCCAAGGTTATTTGTGATTCATGACAGGTAGTGGCTTATATTACAGTGGCACTAAAAATTTCATGGGAATGCATTTAAGATGCCCTTTAAGTTATTTATATGTTGTTTGCCAGACATCACATTGGAATTTTCATCAATAAATCAAGTTAGTAAGTATTTCTCTTTTTCTCTGCCGTTTGAATAAAAAAGAGGAAGCAAATCAATTCCCCCTAAACTTAATTAGTCCAACTCATTTCTCTTAAGCCTTTGTCTGTTTGACACTAACATACATGTTGGCCCCTGTGGTCTCCTGCAACCACAGATCTCCCACTGTCAGAAAGAATCAGGGTGCACTTTGGGAAAAAGACAGCTGGTGGTCTGCTAAGGGGCCAGTTGGACAGTTATGGATTTTAAAGCCTTATTAACCATCCTCCCAGCCATGTCATCTGAAGAAGTGTACTCCTATAGCCCTCATTATTGATGTCCTTTCACGTCCTCAAGTCAGCGATCCCGCCGATTCTTGACCACAAACCTTTACCTGGCTGTCAGTGAGTTACATAAAAGGGCAGATGACATAAGGTGTCTCTTTGAACACTCTTGACTCCAAACTAAAATGAAACTCTGGTCGCCAAGCTGTAATCACAAGCTTGCAAACCCTTGCACTTGGAATCTTGAAACTAATAAGAGACCTAACCTTTTCAGGGCATTGTCAAAGATAAAGTTAGTATGAGATCATCCTATTACACTTTCTTATATACACTGAGTGTACAAAACATTAGGAACACCTTCCTAATATTGAGTTGCACCGGTAGCGGTGTGTGGGTAAAATCACTGGGGAAGCCAAGTCATCAAAAAAAAGCCATATTACAACCTATTTATTGTGATAATTGTGTTGTTTGCTCTATAAGCTGTTAGTTCATATGCCTTGTCACCGTGATATACAGTGGGGAGAACAAGTATTTGATACACTGCTGATTTTGCAGGTTTTCCTACTTACAAAGCATGTAGAGGTCTGTAATCTTTTTCATAGGTACACTTCAACTGTGAGAGACGGAATCTAAAACAAAAATCCAGAAAATCACATTGTACTATTTTTAAGTAATTAATTTGCATTTTATTGCATGACATAAGTATTTGATCACCTACCAACCAGTAAGAATTCCGGCTCTCACAGACCTGTTAGTTTTTCTTTAGAAAGCCCTCCTGTTCTCCACTCATTACCTGTATTAACTGCACCTGTTTGAACTCGTTACCTGTATAAAAGAGACCTGTCCACACACTCAATCAAACAGACTCCAACCTCTCCACAATGGCCAAGACCAGAGACCTGTGTAAGGACATCAGGGATAAAATTGTAGACCTGCACAAGGCTGGGATGGGCTACAGGACAATAGGCAAGCAGCTTGGTGAGAAGGCAACAACTGTTGGCGCAATTATTAGAAAATGGAAGAAGTTCAAGATGACGGTCAATCACCCTCGGTCTGGGGCTCCATGCAAGATCTCACCTTGTGGGGCATCAATGATCATGAGGAAGGTGAGGGATCAGCCCAGAACTACACGGCAGGTCCTGGTCAATGACCTGAAGAGAGCTGGGACCACAGTCTTAAAGAAAACCATTAGTAACACACTATGCCGTCATGGATTAAAATCCTGCAGCGCAAGCAAGGTCCCCCTGCTCAAGCCAGCGCATGTCCCGGCCCGTCTGAAGTTTGCCAATGACCATCTGGATGATCCAGAGGAGGAATGGGAGAAGGTCATGTGGTCTGATGAGACAAAAATAGAGCTTTTTGGTCTAAACTCCACTCGCATGTTTGGAGGAAGAAGAAGGATGAGTACAACCCCAAGAACACCATCCCAACCGTGAAGCATGGAGGTGGAAACATCATTCTTTGGGGATGATTTTCTGCAAAGGGGACAGGACGACTGCACCGTATTGAGGGGAGGATGGATGGGGCCATGTATCGCGAGATCTTGGCCAACAACCTCCTTCCCTCAGTAAGAGCATTGAAGATGGGTCGTGGCTGGGTCTTCCAGCATGACAATGACCCGAAACACACAGCCAGGGCAACTAAGTAGTGGCTCCGTAAGAAGCATCTCAAGGTCCTGGAGTGACCTAGCCAGTCTCCAGACCTGAACCCAATAGAAAATCTTTGGAGGGAGCTGAAAGTCCGTATTGCCCAGCGACAGCCCCGAAACCTGAAGGATCTGGAGAAGGTCTGTATGGAGGAGTGGGCCAAAATCCCTGCTGCAGTGTGTGCAAACCTGGTCAAGACCTACAGGAAACGTATGATCTCTGTTATTGCAAACAAAGGTTTCTGTACCAAATATTAAGTTCTGCTTTTCTGATGTATCAAATACTTATGTCATGCAATAAAATGCAAATTAATTACTTAAAAATCATACAATGTGATTTTCTGGATTTTTGTTTTAGATTCCTTCTCTCACAGTTGAAGTGTACCTATGATAAAAATGACAGACCTCTACATGCTTTGTAAGTAGGAAAACCTGCAAAATTGGCAGTGTATCAAATACTTGTTCTCCCCACTGTATAGGCCTAAGGCCGAGACAATAAGAAGACACAGTGGCAGAATAAATTCAACCACACCTTTGTTTTATCACAAAACTGGAGAGCAACCTCTGTCCGGTGAAGTCCACAAAGCATATTGTTACATGACCTACAGCATGGTCAAGCAAATTAATGTTTTCAACATTTTCGGAGTACTATAAAACTATTGATTTAGAACCACGGAGAGTTACCACAAGTCGCAAAGAAAGCAGGAGCTGCCTCCACTATTCCTGCACCATTTCAACTTCAACATTTCAACATCATCAAATCACCTATGCTTAGTCTAAAACAGTGAAAACTAAAATATACCAAAAACAAGCTAAATCTGATGTGGCTGTCCATGGTTCTGATTTCTCTCTCTCTATGTGTGTATGTGTGTGTGTGTGTGTGTGTGTGTGTGTGTGTGTGTGTGTGTGTGTGTGTGTGTGTGTGTGTGTGTGTGTGTGTGTGCATGTGTGTGTGCATGTGTTCGTGCAAGTAGAAAAAACATGTTGACTCACCCTACACCCTACGCCAATGCCATCATCCTCTCTTTCATGTTGATGAAACGGTCTATGATTCTGTCATACAGTGCTTGCCTTTAGTTTTTGTTGTCCTAGGCTACCTGGCTAAAATGCTTGCTCGCTAGCCTAACTTCCTTTCAGGGGCAACGATGAGCCAGCTAGTTAACATTAGCCTACTACATCTGGCTACATATTGAACTTCCATCCTCTGAGGCCAGGGGCACAATGTATGAGTTTATGGTTGGATCACAATCGCCGTTATAATCATTGGCCAGTACGGCGAATTAAGTAAAAAGTCCAAATCCCTATCTCTATCCATGGCTAATTTAGGAAAGGGACAGTTTTAGCTAGCTAGCTATCCACTGGAGGATAACAACACAACGAGATGCAACAATTCCAGTTTTTTCTGTCAATTATGTTTTGCTCCCGATGTGATTTGATTGGTGTGAAGCCAAATCCAAACTGGCTTCCCGTAACACTTTTTTTTGGTGCGCCAGGACCGTTCACAGTTGAGCTCACTCAGTTTAGCTCAATGTTGATTGGCCAAATGCTCGCTGGTGTCCCTTGCATTCAATGCTACAGGTGGCAACAATGCCATACTCTTTTTGACCAGACAGCATCAGATAGATGGGCTACACATAGAGAGACAGAGGGGCGCTATTTTGCTCGATTGGATGCTTTCTCCGGTAAGATACATTCAACCTCTTGCGAATTGAAGGAAAATGATGAAACACAGAGAGAGACGAAAGATAAATTATTTGATATGTGTTTTTGGGGAATTTTTTTGGGAAAGCCTGGCTTCCCTTGGCATCCATGAATACACTGGTTGCATCCCCTTTTGCCCTCAAAACAGCCTCAATTCGTCGGGGCAATGTGTCGAAAGCGTTCCACAGGGATGCTGGCCCATGTTGACACCAATGCTTCCCACAGTTGTGTCAAGTTAGCTGGATGTCCTTTGGGTGGTGGACCATTCTTCATACATACGGGAAACTGTTGAGTGTGAAAAGTTTTTGACACACTCAAACCGGTGCGCCTAGAACCTACTACCATACCATACCCCGTTCAAATGCCCCATTAACTTAAATATTTTGTCTTCCCATTCACCCTCTGAATAGCACACATACAGTACCAGTCAAAAGTTTGGACACACCTGCTCATTCAAGGGTTTTTCTTAATTTTTACTATTTTCTACATTGTATAATAATAGTGAAGTCTTCAAAACTATGAAATAACAGTGTTAAACAAATCAAAATATATTTTATATTTGAGATTCTTCAAAAAGCCACCCTTTGCCTTGATGACAGCTTTGCACACTCTTGGCATTCTCTCAACCAGCATCACCTGGAATGATTTTCCAACCATCTTGAAGGAGTTCCCACAAATGCTTAGCACTTGTTGGTTGCCTTTCCTTCACTCTGCCCTCCGACTCATCCCAAACCATCTCAATTGGGTTGAGGTCAGGGGATTTTGTAGGCCAGGTCATCTGATGCAGCACTCCATCACTCTCCTTCTTGGTAAAATAGCCCTTACACAGCCTGGAGGTGTGTTGAGTCATTGTCCTGTTGAAAAACAAATGATAGTCCCACTAAGCTCAAACCAGATTGGATGGCGTATCGCTGCAGAATGCTGTGGTAGCCATGCTGGTTAAGTATATAAATCACAGACAGTGCTACCAGCAAAGCACCCCCACACCATAACACCTCCTCCTCCATGCTTTACAGTGGGAACTACACATGCAGAGATCATCCGTTCAACCACACCGCGTCTCACAAGACACAGCGGTTGGAACCAAGTCTCCAATTTGGACTCCAGACCAAAGGACAAATTTCCACCAGTCTAATGTCCATTGCTCGTGTTTCTTCAACCAAGCAGGTCTATCCTTCTTATTGGTATATTTTAGTAGTAGTTTCTTTGCAGCAATTAGAACATGAAGGCCTGATTCACACAGCCCCCTCTGAACAGTTGATGTTGAGATGTGTCTGTGACTTGAACTCTGTGAAGCATTTATTTGGGCTGACATTTCTGAGGCTGGTAACTCTAATGAACTTATCCTCTGCAGCAGAGGTAACTCTGGGTCTTCCATTCCTGTGGTGGTCCTCATGAGAGACAGTTTCATCATAGCGTTTGATGGTTTTTGCGACTGCACTTGAAGAAACTTCAAAGTTCTTGAAATGTTCCGTATTGACTGACTTTCATGTCTTAAAGTAATGATGGACTGTCGTTTCTCTTTGCTTATTTGAGCTGTTCTTGCCATAATATGGACTTGGTCTTTTACCAAATAGGGCTATCTTCTGTATACCCCCCTACCTTGTCACAACAGAACTGATTGGCTCAAATTAACTTTTAAGAAGGCACACCTGTTAATTGAAATGCATTCCAGGTGACTACCTCATGAAGCTGGTTGAGAGAATGCCAAGAGTGTGCAAAGCTGTCATCAAGGCAAAGGGTGGCTATTTGAAGAATCTCAAATATAAAATATATTTTGATTTGTTTAACACTTTTTTGGTTACTGCATGATTCCATATGTGTTATTTCATAGTGTTGATGTCTTCACTATTATTCTACAATGTAAAAAATAGTAAAAATAAAGAAAATCCCTTGAATGAGTAGGTGTGTCCAAACTTTTGACTGGTAGTGTACATAATCAATGTCTCAATTGTCTAAAGGCTTAAAAATCCTTCTTTAACCTGTCTCCTCCCCTTCATCTACATTGATTGAAGTGGATTTTACAGGTGACATCAATAAGGGATCATAGCTTTAAACTTGATTCACCTGGTCAGTCTATGTCATGGAAAGAGTGGGTGTTCCTAATGTTTTGAACACTGAGTGTCCAGATGTCCGGATTTCACCATGTTTGAACTCAAGCTCTTGGACTGGAGCACCAATAAACAGCTGTGGAATTCCTGACAGATGAACTCACCAAAATCAGCAATGTTGTACAATTTCGTAGTTTTTTAAAATATTTTTTACATATGACAATACCAAACAGCACTATAGATAGCTAGTACGATATTCCTTTGGATTATAGGATTCTCTACAACTGCTTTGCCAAGCTAAATCACTGATGTGTATTAGAAAGGGTTATCGGGGCTAGGAGGATATAATGACAGAAATCACAAAGTGTAGAAAAGGGCTAATGTTCCAACTAAAACTTATTTTATCACCTGCTACTGACCTGTTATCAAATGTTCAGTTTGTTGCTAGTCTCTTTAAAAATTAACTGGACTGTGTGACCCTGTGAGTGCAGCTGGGGTTTGTGACCATTTTGTTATTTCTGCTGCCATGCACTGTCAGACGTCTACAAGTGAAGAACATCGGCCACTGTCCCTAGTAAGCCCATGGCATAAAAAATTCAGGCTAACTCTAATTTAAAGCCCTTTCTGATGAAAAGCACACAAAAATGAAACTGACTCATGCCAAATGAATATCACTGAATCGCTGTGATTGTGGGGTTGATGTTTGTAACGTTGAAATTATTTATAAAACATCAATTTCATTTTAACAGTACCCATGCCATGAAGTGTGCACATTTTCCTTCAGCTTCCTCAGAGTTTTTATCCACTGGGCCTAAATCTAATGATTAAAAAAATTATACTCTCCAGTATCCTCAGCATTGCCCTTTTAATAGATCATACCAAGCATGTAGGTACAAGCTGCTACAATCCCAATATCTGCAAAGAGACACACAAGTAAAATCACATTAATACATTTGCGGAATGTTAAGAAAATGTTAACCTGAAAACCACATAAGCATATTTATATATTTTGTGACAAAAACAAAAACCTGCAAATCGTATTCATGGGAAATTAGTGGATATTGCGTAAAACACCAAGATATGAAATTGAGGGGCAGTTTCCCGGACACAGATTCAGCCTAGTCCTAGACTAAAAAGCACATTCAATGGAGATTCTCTATTGACCTTTCTTTTTAGTACAGGACTAGTCTGAATCTGTCTCTGGGAAACCACCCCTAAATGTACAATAAAAATTCCCCTCTGCACAGAAAATACAATATTCTCAGGCAAGGTGCAGAAGAGAGGATATTTTGAAAATAGGAGCAAACAGCCGATTGTCGCGTTACAAGAATAATCTTCATTAAAGTAGCAAGCAACAACAGCAGGCCAACACGCGGCTCATTGGGAATGCAGTGTGAAAAGAGAGACCCACAGATTATCGCTCTAACTCATGTTTAATTTATCCTGGAGCAATACAGTCAGGCTCCCTCTCTGTCAAAGGAATAGTGACTGATAAAAGCTGGAATACAACCCAAAAAGGCAAGGCCAGAAATAACACAGCCACACAGTCACTGCACAAAATGGCTGAGTGAACGCTCGAGAGTGAAAGCATTAGAGACATCTTCAATATGTTTAGCACAGCTTCACAGCAGCGTCATATCACTGGTTTATGTCCATTCATATTTCAGGAAGAGCCCCATCTCTAAGGAAAGTTAACAATGAGGTGTTCACGCAACAGCTAGACATGATATGCTAAACCTTTGCAGTAATCTCAAACTTCAGGAAGAATATCTACGCCAGCACTATAGGCCTACACACAATACGTTTGATAATAGAAATAAATAAAAAACATCTAAGCAATAAAAGTAGACAAACCGTGTCCTTGCCATTCAACTATGAGAGGTAGCCCTCAGCCAATTTCTGTGTGCTGTACAGTGTGCCTGACTCTTTCCTCCTCCCCATGGCAAAGTGAAATGGAATTGCCTCTCACATTCAAAGACAGCTCTGTGAAGGTGATAATAGAACTACTCCCTGCTGTCTGCAGGCAGGAAATAGGAAAGTGGCATATGGGGCCAGGAACCAAATAGAAAGGAGAGGCGCCCAGGCAAAGGAGGAAACCAAAGGAAAGGTTAATGATCATTTCTGAATTCTACAGGGAGAAACTACGCTCCAAGTTGAGAGGGAAAAAATGTGACATGATTGTCAGACTGACTTACATCTCTTCTTTATGACAAACAAACACAGGTGAAAAACAGTAATATCTTCATGCCGCTTTAAAAAACAAGCTATGACAATAATGTAGGCTGCTGCAGCAAGAGATGTCAAATTGAATTGACATTGAATTAACTAGATGACCTGAAACTGAGTATTGGAGTTCTCACAAGTACAAATCACTGTGTTTATGTTATATGTTACAAATAAACCAGTATATATTGCATACAGTAAATGACACAGAATTAGACTGTCACACTGCCTCTCATGTGGACATGAGATACACAAGGGTGAAGGTGAGGAATAGAAGCATACCTGGTAGATATACACTCTGGAAGGGCTCCACCGTCACCATGGCACCACCTGCATGCTCCGACAAGAACCTCTGCTAGGTGTTAATATGGTCTCCAGACAGCCTGCAGTTACAACCAGGGTGGCTTTGATAGCCAGTCACCAGCACCATCTCAGGCCTGCAGCACAAGAAGGACTTGCGAGTAGCTGTGCCAATCCATAAATGACCGGACACCTGCACCAAAATGGGTATAAATTGGGCAGATGGGTCTGATGAGAAATTGGTGTGAAAAAAATTAAACAAAGGACATGTAGAGATCTCTTTTACAACATGCCTGAGTGAAAACATGAGAATGAGCGCTGCAAGTGGATTGCGGAAGGTGTGCTTACATTAAGCGGGATGTACATTAGCAGTGGAAGAACTTGCTTTCAGTTTTTCACCCTGTTACCACACCTTGGCTGAGACAGTTTGTAGCCTTTCAGCACCCGAGACTGGATACCCACCTTTTAAGTATCAATTAAATCAGCAGTGGGACTAAGGAATCCATCATGAAGCAATTTGCACTGTGCTGCTCTGCTGCTGAGCCTTTGTTCACATTCATTTTAATGTTTTTTTCTTTCTAGATAAAAGGTATTCGAAGAGGTGGATGACAACTGTTGAAGGGAACAGAATTAACAATTATTGCAACTGAAATAGATTGCGCTAATCCTCATAAACTGTGCTTTCCATCTTTCTATCAAACAAGAATAAAGAGACACAAACAAACACAGCTATTATACCTGTTCACAATTATAAGAAGATTAATCATATTCTATAATGATGCACTGCAGTAACATAGTATAAACCAGCCTTTAGTCTTGAAATCTTTGGTTGTTTAGTACACTACTCACTCTGTTTAGCACATGGCCTCACATGTGAATCCTTAAAGAGGTGGGTGGAGCTAAGGCTTAAGAGGGTGTGAATGATGCTGAATGGGTGTAGACAAAGAAGAACTCTACAGTAGGTTTACCAAAACATTCAAGGTCTATTTTCTCAAAAGTGAGGTTACAAGTTCATCAACTTTCAAAGCAGAATTACTTTCCCATTGTTCTTCAACTGCAGTGTATGAAAGACAATTTATTAGCTCTGAGTCTACTTTTATCCAATGTAAAAAAACACATCTTCAAATGTTGCTACATAACACCGAATCGAGCCGGTCGGTCACATGTGAGTTTTAGCTACATATATTCACAGGGACATCTCCTGAACCTGACATAGAGATCATTGGAACCTGACAAGATAACACTTAAACACAGAGGTGACATGACAGTGTCTTCAGAGCCAGAGGGATCGATACTTAGCTTAGCTCAGTGGGCATCTGAGCAGTTATACTGCAATGTTTATCCGCTTCAATATCAAGTCCTACCAGATTCAGTAGCACTACATTTTTTTCGAATTAAGTAGTAATAATGGTGAGGTTCCTTAATCTTCAAACTATAGAATGCCTGGTAGAGGTTCCTGTAAGAAATTCTGAAGGTCTGTTCAAATGGTGACCTTTGGGTTACTGCAAGTGAGGTGATGTGACTGTCGTGGCAGGTAGGATGACTTACACAAATGAGTAAGACAGCCAGAGCTATAGAAAACAAAACCCCCATCATCTGTAGAGCTGCACATTCATGAGAAATTGAAAGATGTCACTGAACAGCATTAGATGTCCCAAAGGGTGAACAACAACATCTCACTGTATTATCTCTACCGATACTGTCACTGTACATCTCCCCTTTTCAACCCATCTAAATCTATATCCTTAAATAAAAAATCAAATATTTCCTTCAAATATTCAACAGTCGCTTTTTCCCTCCGAGAGGTAAGGAGTGTGGTTTAATAATGCAACTACACAGGGATCTCCCAGTGTAGGTCTCTACAGACATGGCAGAGTAGCTCTGGTCTGTGTTGTGGAGCTATAGTGTTTCTGGACAAGATCATCACACACACAGGGACATTGAGATACTACTCCCTAATCTATGGGACTATCACACAACTTGAACTTACTCCAAATCCAAGCAGTTCTATGCTACACATATTTAGATCAATCTATCGGCCATCTGTTGATCTAAATCATGGTTCGACTGCCAGTTCTAAATGTATTGTGTAAAACAGTAGCTAACATATTTGCTTGAAGAAGGCTGGCCTATAAGACACCCACATATTGTTATATCTTATGTAATTCTATGGGTTGTGTAAATGCAAAAACCACAGGGACAAGAAATGAAGAAGAAAATGAAAAACATATTTCTTGTCTCGATGCAACGGCAGAACAGGGTCCCTAACTTGCAGATTAGGGCACTGGGAGCACTTTGCAGGTTCTTGTCACAGGTATGATGGGGGAGATTTGCGCTTGCTGTCCCCAGATAGAGAAAGGTGTGAAGAAAATATGCAGCCAATTTGTCTTGCACTGAATCAAAATTGAGAAAAACATAACCTGCATATATTCTGGATCATCTAAAACTGTCGGACACAGATTGGATATGACTCAAATTCTAACTACTACCAAACATAAGATTAAGCATGAAAGAGATAAAAAAATAAGAAATATATCAAATCCATGAAGTTCAATCTAATCTCACAGACAAAAGAGAGAGATAGAGTGATCCATGGGCAATTGGCGGGGCTAACAGCAGGCAGGAACATTACATATGGTGTGCCATTTTCACAGCTTCGACAAAGAGAACGCAAAAAGTGCTACGTCTCACTATCCAACACTGTTAAAACATTAAACAGATTTACCATGGTAACAAAGACTCCAGGTGAATTTACTAAGCACTCATTATCAAAAACAAATAGTGAAGAGAGAGATGGATATTCAACAGGGATACAACAATGTCTGAGTAGAAGAGCAAAGAGACTGGGCATTAATGAAGCCATCATCCTCCCACTAATGCAATGAGGTGTCAGTCAGGGAACTGGCCTGCCAGAATGACTTTCAGTTCTACCCAAGCCAGATGGTTTGTTAACACTGAATAAATAACTGGATTTATGTGTGGACCTCTATAGCAGGGTTCATGTACATATATACAGGAAAACATGATGGTCATCAGAAGGAGAATAAAGCTATGATCTAGTAACCTGGATAGTGTGTGTTACCAAGGAAAGGTTTCTGCTGCTCTAGAAGTTGACTAACATGTTCACAGTGTCTAAAGCTGTTCTGTTGACAAAGTGTTAAGATGGGAGCCTTTGTCAACATAACTGTACACAGCTCACACCTAAAAGTGTGATCCACCAAGTCCTCCTCCACTTCAATTTGTTAACATCATTAGATAGATCACTCCACCTTTTCCTATGGTGTGAACTGGTATCAATTATTTAGCTGTCTTTCAATTATTATATATTGTTAAAATACCTGCTAATGAATTGTGAAACTAAGTGTTATGGTGTGATTGTGGCGGCTTCACTGGAACGATTCACTACATTTACAGCAGTATGCAAGCACCTTTTTCAATTACAGTATATCTTTAGTGGTTTTCATTCATTAGGCCAGTAGTTGGTGTGAGGGTGTCCACCTTACACATAGACAAAGGCGTTTCTGGTTTTGTTATTTGCCACCTTCATTACAGGCCAAAAGCAGAGGCCTCTACCTGCAGAGGGATTCGGAGGAAAACAAAGGAGTGCCCACTGTGATTTTCACCAGGGGCTTAGAAATTCACACCTATACGAGGTGTTGTTTTTAAGGCTGATAAACATGTGTGAAATTTAAGGGGTAGAGTAGAATGAATACTTAATCCAAAAATAGATTTTATGACATAGAAATCAAGAGAATATTGAGGCTGAGATTGTCGTTTCTTAATCTCCATGTAAAACAAAAAGAGGAAAGAAAAAATGTGCAGTAGAGCAGCAGTGTATCTTAGATACCAGAGTGGTTGTTCTAATTGAAGCTGAACATGGCCATATGGGCAAGTGTGAAAATAGAATGTCCAAGAAATGCATAAGGATTTATGAGGTACATGAAAAAACACAGCATTTCCAGTATTACCAGTCGGATACTCAATTCCCAAATATCTCATCAACGAATGACAAGTTTATCATGACAGTTAATACAAAGATGCCTCCGCAGACAAATTCAACAACAAAAAAATAATTTTCTAAGAAAATGAAAAAGGAGAAATGGTGTGGGCAAACGATTATTTGTATAACATGCCGAATTTCTAGTCCCTAAAAATTACAAGATCAAAGGATGAATAACATAGTGCATATGAGTTGCTCCTCCTCCCCTGGCATTGGTGATGTGCAGAGGCAGCCTGTTATTGAAGGTGTTAATTGGCAAATTCAGTACAAGTCAAGAGCATGTTCCCTGTCGTCCTCGCCCAGCAAGGCTAGGTCATTAAACCGAGAATGGATTCTCTCATGCTGCCTTAACCCTTGAAATGCAAGTTATAATTTTATTCCACTACCCCCCCCACCCCCACGCTCCAACCCACCCCCATGTGTTATAGTGAAAAACAACCTACATCGATGCAACAGAGGGGCATCGAAGAAGAAGGCATTTCGTTTGGGCTATGGCTTTCAATATCACAACCGTAATGCCCACTATCTACCAACTATTCTGCAATAAGTATCTACCAATTATTCTGACAACTATTCTCATGATAATCTTTCTACAACACAGCCATGAGATGTTATATTTTCATATACGCTATGAGGCCATGTCAATAAGGGCCATAACTCTTGGAGCTGTTAACGTGATGTTGAAAAATTAATCAGACTCAATGTGAATTAGTAACAGATTTTAACAACAATGGCATTATCAAAATCACACTGATCACTACTCATGTGAACCTGTGTACCATCCAGCCTCCAGGTCCCCTGAAATCGGAGGCTCCTTTGGGGTTCGGGGTGCGATCTCACCACTGCCTCTGTCATCTTTTGCTGTGACTGTAAAATCTGTTCTCCAGAAATCAGGGCTCTCAAACCAGCACTGAAACAAACACAGCATGGAGAGAGGGGCCGTTCTGAGACTTTCCAAAGGCAACAATGGCTTCAACACATTTAATCTGACACTGGTAAATCCTACTGCTTTGACACAAAGAGCAAGATGCAGCTCAGCGCATGGTATGGAAACTGTGAGGTGATACGTTGGGCTCACTATGCCAGGAGATTTGGCAGTCCCATTGTGACCAGCCTGCAGATAACAGAATATGTTTCTCTCATGAGTTGTTAATTGTCTGCGTGACATTGATGTTGAGACGCTGTTCTGGCCAGGTGGCCTTATTACAGTGGCTGGGCATGTGTAGACAGACATCTAGATTGTAGCCTTTTTTTTTGCAAAACATCACAAAATGTTAAGATGGAAAAGGTAAACACATGTTTAGAAGAGGAGAAAATTTGTAAGAGAGAATACAAACATTTAAACTAATTATTCCTTCGAAGATCATAATATATAATAACTGTAGAATATGGTAGAATAATGTTCAGTACCAAGATAGTTTGCTTTTTACATTACAGTAAGAACACATTTGTACCTGTCTGGGTCATAACATTTACAATATGGTGGGTCTGTCTACTGTATGTCAATAAGAAAAGCCGAAGAAAGAAGCCATTGTAAACAATGCAGCAATTAGAAGTCTCGGCCTACTAATTCAACTTCCCAAATGTTGGTGGTAATTAAAAGGGTTAATCAAACTTCCTGTTAATTAACACTACATACTAATTCTAGAATCTGTCTTCCTTTTCTATCTAACAAATATTTTATATTTTTTCCAGACGTTCTGGTAAACAGAAGTGGCATGGCTCTATAGAGGGTTTCCATCAAAAACATTTGAGTGAATAATTTCACAGTGACTAAATTAGATATGGTGTGGATATGCATGTTGGCCTTATGCAATGTTGATATGTAATGTATGTTTATTAATCATTGTTCAGTTTGACCTGTTTGTGTCCAATGTAATTATACAGTACTGTAGAATATTACAGCTGGATATTGGTCGGCTTTATGACTACGATGTAATGTAGGTGTAGCATTGTATGGATCTCTCCTGACTGATAAGGAACACAAAATAAATTGGTCTTTGACATAAATAATCAATAACAAGTGGTTGAAGAAATACTGTACATGTAAACAGTGCATCTTAGTGTAAAGTATTCAAATACACACTGATTTGGAGCATACTGTACAGTACTATTGTAAACAGTGCATCTTAGTGTAAAGTATTCAAATACACACTGATTTGGAGCATACTGTACAGTACTATTGTAAACAGTGCATCTTAGTGTAAAGTATTCAAATACACACTGATTTGGAGCATACTGTACAGTACTATTCTTCACTGACTGTGATGTGTTAATGTGGTGTTAAAGTACCATACTGCAAACACCACGTAAGTCTGTCACTAGGGGAATTTGTTCAGTAATTATGAAAAGCTCAATACGGATATCATTTCATTTTGAGTAAACATATACAGTGGGGGAAAAAAGTATTTAGTCAGCCACCAATTGTGCATGTTCTCCCACTTAAAAAGATGAGAGAGGCCTGTAATTTTCATCATAGGTACACGTCAACTATGACAGACAAAATGAGGAAAAAAAATCCAGAAAATCACATTGTAGGATTTTTAATGAATTGATTTGCAAATTATGGTGGAAAATAAGTATTTGGTCAATAACAAAAGTTTCTCAATACTTTGTTATATACCCTTTGTTGGCAATGACACAGGTCAAACGTTTTCTGTAAGTCTTCACAAGGTTTTCACACACTGTTGCTGGTATTTTGGCCCATTCCTCCATGCAGATCTCCTCTAGAGCAGTGATGTTTTGGGGCTGTCGCTGGGCAACACGGACTTTCAACTCCCTCCAAAGATTTTCTATGGGGTTGAGATCTGGAGACTGGCTAGGCCACTCCAGGACCTTGAAATGCTTCTTACGAAGCCACTCCTTCGTTGCCCGGGCGGTGTGTTTGGGATCATTGTCATGCTGAAAGACCCAGCCACGTTTCATCTTCAATGCCCTTGCTGATGGAAGGAGGTTTTCACTCAAAATCTCACGATACATGGCCCCATTCATTCTTTCCTTTACACGGATCAGTCGTCCTGGTCCCTTTGCAGAAAAACAGCCCCAAAGCATGATGTTTCCACCCCCATGCTTCACAGTAGGTATGGTGTTCTTTGGATGCAACTCAGCATTCTTTGTCCTCCAAACACGACGAGTTGAGTTTTTACCAAAAAAGTTCTATTTTGGTTTCATCTGACCATATGACATTCTCCCAATCCTCTTCTGGATCATCCAAATGCACTCTAGCAAACTTCAGACGGGCCTGGACATGTACTGGCTTAAGCAGGGGGACACGTCTGGCACTGCAGGATTTGAGTCCCTGGCGGCGTAGTGTGTTACTGATGGTAGGCTTTGTTACTTTGGTCCCAGCTCTCTGCAGGTCATTCACTAGGTCCCCCCGTGTGGTTCTGGGATTTTTGCTCACCGTTCTTGTGATCATTTTGACCCCACGGGGTGAGATCTTGCGTGGAGCCCCAGATCGAGGGAGATTATCAGTGGTCTTGTATGTCTTCCATTTCCTAATAATTGCTCCCACAGTTGATTTCTTCAAACCTAGCTGCTTACCTATTGCAGATTCAGTCTTCCCAGCCTGGTGCAGGTCTACAATGTTGTTTCTGGTGTCCTTTGACAGCTCTTTGGTCTTGGCCATAGTGGAGTTTGGAGTGTGACTGTTTGAGGTTGTGGACAGGTGTCTTTTATACTGATAACAAGTTCAAACAGGTGCCATTAATACAGGTAACGAGTGGAGGACAGAGGAGCCTCTTAAAGAAGAAGTTACAGGTCTGTGAGAGCCAGAAATCTTGCTTGTTTATAGGTGACCAAATACTTATTTTCCACCATAATTTGCAAATAAATTCATTAAAAATCCTACAATGTGATTTTCTGGATTTTTTTTCTCAATTTGTCTGTCATAGTTGACGTGTACCTATGATGAAAATGACAGGCCTCTCTCGTCTTTTTAAGTGGGAGAAGTTGCACAATTGGTGGCTGACTAAATACTTTTTTTCCCCACTGTACACTACCAGTCAAAAGTTTGGACACACATACTCATTCAATGGTTTTTCTTTATTTGCACTATTTTCTACATTGTAGAATAATAGTGAAGACATCACAACTATGAAATAACACATATGGAATCATGTAGTAACCAAAAAAGTGTTAAACAAATCAAATATATTTTATATTTGAGATTCTTCAAATAGCCACCCTTTGCCTTGATGACAGCTTTGCACACTGTTTGCATTCTCTCAACCAGCTTCATGAGGTAGTCACCTGGAATGCATTTCAATTAACAGGTGTGCCTTCTTAAAAGTTAATTTGTGGAATTTCTTTCCTTCTTAATGCGTTTGAGCCAATCAGTTGTGTTGTGACAAGGTAGGGGTGTATACGGTAAAAGACCAAGTCCATATTATGGCAACAACAGCTCAAATAAGCAAAGAGAAACAACAGTCCATCATTACTTTAAGACATGAAGGTCAGTCAATACGGAAAATGTCAAGAACTTTGAAAGTTTCTTGAAGTGCAGTCGCAAAAACCATCAAGCGCTTTGATGAAACTGGCTCTCATGAGGACCGCCACAGGAATGGAAGACCCAGAGTTACCTCTGCTGCAGAGGATAAGTTCATTAGAGTTACCAGCCTCAGAAATTGGAGCCCAAATAAATGCTTCACAGAGTTCAAGTCACAGATACATCAATCAATCAATCAATCAATTTTATTTTATATAGCCCTTCTTACATCAGCTAATATCTCGAAGTGCTTTACAGAAACCCAGCCTAAAACCCCAAACAGCTAGTAATGCAGGTGTAGAAGCACGGTGGCTAGGAAAAACTCCCTAGAAAGGCCAAAACCTAGGAAGAAACCTAGAGAGGAACCAGGCTATGAGGGGTGGCCAGTCCTCTTCTGGCTGTGCCGGGTGGAGATTATAACAGAACCATGCCAAGATGTTCAAAAATGTCCATAAGTGACAAGCATGGTCAAATAATAATCAGGAATAAATCTCAGTTGGCTTTTCATAGCCGATCATTAAGAGTTGAAAACAGCAGGTCTGGGACAGGTAGGGGTTCCATAACCGCAGGCAGAACAGTTGAAACTGGAATAGCAGCAAGGCCAGGCGGACTGGGGACAGCAAGGAGTCACCACGGCCGGTAGTCCCGACGTATGGTCCTAGGGCTCAGGTCTCTCAGTTGGCTTTTCATAGCCGATCATTAAGAGTTGAAAACAGCAGGTCTGGGACAGGTAGGGGTTTCGTAACCGCAGGCAGAACAGTTGAAACTGGAATAGCAGCAAGGCCAGGCGGACTGGGGACAGCAAGGTGTCAGCATGCCCGGTAGTCCTGACGTATGGTCCTAGGGCTCAGGTTCTCAGAGAGAAAGAGAGAACGAGAGAATTAGAGAGAGCATACTTAAATTCACACAGGACACTGGATAAGACAGGAGAAGTACTCCAGGTATAACCAACTAACCCCAGCCCCCCGACACATAAACTACTGCAGCATAAATACTGGAGGCTGAGACAGGAGCGGTCCGGAGACACTGTGGCCCCATCCGAAGAAACCCCGGACAGGGCCAAACAGGAAGGATATAACCCCACCCACTCTGCCAAAGCACAGCCCCCGCACCACCAGAGGGATATCCTCAACCACCAACTTACAATCCTGAGACAAGGCCGAGTATAGCCCACAGAGGTCTCCACCACAGCACAAACCAAGGGGGGGCGCCAACCCAGACAGGAAGATCACGTCAGTAACTCAACCCACTCAAGTGACGCAACCCCTCCTAGGGACGGCATGAAAGAGCACCAGCAAGCCAGTGACTCAGCCCCTGTAACAGGGTTAGAGGCAGAGAACCCCAGTGGAGAGAGGGGAACCGGCCTGGCAGAGACAGCAAGGGCTGTTCGTTGCTCCAGAGCCTTTCCGTTCACCTTCACACTCCTGGGCCAGACTACACTCAATCATATGACCTACTGAAGAGATAAGTCTTCAGTAAAGACTTAAAGGTTGAGACCGAGTCTGCGTCTCTCACATGGGTAGGCAAACTGTTCCATAAAAATGGAGATCTATAGGAGAAAGCCCTGCCTCCCGCTGTTTGCTTAGAAATTCTAGGGACAATTAGGAGGCCTGCGTCTTGTGACCGTAGCGTACGTATTGGTATGTACGGCAGGACCAACTCGGAAAGATAGGTAGGAGCAAGCCCATGTAACGCTTTATAGGTTAACAGTAAAACCTTGAAATCAGCCCTTGCCTTAACAGGAAGCCAGTGTAGGGAAGCTAGCACTGGAGTAATATGATCAAATTTCTTGGTTCTAGTCAGGATTCTAGCAGCCGTATTTAGCACTAACTGAAGTTTATTTAGTGCTTTATCCGGGTAGCCGGAAAGTAGAGCATTGCAGTAGTCTAACCTAGAAGTAACAAATGCATGGATTAATTTTTCTGCATCATTTTTGGACAGAAAATTTCTGATTTTTGCAATGTTACGTAGATGGAAAAAAGCTGTCCTTGAAACAGTCTTGATATGTTCGTCAAAAGAGAGATCAGGGTCAAGAGTAACGCCGAGGTCCTTCACAGTTTTATTTGAGACGACTTTACAACCATCAAGATGAATTGTCAGATTTAACAGAAGATCTCTTTGTTTCTTGGGACCTAGAACAAGCATCTCTGTTTTGTCCGAGTTTAAAAGTAGAAAGTTTTCAGCCATCCACTTCCTTATGTCTGAAACACAGGCTTCTAGCGAGGGCAATTTTGGGGCTTCACCATGTTTCATTGAAATGTACAGCTGTGTGTCATCCGCATAGCAGTGAAAGTTAACATTATGTTTTCGAATAACATCCCCAAGAGGTAAAATATATAGTGAAAACAATAGTGGTCCTAAAACGGAACCTTGAGGAACACCGAAATGTACAGTTGATTTGTCGGAGGACAGACCATTCACAGAGACAAACTGATATCTTTCCGACAGGTAAGATCTAAACCAGGCCAGAACTTGTCCGTGTAGACCAATTTGGGTTTCCAGTCTCTCCAAAAGAATGTGGTGATCGATAGTGTCAAAGGCAGCACTAAGGTCTAGTAGCACGAGGACAGATGCAGAGCCTCGGTCTGACGCCATTAAAAGGTCATTTACCACCTTCACAAGTGCAGTCTCAGTGCTATGATGGGGTCTAAAACCAGACTGAAGCATTTCGTATACATTGTTTGTCTTCAGAAAGGCAGTGAGTTGCTGCGCAACAGCTTTTTCTAAAATTTTTGAGAGGAATGGAAGATTCGATATAGGCCGATAGTTTTTTATATTTTCCGGGTCAAGGTTTGGCTTTTTCAAGAGAGGCTTTATCACTGCCACTTTTAGTGAGTTTGGTACACATCCGGTGGATAGAGAGCTGTTTATTATGTTCAACATAGGAGGGCCAAGCACAGGAAGCAGCTCCTTCAGCAGTTTAGTAGGAATAGGATCCAGTATGCAGCTTGAAGGTTTAGAGGCCATGATTATTTTCATCATTGTGTCAAGAGATATAGTACTAAAACACTTAAGTGTCTCTCCCGATCCCAGGCCCTCGCAGAGCTGTGCAGATCCAGGACAGCTAAGCCCTGGAGGAATACGCAGATTCAAAGAGGAGTCCGTAATTTGCTTTCTAATGGTCATGATCTTTTCCTCAAAGAAGTTCATGAATTTATTACTGCTGAAGTGAAAGCCATCCTCTCTTGGGGAATGCTGCTTTTTAGTTAGCTTTGCAACAGTATCAAAAAGAAATTTTGGATTGTTCTTATTTTCCTCGATTAAGTTGGAAAAGTAGGATGATCGAGCAGCAGTGAGGGCTCTTCGGTACTGCACGGTACTGTCTTTCCAAGCTAGTCGGAAGACTTCCAGTTTGGTGTGGCGCCATTTCCGTTCCAATTTCCTGGAAGCTTGCTTCAAAGCTCGGGTATTTTCTGTATACCAGGGAGCTAGTTTCTTATGACAAATGTTTTTCGTTTTTAGGGGTGCAACTGCATCTAGGGTATTGCGCAAGGTTAAATTGAGTTCCTCAGTTAAGTGGTTAACTGATTTTTGTCCTCTGACGTCCTTGGGTAGGCAGAAGGAGTCTGGAAGGGCATCAAGGAATTTTTGTGTTGTCTGAGAATTTATAGCACGACTTTTGATGCTCCTTGGTTGGGGTCTGAGCAGATTATTTGTTGCGATTGCAAACGTAATAAAATGGTGGTCCGATAGTCCAGGATTTTGTGGAAAAACATTAAGATCTACAACATTTATTCCATGGGACAAAACTAGGTCCAGAGTATGACTGTGGCAGTGAGTAGGTCCAGAGACATGTTGGACAAAACCCACTGAGTCGATGATGGCTCCGAAAGACTTTTGGAGTGGGTCTGTGGACTTCTCCATGTGAATATTAAAATCACCAAAAATTAGAATATGATCTGCTATGACTACAAGGTCTGATAGGAATTCAGGAAACTCAGAGAGGAACGCTGTATATGGCCCAGGAGGCCTGTAAACAGTAGCTATAAAAAGTGATTGAGTAGGCTGCATAGATTTCATGACTAGAAGCTCAAAAGACGAAAACGCCATTTTTTTTTTGTAAATTGAAATTTGCTATCGTAAATGTTAGCAACACCTCCGCCTTTGCGGGATGCACGGGGAATATGGTCACTAGTGTAACCAGGAGGTGAGGCCTCATTTAACACAGCAAATTCATCAGGCTTAAGCCATGTTTCAGTCAGGCCAATCACATCAAGATTATGATCAGTGATTAGTTCATTGACTATGACTGCCTTTGAAGTGAGGGATCTAACATTAAGTAACCCTATTTTGAGATGTGAGGTATCACGATCTCTTTCAATAATGGCAGGAATGGAGGAGGTCTTTATCCTAATAAGATTGCTAAGGTGAACACCGCCATGTTTAGTTTTGCCCAACCTAGGTCGAGGCACAGACACAGTCTCAATGGGTATGGCTGAGCTGACTACACTGACTGTGCTATTGGCAGACTCCACTAAGCTGGCAGGTTGGCTAACAGCCTGCTGCCTGGCCTGCACCCTATTTCACTGTGGGGCTAGAGGAGTTAGAGCCCTATCTATGTTGGTAGATAAGATGAGAGCACCCCTCCAGCTAGGATGGAGTCCGTCCCTCATCAGCAGGTCAGGCTTGGTCCTGTTTGTGGGTGAGTCCCAGAAAGAGGGCCAATTATCTACAAATTCTATCTTTTGGGAGGGGCAGAAAACAGTTTTCAACCAGCGATTGAGTGCTGAGACTCTGCTGTAGAGCTCGTCACTCCCCCTAACTGGGAGGGGGCCAGAGACAATTACTCGATGCCGACACATCTTTCTAGCTAATTTACACGCTGAAGCTATGTTGCACTTGGTGACCTCTGACTGTTTCATCCTAACATCGTTGGTGCCGACGTGGATAACAATATCTCTATACTCTCTACACTCGCCAGTTTTAGCTTTAGCCAGCACCATCTTTAGATTAGCCTTAACGTCGGTAGCCCTGCCCCCTGGTAAACAGTGTATGATCGCTGGGTGATTCGTTTTAAGTCTAATACTGCGGGTAATGGAGTCGCCAATGACTAGGGTTTTCAATTTGTCAGAGCTAATGGTGGGAGCCTTCGGCGTCTCAGACCCCGTAACGGGAGGAGTAGAGACAAGAGAAGACTCAGACTCAGACTCCGACTCGCTACATAATGGGGAAAACCGGTTGAAAGTTTCTGTCGGCTGAATGAGCGACACCGGTTGATCATTCCAACAGTATTTCCCTCCAGAAGCCATGAGAAAGTTGTCCGGCTGCGGGGACTGTGCGGGGGGATTTATACTAACGTTACTATCTGTACTTACTGGTGGCACAGACGCTGTTTCTTCCTTTCCTACACTGAAATTACCCTTGCCTAACGATTGCGTCTGAAGCTGGGCTTGTAGCACAGCTATTCTCGCCGTAAGGCGATCGTTCTCCTGTATATTATGAGTACAGCGACTGCAATTAGAAGACATCATGTTAATGTTACTACTTAGCTTCGGCTGTTGAAGATGTTGACGAACCATGTCCAGATAAAGCGTCCGGAGTGAAAAAGTTGAATGAGGGAAAAAAGTTGCGATGGAAAAAAGGAAAAATAAAGTAAAGTTGGCAGCAAAAACGCACAGGAAAATGACTCTTCTGTCTCGGGATAAAACGTCCGGGGTGAAAAAGTTTAAACGAAAAAGATGAGTGAGGACAAAACTAAAAAGTTGGTAAATTTGTTGAACACAGAGATTGATTAAACGTTTATTAAAAGTAAAACGTGAATAGTTTGGCAGGTAGCCAAGTAGCAGCAAACAGCACAGCAGCACGGAGACAATGCGGAAGCGAAAAATCTCAACAGCAACTGTTCAGAGGGGACTGTGTGAATCAGGCCTTCCTGGTCTAATTGCTGCAAAGAAACCACTACTAAAGGACACCAATAAGAAGAGACCTGCTTGGGCCAAGAAACACGAGCAATGGACATTAGACCGGTGGAAATTTGTCCTTTGGTCTGGAGTCCAAATTGGAGATTTTTGGTTCCAACCACCGTGCCTTTGTGAGACGCGGTGTGGGTGAACGGATGATCTCCACATGTGCATTTCTCACCATAAAGCATGGAGGAGGAGGTGTTATGGTGTGGGGGTGCTTTGCTGGTGACACTGTCTGTGATTTATTTAGAATTCACAGCATTCTGCAGTGATACGCCATCCCATTTGGTTTGGGCTTAGTGTGACTATCATTTGTTTTTCAACAGGACAATGGCCCAACACACCTCCAGGCTGTGTAAGGGCTATTTTACCAAGAAGGAGAGTGATGGAGTGCTGCATCAGATGACCTGGCCTCCACAATCCCCCGACCTCAACCCAATTGAGATGGTTTGGGATGAGTCGGACCGCAGAGTGAAGGAAAATCAGCCAACAAGTACTCAGCATATGTGGGATCTCTTTCAAGACTGTTGGAAAAGCATTCCAGGTGAAGCTGGTTGAGAGAATGCCAAGAGTGTGCAAAGCTGTCATCAAGGCAAAGGGTGGCTATTTGAAGAATCTTAAATATAAAGTATATTTTGATTTGTTTAACACTTTTTGCGTTACTACATGATCCATATGTGTTATTTCATAGTTGTGATGTCTTCACTATTATTCTACAATGTAGAAAATAGTGCAAATAAAGAAAAACCCTTGAATGAGAAGGTGTCCAAACTTTTGACTGGGACTGTATCATACATTCTAAAATATCAATCATTAGTAGTTCCGTTTTAATACCAGCTATTGTGAAAGGAATCTAATTTACAAAAAATGGCAGATGTTAAATTGATCACTGTGATCATAAAAATCCCTTATTCAAGTTATATTATATTAGTTTGATAGTTGAATAAAAATGGAAGAACTTCATATGTACAATCTGCAGATTCATTTCCAAACCGGTTAGAATAAAGAGATGTGATGATACAGGCCACACAAATCAACTCCTGCCTAGGATGACCTTTTGGCTTATTCATTCATTGGCAGAACTGGTGCCAGCACAAATATGTCAGTCCCACCCCCCTCTCTCCTCCAGTTGCAATTGACTGCAGTCCCCTGAAGCTGGTCACTTCCTATTTTTCCCTGAACTCTGTGTAGCTCAGAATGGCAGTGCAGCAGCACTCCTGATTAGCATGAAGTAATGATGGTGAGCCGGGCTCCATTGTTCTAACACCTCCCCTCTCCTCCGCACCAATCTGTCACCGTTCAGCGGACTAGCGCTGCCTCAAATGCTGCTCTTCACAAATGAGATGGATAATTAGTTGCCCCTCACGAATGCTGCACTCTTCTCACCCCTGATTGCTTTCACCTTTTTGCTCCTGGCAATTTTGACACCTCGTAATCAGCCTGCTGCTTCTCCCTCCCAATCCATATCGTTCTTCCTCCTATTCCTCAAATGTTCCCTCCAAACACAGCCAACACAACTCACATGGAACAACAAGAGGTTAGGTGCACCTCAAGGTGGGCATAAAATGGGATCCCAAGAGCTAAAGTGAGTTTTCTTCTCTCGCTGTCCACATTACTTTATTAACAAGTGAGTAAACATACAAAAGAGACAAAAAAAATCATAAGCCTAGCTGTCAGTGCCGCTTCCCTTCCAAATAACAAGCAGTGACAACATAATTATGTGCAAGCATCTGTCGATGATTCCAGAGAGAGAACCATACAGTCTGCACTGTGTTCAACTCTTCACCGAATTACAAGGCACAATCATTAGGGAGATTGCTTATTTGTATTTGCTACATTTTCCAGAATAAATTCTCTCTCTCCTTCACTGTCCATAATTTGATGTGAAAATTCTACAGTTTATGTTCAACCAAATTAGGCGTAGCACATTATGCTTGGCACATTGTACATGACCAAAATGTAATATTCAGCTTTGTAAATACAGCACAAGGACATGTTGTTTCAGCTATTTCGCCCTCTCAGATAATGTATTGTTTTTGTGTGGTACTAATGTCTTCCCCTTCCCTTGTCCACTTGAACAGCAACACATTGTTCTAATATTCATTAGCATAGGTCAAAGAGGATGAATAGGCTCTCCTCTCCCTTTTGATATCAAATCCTGATCTCTTTCTCTTGGTCCTCCATCACAGAAGATTTGAGCATAACTATAAAGATTGTTGAAGTAATGTATAAAAATCAGGCAATAATGTCAGTGATAAAGCAATGACAGTATTCTGTGATGATCAAATCCATAAAACACGACTCAATATGATTCTCCATTATGTAAAATAAATGAAATAGCTATAAAGTAAAAAGTATGCACTCACTATTGGAGGTCCCTCTGGATAAGAGCTTCTGCTAAATGAGTCAAATGTAAAATGAAGTATCCACCGGTGTTGAGTAAAGCATGCAAAATGGGATTAATAAAATATCCTGTTTGCAGTCTTCACACCAGCTCATCTACACAGCACAAGTGTTACCAGCCCATATCTGAAAGGCTGCAAGGTCCTCTATGCACACAGATGTGTTTTAATACACATATTTTCCCTATTTCCCTAAGACATCGTCACACAAGATAGTGAAAATTACTACAATTATTTGCAAAGCTGTGAATAAATATTGCCAAAGTCAAAAGCTATTTGTAGGCAAGAGTTTAATCATGAAAACTCCTGTGTTTCTAACAGCTTGTGTATTTAGTATACTGTTACTAGCTGGTCATTGATAGAATTAAAGACTTTCAAATGTAAAATGTAGGCTTGATAATGTAGTCCTAATCACCAACCCATAAAAAGGGAGGGGGGGAATACATAATAAACCATGTTCATTTGTCTATTCATCTGTTAATAATGCACTACCTATCATCTAAATATGTATAACACTAATCTATGCCAAGGATAAAAACATTACACTACAAATTGTAAGATAATTGTGCATGTAATTGAAGAACTGAGCATGTACCTGATGTTATGTTGAGTAACACGTTTTAATTAACATGTTTACCTGCACACATCTGCTTTCAATGACCATATGGTGTTATAACTTATAAAATTGTTTTAATGAACTGGAATGACTTCACATTCTGTGCTAAGCATACATACAGCTGCTACAAATTGCAAAAGCAAATTTAGCCTGTATTTAGGCATTACTTTTAATAAAAACTTATGTGAACAATATTTTACTAACCAGCATGCAGACAGCCTAATCATTTAAAAGTTGCCAAAGATCCTCACTATAAATTCATTAGTAACACATTGTGCTGGAATATATATTGTAGATTGAAAGGATTTATGTAATGCAGATACAGTAATTATTCCCCTAAAATGTATGAATGGTTACTATACTGAACAGAAATATAAATGCAACATGTAAAGTGTTGGTCCCATGTTTCATGAGCTGAAATAAAAGATCCCAGAAATTGTTCATACGCACAAAAAGCTTATTTCTCTCAAATGTTGTGCACAAAGTTGTTCACATCCCTGTTAGTGAACATTTCTCCTTTGCCAAGATAATCCATCCACCTGACAGGTGTGGCATATCAAGAAGCTGATTAAACAGCATGATCATTACACAGGTGCACCTTGTGCTGGGGACAATAAAAGGCCACTTAAAATGTGCAGTTTTGTCACACAACACAATGCCACACATGTCTCAAGTTTTGAGGGACCGTGCAATTGGCATGCTGACTGCTGGAATGTCCACCAGAGCTGTTGCCAGATAATTTATTGTTTGTTTCTCTAACATAAGCCGCCTCCAGCATCATTTTAGAGAATTTAGCAGTACGTCCAACCGGCCTCACAACCGCAGACCACCTGTAAGCCTACATGTCCACACTGTATGTCAACATATTTGCACCATGCCAAGTCCCTGTGTTTTATAAAGACAAACAAAATAATATAAGTGAAAAATCATGATTAAATTATTGCTTTATTATACTTAAACCTACATACTGTACAATATCATTTCATATGTCTAGAGATGTACAAGTAATATCTTAAGACGACGACTGTAAAATGTACCATTCAACTCTTACAAATTAAATAAATGATCAAGAGTGGATTCTAGTCCCGTTGCAAACGCCAGTGTGACATCCAGCCCAGCGCGTGTAATTCATGGCAGGGCAACAAAGACATGAATAAACCATGAAATAATCCTAGAGGTGTTGCATTGGGCAGCCAGTGTCTGCTAGTGTCGATTGCTGGCCTCACTCGCCCTCTGGCAATGAGTAAAAAGGTGGCTCTTCATGTGGTCTTGGGGAACTACCGCGTTGCAGTAAGCACAGATATCAGGGCTGTTGTTGTTGATCTGTTGTTGTGGCTTGGCACTCACAGCCTGTGCTGCTGCTGCTACTGCTGTAGCATCACAAAGCTCAGGGCTCCACAGGGGCTACATGAAGGGACAAACACACCACTTATACTCCATTATTCATACACTTTGCATTGCTTACACTCACCCACTTACAGTTGGCCATGTGCTTGGGTCTCCACTGATGAAAGATCTGTTGCTCCGGGGAATACAAGCAAAGCAGTGTCCCACTTGAACCCGCTTTCTCAACATCCATAGTTCCTGCCCCACTACTTGTAGTATTGTAATGCTGTACATTTGCTAACAGTAGGATTGAATAGTTACTTGTTTCTGGCATTGTATGTTAAGTTAGAAACAGAGAAATCTAACCAAATAAATCATACCCCAGACACAGCATTAATCATACCCCAGACACGCGTCTGAACAAAGGTGTATTTCTTCTGTGTATTTTTTAACCAAAAGCATGGTTAAGCAATACTCAATAAAGACAAGATGACCTTCCTAAAATTCTAAAGAATACATGACAGCTAAAGATCAATTTGATGTACACATCCAGCAATATGGGACTCGGATGATCAAAGAAATCTGTGAGGCAAATTGCTGTGTATTATCAAAATACTTCATAAAAAATAATTATTGCTTCTATAATTCTGCATTCACGACCTCACAGGGGAGCACAGTTGTACTGATAATGGTAGTAAAAAAATATACATTACTTTGGTTCTGACATCAACATGGACTTACAGTTGAAGTCGGAAGTTTACATACACTTAGGTTGGAGTCATTAAAACTTGTTTTTCAACCACTACACACATTTCTTGTTAACAAACTATAGTTTTGGCAAGTCGGTTAGGACATCTACTTTGTGCATGACACAAGTAATTTTTCCAACAATTGTTTACAGAAAGATTATTTCACTTATAATTCACTGTATCACAATTACAGTGGGTCAGAAGTTTACATACACTAAGTTGACTGTACCTTTAAACAGCTTGAAAAATTCCAGAAAAGAATATAATGGCTTTAGAAGCTTCTGATAGGCTAATTGACATAATTTGACTCAATTAGAGGTGCACCTGTGGATGTATTTCAAGGCCTACCTTCAAACGCAGTGCCTCATTGCTTGACATCATGGGAAAATCAAAAGAAATCAGCCAAGATCTCAGAAAAGAAATTGTAGACCTCCACAAGTCCGGTTCATCCACGGGAGCAATTTCCGAACGCCTGAAGGTATCACGTTCATCTGTACAAACAATCGTACGCAAGTAAGTATAAACACCATGGGACCACGCAGCTGTCATACCGCTCAGGAAGGAGACGCGTTCAATGAACGTACTTTGGTGCGAAAAGTGCAAATCAGTCCCAGAACAACAGCAAAGGACCTTGTGAAGATGCTGGAGGAAACAGGTACAAAAGTATCTATATCCACAGTAAAACGAGTCCTATATCGACATAACCTGAAAGGCTGCTCAGCAAGGAAGAAGCCACTGCTCCAAAACCGCGATTAAAAAGCCAGACTACGGTTTGCAACTGCACATGGGGACAAAGATCGTACTTTTTGGAGAAATGTCCTCTGGTCTGATGAAACAAAAATAAAACTGTTTGGCCATAATGACCATGGTTATGTTTGGAGGAAAAAGGGGTCGGCTTGCAAGCCGAAGAACACCATCCCAACCGTGAAGAACGGGGGTGGCAGCATCATGCTGTGGGGGTGCTTTGCTGCAGGAGGGACTGGTGCACTTCACAAAATAGATGGCATCATGAGGAAGGAAAATTATGTGGATATATTGAAGCAACATCTCAAGACATCAGTCAGGAAGTTAAAGCTTGATCGCAAATGGGTCTTCCAAATGGACAATGACCCCAAGCACACTTCCAAAGTTGTGGCAAAATGGCTTAAGGACAACAAAGTCAAGGTATTGGAGTGGCCATCACAAAGCCCTGATCTCAATCCTATAGAACATTTGTGGGCAGAACTGAAAAAGCATGTGCGAGCAAGGAGGCCTTCAAACCTGACTCAGTTACACCAGCTCTGTCAGGAGGAATGGGCCAAAATTCACCCAACTGATTGTGGGAAGCTTGTGGAAGGCTACCCGAAACATTTGACCCAAGTTAAACAATTTAAAGGCAATGCTACCAAATACTAATTGAGTGTATGTAAACTTCTGACCCACTGGGAATGTGATGAAATAAATAAAAGCTGAAATAAATCATTCTCTCTACTATTATTCTGACATTTCACATTCTTAAAATAAAGTGGTGATCCTAACTGACCTAAGACAGTGCATTTTTACTAGGATTAAATGTCAGGAATTGTGAAAAACTGAGTTTAAATGTATTGGGCTAAGGTGTATGTAAACTTCCGACTTCAACTGTATATAACCAACTACAAAACTGCATGGCAGAAAAGCATTATCATCCAAAACAATTGGTGTTTTATGATAATTTGTTAATTCTCTATTTGCTGATTTTATGTCTATGACAAATAGTGAGGTAGTCACCTTGTAATAAATATGGAACAAGCATTGTTGTACACATAGGCCTATCATATCTCACCTCACCTCTCTTTGTTTTAGCAGTAGTAGGCACTATTTTCGTCCTGGACTTGTTGAAAACCATTCTTCAACAGGTATAAATCTACTGAATCTAACCAATTAAGGGCATTTCCATGTTAGTTTTAAGTTTGGCTGGCGCTCTCAACTCAGTAATTAGAGAATAATTGCCTTTTATCGTGATCAACAACTTTCGTCGATGTGTGAGGTTGTCTTTCACTACTTATATGCCCTCTCTCTCCCATTCATTTGCCAGAACAAATCTGGTGTTGAGAATGTCCTACTTTTACCTGCAAATAAAGAAAAGAGCTCTCACCTTCTGGGGTCCACACACACTCTCGTGTGAGAGCGAGGTGGAGGGGGAGGTGGGGTGAGAGGGAGATGTAGGATACAGGAATGGGATGGCCAGCTCCATAGACGGTTCCACTATGACGGCAGGGATACTGCTGACTGCTGGCCGTTTCCTTGGCATGGACAGGTCAAAGTGTTTCTCTGGAGCGCTGTTCAGGAACTCATATTCACTGTCTGTGGAGGGGGGGAACTTGACGCTGAGTCTGTTGAGGGAGTCCAATAGGTCCTCTTGACTGGCACCGCGGGATGCCAGGGCCGTGGGCGGGTGCTGGAGGTCGACCCCTGGCCTTAAGGCTGAGGCTGAGGGGAAGGGCCTCTCCGCCAGCTCCGCAGTCACGTCTGTACACTGAATGGGCATGGAGAACTGCTGCTCTGTCGAATGGCAAACGCAATGCTTTTATCATACTGTTTATGTAACATAATCGATATTCACTTACAGCATTGAGATATTAAGTTATGCTATTGAGTTGCGATTAGTTCAAGTAATTATGAATAATCGAGTAATAATGAATAATGTCAAGAACCATTTCCCTTTTAATTTAGTCTTCTAATTTCACACATTAACTATAATATGAGCATTTGTTTTCTTTTATTCCAACTTTAACTAACCAGTGCTACATCACAGAATATTTTTTTTCTGCTCATTCTATTTCCACACAGGTGGAGGTCCATGGGTCAATAGGCCAATGAGGCATTCATGTATGGTTCTGCTTAATGTGTTGCTATCTAATTGTGTACAGGAATAAAGCTAAAGCTACAATATATAATTACTAATACAGTGTTATGACATATCCAAAGCAATTGTAACTCAACATATTTTCTCTATTGTAATTAAATTAAGAGTCAAGCTGGACATGAGTTCAGGCCTTGGGTGCCTTTCAACAGTGCTGGAATAATACGCAATTTCTCCAATCTAAAATTACTATTGTGCAGACTTTAATATTACCATTTGCCATGTCATTTCCTCTGTAGAATCTTTTCAGGTGATCTTTTTGTCTCCGGGTTAATGTCTGTATCTGTTGGAATTTCCCCTGAAGAGCTTGAAACGCGGCAAGAACATCTTTACTGAGAGACAAAGATATACAAGTAAGAAAACTGCTTTTCAGCCAAAAATGAAGTAAAGATACTGGTGACTAATGCACATACTTCTCAAAACTGCTGTCTACAGGTGCTGTGTGTGGTGAAGGTGACACAATCACTGCAGTTTCCATATTCCCCTTCTGAAAAACAGACACACATGGCATTGAGGACTTACATGGCAAGAAATATCCACCGTACTAATATCAACTATTCATATTGAAATGTTTAGCTTAGAAATCAAATACTATATTTTTTTCCTGCATAAAGTCATCATTTCATAAAAACATATGTAATCTAATTACGATAATTATACATTCAAACAAAAATTATCTGATTATTGTTAATGAATCTACTAAAATGGTTGCTGCCTTGTGATCGATTAGGGAATTATTTATCAACAATAAAGCTGGTGGCGCTATAAAGCTGATGGCTTATAATGGCCTCAGACCCTGAGGTTCGGTGATGCTATCCTCTAGCGCCACCTGTCGATGAAAGACTGTATGTGTGTATTCATTCTTTAAAAAATAATGTTAAATGTTCATGTTTCCCAGCTAAAAATAGAGCTTGTGACCTTTATTAGAGTGAAGCAACAAGATGAAAGATGACCTATGTCACAGGAAGTGGAACTATTGTATTGTGCATTGGCATGATCACTGTTACTGCTATCAGGCACTGCAGACACGGAACATCTACAAGCAATGTACAATTTGTGAACAATAACGTCTGTTTGTGTGTGTGGCTGTGCGTGTGCTTGCTTGTAAAAAAGAGAGAGCGAGGATATTGAGCTCATTTGAGAGAAAACAAAAATAAAATAATTATGAGGCAGCAAATGCCATGTTTACACCCTATCCAGTGCGTGAACCCCTGAATGAGACATGAGGCACCCTAAATGCAAAAAAGTTATTTAGGGTTCTCTAAATAATACTAATTTAACCATTCTACTATTTGTTTAAAATGCTATTTGTACTGCTGCAGTGGCAAATATTAAAATAAAAGCTTATTCCAGATTAAACAAACACCCCCATCTCTGTGTCATGATTTAAACCGTTTTTTTCCCCCATGTGGCTGCACTTGTCATCCCGGGACAGTCCCGCATCTCAGTCCCTTTTCTTTCTACAAAAAAGGCCCTTCTGTCAGCAAGACGATTCAATTAATTCAGGCTGCAAGGGTGTAGACCCAATGACAATCGGCAAATGTCATTACACTTTTTGGTGGTTTGTAACAGATGTCTCTTTTCATTCATCAAATGGCACGAGGGCACAGTGCACTGTTTGAATGCTGGAATTATTTTGGAGTGGACGAACATGCAGAAGTAGCCTACTTTTTGAAGTGATTTGTTTGACAATAAAATTAAAAACATCATGACTGGTTGTGTTCATGACAATTAAAAGGGAATACATTATTTTTACCATTAAATGTCTTTACTATTAGGCCCATAAAACATGTATTTTTTCACACATAGGTGGTCTTGTGAAAAAAATTTAGACACCCCAAATGTCACAGCATAATTCGCACTCTGACCCTATCACATCCGTGCATTTTGCCTGTCTGCATCATATTTGTAAACATAAATAAACAATATCTAATTATCCTCTTATGTGGATTGTATTAATAATTGTGTTAAACATGCTACCAAGTAATGAATCTTCCGGAAGGAGCTGACTGGGTTGTCAAAGAGATGGTTGGAAGGAGGCAGGGTTTCTTCTTCCTGTTTTCTAGGAACAGCCTCACCTTTGACCTCTCCTAAGAATCAAATAAGATAGAAAAATATAATGTAGCAGACCAACCAGTTAGTCAACACGGGAAGTCTCATTTTTGATGGGAAGTGTACAATGTCCTGAAACAGCAATAATCAGCACAATTTATCTCCAGGAGAACCGAAAATGCAACAGAATGCATGCACGTGCCCAATGTAGACTACTGTTTCACTGTTTCTTTCACTATAGTTGAACTGTATGGTATAGAATATGTCAAAATATGTCATCATGCAAACAATAGTATTAAGAAAACAATGATGCTTGTCACTTACCTGAGGGTTGCTTAGTTGCTGATATCAACTGAACTTTGAGTTTTGAAATCAATTGCTGCTGGTCTTCTATCTGTTTCTGAAGTTTCTGAGTGTGCCGTTCATAATATTCATTCTGCAAAAGTTAACCTTTCATTACATATTAATCATGAATGTCATCACTTACTAGGTAGGTAGCCTTTTGTAGCCTCTATTGTAAATAACTGTAATTACCATGCTACAGTATTTCATTATATCAAAGCACTGTATAGAAGGCTATGCCACATCGCACTGGACAGAGTTGAAGTCTCATAGGTAAATTAGAAGATTTAGTTTTCTATCACAATGATTTAGGTATAATACCGTCTGCTGTAGTTCCCTTTTGGCGCTGTCTCTCTCGATAGAGGCCTGGCGGTAAGCTTCAAATGCCTTGTTGAGCTGGTCTCCAATATTCCTCTCCATGCCGTGTGCTCCACGATCATCACTGACACAGCAGTCATGGGCCCTGTGGCAACATATCACACAACCAATGTTTAGGGGCAGAATGCAGCATTAAAGCACATTATCACATGATTTGCTGTAAAATGCAAGTCCTCCTCCATAATCATGAAACTGGAGCCAGTGCACACTTCTCTTTCATGCCTGTACTTGCTAATTTTAGAAACTCACGATAAACATTTCAGGATTATCATAAGTTCCCTGTGTAGAAATAGCCTATTGATGAGAAAGCAAAAACAAACATCCAAAATATCTACTAAATAAATAAATGTTCTGGTACTCATGATGATAAGAAATTGATTACATCTATTGACACTAATGCAATATTGAATAATAGCCTTTTTTTTACCGATACATTAATTGACATTACTGAATGCCATCGTTCGTTACTAATCTTTGGTTCATACATGACTTGAGCAATGGCTGCAACAACTGTAATAAATAAATCACTGAGAAGGTGTTAATAGGTTTCATAAATTATAATGAAATGTACAATATTTTGGGTAAACGTACCTCAATGTAGTTAGCCATTATTTATGATAGCTAATGACTAATACCAAATAACCTACTGTATCTCTATCAATACAATTGTATTATGACATGATCAATACATTAAGCTACTAATACGATAAACCTTTTCTTGCCCAGGGAGCCCTTCCCAGGCAAACCGGCGACCCAGGGTCCCCCATCATACGTTAGGGGGGAAAATGGTATTTTCATCATGTGAATAATAATGGCAAGGAGAAGTAATCAACATTTTAAAATGAATTGATTTGGTATATCGTTTTGTATTATTTTGACCTCCACACATTATAATTGGAAGAGTTAAAAAAAGGTTAGCCATGTGTTGGCAAAAATGTATGTCCAAGTCACAAAAGCTTACCAGCAGCCAGTGGCACTTACCGCACCGGTAGCCTATTCGTGGGTAGTTTTTCAGATATACTCTAGTGAGTGTAATTGGCTCCAATGAGTGTAATTTGCTCAATATTAGGAGTTGAGAAGTAAAGTTCACATCATTAGAAATATAATATCTTCTTTTCTACTGTAGGTATGTAATTCAAAAAATTGTATTCTGTTGTTGCTAGCGATATTCATAAAATTCATTTAAAAACAATTTAATCAATTTTAGAATAAGGCTGTAATGTAACATAATGTTGAAAAAGTGAAGCGGATGCACTGTGAAGCGGATGCACTGTATATACAGTGGGGAAAAAAAGTATTTAGTCAGCCACCAATTGTGCAAGTTCTCCCACTTAAAAAGATGAGAGAGGCCTGTAATTTTCATCATAGGTACACGTCAACTATGACAGACAAATTGAGAAAAGAAAATCCAGAAAATCACATTGTAGGATTTTTAATGAATTTATTTGCAAATTATGGTGGAAAATAAGTATTTGGTCACCTACAAACAAGCAAGATTTCTGGCTCTCACAGACCTGTAACTTCTTCTTTAAGAGGCTCCTCTGTCCTCCACTCGTTACCTGTATTAATGGCACCTGTTTGAACTTGTTATCAGTATAAAAGACACCTGTCCACAACCTCAAACAGTCACACTCCAAACTCCACTATGGCCAAGACCAAAGAGCTGTCAAAGGACACCATAAACAAAATTGTAGACCTGCACCAGGCTGGAATGACTGAATCTGCAATAGGTAAGCAGCTTGGTTTGAAGAAATCAACTGTGGGAGCAATTATTAGGAAATGGAAGACATACAAGACCACTGATAATCTCCCTCGATCTGGGGCTCCACGCAAGATCTCACCCCGTGGGTCAAAATGATCACAAGAACGGTGAGCAAAAATCCCAGAACCACACGGGGGACCTAGTGAATGACCTGCAGAGAGCTGGGACCAAAGTAACAAAGCCTACCATCAGTAACACACTACGCCGCCAGGGACTCAAATCCTGCAGTGCTAGACGTGTCCCCCTGCTTAAGCCAGTACATGTCCAGGCCCGTCTGAAGTTTGCTAGAGTGCATCCAGAAGAGGATTGGGAGAATGTCATATGGTCAGATGAAACCAAAATATAACTTTTTGGTAAAAACTCAACTCGTCGTGTTTGGAGGACAAAGAATGCTGAGTTTCATCCAAAGAACACCATACCTACTGTGAAGCATGGGAGTGAAAACATCATACTTTGGGGCTGTTTTTCTGCAAAGGGACCAGGACGACTGATCCGTGTAAAGGAAAGAATGAATGGGGCCATGTATCGTGAGATTTTGAGTGAAAACCTCCTTCCATCAGCAAGGGCATTGAAGATGAAACGTGGCTGGGTCTTTCAGCATGACAATGATCCCAAACACACCGCCCGGGCAACGAAGGAGTGGCTTCGTAAGAAGCATTTCAAGGTCCTGGAGTCTCCAGATCTCAACCCCATAGAAAATCTTTGGAGGGAGTTGAAAGTCCGTGTTGCCCAGCGACAGCCCCAAAACATCACTGCTCTAGAGGAGATCTGCATGGAGGAATGGGCCAAAATACCAGCAACAGTGTGTGAAAACCTTGTGAAGACTTACAGAAAACGTTTGACCTGTGTCATTGCCAACAAAGGGTATATAACAAAGTATTGAGAAACGTTTGTTATTGACCAAATACTTATTTTCCACCATAATTTGCAAATAAATTCATTAAAAATCCTACAATGTGATTTTCTGGATTTTTTTTCCTCATTTTGTCTGTCATAGTTGACGTCTACCTATGATGAAAATTACAGGCCTCTCTCATCTTTTTAAGTGGGAGAACTTGCACAATTGATGGCTGACTAAATACTTTTTTTCCCCACTGTACATATATATATATACTAGGGCTGTCAAAAATAGCGCGTTAACGACGTTAATTAGTTGTTTGCTGTTAATTACGTCAATTTTTTTAACGCATTTCACGCATGCGCAGTGTGACAAATTATTCAGGTCAGGAAAGTGGTTGGGAGCTAGAGGCGAGATGGAGCAAGGTGAGCAAAGTGGGCCTATTGACGGATTCAAATATAAAAAGAATGATGATGGTACAGTTAACAAGTACAAGGTTATTTGCAAGATTTGTAAGAAGGAGTTTCAATTTCACCGGAGCTGTTCAAGCTTGAAGTACCATGTCAACGCCAAACATGCGTTTGCTGGGCCGTCAGATTCAGCAAGTGGTTTGCGCCAGACCACGCTGAATGTTTGCAGGCAATTAACAAAATCAACCTCAGATAATTTGATATCTAGCCACTCCTGCAACCACTGTTCCCTGTGAACGACTTTTCTCAGTTGCAGGTCACATTGTGAACAAGAAAAGGTCAGCTTTACTTTCAGAAAATGTGAACAAGTTAGTTTGCCTCAGCAACTGGCTGAAAGATGATGAAGCTCAGTAGATTTGAAAGGTGATGTTCAAACAAAAAGACCAGTTTCAGTGCAACATGTTATAGTAGTTAGCAACTGGATTTTTGAGCAACTGGATTAAAGAATGGAGGAAAAGGTAAAAGATTGTTCTTTGGTTTGATTTAAAAGTTTTATTGAAAATGTTTTTTTCCCACAGATGACTCAAATTGTGCAAAAATGTGGTAGGTCACTGTTATGATTTGACTACATTTATTGCTTTCTGTTCAATTGAATACTGTAAATTGTACATCCTGGTTAAGAGGAATGCCAAAGAGGAAGTGATGGAACATTACAAAGACAAATATTATGGTGTGTAGTATGTTTCAGCTTGATTTAAAACACCATTATTTGGCTGTGTTAATAAACAGACATAATATGAAAATTATGTATCTGTGTCCTGTTATTTATCTTTTGGTATGCATTTCAGAAAAAAAATGGTTAGGATTCAGGTGTAATTGCAAATAGTGATTAATCATGATTAATCCACTGAAAATTCTGATTAATTTGATTAAAAATTTTAATCATTTGACAGCCCTAATATATACACACAGTGGGGGAAAAAAGTATTTAGTCAGCCACCAATTGTGCAAGTTCTCCCACTTAAAAAGATGAGAGAGGCCTGTAATTCTCATCATAGGTACACGTCAACTATGACAGACAAAATGAGGAAAAAAAATCCAGAAAATCACATTGTAGGATTTTTAATGAATTTATTTGCAAATTATGGTGGAAAATAAGTATTTGGTCAATAACAAAAGTTTCTCAATACTTTGTTATATACCCTTTGTTGGCAATGACACAGGTCAAATGTTTTCTGTAAGTCTTCACAAGGTTTTCACACACTGTTGCTGGTATTTTGGCCCATTCCTCCATGCAGATCTCCTCTAGAGCAGTGATGTTTTGGGGCTGTCGCTGGGCAACACGGACTTTCAACTCCCTCCAAAGATTTTCTATGGGGTTGAGATCTGGAGACTGGCTAGGCCACTCCAGGACCTTGAAATGGTTCTTACGAAGCCACTCCTTCGTTGCCCGGGCGGTGTGTTTGGGATCATTGTCATGCTGAAAGACCCAGCCACGTTTCATCTTCAATGCCCTTGCTGATGGAAGGAGGTTTTCACTCAAAATCTCACGATACATGGCCCCATTCATTCTTTCCTTTACACGGATCAGTCGTCCTGGTCCCTTTGCAGAAAAACAGCCCCAAAGCATGATGTTTCCACCCCCATGCTTCACAGTAGGTATGGTGTTCTTTGGATGCAACTCAGCATTCTTTGTCCTCCAAACACGACGAGTTGAGTTTTTACCAAAAAGTTATATTTTGGTTTCATCTGACCATATGACATTCTCCCAATCCTCTTCTGGATCATCCAAATGCACTCTAGCAAACTTCAGACGGGCCTGGACATGTACTGGCTTAAGCAGGGGGACACGTCTGGCACTGCAGGATTTGAGTCCCTGGCGGCGTAGTGTGTTACTGATGGTAGGCTTTGTTACTTTGGTCCCAGCTCTCTGCAGGTCATTCACTAGGTCCCCCCGTGTGGTTCTGGGATTTTTGCTCACCGTTCTTGTGATCATTTTGACCCCACGGAGTGAGATCTTGCGTGGAGCCCCAGATCGAGGGAGATTATCAGTGGTCTTGTATGTCTTCCATTTCCTAATAATTGCTCCCACAGTTGATTTCTTCAAACCAAGCTGCTTACCTATTGCAGATTCATTCTTCCCAGCCTGGTGCAGGTCTACAATTTTGTTTCTGGTGTCCTTTGACAGCTCTTTGGTCTTGGCCATAGTGGAGTTTGGAGTGTGACTGTTTGAGGTTGTGAACAGGTGTCCTTTATGCTCAAACAGGTGCCATAAATACAGGTAACGAGTGGAGGACAGAGGAGCCTCTTAAAGAAGAAGTTACAGGTCTGTGAGAGCCAGAAATCTTGCTTGTTTGTAGGTGACCAAATACTTATTTTCCACCATAATTTGCAAATAAATTCATAAAAAATCCTACAATGTGATTTTCAGGATTTTTTTTTCTCCATTTTTTTGTCATAGTTGATGTGTACCTATGATGAAAATTACAGGCCTCTCTCATCTTTTTAAGTGGGAGAACTTGCACAATTGGTGGCTGACTAAATACTTTTTTCCCCCACTGTATGCATCTGTTGGTCACAGATATCTAAAAAAAATAAAATAAAAATCGGCCTCACAATGGGCGCCAGGATCTCATCACAGTATTTTTGTGCATTCAAATTGCCATCGATAAAATGCAATTGTGTTATTGTCCGTAGCTTATGCCAGCCCATACCATAACGCCACCACCACCACCACCACAGCAAACCGCTCGCTCACACAATGCCATACACATGGTCTGCGGTTGTGAGGCCGGTTGGCCATACTGCCAAATTCTCTAAAAAAAACGTTGGTGACGGCTTATGGTAGAGAAATTAACATTCAATTATCTGGCAACAGATCTGGTGGACATTCCTGCAGTAAGCATGCCAATTGCACACTCCCTCAAAACTTGAGACATTTTTGGTATTGTGTTGTGTGACAAAACTGCACATTTTAGAGTGGCCTTTTATTGTCCCCAGCACAAGGTGTACCTGTGTAATGAGCATGCTGTTTAATCAGCTTCTTGATATGCCACACTTGTCAGGTGGATGGATTATCTTGGCAAAGGAGAAAGGCTCACTAACAGGGATGTAAGCAAATTTGTGCACAACATTTGAGAGAAATAAGCTTTTTGTGCATATGGAACATTTCTGGGATCTTTTATTTCAGCTCATGAAACATGGGACCAACATTTTACATGTTGCGTTTATATTTTTGTTCAGTATATATATATATATATATATATATATATATATATATACACACACACACACACACAGTACCAGTCAAAAGTTTGCACACACCTACTCATTCAAGGGTTTTTCTTTATTTTTACTATTTTCTACATTGTATAATAATAGTGAAGACATCAAAACTATGAAATAACACATATGGAATCATGTAGTAACCAAAAAAGTGTTAAACAAATCAAAATATATTTTATATTTGAGATTGTTCAAATAGCCACCCTTTGCCTTGATGACAGCTTTGCACACTTTTGGCATTCTCTCAACCACCTGGAATGCTTTTCCAACAGTCTTGAAGGAGTTCCCACATATGCTGAGCACCTGTTGGCTGCTTTTCCTTCACTCCGCGGTCCAACACATCCCAAACCATCTCAATTGGATTGAGGTCGGGTGATTGTGGAGGCCAGGTCATCTGATGCAGCACTCCATCACTCTCCTTCTTGGTAAAATAGCCCTTACACCGCCTGGAGGTGTGTTGGGTCATTGTCCTGTTTAAAAAGAAATGATAGTCCCACTAAGCCCAAACCAGATGGGATGGTGTATCGCTGCAGAATGCTGTGGCAGCCATGCTGGTTAAGTGTGCCTTGAATTATAAATAAATCACATACAGTCACCAGCAAAGCACCCCCACACCATAACACCTCCTCCTCCATGCTTTACGGTGGGAAATACACATGCAGAGATCATCCGTTCACCCACACCGCGTCTCACAAAGACACAGCGGTTGGAACCAAAAATCTCCAATTTGGACTCCAGACCAAAGCGCACATTTCTACTGGTCTAATGTCCATTGCTTGTGTTTCTTGGCCCATGCAAGTCTCTTGTTATTATTGGTGTCCTTTAGTAGTGGTTTCTTTGCAGCAATTCGACCATGAAGGCCTGATTCACGCAGTCTCCTCTGAACAGTTGATGTTGAGATGTGTCTGTGACTTGAACTCTGTGAATAATTTATTTGGGCTGCAATTTCTGAGGCTGGTTAATCTAATGAACTTATCCTCTGCAGCAGAGATAACTCTGTGTCTTCCATTCCTGTGGCGGTCCTCATGAGAGCCAGTTTCATCATAGTGCTTGATGGTTATTGCAACTGCACTTGAAGAAACTTACAAAGTTCTTGAAATATTCCGTATTGACTGACCTTCATGTCTTATTTAAGCTGTTCTTGCCATAATATGGACTTGGTCTTTTACCAAATAGGGCTATCTTCTGTATACCACCCCTACCTTGTCACAACACAACTGATTGGCTCAAATGCATTAAGAAGGAACGAAATTCCACAAATACATTTTTTAGAAGGCACACCTGTTAATTGAAATGCATTCCAGGTGACTAACTCATGAAGCTGGTTGAGAGAATGCCAAGCGTGTGCAAAGCTGTCATCAAGGTAAAGGGTGGCTATTTGAAGAATCCCAAATATAAAATATATTTGATTTGTTTAACACGTTTTTGGTTACTACGTGATTCCATGTGTTATTTCATAGTTTTGATGTCTTCACTATTATTCTACAATGTAGAAAATAGTAAAAATAAAGAAAAACCCTTGAATGAGTAGGTGTGTCCACACTTTTGACTGGTAGTGTATATACAGTTGAAGTCGGAAGTTTACATACACTTAGGTTGGAGTCATTAAAACTTGTTTTTCAACCACTCCACAATTTCTTTTTAACAAACTATAGTTTTGGCAAGTCGGTTAGGACATCCACTTTGTGCATGACACAAGTCATTTTTCAACAATTGTTTACAGACAGATTATTTCACTTATAATTCACTGTTCCACAATTCCAGTGGGTCAGAAGTTTCCATACACTAAGTTGACTGTGCCTTTAAACAGCTTGGAAAATTCCAGAAAATGATGTCATGGCTTTAGAAGCTTCTGATAGGCTAATTTACATCATTTGTGTCAATTGGAGGTGTACCTGTGGATGTATTTCAAGGCCTACCTTCAAACACAGTGCCTCTTTGCTTGACATCATGGGAAAATCAAAAGAAATCAGCCAAGACCTCCGAAAAAAAATGGTAGACCGCCACAAGTCTGGTTCATCCTTGGGAGCAATTTCCAAACGCCTGAACGTACCACGTTCATCTGTACAAACAATAGTACGCAAGTATAAACACCATGGGACCACGCAGCCGTCATACTGCTCAGGAAGGAGACGCATTCTGTCTCCTAGAGATGAACATACTTTGGTGCGAAAAGTGCAAATCAATCCCAGAACAACAGCAAAGGATCTTGTGAAGATACTGGAGGAAACAGGTACAGAATTATCTATATCCACAGTAAAACAAGTCCTATATCAACATAACCTGAAAGGCTGCGCAGCAAGGAAGAAGCCACTGCTCTAAAACCGCCATAAAAAAAGCCAGACTACGGTTTGCAACTGCACATGGGGACAAAGATCGTACTTTTTGGAGAAATGTCCTCTGGTCTGATGAAACAAAAATAGAACTGTTTGGCCATAATGACCATCGTTATGTTTGGAGGAAAAAGGGGAAGCTTGCAAGCCGAAGAACACCATCCCAACCGTGAAGCGTGGGGGTGGCAGCATCATGCTGTGGGGGTGCTTTGCTGCAGGAAGGACTGGTGCACTTCACAAAATAGATGGCATCATGAGGAAGGAAAATTATGTGGATATATTGAAGCAACATCTCAAGACATCAGTCAGGAAGTTAAAGCTTGGTCGCAAATGGGTCTTCCAAATGGACAATGACCCCAAGCATACTTCCAAAGTTGTGGCAAAATGGTTTAAGGACAAAAATGTCAAGGTATTGGAGTGGCCATCACAAAGCCCTGACCTAAATCCTATAGAAAATCTGTGGGCAGAACTGAAAAAGTGTGTGCGAGCAAGGAGGCCTACAAATCTGACTCAGTTACACCAGCTCTGTCAGGAGGAATGGGCCAAAATTCACCCAACGTATTGTGGGAAGCTTGTGGAAGGCTACCCGAAAAGTTTGACCCAAGTTAAACAATTTAAAGGCAATGCTACCAAATACTAATTGAGTGTATGTAAACTTCTAACCCACTGGGAATGTGATGAAAGAAATAAAAGCTGAAATAAATCATTCTCTCTACTATTATTCTGACATTTCAAATTCTTAAAATAAAGTGGTGATCCTAACTGACCTACGACAGGAAATACTTATTTCCCTCATTAAAATGCAAATCAATTCATAACATTTTTGACATGTGTTTTTCTGGATTCTTTTGTTGTTATTCTGTCTCTCACTGTTCAAATAAACCTACCATTAAAATTATAGACTGATCATTTCTTTGTCAGTGGGCAAACGTACAAAATCAGCAGGGGATCAAATACTTTTTCCCTCACTGTGTGTGTATATATACATATATATATATATATATATACACAGTATCTCACAAAAGTGAGTACACCCCTCACATTTTTGTAAATATTTGAATATATATTTTCATGTGACAACACTGAAGAAATGACACTTTGCTACAATGTAAAGTAGTGAGTGTACAGCTTGTATAACAGTGTAAATTTGCTGTCCCCTCAAAATAACTCAACACAGCCATTAATGTCTAAACCGCTGGCAACAAAAGTGAGTACACCCCTAAGTGAAAATGTCCAAATTGGGCCCAAAGTGTCAATATTTTGTGTGGCCACCATCATTTTCCAGCACTGCCTTAACCCTCTTGGGCATGGAGTTCACCAGAGCTTCACAGGTTGCCACTGGAGTCCTCTTCCACTCCTCCATGACGACATCACGGAGCTGGTGGATGTTAGAGACCTTGCACTCCTCCACCTTCCGTTTGAGGATGCCCCACAGATGCTCAATAGGGTTTAGGTCTGGAGACATGCTTGGCCAGTCCATCACCTTTACCCTCAGCTTCTTTAGTAAGGCAGTGGTCGTCTTGGAGGTGTGTTTGGGGTCGTTATCATGTTGGAATACTGCCCTGCGGCCCAGTCTCAGAAGGGAGGGGATCATGCTCTGCTTCAGTATGTCACAGTACATGTTGGCATTCATGGTTCCCTCAATGAACTGTAGCTCTCCAGTGCCGGCAGTACTCATGCAGCCCCAGACCATGACACTCCCACCACCATGCTTGACTGTAGGCAAGACACACTTGTCTTTGTACTCCTCATCTGGTTGCTGCCACACACCATCTAAACCAAATTAGTTTATCTTGGTCTCATCAGACCACAGGACATGGTTCCAGTAATCCATGTCCTTAATCTGCTTGTCTTCAGCAAAATGTTTGCGGGCTTTCTTGTGCATCATCTTTAGAAGAGGCTTCCTTCTGGGACGACAGCCATGCAGACCAATTTGATGCAGTGTGCGGCGTATGGTCTGAGCACTGACAGGTTGACCCCCCACCCCTTCAACCTCTGCAGCAATGCTGGCAGCACTCATACGTCTACTTCCCAAAGACAACCTCTGGATATGACGCTGAGCACGTGCACTCAACTTCTTTGTTCGACAATGGCGAGGCCTGTTCTGAGTGGAACCTGTCCTGTTAAACCGCTGTATGGTCTTGGCCACCGTGCTGCAGCTCAGTTTCAGGGTCTTGGCAATCTTCTTATAGCCCAGGCTATCTTTATGTAGAGCAACAATTCTTTTTTTCAGATCCTCAGAGAGTTCTTTGCCATGAGGTGCCATGTTGAACTTACAGTGACCAGTATGAGGGAGTGTGAGAGCGATGACACCAAATTTAGCACACCTGCTCCCCATTCACACCTGAGACCTTGTAACACTAACGAGTCACATGACACCGGGGAGGGAAAATGGCTAATTGGGCCCACTTAGCGGTGTACTCACTTTTGTTGCCAGCGGTTTAGACATTAATGGCTGTGTGTTAAGTTATTTTGAGGGGACAGCAAATTTACACTGTTATACAAGCTGTACACTCACTACTTTACATTGTAGCAAAGTGTCATTTCTTCAGTGTTGTCACATGAAAAGATATACTCAAATATTTACAAAAATGTGAGGGGTGTACTCACTTTTTTGAGATAGTGTATATGGAACCCCTGCAGTATGGACCCCTGGTTAAATTCCCCTGACCTAAACTGTGAAGCTTTGACATATCTAATGCTTTTGGGTTGGGTATTGTTTTTCTAGGTGTCCTGAATATACTTTTTTAAACTTCTGAGTTTCCAATGAATAATGAGCATGGTAATATGTTTGGTTACTTCATTTGATTAAACAGCTAATCCCGTTCTCTATCTTGTAATTTACTTTAAACACACTCAAGCTTAAAACAGTCATTGTATGTCAATGGTTGCAGACCAAGCAGCATGATATGCAGCCAGCAGATCTGACCCAGAAAGTCTTCCTGTGTGGATTAAAACACCACCGTGTGTGCCAGAACGTCTTCCTGTGTCGATTAAAACACCACAGTGTGAGATATGGCTTGGAAAACGTACCTCAATCCAGGCATGACAAATGTGATGTACTCCAAACTGTTCCATTATCCCAGCTGTTACACTTAGAAGATTGAATGACTGCTAGACAATTCGGAGTACAACGCATTTCTCATCCCTGGATTGAGATACGTTTTCCGAGCCATATCTCGCTGCGCTCCGCTGTGTCTTAATCTACACAGGAAGCCTGTCTGATCCTAGTGCAGCTGTAAGCAAGCGGGTCATATCTGCTGGCTACATGATATGAAGATACACAGTAGCCTGAAGCAGCCAAATAGTTCTAAAATTGTACCAACATTGTAGCAAGCACGAACTGGCTATATAGAACGTTGACATTCATTAGTAAGTGTACAAAAGTGGTCCCGTACAGTTCCGTTTTTCGTATTGAGTGTCAATAGTTAGATAGATATAACCATATAGCCTAGTTCAGTTCCCCCTCAACTTTGGTATCTGATTGTAGCCTATAATAGCAGTATCTTACCTTCATTCGAAAATTGCAAAACTATTGTTTTGATACTGCGACACCTTCTTATTCTTCGAGTGGCCTATATGTACGACGTGCGGGAGAGGATATGGTGTATTTCGAACAAATGTACATTTTACATGTTTTATCATGCGTTGGGAACTTCCCTCGGGGAATCCCCCGCGCCTGTCAGACTTCCGCCTTGCTGGACTCTGACCAATCAACTTTGAGGTACTAAATTTGTACTAGGTGGTTTAGCAAATTGAGGGTTCTTCTTGCTGCCTACACGTCTGCAATGTTGTGCATGTAAAAAGTAATCCGATGAAACAAAGTTAAGTGGCAGAAAAATGTATGTGTTGAATTTACTGTCACCATCGCTGATAAGTGTTTTCTCACACTGCTAAGCATTGCTAGCTAAATTCAGCAGAACCCAACCCTCATTTCAGCCCTCATTGTCATGAGTGTTAGTGTGAAAAGTGTTTTGCCAAAATTGTGGTGAACAGTTATTGGTCTCTGACAGATAGTGTATAGCAAAATATAAAAATATGTCAACATGCTCTTTGCCAAAAAATATCACTAGCTGAGGTATTGTTATTACCCTATGCCTGTGCACTAGGCCATATTTAACATTTAACATTTAAGTCATTTAGCAGACACTCTTATCCAGAGCGACTTACAAATTGGTGCAATTAATTTAGTAAACTTTACAGTGTTATTTTAATGATTCTGAAAGATGTACAGTAGGGGCATGCCACTGTGTACTATAGCCTACAACAATGATCTACTTTCATTGCACCAGCAAGAATACTGATACTGTATATCAACATCTTCCTGTGCTGTATTTGGAAGATATAAGCCTACTCTTATTTTCCTACAATATGCAATCACACATGTATTACCATGTAATAACGAGAATGCAATCATAATGATTTTTGCTGTTTCACATTTACCATTGAAAAAGGTTATTTGTGCAGAATAAAATGCAACATGAATATGGGACACAAGTGGGCAGCAGGGCGGCAGGTAGCCTAGTGGTTAGAGCGTTGTGCCAATAACCGAAAGATTACACATCTGTCGATGTGCCCTTGAGCAAGGCAATTAACCCTAATTATCTCCAGGGGCGCCGTATTACTATGTGTGACCCTGTAAAACAACACATTTCACTGCACCTATCCGGTGTACAGTATGTGACAATACATCTTTTTTTTGTGCCAAGTCCAATAGTAACCAACAGAGGGCAGCTACACACTTAGAAAAAAGGGTTAGGGTTCTACCAATAACCGTTTTGATCTGAAAATCCCTTTTTGGAAGACAAGGTTTCTTTGTAAGGCAAAAGGTTCCACGAGAACCTTTAATATCCTATGAACCGTTTTTTTGAAGAAAGGGTTATTTGATAATACTTTGGAAGGCAAGAAGGGTTCTTTGGAAGGCAAGAAGGATTCTACATAGAACCATTTATCATATTTCTCAGAGTGCTATATTGCCGGGTGATTTTCAGAATTGTTTGCATATAAATGCAACAATTTCAAAGATTTTACTGAATTACAGTTCATATGAGGAAATCAGTCAATTGAAATGAATTCATTAGGCCCTAATCTATGGATTTCACATGACTGGGAATACAGATATACATCTGTTTGTCAAAGATACCTTACAAAAATAGGCCTCACAATGGGCCACAGGATCTCGTCACGGTATTTCTGTGCATTCAAATTGCCATCGATAAAATGCAATTGTTTTAGTTGTCCGTAGCTTATGCCAGCCCACCGCAACCATGGGGCACTCTGTTCACAATGTTGACATCAGTAAACCGCTCGCCCACATGACGCCATACACGTGGTCTGTGGTTATAAGTCGCTCTGGATAAGAGCGTCTGCTAAATGATGTAAATGTAAATGTAAAATGTTGTGAGGCCGGTTGGACATACTGCCAAATTCTCTAAAACGACGTTGGAGGCATCTTATGGTAGATAATCGAACATTCAATTATCTGGCAACAGATCTGGTTGACATTCCTGCAGTCAGCATGCCAATTGCACGCTCTCTCATAACTTGAGACATCTGTGGCACTGTGTTGTGTGACAAAACTGCACATTTTAGAGTGGCCTTTTATTGTCCCCACCACAAGGTGCATCTGTGTAATGATCATGCTGTTTAATCAGTTTCTTGATATGCCACACCTGTCAGGTGGATGGATTATCTTGGCAAATGAGAAATGCTCACTAACAGGGATGTAAACAAATTTGTGCACAAAAGTTGAGAGAAATAAGCTTTTTGTGCATATGGAACATTTCTGGGATCTTTTATTTCAGCTCATGAAACATGGGACCAACACTTTACATGTTGCGTTCATATTTTTGATCAGTGTATATAACATACATTTTTCTATACTAATCCAATCTGTTAGTAGTTGGACTGATTGCACCCATTACTGAGGTGGTTGTTCCAGTTTATATGATTGAGGTAGTCTCAGTATTCAATCATCCCTACCCTTATAGTCATTCTGAATGCAGGTTGCGGGTGATAAAATATTCTACTTGTTGGACATCCTATCTCTGGCTCGATTCCAAAAGGAATTACACATCACTTTGCAAGCCAGCATAATGTGACTTGCAGGCCTGATGTGGCCTGTAAACCAGGATTTCCCTAACACCACTGTGTTAGGGTGTAACTAGGACCTCAAAGAAAGGCCTTATTGTATATGTAATGTATTGTCATAAATAATTTAATTTTAAAGACTAATAAGGCTGGTGGAATCATTCATAGAGGGTTCTAGGAAGAACCTTTAGATGATAAAATGGTTATTGGTAGAACCCTTAATAGAGGGTTCTAGGTAGGACCATATACAGGGGGTTCTATAAAGAACCCTACATAGAGGGTTCTAGGTAGAACCCTGTGCAAAGGGTTCTACCTAGCAGCAAAATGGGTTGCTCTCTCTCTCGCTCTGCTGTGTGTGCATCTTGCTAGCTGTCAATCAAATGGCGAAGAGCTGAATCTCATTGGCTGGAACTCAAATTGCTAGGGGGCTGGCCCAGGTGGGGGAAAATGTAGGGGAAATGGCGCACCACAGCTTCCAGAGAACAGTCGCATTCAAACTAGGGATTTCGTAGCTAATTGAGATAAGACAGCAATTCTGCTTATAGATTATGCATGTATGAACTATACATTGACACATCCAGCGCAAAGCGGGAGGTTTGAAAAATACTTAGTAGTCGCCAAAGTTCCGGAGCATGTCTTTAAGGTAAAGGTTAAGGTTAGGGTAAAGGTAGGGTTTAGGGTTTAGGGTAGCTATATCCCAAGGATCCATGATTGTACTAACTCAAGTTTCATAAACCAAATGTTTAGGCCCATGTGAGAGCAATTAAACAATGAAACCAAACAATGAAACCATTCTCCTAGCAGCAGGACATTATGCTGGCAGCAGATTTTATTTTATCCTCAAAAGAGTCCCCCTGCAAAGACATGCTAAGCTTTGGAAATATCTTCTTTTTTTTGCAGTACAATTGTTTTACACAGCATTGCAACCACCTAGGAAAAAATAAATTGATAATTTGATGCACTTTTATTTTATATTCTATTATTTATATGGTGCCAGCATTTACACAAATACTATTTCAATCTATTGTGTAGATGTAGTTTTAAAAAAACGAACACTTTTAATAACACACATGTATCTTATTGAAATTACTCAATAGAGTCTGTAACATTTTTATTGGTCACTTGTGCTGGGCAACTGGGTTAATACAGAGTGCTGGTGACTCCTTACTCCACCCACTCCATTCACTGCAATGCAATACACTGTAGATGAATGCACTCATTTTTAGACGCTCTGGATAAGAGCATCTGCTAAATAACTCAAATGTAAATTTATATGAATAACATATTGGCTTATTGAGAAATAACTATTCTTTGTGCCGCAGTACAGTTGGGGTTGGAAGTACTCAGTAGAGTCTGTAGAATATATATATCAGTGGAGGCTCCTCAGAGGAGAAAGGGGAGGACCATCCTCCTCAGTGAATTTCATAAAAATAACAATAGTGACAATTTAAAAAGTGATCCTTTTTAGATAAAACTATACTAAATATATTCACGTCACCAAATAATTTATTAAAACACACTGTTTTGCAATGAAGGTGTGATGAGGTGTGAATGAAGGAGTCAGGCGCAGGAGGTAAAACACCGAAGTCCAGAGTTTATTCCGTTTACATAAAGAAAACGCACCCAGCGTCAAAACGAAACTATCACAAGGGAAATATTCCACCTTGGCAATAACAAATGGAAGAGTAGCTCAACCGAGCTGCTCGCTCTCACAATGAAACAATCACTCACAAAGACAAGGGGAACAGAGGGAACACTTATACACATACTAATTAGGGGAATGAGCACCAGGTGTGTGTGATTGACAAGACAAGACATGACAAGTGGAGTGATGAGAATGGGATCGGCAGTAGCTAGTAAGCCGGTGACGAAGAATGCCGAAACCTGCCCGAACAAGGAGGGGAGGCAGCCTCGGCGGAAGTCGTGACAGAAGGTCTACAGTAGCCTCAACAGCACTCTGTAGGGTAGCACCATGGTGTAGCCGGAGGACAGCTAGTTTCCGTCCTCCTCTGGGTACACTGACTTCAGTACAAAACCTAGGAGGCTTTTGGTTCTCACCCGCCGGTGTAACTGCTAAACTGCTTGCTAACTGTACACTGTACTGCATGATTGTAGCGGGTTTACTAACGCTTAGTTCTAGTAGCTACAGTATGTTGTTGACTTGACGTTAGCTAATATGGTGACAACGATGTAGGCTGTGTGTAGCGGTTAGCGTTGATGATATGAAGGTTTGGCTTGGAAAGGGTTTTTTGCCTGCTCACAGACAGCTGATGTGTTGTGCACGGAAGGCCACAAGTGAAGGGAAAAGGTGAGAGGAGGAGAGCGCGTAGATGCGAGAAGGAATTATACAACGATCTTGCGTGTGATCAGGGGTGTATTCATTCCGCCGATTCTGTTGAAAAATGAAACGGGGATAAACATACCTGAATTTGTCCAATAGAAACTCTCGTTTGCAACTGTTGGACTAATGATTACACCCTAGATCAGCTAGATGCAGGCAAGATTGTGCAAGGTGGTATTGAATGTGTCAATGTCTGTCACCTTGATTACTCAAATTTCTCTCAACCTGTGCACCTACGTTGCAAACTTTCATTCACAGGTTAGGTTGTAGCAACCTCATGATGGGTATAGGGAAACTGATCATAGCCTAAACCTATCCATGTTACACTGAGCTGGGTGAATGGAATATGAATGACAGTCATCCAATGTGCTGTAATAGAAATAAGGCCATGCTCATGCTCATAAAAAATAAATAGTCCTTCCTCACCTTAAAAGACACCGACCACCACTGCTATATATGGTGTAATTTCATTGACTGAGGAATATGGAGTGTTTCTGACCTTTTACTACACCCATTTCATTGGCCCCAATGCAATACACTGTATATGAATTTCATATTGGGCTATAGTAGGGTTGGGAGTACTCAGTAGGGTCTGTAGAATCTATATAGTGCCTAGTGAAAGTCTACACACCCCTTGCACAGTTTTGTAAGCACAGTTTTGTCATTCTGCTGCCTTAAAAATAAAATATAAAAAGGGATTAATTCGATTTTTTCCCCAACTTATCTGCACAACCTGCTCCACATTTTCAAAGTGAAAGAAACATTATAGAAATGTTTCTAAATTAATTAAAAATAACAAACGAAGATGTCTCGATTGCGTATGTCTTCACACCGAAAGCTAATACTTTGTGTAAGCACCTTTGGCAGCAATTACAGCTGAAAATCATTTTGAATAAGATTTTGCACAACTCTTAGGGCAATGAAGCTAGTACATTTGTTTGGGAATCATTGATGGACAGCAATATTCAAACTTTGTTTTAGATTTTCAATCAGATTCAAGTCAGGACTGTGACTGGACCACTCAGGAACACTGAACACTTCTTGGAAAGCCATTGCAATTCGCCATTCTGACATAACTGTCCAGCTAAAAAAACAAATATATCTCAGGGTTAGGTATTCAGAAGACTGAGGCAGGTTTTCCTCTAACTTATGTAGCATGTGTTTCAAAAGTATATAGTTTGTTTTGAACTATAATATAGTACAGTAGGCCTGCTATTTTCCTGCTTTTTACCTGATGTTTACTGTCCATCTGGGTTGAAAGTGATACTGGCTGGATCAGAGGCTTGGGCCTATACTGTACACACCTTTTAGAGGGAAGTTATTAGGGAGAGAGTGCAGGGCAAAGGTGTTCCTTCAGCCTTGGTGAAGAGTATTTCATTTCATCATGCAGCAGGTACACATGTCAGTCCAGGCACTGAGCCAAGATTGACCTCCTTGCTGATTCCAAGAAATTCTGGAGAAGATAGGTGTGGGAATGAGAATAACTAGTAACAGATTTCATAAGCTGTCTCTGCATGAGAGAGAGGGCTCATTGAATGTCACTGTGGTTCTCTGGAGCATTGATTCAAAGAACACTATAACCAAAAAAGGTAAAGTTATTATACAGTATGTGTATGTGTGATCATTATTGGTAGGTTAAGCTTGTAAGAACTGTATGTACCCATTTATTTGTGTGCTATGTAAATGACACAGAAGTAGCCTATAATAGACAATTATGTGTAAATAAAAATGTTCTGATATTAACTGTGAAACCTGTTTGTTTGGAGGGGTTTGACTTAAATGAAACAGGCATTTACAAATTCAACATTTTACTCTATGTTCCAATTTATTTCAGAAAACAAAAGTGCATATTCCACATTACAAATGAATTAGTTTCGCTTCGTTTGTTCCACACATTTGCTCCATCTTCATCGAGTTCCATCTATGTAAAACACATTCAATCAGAACATGCATAGTATGAGCAATATATTGGCCACAATGAACAAACAGTATGTCTTACAAATGAATACACATTACTGTAAACCAGGGGCTTGAACATTATTTTTAGCCTTTGAGGTTTCTGCTGTGTGGATTTGATTGTATTCCAGCCAATGATTGGTAATGAAGGTTTATGCTGCAATATGAGTGTGTGATGTGCATGCTACTGTGAACGCCTGCTCTAGATACAGACCAGATTGACAAAGAATCCAATTTTTGTTGTTGTTGCTATCTTTCTTTTTCTCCATCAAGAACAAAATATATGCAGATTTTGCACTAGTGAAAGAATGCTTATAGGGAATGTTGTCAATATTTCCACTTGCTTGGCTGGTCCTTTAACGGGGCATCAGTTTGAGAGTTTAACCCCATCGATTGGTAGAGTGAGTTGTCTAGTTCACACACACAAAACGCCACACACACACACACTTTCACACTCTCCACATACGCTGCCGCTACTCTGTTTAATATCTATCCTGTTTGCCTAGTCACTTTGACCCTTACCTACATGTACATATTACCTCAATCACCTCAACTACCTCGTACCTCTGCACTTGAACTCGGTACCGGTACTCCTTGTATATAGCCTCGTTATTGTTATATGGCTATTTGGTAATTTTCATATTTTTTAACTCTGCATTATTGGGAAAGGGCTAGTAAGTAAGCATTTGACAGTGAAGTCTACACCTGTTGTATTCGGCATATTTGACAAATACAATTGTATTTGTTTTTGTCTCCCAGCGTGTCCCTCTGAGCGTAAGCAGTGTTGTCTCAGACATAGCCACGGGAAGTAGGGGTGCTGAAAAATCAGAATACAACACAAATAACGAAATAGACGTCTGTAGCTCGGGAAAAAAAACATTTTCAGCATCTCTGCTTTGGTAAAAAAAAAAAAGGTAGTATAATTAAGAACAGTATCTTGCAGGATTCAAAAGTTGGAATTGTAAGAGTTGTTGCCCTGTCCCTTTCGCTGCGATTGTCATTCTAATGGAATCCAAAAAGAACTAAAGCTGTCCTCAAACATTTACATCAAAAGGTGCAAAGTTATGGGCAAAGACACAAAACATCCACATCAAATTAAATGATCAAATAACATGGAAAACAAACACTTTTTGTGTGGTATTAATTTACCATCCTTAAATACCACTTAATATAAATGTATATTATTGTATTGTGCTGTACAGAGGCTGGTCATCTAGGTTTGTACCTGTAGACTTTCCATCACCATGAAGAAAAACAATGCACAATACAGTAATTGAGTACATTGAGACATCAAGTCGTTTGTGATGGTGGGTGATGATGATGTGGCTCAGTTGGTAGAGCATGGCACTTGCAATGCTAAGGTTGTGGGTTTGATTCCCATGGGGTACCAGTACAAAAAAGTATGCAAATGTATGCACTCACTACTGTAAATTGCCCTGGATAAGAGCACTACGAAAAGGAATGAATAGACCATTTCAGTTTTACATAGAAATAAGTTGCATTTGCAAAGTATTTCAAGAAACTGGAAAACATATATCAAGGAAGTATTTTTATATTCCACAAGTATTATCAGATTAACAGTTTTGTACAGATAATTATCAGACTCAAGTTACAAATGCTGGTAAACACTCAAATACATTTGGTTTAAATTTTTTCACAAAAGTAGTGAACTGGGCCTTTACTAGTCCTATAATAGTGGACCAATAATATCCTGTATTTTTCCTTGGCTAAACCAACTACGCTTGTAAAGTTTGTTATTAAGGCACATGAAAGTTCACATGTTCCAGAAGGCATTTTTAAAAATATATTTGTTTAAATATTTTTTTTAGGGGGTAGATCAGCTTTAATATTTCAGATAGATTGTAACTTCCATCAATATAATTGTCTGCATCACTTCCAATCCCCCATATGTTTTTTTTTCTCGTAAATATATATATACATACATACATATATATATATATATATACAGTGGGGAAAAAAAGTATTTAGTCAGCCACCAATTGTGCATGTTCTCCCACTTAAAAAGATGAGAGAGGCCTGTAATTTTCATCATAGGTACACGTCAACTATGACAGACAAATTGAGGAGAAAAAATCCAGAAAATCACATTGTAGGATTTTTAATGAATTTATTTGCAAATTATGGTGGAAAATAAGTATTTGGTCACACACAACACAATACCAAAAATGTCTCAAGTTTTGAGGGAGCATGCAATTGGCATGCTTACTGCAGGAATGTCCACCAGATCTGTTGCCAGAGAATTGAATGTTAATTTCTCTACCATAAGCCGCCACCAACGTTGTTTTAGAGAATTTGGCAGTATGGCCAACCGGCCTCACAACCGCAGACCATGTGTATGGCATCGTGTGAGCGAGCGGTTTGCTGTGGTGGTGGTGGTGGTGGCGTTATGGTATGGGCTGGCATAAGCTACGGACAATAACACAATTGCATTTTATCGATGGCAATTTGAATGCACAAAAATACTGTGATGAGATCCTGGCGCCCATTGTGAGGCCGATTTCTATTTTATTTTTTTAGATATCTGTGAACAACAGATGCATACAGTGGGGGAAAAAAGTATTTAGTCAGCCACCAATTGTGCAAATTCTCCCACTTAAAAAGATGAGAGAGGCCTGTAATTTTCATCATAGGTACACATCAACTATGACAAAAAAATTTGAGAAAAAAAAATCCAGAAAATCACATTGTAGGATTTTTAATGAATTTATTTGCAAATTATGGTGGAAAATAAGTATTTGGTCACCTACAAACAAGCAAGATTTCTGGCTCTCACAGACCTGTAACTTCTTCTTTAAGAGGCTCCTCTGTCCTCCACTCGTTACCTGTATTTATGGCACCTGTTTGAACTTGTTATCAGTATAAAGGACACCTGTTCACAACCTCAAACAGTCACACTCCAAACTCCACTATGGCCAAGACCAAAGAGCTGTCAAAGGACACCAGAAACAAAATGGTAGACCTGCACCAGGCTGGGAAGAATGAATCTGCAATAGGTAAGCAGCTTGGTTTGAAGAAATCAACAGTGGGAGCAATTATTAGGAAATGGAAGACATACAAGACCACTGATAATCTCCCTCGATCTGGGGCTCCACGCAAGATCTCACTCCGTGGGGTCAAAATGATCACAAGAACGGTGAGCAAAACCACACGGGGGGACCTAGTGAATGACCTGCAGAGAGCTGGGACCAAAGTAACAAAGCCTACCATCAGTAACACACTACGCCACCAGGGACTCAAATCCTGCAGTGCCAGACGTGTCCCCCTGCTTAAGCCAGTACATGTCCAGGCCCGTCTGAAGTTTGCTAGAGTGCATTTGGATGATCCAGAAGAGGATTGGGAGAATGTCATATGGTCAGATGAAACCAAAATAGAACTTTTTGGTAAAAACTCAACTCATCGTGTTTGGAGGACAAAGAATGCTGAGTTGCATCCAAAGAACACCATACCTACTGTGAAGCATGGGGGTGGAAACATCATGCTTTGGGGCTGTTTTTCTGCAAAGGGACCAGGACGACTGATCCGTGTAAAGGAAAGAATGAATGGGGCCATGTATCGTGAGATTTTGAGTGAAAACCTCCTTCCATCAGCAAGGGCATTGAAGATGAAACGTGGCTGGGTCTTTCAGCATGACAATGATCCCAAACACACCGCCCGGGCAACGAAGGAGTGGCTTCGTAAGAAGCATTTCAAGGTCCTGGAGTGGCCTAGCCAGTCTCCAGATCTCAACCCCATAGAAAATCTTTGGAGGTAGTTGAAAGTCCGTGTTGCCCAGCGACAGCCCCAAAACATCACTGCTCTAGAGGAGATCTGCATGGAGGAATGGGCCAAAATACCAGTAACAGTGTGTGAAAACCTTGTGAAGACTTACAGAAAACGTTTGACCTGTGTAATTGCCAACAAAGGGTATATAACAAAGTATTGAGAAACTTTTGTTATTGACCAAATACTTATTTTCCACCATAATTTGAAAATAAATTCATTAAAAATCCTACAATGTGATTTTCTGGATTTTTTTTCCTCATTTTGTCTGTCATAGTTGACGTGTACCTATGATGAAAATTACAGGCCTCTCTCATCTTTTTAAGTGGGAGAACTTGCACAATTGGTGGCTGACTAAATACTTTTTTCCCCCACTGTATATACATATAAATATATATATACACACATACACATACACATATACACATACATACACACTCACACACACATATATACATACGTATATACATACATCTATACACACACACATATTCTTTTTAAAATTATATTTCCCTTCATTACTTTCCAACCCCACCACCCCTTCCCCAATTGGAGTAAACTAGTGAACAACAACGCTTAGGCCTCTACTTCCAGCCCATACATACAACAGTATATACATTTTATGGACACAGTCAAATTCTACAATAATTATATTTTGTTTGTTTTTGCTCCTGAACTTTTTCATGATGTCCATCTGGTTTGCTTCTATATGCCATATTTTTCTAACTGTGCTCTTTCACAAAAGCTCTCAACCTATAACCTATATACTTATTATGGACACAGTATGCTTTACGTTAGTTATCTTGTTGTTATTAGTTGTTGTTATTAGTCCCATCCTTCAGCTCCATTCAACACCTCCCATCTATCTCTTAACACCATCCATATTGGATTTCTATTTGCCATATATTTTTCAACTGTACTGTGATGTTTTACAAACGTTCTGAACCTTTCTATTCTCATTGTTTCTGCAGATCGTAAATTGAATATAAACATTTTTGCTAAAAGTATTATTATATTATTGATCGATTGACTATGACTTTTCAGATCACCCAGTAGTGCTATCTGCAGGGTTAGTTCCAGGTAAATATTGCAATCCTTTAGCCATTCCTGGACCTGTGTCCAAAAACAAGCTACAAATGGACAGTACCAAAACAAATGATCTAATGATTCTGTCTCTTCGCAGCAAAATCTGCAGAGCTGGGAAGATTGTATCCCCCATATAAATAACATTCTATTGGTAGCAAGAATCGTATATAATTCTAAGTTTTGAATCCGGCGTCATTTTGTGTATCAATTCATAAACACTATGCCATGGAATCGGTATGTCAAAAATCTCTTCCCAACTATTTTGCAATCTATATGGGACGGCGGTCCTTTGGTCCTTAAATGAAACTGGTATACTTTTTTATTTATCACAATTTTCTTTAACCAATTATATTCTTTAATGCAAGGCCGACAGACAAGTTCCTTACTTTTTTCCCCTTCCACTTTCCTTTTCCATTTTTGCGGTAATGCTGCAATCATTTGGTTGTAATTTTGGGTAGAGCAGACATTTCCATATGTTTTTGTTAGGACCGATAATATCCTGTATTTTTCCTTGGCTAAACCAACTACGCTTGTAAAGTTTGTTATTAAGGCACATGAAAGTTCACATGTTCCAGAAGGCATTTCTGCCAAAAAACGCATTTTGATAAACATTTAAATTAAAAACGTTCAAATGCCTCTCCTGTGAAGCACCCCCACCCCAAACTGGCTGTGGTCTCAGACAGAGGGAAGGAATGTGCTCTGCAGAAAAAAACTATCCACCTCTTGAAAATTATTACATTTAGGAGCATAATGCACATTGCCACCAGAGGTCAGTAACCACACCACTGCTTGTTCTACATGCTTCAACCTCAGCCACATGGACGTTTGGAGAGGTATCTGAATTATTGGCATTCTTGTCAGCCTTGTCTGAGTGAGCCTCACACGTCTATCTGCTGCCCTAGTATTCACGGCCAGAGGGGGGAGATGCTGTGGCTCTGATTGACACATTCATTTCACTCCTGTGAAAGGAGGAATGCATTTTGTTTGCAAGTTTTATCAGTTAAGGCATGTGTTTAGCCATGCAATAGGGGACTTGTACAATGAGGTACAGAGAGGAAAACACAACTGATAGCTATGGCTGATTTGTATTGCATTTATAAGACCTACAGAGGAGACTGGAATAAGTGGATTAGAAGGTCCTGTCTGTCTCTGTCCTCAGTCTGTGGTGAAGCTCGGCATGTATCTGCTGCTGGTCTTTGTGGCCCCCAGCCTCGCACAGAGGGGGCTTCCTAGACATGGCTCCTGCTTCTCAGACCCTAGCCAGGGATCACCCTCTTGGGAGCCCTGCTTTGTAGTTGTCATCCATAACCCTCCAATACATTAAAACCCTGACACCTCTCCACCTGGTGTGGATCCACACTCTTAGAAAAAAAGATGCTAAGTAGAACCATATAGGGTTCTTTGGTTTGTCCCCATAGGGGGACCATTTTTGGCTCTAGGTAGAACCCTTTGCAGAACCCTCTATGTACACAGTACATTTTGCAGTGCTAAATAAACACTTCAAGAGTTAAAACTATCTCAGATAACATATGGTCCCAGTCTACAGAGTGTAAAACGTACTCTAATTATAGTGTTACATTTTGAGTGTTAATGTAACACTCTGTGGTGTAAAAAAGTAACACTGCATTGCACTTGCCAGTGTTACTCAAATGTAACACTATGGGGTAATTACTAATTAACACTCACAATGTTATTTCTATTTAAAACTAGTGTTGATCTAGAGCAGGGATGGGCTACTTTGATGTGGGTGAGGGCCACAGAAAATCTGAACTCATCATGAGGGGGCGCAGTTGCTCACGGGTCTGCATACCCACATCCACATTATGCTGGTTTGCAAAGTGATGTGTAATTCCTATTGGAATCCAGCCAGAGTCAGGATATCCAATAAGTGGAATACTACTGCCAGTGTAGGGAAGATTGAATACTGAGATGATCTCAATCATCTAAACTGGAACAACCATGTCAGTAACATATGCAATAAGTATAACTAACTACTAACGGATTGGATTAGTTTAGAAATATGTATGTTATTTATGTTTGTGTAGCATAAAATGTATCAACCAATCAATGTACATGCAAAAACACAGATATTAAAACAAACAATTCTGAAAATCACCCTGCAATAGAGCATGCTGTATGTAGAACCCTTCTTGCCTACCAAAGAACCCTTCTTGCCTACCAAAGAACCCTTCTTGCCTTCTAAAGAATCATTCTTGCCTTCCAAAGAATCATCAATCCCTTTCTTCCAAAAACAGTTCTTAGGGTGTTCAAGGTTCTAGGTAGAACCCTTTGCCTTACAAAAAACCCTTTAGGAACCCTTTTTTCTAAGAGTGCAGATTGGCAACAACCCCAATTACGATCAGCCCAGCCCAGCGTCCCTGTCTTGAGGGAATATACAGCAATAGGGTTGTCACTGCTCCACAACTCACAACATGAGTCTTAATGGATGCTTTGACCATAAGATTTATGACAACAGATCAGTAACGACTGCTAGACCTCCTGAAATCAGTATAGGTATCATCAATATTCCTCCTGCTTTCTGTAATTACACAGACAGAAATAATTTATATTCCCAAATTAACTAGATGTAAATTAATTCTGACAGCTGCCATGCACTGTCCCTCCCCCTAGCATATTTGTGTCAATTTGACAACTCCAAAAAACAAATTGTCCATTTAAATGTCTAAGCTATACTTCATTCAAGTGTGTTTTGTAACTCAAACCTCCTATTTCTAGATAAATCCAACCCACTTCATTAGGTCTGAACACAGTCTGTGGGCGAGCAGGTGAGCAGGTCTGTTGAGAGATCCAGAGACTGATAAGCAGAATGCAAGACTCTAGGATGAACACTGTTCCCTTTCATGTGCAAATCTATCCTGTTTGATTTACCACCCTCTCTCTCTCTCTGTCTCTCTCTTTCTCTCTCTCTCTCGCTCTCGCTCTCAGAATGTCTAGCTGACGGCCCTACACTCAGGAGTGCGATGATTTGTAACTATGCAGCACAAATATGGCCATCGGAGTGAGTTTCTGCTTGGCTCTGCCTGAGGACTTGTCCTTCTCCAGACCCACCCACCATCAACACAACGTAGCAAGGTGGCCTCATCACTGAAATTTATACACAATCCATGTCTGTACCCAGTGACCCAGAAGTAATCAAAATGCCTTAATGGTGCCTTCTTCAAAGCCTCACATGGAGTACGCTTAATTGTGCTTTCTTCACAAAGATCCCAGTGAGGATTGTGTCAGGCTGTAGGGTCCTCACCTCATATAATGACACTTCTGCAACAAGGTCACAAATCACTTTCATTTCACACTGCAGGGGACGCATACATCTGATTTGCTGCTTTCTTTTTTGCATTTTCACAAATTTTTATGAGAGTCTGGTTCCTTTCTAGGTTTCATCCTAGGTGCCTGCCTTTCTAGGGAGTTTTTCCTACCCACCGTGCTTCTACATCTGTATTATTTGCTGTTTGGGGATTTAGTCTGGGTTTCTGTATAGCACTTTGTGACATCTGCTGACGTAAATTTGATCACAGGAGCACTGATAGTCATTGGTTTCAAGTCGGTGCTGGCCACATTTTCAGATAATCTCAATGACCACTTACTGATGTGTCATACATACTATGTTCAGGAGATAAATAGTATAGAAGTGTTTACTGAATGTACAGTAAAAAGCATTGGTTTATCAAAAGCGTTTTGGTTGACCCCTGACCTTGCACCTCAAAAATGGTTTTCCCCATCATGTCTATAATAAATCACAGGCATATTGCCTCTTGAAATAGCCGTAAAACCTCAATATGCATCATCAAGTGTACAGCAAGAAATGCAATGCAGTCAAGAAACACATTTCTAAAAGTGCTTTTCTTGTAACGCCCTGACCTGAACGCTGACAAAGTCACATCAGTGATATAGTAAGAAGGAACCATAAACAGATATGGCTCATAACCTTTACGGACCAAATAATGATGATCCACACTTATTTGACAATATATATAATAAATTATCAACTCTGCAAGCAATTCAAGACTCTATGGTGGGAGATTATAATACCGTTTTAAATAGCTCAATGGACCGTAAAGGAAATCACACTACAAACAATCACCCTCATGCTCTTAAGGAAATCGTGAATGTCATGGATACATTAGAACTAGTAGATATATGGAGGCTTAAATACCCTGATCTAGTGAGATACACATGGCGGAGACTCAATCAAGCTAGTCGTCTTGACTTCTTTCTTATGTCATTTTCGTTGGCACTAAAAGTTAAAAAAGTGTTGATAGGGGACAGAATGCGGACCATCATATAATTGGCATATACATTACTCTTACTGAATTTCCACGTGGGCAAAGATATTGGAAATGTAATCAAAGCCTATTGGATAATAACTTGTTTTTAACTAGGACAGAGGAATTTATAACTGATTTTTTCCGACATAACATAGGTACAGCAAATCCCCTTATTGTATGGGACACCTTTAAATGTGCCTTTAGAGGCCATGCAATTCAGTACTCATCTCGAAAACAAAAGCAATTTAGGTCAAAAGAGTCCACACTAACAAAGGAAATAGAACGTCTAACAGAACAGATAGATAGCAATAAAAACTGTAACATAGAGGCTCAGAATACATTAGAGGAAAAACGAAAAGAAATGGAGAAACTTATTCAAGAAAGATCAAGTGTAATATATTATAAAAATAAAGCAAACTGGATGGAATATGGGGAAAAATGCACCAAATTCTTTTTTAATCTTCAACATAGGAATGCTACCAAAAATAATGTATTGAAACTGGTTACAAATGAAGGAGTCACACATGATTCACCAAATTATATTTTGAAGGAGGAAACAAAGTATTTAAGCATATGTTTTTGTTTCAGTCGCCTCCATCTCTTCTAACTGAAGCAAATTATAGAGATTTTTTTTCTAATGATAATGTAAAATTAACAGCCATACAGAAAGACTCATGTGAAGGTGAAATTACAGAGGAGGAACTTCTGGATGCAATTAAAGACTTTAAGTCCGGGAAAACTCCAGGGTTGGATGGCATACCAGTCGAGGTATACCAAACCTTTTTTGATATACTCAGAGGACCGTTATTAGCATGTTTTAACCACTCCTATGTAAATGGTAGATTATCAGACACTCAAGAAGAAGGTCTGATTTCATTATTACTGAAACAGGATACAAGTGGAAATATATAAAGATCCAGTCCATTTAAAAAATTGGAGGCCCCTTACACTTTAGTGTTGTGATGCAAAAATTCTAGCAAAATGTATAGCGCATAGAATTAAAAAGGTATTGTCGGACATTATTAATTCTAATCAGACAGGTTTTTTACATGGGCGATACATTGGAGATAATATAAGGCAAGTACTGGAAACAATAGAACACTATGAAAAATCTGGGAAACCAGGCCTACTATTCATAGCAGACTTCGAAAAGGCATTTGATAAAGTACGACTGGGGTTTATATATAAATGCCTGGAGCATTTCAATTTTGGACAATCTCTTATAAATTGGGTTAAAATCATGTATAGTAACCCTAGGTGTAAAATAGTAAATAATGGCTATTTCTCAGAAAGTTTTTAACAGTCAAGAGGAGTGAAACAAGGTTGTCCACTATCAGCATATCTATTTATTATTGCCATCGAGATGTTAGCTATTAAAATCAGATCCAACAATAATATCAAGGGATTAGAAATCCAGAGTTTACATTTACATTTTAGTCATTTAGCAGACGCTCTTATCCAGAGCGACTTACAGTTAGTGAGTGCATACATTTTTCATACTGGCCCGCCGTGGGAATCGAACCCACAACCCTGGCGTTGCAAACGCCATGCTCTACAACTGCGCTACAGGAGGCAACAAAGGTGTCATTGTACGCTCATGATTCACGTTTTCTTTTAAATCCACAAATTGAATCCCTCCACAGCCTCATAGAGGATCTAGATACATTTTCTAACCTCTCTGGATTACAACCAAATTATGATAAATGTACTATATTACGTATTGGATCACTAAAAAATAAAAAATTTACATTACCATGTACTTTACCAATAAAATGGTCTGATGGTGATGTGGATATACTCGGAATACATATCCCAAAGGAAATAAATGATCTTACTCCAATACATTTTAATAGAAAGTTAGCAAAAATAGATAAGATCTTGCTACCATGGAAAGGTAAATAACAGTCAATTTGTGGAAAAATCACCCTGATTAAGTCTTTAATGTTATCCCAGTTTACCTATTTGCTTATGGTCTTGCCTACGCCTAGCGAATAGTTTTTTTAAATTATATGAGAAAAAAAGTATTTCAATTTATTTGGAATGGCAAGCCAGACAAAATTAAACGGGCCTATTTATATAATGAATATGAATTCGGAGGACAGAAATTATTAAATATTAAAGCATCAGACCTACAGTGGGGATAACAAGTATTTGATACACTGCCGATTTTGCAGGTTTTCCTACTTACAAAGCATGTAGAGGTCTGTAATTTTTATCATAGGTACACTTCAACTGTGAGAGACGGAATCTAAAACAGAAATCCAGAAAATCACATTGTATGATTTTTAAGTAATTAATTAGCATTTTATTGCATGACATAAGTATTTGATCACCTACCAACCAGTAAGAATTCCAGCTCTCACAGACCTGTTAGTTTTTCTTTAAGAAACCCTCCTGTTCTCCACTCATTACCTGTATTAACTGCACCTGTTTGAATTCGTTACCTGTATAAAAGACACCTGTCCACACACTCAATCAAACAGACTCCAACCTCTCCACAATGGCCAAGACCAGAGAGCTGTGTAAGGACATCAGGGATACAATTGTAGACCTGCACAAGGCTGGGATGGGCTACAGGACAATAGGCAAGCAGCTTGGTGAGAAGGCAACAACTGTTGGCGCAATTATTAGAAAATGGAAGAAGTTCAAGATGACGATCAATCATCCTCAGTCTGGGGCTCCATGCAAGATCTCACCTCGTGGGGCATCAATGATCATGAGGAAGGTGAGGGATCAGCCCAGAACTACACGGCAGGACCTGGTCAATGATCTGAAGAGAGCTGGGACCACAGTCTCAAAGAAAACCATTAGTAACACACTACGCCGTCATGGATTAAAATCCTGCAGCGCACGCAAGGTCCCCCTGCTCAAGCCAGCGCATGTCCAGGCCCATCTGAAGTTTGCCAATGACCATCTGGATGATCCAGAGGAGGAATAGGAGAAGGTCATGTGGTCTGATGATACAAAAATAGAGCTTTTTGGTCTAAACTCCACTCTCCGTGTTTGGAGGAAGAAGAAGGATGAGTACAACCCCAAGAACACCATCCCAACTGTGAAGCATGGAGGTGGAAACATCATTCTTTGGGGATGTTTTTCTGCAAAGGGGACAGGACGACTGCACCGTATTGAGGGGAGGATGGATGGGGCCATGTATCGCGAGATCTTGGCCAACAACCTCCTTCCCTCAGTAAGAGCATTGAAGATGGGTCGTGGCTGGGTCTTCCAGCATGACAACGACCCGAAACACACAGCCAGGGCAACTAAGGAGTGGCTACGTAAGAAGCATCTCAAGGTCCTGGAGTGGCCTAGCCAGTCTCCAGACCTGAACCCAATAGAAAATCTTTGGAGGGAGCTGAAAGTCCGTATTGCCCAGCAACAGCCCCGAAACCTGAAGGATCTGGAGAAGGTCTGTATGGAGGAGTGGGCCAAAATCCCTGCTGCAGTGTGTGCAAACCTGGTCAAGACCTACAGGAAACGTATGCTCTCTGTAATTGCAAACAAAGGTTTCTGTACCAAATATTAAGTTCTGCTTTTCTGATGTATCAAATACTTATGTCATGCAATAAAATGAAAATGAATTACTTAAAAATCATACAATGTGATTTTCTGGATTTTTGTTTTAGATTCCGTCTCTCACAGTTGAAGTGTAGCTATGATACAAATTACAGACCTCTACATGCTTTGTAAGTATGAAAACCTGCAAAATCGTCAGTGTATCAAATACTTGTTCTCCCCACTGTATCACTAAAAGCTTCAGTCATACAAAAGTTATACTTAAATCCGAACTGGTTCTCTAGCAAATTAGTAAGATTGTCTCACCCAATGTTCAAGAATGACCTTTTTCCCTTTATTCAGATTACAACCTCTCACTTTAAGTTATTTGAAAAGGAAATAATCTCCCAAATATCACTATTTCTAAAACAAGCCATAGAAAGTTGGTTGCAATTTCAATGTAATCCTCCAGAAACTACAGAACAAATAATGCAACAAATATTGTGGTTAAACTCAAATATACTAATTGATAAAGCCCCTTTTTTTTTGACAAAATGTTTAGAAACTGTATAATCTTCGTAAATGATATTATTGGTAGGACTGGTGGAGTTATGTCGCACATGCAGCTAACAAAAACATATGGAAATGTCTGCTCTACCCAAAATTTCAACCAAATAATTGCAGCATTACCGCATAAATGGAAAAGGAAAGTGGAAGGGGGAAAAAGTAAGGAACTTGTCTGTTGGCCTTGCATTAAAGAATATAATTGGTTAAAGAAAATTGTGATAAATAAAAAAGTATACCAGTTTCATTTAAGGACCAAAGGACCACCGTCCCATATAGATTGCAAAATAGTTGGGAAGAGATTTTTGACATACCGATTCCATGGCATAGTGTTTATGAATTTATACACAAAATGACGCCGGATTCAAAACTTAGAATTATATACAATTCTTGCTACCAATAGAATGTTATTTATATGGGGGATACAATCTTCCCAGCTCTGCAGATTTTGCTGCGAAGAGACAGAATCATTAGATCATTTGTTTTGGTACTGTCCATTTGTAGCTTGTTTTTGGACACAGGTCCAGGAATGGCTAAAGGATTGCAATATTTACCTTGAGCTAACCCTGCAGATAGCACTACTGGGTGATCTGAAAAGTCATAGTCAATCGATCAATAATATAATAATACTTTTAGCAAAAATGTTTATTTTCAATTTACGATCTGCAGAAACAATGAGAATAGAAAGGTTCAGAACGTTTGTAAAACATCACAGTACAGTTGAAAAAGATATGGCAAATAGAAATCCAATATGGATGGTGTTAAGAGATAGATGGGAGGTGTTGAATGGAGCTGAAGGATGGGACTAATAACAACAACTAATAACAACAAGATAAAAACCAGATGGACATCATGAAAATGATCGGAGGAAGTTCAGGAGCAAAAACAAACAAAATATAATTATTGTACGATTTGACTGTGTCCATAAAATGTATATAGTATGTATGGGCTGGAAGTAGAGGCCTAAGCGTTGTCGTTCACTAGTTTACTCCAATTGGGGAAGGGGTGGTGGGGTTGGAAAGTAATGAAGGGAAATATAATTTAAAAAAGGATATGTGTGTGTGTATGGATGTATGTATATGTATGTATGTATATATATGTGTGTGTGTATGTATGTGCATATGTATATGTGTGTGTATATGTGTATGTATATATTTATATATATATATATATATATATATATATATATATATATATTTGCGAGAAAAAAAACATATGGGGGATTGGAAGTGATGCAGACAATTATATTGATGGAAGTTACAATCTATCTGAAATATTAGCGACAGAAAGCTCAGGCATGACAGGGGAAGGGAAGAGGAATGCACAGAGAAAACTCAAAGATCATATTTCAGGATCCTGGAGAACAAGTGTCTAAGAAGCGGCCCTGAAATGAAACTCTAAAGTAAAATTACATCTGCAAGGGGTTAGAGGTCGCAGAGAGTGGTATAGGATGCAACTTCATTAGCACTTTAACTTTTCATTACATTTTTAACTCTAACGTTGCCTCAATGCCTCCAATGTAATTAAACAATGTTTATGCCCTCACCGTCTGTGTCAAAATACCCTAAAAATCATGTATTTCAAACTGCAGGAGTAGTTATGTATTTGGGGAAACAAAATGGCTGCCTACAGGAAGTCAGACAACCCCTAACAAAAGGCTGTGAAGCCAGAGGTTGCCATCAGTAACAGAGGGGGGAGCTGGATGTAATATTGTTGTTTTAGTGGAGATTCTGGCCTCAGGGGGTTCCTGCTATTAGAGTGGGGATTTGGGGAGATATGTTGTTGGGATGTTTGCAGAATAATGGCCTGAGAGAATCCTATATTACAGAGCATAACATAGTAACCAATGGAACCAATTTAATCTATACCACAAATAAATCAAATTGTGCAATGTGTAGCATGGCCAATTCTGTTGATGCATGTAATTCTATTATTTTCTGAATCTGAGATATTGTACATTTTGTTTTCTAAAATAGTATGATGTCATGAATTTGTGCTAGGAGTAATTTAAAATAATACAACTTTAGACACATGTAAACATGGCAGTATTCAGCCATTATATGCTGTGGTTTTCAGCAAATACATCTCACCAAGATGAGTTCATCATCAGGTGAGGACAACCTGACGGTTGTCCTCACCTGTAGGCTACAACCCCTATGACAACACAGAGCTTTTGTCAATATGACAGAAAGCACCAAACTCAACTGGCTCCTGAGACTTGACACCAAATCAATTAAATAAAACCAAATCAATTAAATCTCCTATTTATTTCAATAGTTTGAAAACAATTCCATAATCAATCTTCACAACCAAAATATGCTGAACGCAACATGCAACAATTTCAAGGATTTTACTGAGTTACAGTTCATATAAGGAAATCAGTCAATTCCAATAAATTCATTAGGCCCTAATCTATGGGCGGGAACTGGAACACGCTGTCATACACGTCAATCCAGAGCATCCCAAACATGCTCAATGGGTGACATGTCTGGTGAGTATGCAGGCAATGGAAGAACTGGGACGTTTTCAGCTTCCAGGAATTGTGTACATATCCTTGCGACATTGGGGCTGTGCATTATCATACTGAAACATGAGGTGATGGCAGCGGATGAATGGCATGACAATGGGCCTCAGGATCTCGTCACGGTATCTCTGTGCATTCAAATTGCCATCGATAAAATGCAATTGTGTTCATTGTCCATAGCTTATGCTTGCCCATACCATAACTCCACCACCACCATGGGGCACTCTGTTCACAACGTTGACATAAGCAAACCACTCGCCCACATGACGTCATACACGTGGTCTGCGGATGTGAGGCCACTTGGACGTACTGCCAAATTCTCTAAAACGACGTTGGAGGTGGCTTATGGTAGAGAAATGAACATTAAATTCTCTGGCAACGGTTCTGGTTGACATTCCTGCAGTCAGCATGCCAATTGCACACTCCCTCAAAACTGGAGACATCTGTGGCATTGTGTTGTGTGACAATACTTCACATTTTACAGTGGCCTTTTATTGTCCCTAGCACAAGGTGCCGTTTAATCAGCTTCTTGATATGCCACACCTGTCAGGTGGATGGATTATCTTGGCAAAGGAGAAATGCTCCACTAACAGGGATGTGAACAACTTTGTGCACAACATTTGAGAGAAATAAGCTTTTTGTGCAGATGGAACATTTCTGGGATCTTTTATTTCAGCTCATGAAAGATGGGACCAAGACTTTACATGTTGCGTTTATATTTTTGTTCAGTGTATTATAATGCATTTTTACTTTTTAGTCACAATTATTCGATGTAAAAACATTTAAGTATGAAAAATATTCCCTTAACTCAAACATATATTTTTGTTGGTCCAACAGTAGAGTGATGAAGTTGTTAGTCGGTATCCAGTGTGTGGGAAATAACGCGAGTGGGTTATGGGGCTATTTTTCACCTGTGCACATTTTTCCCTGGCCTCTGTAGTGGACTATTCCATTTGATAAATGAGCATGTCATCCATATACATCTGGAAGTGAGTAGCAGGACAGATAGACAGCAGATAATAAATCGACAATGAGGGGAGCACCGAGACCACCAGCGACCCGTAACAGACCCTTCTGAGCCTTTAAAACGTAACAGGATAAACCAAGTCTATGGCTATGCCATTACCTATAGCGCTCCGGTTAGATGGCAATGGTGAAGGAGAATGAAAATGGATAATTTTTATGTTCAGGAGGACTACTTTGTACTCGACAGAAAAGAGCCATAACCACTACTACAATATAGTATGTAGTAGTGCTATGTAGTAGTAGCCTAAACAGTCCCTGTTGCAAACCTATGGAAGGTTTGTTTGTCTCCATGTGGCTCTAGCTTGCTTTAATTACTACAGGATCAAAGGATCGAAGAAGCTCTTCATCCTCATTAATGGATTCAAACAACATTTGCAACAGACAGCAATACGACCATCCCCAGGCATCATCACATCATCAGCTGGTGGCCTGCACTTTAATGAAGATGAACATTACTACTCTAATACGTTTGGATATTTTTGGGAGGAATTCATGAAAAGTTCTAAACAATCGAGAACCAAATATTCCCGAGAAGGAAAATGTGTTAATTTTCATGTAATATTTCTCTCCCTTGATATGAATTGTGGTATTGCAGAAGAAAGCGGTTGATATATCCTGTTGCCTGCAAGTAACCTCTCTGAGCTTCCTTTGTGATACTGTAGCTTTGTGTCCTAAACTCTGCCCTACAAAAACACAATATAGTTCCTCATTCTATATTCTCATCCGCAGTGCTTCTTAGTTGGTTCTACTTGATACGAATTTTACATTACAATGTGGCTATGTGTCCTTATTATTTAAACAATTCATTTAAACAATTCATTCAATATTTCTTCAATAGTACTTTTATACTGTACTCAAAGAGCAGCCTTGGGGCCATATCTGGTCGACCACTGCATTTCATGTTGTGACCTTTCACATTTTTTAATTATTTTATTTCACCTTTATTTAACCAGGTAAGCCAGTTGAGAACAGGTTCTCATTTACAACTGCGACCTGGCCAAGATAAAGCAAAGCAGTGCAATAAAAAACAACAACACAGAGTTACATATGGGGTAAACAAAACATAAAGTCAAAAATACAACAGAAAATATATATACAGTGTGTGCAAATGTAGCAAGTTACGGAGGTAAGGCAATAAACAGGCCATAGTGCAAAATAATTACAATTTAGTATTAACACTGGAATGATAGATGTGCAAGAGATGATGTGCAAGAGCGTCTGCTAAATGACGTAAATGTAAATGTAAATAGAGATACTGGGGTGCAAATGAGCAAAATAAATAACAATATGGGGATGAGGTAGTTGGGTGGGCTAATTTCAGATGGGCTGTGTACAGGTGCAGTGATCGGTAAGCTGCTCTGACAACTGATGCTTAAAGTTAGTTAAAGTTAGTTAGTGAGACATAAATGAGTTTCACGGACAAAAATCGGATATAATATGCTCCCTTCCCTTGCAGTTTCCATGACTAATGTGTGAGGATATGATGGTGATTTAAAGACTTATAAGCTACCCAAGTAGAATCATGGTACTTGTTTTTGGCTTGGCACAGTTGGCAGATGTTTGTTGGTATGCAACTGTGATAGATTGGTTTGAGTACATGTGCATCATGTGATCTGTACATTGGTATCATATCAGGCTTAGTTTTTTTGTTAATGAATTTAAATTGCCATGAAATTGCTTGATGCCATGAAAGGTAGTGTACATTGTATAGTGTACCACCACTCCTTGAACCAATATGAGTGCATCATTACAGTGAAGCACTTATTGATGTCACATGGCAATGTTTGGATTGCTTGTGCAAAGGTGAGAGTGCCTGTCCAACATTGGAGAGTAGGCCTATGGACTTCCAGTGTATCAGTGACTAAAACTTCCTTATTGTATCTTCAAATACAAATTGTATTATCAAAATGATTCAAACTGTTGTTTTGACCCTATTCTGAATGAGATTTCATGAATAGCCAACTGGTCAGCATTTGCTGTGACCACTTTAGCGCCAGTCAGAATGTATCCATCACCCGTAGCAGGTCCAACGCCCACGCAGAAACGCAGTTCATTTGCGCAGAGGCTGGCTGATATTCCACTGTTTCGCTGTTTGCTTCCAGGGTGAGGTCTCCCAACAACGAGAAAATTGACTGAGGCAAAACGGAATTGAAGGAAATACTGAAGTAACCTTCAGTTCCTGTGCGGCTAGTTCATCTTTCTATATTCATGGGAAAAGTGTGGCAACAGCAGATGTACCCCCAGTACTCCTATTACTACCCCCGATACCTGCAAGCGAAGGTACAGTAAAACAGTGTTCTATGTACTTTAAAATGGACGATTGACTCTACATTGTAAAATGATCAATGCGTGGTTAGATTCGACAATTGATAAGAACATGTTCTTCATCTGCCTCGGTAGATTATTGTACTCTATTTTGGCTGTCAGATTTCTTGTTCGTTAGGGTTCTGTTAATTAAGTCATTTGAAACGCATAGGCCTATGTATTCAGGAAAATAGATTGAGATTACTTCATGACTTAAGCACCCTGGACAGCTGTTGGCTATTTAGTGCATCTCAACACCTGTAAAACTCTTATGACAAATTTGATTTACATTGGGGAGACTGTGGCTAATAGATACGATGCACAATTTATAGGATTACTGTTATTCTTAAATCCCTTAAACACTGCCATGTATAATTAAGTGTTAGATCAAGATAGCGTCTCCCAACCCAATTTATTGAACTATTATGAATTGTTTATGTACGGTAGTATTTGATATGCTATTTCGTAGTGATGAATGATCATAAGAGCGCAAGTCAGGTTTCATCGAATTCTTTACAGCATCATTAATACATTATGTGTTGAAAATCTGAGGGCATATGGGGGTCAAATGACAGTCCTTAGTTGACCTACAGGCATCACCACTTATCATCAAGAGGCTCTTCCAGAATACTTTGCATCACTTAAGCTCCATACATGTTTAATCAGCTTGGCTGCCTATTAAATGACAAGGTCCCAGAGCGGCAGCCCTGTAGGCTGCTTAGTATGCAACAGTAAAATGAGGATATGTTTTCAAACAGAGATAGACATCTGAGTGTATCGATCCAATGAAAAGGACCATAAACATGATTTTAGAATGGCATTGTGTTAGCTAAACAGACAATTATAGCTGTGTTATAAATGCATGGGCGTTTTATTTTCCATGTTGATATCATTTGAAGAGCTTCCATAAAAATAAGCGATAATAGCAATAGCAGGTTTTATTTTATTTAAAGAGAAAGTCTGAAGAGAAAGTATTAGCTTATTCGCCAAAGTTAGTCAAAATGTCACCTGCATTCATTGCTGAAATGTAGTCATAAAATGCTGCCTTGATAAAAGACACCAAACTCCATCTTCCTACTGATGAGCAATATGCCATGTGTTTTTTTCCTTCAAATCCTACTATTTCATTGACTAAAGAGTAATTATTTGAATTTGATTCAAGAATAGGGTCATTCATGTGATTTCTGCATGGAAAGGGATGTGGCCGCATTCAGTTTGTTTTATGACACACCATATATGTGTGGGGTGGCCTTAATACAGAAGTGGCTTGTCCACTTCAAACATGGCCTTGCTCATGGATTTGTGGATAACTGACACGGTGGTTTACATTTCACTGTCCTGCTATGTCCTGCACTCCTCTCTGCTTGGATCCAAATGAAATGACCCTATTATGATCTTATTGCGGGGGCCTGGCACAGATTTCTCTCCCTGGCTGTAAACATGCCGTTTATTTTGGTGTGTATGTGATGTTGGGAGTCTTTAAAGGTTTAGTGATATTGTATGTTCTTTTTTGTGATATTGATTTTGTATAGAAGAGCTGTATCATGTTCAGTCAGCGCAGAAATATTGCATTATTCATGATTTGTGCTTTTGTTGTCGTCCATTTGTTGTTACGTTTTGAGATACTGTCACAGGAATAGCATTGACAAAGCACAGAAATTCGTAGCATGTTTTAGCATGTTTTTCAAGCAATTGGATTTCTGTCTCGACAGGAGACTAGCTACAGTACTTTGATCGAGGAATTCAAGTGGCGCAGAACAGACTGCTTCTAGATTCATAACAAAGTGCATTGTACAAACTGGTGTCATATATCTATGTGAGTGATCCAGTATTTCAGTGATCCACTAAACTAGGGGTTCACAGATTTGCAATAGTTTGAACAACATACTGCTGAAGAAGTGTTTACATTGAAGGAAATAAGCTTTTACAAGCTTAATAATGATTAAAAATCCAATTAAATCACTATTTTGTACTCTTATTTTTTGTCAACACAAGCCTATAATAATCCATCGAAGGTGAGCACATTAACTGCCATCGGACATTACATGCAGAGACTGTGAACAATGGCATTACGCTGAGGCTTAAAAAGCCCTATACAATGTTTACAATACAGTTTGGAGAGTTGCCTGGGAGCTGAATGTACACATTTGAACAGCACAATGTTGTTGCGCTTTATGTTGGCGCAGGGCTGAAAGAGCACCCATTGTGCTCCTATGATTCTCATTCTTGGGGACTTTTGACATGAACAAAATGAGGCCTACACAGTGCACAATAATACCCACCCTGCTATTGATGCTCTCTCTGCCAAAAGGCTCTTTCATAAAAATAGAGAAAACATTGAAAAGCCTCATCAGAGTTAGAAAGATGTCAATGGTGACACATGGGCCATGAAGGTAATCATTTATTATTCATTGCTTCTTGTGTAAACAATTTAAATGAGCATGCAATGAAATAAAGCAACATGAGCTGTAATATCAATTGTAATGTAGCAGGAATATTGCAATCTATTTCGACTTTTTTTCACTTTGCAAAGTCAATTATTATGGAGGCAGAGTGTAGTCAGGGTTTTAGAATTTTGGATTTTCACTTCTCATCAAGGCCCTTATCTTTTTTTCATGAGAACATATCTTATTTATAAGAAAAACATAAACATCTCGTATCAGGCTATTGCATTGATAATCAATTCCCCCTTTATGAAACACCTCACTGGATCTGAGGCGGGGAATAGAAAAGGTAATTGAAAATGGGTGCATTCATGTAAATCATGTATTTATTTTCAAGCAATATGGATATGAATTATTTCACATGAATATTAGAGAATGGATGTGGGTTATTCAATGTTCCCTATTTGCTTTCACAGTAAAACAATACTAATAATAAAAAAACATCTCATTGGCCATATAGAGTAGTATGAAATGAAAAAATATATATATATATTTGGAATACATTGCATGCTCTACATTTAGTCAGTGCACAAGATGAAACATTCTTAGAATTTTTAGAAGGACTCTTATATGAATGTGGCATTCAGTATGACATATAAAAAACTTGAAAAGTGAGTTTGCAATGTTCTATTACAACCCCTCTCAACTGGCCACCAATATAGCCAAAGCTCTCTCATTGAGCAATGTGCTTTTGACATCAAAACATCCGTTTTTGATTTTCTATCCCTCAGTGCTGGTGTGGTAAGTCAAACATAGATCACCTGCCACATGATCCCATCCCTGGTGCTGACATCACATGACCAGTGAGTGCTTTATACAGATGAGCAGTACATCATGTTTACACTGTACTGTCCTGTCCAAGCTACTCTCCATTTATCATTGCAAAAACTATGATTGATTAAAATGTTCAGTATCAGGCATTTGTGAAGTTTTGTTTGTCTAAAGCAAAAGTTTGTAAGACCATCATTGTCATGAGTGTAGCATCCACTCTAAAATCTTTTATTGAATTGTCTCTGAAGTTTGATACCCCTGATACCTTGCAGAGTCTCTTTTATAACTAATCTAATGTAATACATGGATAATGTTTTGTGTGAGATTTTCATAACTGACTTATCATCATATAATTTTTATTTTCTGAATTTGGAAGTATGGAAAGACGTTCCATTCATCTACTCCCAATCTTGGATAATGACAACTTTAGGTTGACTGTTCCTACCCCACCACCATGCCACACACACACACACAAACACACACATCTGTATTTGTGACTTACTTGCTTCCACCCTAGTGCGCTGGGAGTCGTCGAAAAGGATTCTGTTGCTGCCTCAGAAGGGCTTTGTCCCCTGAACTCACCCCTTCCATCAATCAATCAATCAATTTTATTTTATATAGCCCTTCTTACATCAGCTAATATCTCGAAGTGCTGTACAGAAACCCAGCCTAAAACCCCAAACAGCTAGTAATGCAGGTGTAGAAGCACGGTGGCTAGGAAAAACTCCCTAGAAAGGCGAAAACCTAGGAAGAAACCTAGAGAGGAACCAGGCTATGAGGGGTGGCCAGTCCTCTTCTGGCTGTGCCGGGTGAAGATTATAACAGAACCATGCCAAGATGTTCAAAAATGTTCATAAGTGACAAGCATGGTCAAATAATAATCAGGAATAAATCTCAGTTGGCTTTTCATAGCCGATCATTAAGAGTTGAAAACAGCAGGTCTGGGACAGGTAGGGGTTCCATAACCGCAGGCAGAACAGTTGAAACTGGAATAGCAGCAAGGCCAGGCGGACTGGGGACAGCAAGGAGTCACCACGGCCGGTAGTCCCGACGTATGGTCCTAGGTGCTCAGGTCTCTCAGTTGGCTTTTCATAGCCCAATACTAATAATCCAGGCAGGAAGGTACATATACAGAGCTGTTTACTTCCTGGTACTGCTGGGACTCTCTTTCCTCCACTTGATTTTCAGGGTGCTGTGGTATTGCTGTATCTCACTCTGAGCGAGCTAACGGAGAGGACGGAAATGGATGGGAGATGTCAACCTGTTATGTTAAACCGTACAGCTGCTGTTAGTTTCGAGACAAACTGATTCTTATGATTATATGTGCTGTGAGTGCCTGATTCCTTGAATGATGAAGTAGCGGATTTCCTTACCAGCAATTCAGCAAAGGAAAGCTGTTGCAGTCTTGTACCTACCATTACCATGAATGGCTAAAATTGGCATGTACTGTGGCTTGCGAAAGTATTCACCCCCCTTGGCATTTTTCCTATTTTGTTGCCTTACAACCTGGAATTAAAATGGATTTTTGGGGGGTTTGTATCATTTGATTTACACAACATGCCTACCACTTTGAAGATGCAAAATATTTTATATTGTGAAACAAACAAGAAATAAGACAAAAAACCTGAAAACTTGAGCGTGCATAACTATTCACCCCCCAAAGTCAATACTTTGTAGAGCCACCTTTTGCAGCAATTACAGCTGTAAGTCTCTTGGGGTATGTCTCTATAAGCTTGGCACATCTAGCCACTGGGATTTTTGCCCATTCTTCAATGCAAAACTGCTCCAGCTCCTTCAAGTTGGATGGCTTCCGCTGGTGTACAGCAATCTTTAAGTCATACCACAGATTCTCAATTGGATTGAGGTCTGGGCTTTGACTAGGCCATTCCAAGACATTCCCCTTAAACCACTTGAGTGTTGTTTTAGCAGTATGCTTAGGGTCATTGTCCTGCTGGAAGGTGAACCTCCGTCCCAGTCTCAAATCTCTGGAAGACTGAAACAGGTTTCTCTCAAGAATTTCCCTGTATTCCTTCAATTCTGACCAGTTTCCCAGTCCCTGCCGATGAAAAACATCCCCACAGCATGATGCTGCCACCACCATGCTTCACTGTGGGGATGGTGTTCTCGGGGTGATGAGAGGTGTTGGGTTTGCGCCAGACATAGCGTTTTCCTTGATGGCCAAAAAGCTCAATTTTAGTCTCATCTGACCAGAGTACCTTCTTCCATATGTTTGGGGAGTCTCCCACATGCCTTTTGGCGAACACCAAACCTGTTTGCTTATTTTTTTCTTCAAGCAATGGCCTTTTCTGGCCACTCTTCCGTAAAGCCCAGCTCTGTGGAGTGTACGGCTTAAAGTGGTCCTATGGACAGATACTCCAATCTCCACTGTGGAGCTTTGCAGCTCCTTCAGGTTTATCTTTGGTGTCTTTGTTGCCTCTCTGATTAATACCCTCCTTGCCTGGTCCGTGAGTTTTGGTGGGCGGCCCTCTCTTGGCAGGTTTGTTGTTGTGCCATATTCTTTCAATTTTTTAATAATAGATGTAATGGTGCTCCGTGGGATGTTCAAAGTTTCTGATCTTTTTTTATAACCCAACCCTGATCTGTACTTCTCCACAACTTTGTCCCTGACCTGTTTGGAGAGCTCCTTGGTCTTCATGGTGCCACTTGCTTGGTGGTGCCCCTTGCTTAGTGGTGTTGCAGACTCTGGGGCCTTTCAGAACAGGTGTATATATACTGAGATCATGTGACAGATCATGTGGCACTTAGATTGCACACAGGTGGACTTTATTTGACTAATTATGTGAAGGTAATTGGTTGCACCAGATCTTATTCAGGGGCTTCATAGCAAAGGGGGTGAATACATATGCATTCATCACTTTTCCATTATTTATTTTCTAGAATGTTTTGAAACAAGTTATTTTTTTCATTTCACTTCACCAATTTGGACTATTTTGTGTATGTCCATTACATGAAATCCCCCCCAAAATCAATTTAAATTACAGGTTGTATTGCAACAAAATAGGAAAAACGCCAAGGGGGATGAATACTTTTGCAAGGCACTGTATAGTGGCATGGTGTGTATAGTTGTCATCTATTAGGCAAGCTGCTAGATTCTTTGTAAGAGCCCTGATGTCTGTAGGGTTTGGTCTGACATAGAGCCAGAATGAAATTGAAAGAGACACACAGCATGGGAGGGGTCTGCTTCCTGATAATTTGTTAGCTCTGCCGATTCAGCAGAGACTGTATCATGTCAAAACAGCTTGCTTAGGAACAGATTTGTGGCCGTGTGAGATTGGATCTCACTGCAGGCTTTTCTGTGACTGTAGGTTCACTCATAGGTGAGATATTTGTCATACCTCATGTATACAGAAATTCTCAAGCACTAGAAGTGTTGCTTTAAGTCTGTAGAGCACCAAATCTGAATTTTTATTTCACGTACAGTACTAGTAAAAAGTTTGGACACACCTACTCATTCCAGGGTTTTTCTTTATTTTTACTATTTTCTACATTGTAGAATAATAGTGAAGACATCAAAACTATGAAATAACACATATGGAATCATGTAGTAACCAAGAAAGTGTTAAACAAATCAAAATATATTTGAGATTTGAGATTCTTCAAAAAGCCACCCTTTGCCTTGATGACAGCTTTGCACACTCGTGGCATTCTCTCAACCAGCTTCATGAGGTAGTCACCTGGAATGCATTTCAATTAACAGGTGTGCCTTCTTAAAAGTTAATTTGTGGAATTTATTTTATTTTTAATGCGTTGGGCCAATCAGTTGTGTTGTGACAAGGTAGGGTTGGTATACAGAAGATAGCCCTATTTGGTAAAAGACCAAGCCCATATTATGGCAAGAACAGCTCAAATAAGCAAAGAGAAATGACAGTCCGTCATAACTTTAAGACATGAAGGTCAGTCAATCTGGAACATTTCAAGAACTTCGAAAGTTTCTTCAAGTGCAGTCGCAAAAACCATCAAGCGCAATGATGAAACTGGCTCTCATGAGGAACGCCACAGGAATGGAAGACCCAGAGTTACCTCTGCTGCAGAGGATAAATTCATTAGAGTTACCAGCCTCAGAAATGTCAGCCCAAATAAATGCTTCACAGAGTTCAAGTAACAGCCACATCTCAACATCATCTGTTCAGAGGAGACTACATGAATCAGGCCTTCATGGTCGAATTGCTGCAAAGGAACCACTACTCAAGGACACCAATAATAAGAAGTGATTTGCTTGGGCCAAGAAACACAAGCAATGGACATTAGACCGGTGGAAATCTGTCCTTTGGTCTGATGAGTCCAAATATGAGCTTTTTGGTTCCAACCACCATGTCTTTGTGAGATGCAGAGTAGGTGAACGGATGATCTCTGCATGTGTGGTTCCCACCGTGAAGCATGGAGGAGGAGGTGTGAGGGTGTGGGGGTGCTTTGCTGGTGACACTGTCTGTGATTTATTTAGAATTCAAGTCGAGTTGGACCGCAGAGTGAAGGAAAAGCAGCCAACAAGTGCTCAGCATATGTGGGATCTCCTTCAAGACGGTTGGAAAAGCATTGCAGGTGAAGCTGGTAGAGAGAATGCCAAGAGTGTGCAAAGTTGTCATCAAGGCAAAGGGGGGCTACTTTGAAGAATGTGAAATGTAAAATATATTTTGATTTGTTTAACACTTTTTTGGTTACTACATGATTCCAAATGTGTTATTTCATAGTTTGATGTCTTCCCTATTATTCTACAATGTAGAAAATAGTAAAAATAAAGAAAACCCCTTGAATGAGTAGGTGTGTCCAAACTTTTGACTGGTACTGTACATAAAATGTATGTACGAATGACTGTAAGTCATTTAGGATAAAAGCATCTGCTAAATGGAATATATTATTATATTACATTACTGTCAGTATCAATTCCTTTAGAAAATAATAAATGAAGCTTCAGGTCAATAAATGCATTCACAAGAAAAAACAATTACAGTTGGCTATATGTTTTATGTAACAACTTTAAGGCAATAAACATATGTACCTTTGACTCCTATATAAAAGGGACAGTTCCACTGTCTGTCGCTCTCCCCGCCCTGGTCTCCATTTCTCAGTGACCTCCACGGAGTGCTGATTCAGGTCTCTCTGTTCCCTTTAAGGGTGACATAAAATAAATAATATGCCAATTAGCAGATGCTTTTATCCAAAGCGACTTACAGTCATGCGTGCATCCATTTTTGTGTATGGGTGGTCCCGGGGATCGAACCCACTACCTTGGCGTTACAAGCGCCGTGCTCTACCAGCTGAGCTACAGAGGACCACAACATATTGGCACCTCATGGTGGCCCAAAGGACCTCCCTACATGCTCTATCTATATGACTCTTATCTGCGGTGTCTTTTAGGAAACCATATGTTAAAACGTCTACGTATTTCAAAATTAATATACAGTATCATTTACATTACATTTACATTTTACTTTGACAACCTAAATTAATTCAACAAGGAAAAAAGAGGAAGGAAAGACTCAAATTAGAGCTTTTAGTAGAACATCCGTATTGTTCAGGCTTAAAGTGAGGCCATGCTGAAACCAAAAGGAAACGTTTTATTGTGATTGGCTTTTTGGGCTGATTTGGTTTTAGACCAAAGTTGACATTGCTCTGTTTGCAGTGGTCAAAAGACCAGATGTTGCATAATCTCATTAGCAGTTGGTTCAAAGCCCCTGACACAAAAGGGCGAACAAAACTAATATACTTAGTTAAAGACAGGAAATGCAGCTTGGAGAAAGGATGTAAAGGATAACATACAAGCCAGGTGAAAGAAAGAGCCTGGCGGAACAAGAAAGAGGTCAAAAAGGTGACCACAAAGGCAACAACCACTGAAGGTCAGCATGCATTCACATTCTGACTACACCATCACTGTTGGTTTTCTAATCAGAGACTGAGAATGGCAGGTGAATTGGTTTTGATTTACAGCCTAGTGCAGCCTCTGAGTTTATGTTTTGCTATAATAAAAAGCTGGGTCACCCTACCACTCACAATTGGGATCTCTGCTGAAGAGTGGCTTGAATCCTAACTGTTGCATGCAGTGTCTTTGCACAGTTACTTCCCATCGATACCACCCATAGACCTTGTAACTGTTACTGGATTAGAACTGTTGAAATTATACAATTTTCAATTGGTTATATATCTTTTCAATAAAAAAATTCCATGTGTATTTTCATCTCACTGTTTGCTCTCTTTTGTCTGCTTTCATCAGTCTGATTAATACTTATTTCAACGAGGGTCATAACCCTCAATTGCCTTTTTCTTTCAGTGTTGTTTATCTTCACAACAATTCAATCATTTGTGTTTAATGGACTAAGTTGTGGCCTGTGTTCATTCAATTTCTTAAATATTCTTCAAATTGTAATATGATACGAGTCCTGGCTCGATCAAAAATATCGTACTGCTCCTTTAACTATCTGATGGCCGCACTATGGAATGTTTGGTATGCATTCCAGACTAGACGAAGTGTAGCGAAACGGGGAAACATTTTAACAATCTATCGTTTATAGACCTATTATTTTATCATACCAGCTATTAACCAGCATGGCCTCTACATCTTATATACGCTGTTTTGTAGTAGATTATCTCCGTGGAATTTGCAAAAAAAAGTTATTATATAGTGTTGCTTTCATGTTATCCAGTGAAGTCATCGTCCCTATACCGGATAGAGTAATGGTTTTTCCCCACGGTATCAGGGTCGGTTCTGCGGAAGACTCAATGCAAATCAATGAACTCAGTCAAACAAACGGGGTTGGGCAAGTGAAGTTCGGACTGATTCGCGGATACATTGCCATCGCTGTATGGTAGTATATGTCAAATACAGTATACTATATAGGCCTACAGTAGCCTATAGTCTATGCTTTAGTATAGCAAAGAGACGATTTGTTTTACAAACACATCTGTGGTCAAATGTACAACTTCTCCTAAACAGCCATTGGATACAAATACTTCGAAATAAATTTGGTAAAAATCTGTTTTGTGACTTTGGAAACCGACGATGATTTTTGCGAATTCTGCCAACCCATTGAGGACTCCGTATCGTAAGCAGGTAAATGGACTATTTGATTATACAAGAGGTATGCAATAGTAATCCTCATCACCAAGCTGACTTCATTCAAATTGCAAAACAGGATATTTTTTGTTGATCAGCCTATGGTGACGAATAGTTTAATCGCAGAGAGAATTGAGGAACATAACGTTCCGTTTTGATTTGTAAACAGAATTTTACTCGGCATTTTAAAACGTATTTCTACTCATATAGTATTAGTGGGTTACTCTGAAACTCTGCTGTATTCTCGTTGTATTCTTTCAGTAAACTAGTAGGCTATTGCTACTGTTTTTTTGGTCCTGATGTCATTGTATTTCGCCCTTTGAAGGTTAATTTAATCTAGCTACTCATCAACCTTTATGTGACCTGGATTTTAACCAACAATTAATTTAGTTGATGGTTCATATCATATAGTTTATGTTATCAAATTCAATTTTCACTTTGTGTGCCAAACAAAAACCAATGATTGCAAAGTTAAACAAAGCATGTAACTCTATTCACAAGGACTACTTTTAACAATTTCCACTGATCATTTTACAAAAACACACTTACTTGAAGAACAGTGCAGATGCAAAGTTTAGTAACAGAATGGTTTATGCTGTTTGTGCAATCATTCTCTTACCAAACTTTGCATCTGCACAGTTCTTCAAGTAAATGTGTTTTTGTAAAATGTTCAGTGTAAATTGTTAAAAGTAGTCCTTGTGCACAGTGTTATCTGGTTTGTTTAACTTTGCAATAGTGAAAAATCTGAGTCTCAGCATCACTCTGTTACTGTGGAATTGCCCTAATGTGTTCCAATGTAGAACTGGTTCAGTAGCAGTGCCTAGCCAATGTTGATATATGATCTATTTATATGACTGGAAGGATTCTATATAAACCATCCTATATCATATTTTCAAAACCTACAACAATGTAATAATCCACCCAGATAACATTGAGGTCATGAAGAAATGTATTGGAATGACCTTGTTATAATCGAATGATAGCTTGGAAAATATGATGTGCCTCTGTAGCTTGCTGTTTCACATGTCAAATGTATGCATAGTGGAATGTAATGCAGTCATGCATCCAATTTTCCCAACTTAGATATGGATTAACATGATGGTGTTGAAGAGTTCAGGATTATTCATATTCAGTATAATTCAAGTCCGCTCTCATAACAAGAGGCCAGTTTTAGTTCAGGGCTGGGATAGTGCTGTGAGGGCGCGGTCTGTGTTACTGGAAGCCCAGTGTATTTCCAGCTCGGATATGACGGCTGTGCTGGTCTGGAGCATGCTGATAAGATGCTGGGTTCTCCCCATCACACTCCATTAGACTCTGGAGCTCAATAGGCAGGCAGATGTATGAAAACAAACAGGCTTTCAATCCTGTAGAAAAGGGAGTTTCTATCCTTTAGGATGTGGGTTTAGCCAGGACTGAAAACCGAGGGAACTGCTGGTATTCTCCTCAAAGATTGTCTTTGTTCACATATAGCTTTAGCTGATGGCACACTTCCTAGTTGAGAGCCTGATGCTGAGATCAAATGATTATGTCATGAGCTAAATGTTCTCTTTCTCTTCGTTATTACATGGAACAGACTGAAAGTTATGTATAGAAAGTTAAAACAAGCCATTGAATACATTGGATTGCTATGAATTACTACATGATAATTATGTGCTTGTTGTTAAAATGTTCATAAAGCACAAATATCCAACAACACCATCTTTGACATTATGAGAACAATCAACATGGCTCTCGACCTATACTCAATGCTCTCAATGCTATAGCTTTCCTGCACCATGTGCACTTAAGGTGCCGGTGATTGAAGGACCTTCACAGTTGACAGAAAACACATGAAATAATTGACTGTTTTGTAAAGCGACCTATCAGGACATGATACTCTTTGACAGATAGCCTGGAGATTACATGTGATCCTTCTTCTTGCATGTTACCTGAATACATGGTATTTGGGACATGTTTTAAAAAATCCATGCAATGATTCTCAATCAGGTTCTACTGTCAGTGTCACCTAGGAGGACACGTCAGCTTTGACCTTTTATCTCCTTTTTCTCATGTCTTTTAGGCTAGGACTGTGTATTGAGTTATAAGGCCAACTCAATAGGAGAATGTTCAATGCCACCTTCGTATCCAGACTTTCAATGTAATCTTTATTTAATTGAATGTATAGTAACATTGTTGTCCACAGAATGAGACATGATGCTGAATGATGACTCATACAACAATAAGTATTAGAATTTGTGATATCCGACCACGGGTAGTGAACTGGATAGTGAACTGGATAGTGAAATGCTGCGAAAGCTGGTTTGAAACGGAAATTCCTATTCCCTATAGATCCCACCATGAGATTTATGCCCGAAACGCAAACATCCAGGGAGTGCAAGATAAACATGGAATAGTGGGGTGTTGGGTTTCATCAAGACAAAGCTACATTTCCATCTTATACTTTTTCAGCTGTATTTCATGGAATGGACTTCTCTGTTCAAAAAGTACAGTGACAAAGACCAGGGTTATTTTTTGCAGATTGGAATAAGAAAGTTGCATTAATGTCAGTTGCATTCTTTGTCTAGAGGTTAATAATAGCCCGTATGTCAGATATGATGCTAGATAGATAAATTGTATCTTGCCTCGTATCTCAAAACCTCTAGCCGATACGTTATGACCACAAGCATGCACGGCATGGTGATTAATGTCTTAACCTGTCCTCCCACCATATACAGTGGGGAGAACAAGTATTTGATACACTGCCGATTTTGCAGGTTTTCCTACTTACAAAGCATGTAGAGGTTTGTAATTTTTATCATAGGTACACTTCAACTGTGAGAGACGGAATCTAAAACAAAAATCCAGAAAATCACATTGTATGATTTTTAAGTAATTAATTTGCATTTTATTGCATGACATAAGTATTTGATCACCTACCAACCAGTAAGAATTCCGGCCCTCACAGACCTGTTAGTTTTTCTTTAAGAAGCCCTCCTGTTCTCCACTCATTACCTGTATTAACTGCACCTTTTTGAACTCGTTACCTGTACAAAAGACACCTGTCCACACACTCAATCAAACAGACTCCAACCTCTCCACAATGGCCAAGACCAGAGAGCTGTGTAAGGACATCAGGGATAGAATTGTAGACCTGCACAAGGCTGGGATGGACTACAGGACAATAGGCATGCAGCTTGGTGAGAAGGCAACAACTGTTGGCGCAATTATTAGAAAATGGAAGAAGTTCAATATGACGGTCAATCACCCTCGGTCTGGGGCTCCATGCAAGATCTCACCTCGTGGGGCATCAATGATCATGAGGAAGGTGAGGGATCAGCCCAGAACTACACGGCAGGACCTGGTCAATGACCTGAAGAGAGCTGGGACCACAGTCTCAAAGAAAACCATTAGAAACACACTACACCGTCATGGATTAAAATCCTGCAGCGCACGCAAGGTCCCCCTGCTCAAGCCAGCGCATGTCCAGGCCCGTCTGAAGTTTGCCAATGACCATCTGGATGATCCAGAGGAGGAATAGGAGAAGGTCATGTGGTCTGATGATACAAAAATAGAGCTTTTTGGTCTAAACTCCACTCGCCGTGTTTGGAGGAAGAAGAAGGATGAGTACAACCCCAAGAACACCATCCCAACCGTGAAGCATGGAGGTGGAAACATCATTCTTGGGGATGCTTTTCTGCAAAGGGGACAGGACGACTGCACCGTATTGAGGGGAGGATAGATGGGGCCATGTATCGCGAGATCTTGGCCAACAACCTCCTTCCCTCAGTAAGAGCATTGAAGATGGGTCGTGGCTGGGTCTTCCAGCATGACAACGACCCAAAACACACAGCCAGGGCAACTAAGGAGTGGCTCCGTAAGAAGCATCTCAAGGTCCTGGAGTGGCCTAGCCAGTCTCCAGATCTGAACCCAATAGAAAATCTTTGGAGGGAGCTGAAAGTCCGTATTGCCCAGCGACAGCCCCGAAACCTGAAGGATCTGGAGAAGGTCTGTATGGAGGAGTGGGCCAAAATCCCTGCTGCAGTGTGTGCAAACCTGGTCAAGACCTACAGGAAACGTATGATCTCTGTAATTGCAAACAAAGGTTTCTATACCAAATATTAAGTTCTGCTTTTCTGATGTATCAAATACTTATGTTATGCAATATCGTCAGTGTATCGTCAGTGTATCAAATACTTGTTCTCCCCACTGTAAAGGGAAAATACAGGGGATCCTCCAAATGCCAACAGTCCCGTCAGAGTTAATTGAGGACAGCCCTCTGAGATAATTGTAGAGTCATAGCAGCACTCTTTGTGAAAAGGTAGGCATTTCATTTGAGGAGTTTCACACCATACAGAACAATTCCCAGGCAATGAGCTGTTTGTGTCAGAATGTGAAACAATGAAGGAAATTAAATCCTCATCATTGTCGTCTTGAAAACAGCAGGTCAAGTTGGTTTCCATGGTGAAGGTATGTGAACCGGAAAGGAAGAAGATACTTTGCTTGGGACGAGTCCATCTTGAGGATTGAACAATTCTGTCACCACTTACTTCATGCTTGGGATTCCATCAGCTTTCTCTCTTGTGATTCCTCAGAGGGGGAAGGGTGATAATCAGTGTCAGACACAGAACAGACACACAGAACAGTTTTAGAAGAGGGCAAGCTTTTCAGATCAGAACATACAGTACCAGTCAAAACTTTGGACACACCTACTCATTCCAGGGTTTTTCTTAATTTTTTACAATTTTCTACATTGTAGAATAATAGTCAAATAAAATAAAATAAAATTGTATTTGTCACATGCGCCGAATACAACAGTTGTAGACCTTACAGTGAAATGCTTACTTACAATCCCTTAACCAACAATGCAGTTTTAAGAAAGAATACCCCAAAAAATGTGCAATGCAAATAGTCTGGGTAGCCATTTGATTAGATGTTCGGGAGTCTTATGGCTTGGAGGTAGAAGCTGTTAAGAAGCCTCTTGGACCTAGACTTGGTGCTCCGGTACAGCGTGCCGTGCGGTAGCATCAAAACTATGAAATAACACATATGGAATCATGTAGTAACCAAAAAGGTGTTAAACAAATAAAAATATATTTGAGATTTGAGATTCTTCAAATAGCCACCCTTTGCCTTGATGACAGCTTTGCACACTCGTGGCATTCTCTCAACCAGCTTCACCTGGAATGCTTTTCCAACAGTCTTGAAAGAGTTCCCACATATGCTGAGCACTTGTTGGCTGCTTTTCCTTCACTCTGCGGTCCAACTCCTCTGATGCAGCACTCCATCACTCTCCTTCTTGGTAAAATAGCCCTTACACAGCCTGGAGCTGTGTTGGGTCATTGTCCTGTTGAAAAACAAATGATAGTAGAAGATAGTAGAAGAATCTCAAATATAAAATATATTTTGATTTGTTTAACACTTTTTTGATTACTACATGATTCCATATGTGTTATTTCATAGTTTTGATGTCTTCACTATTATTCTACAATGTGAAAATCAAGAAAACCCCTTGAATGAGTAGGTGTGTCCAAACTTTTGACCGGTAGTGTATGTGTCCCTACAAAGAGGAAGCATGCTACAGATGTAGGATCTTAATTTCATCATCCTGTTGCAGGAGAATGTTCCTGCAATTACATTTTACATTTTAGTCATTTAGCAGACGCTCTTATCCAGAGCGATTTACAGTTAGTGAGTGCATACATTATTTTATTTTTTCATACTGGCCCCCCGTGGGAATCGAACCCACAACCCTGGCGTTGCAAACGCCATGTTCTACCAACTGAACTACATCCCTCATGCAACGTGTAGTGTATTTAATGTTTAAAAAGGCTTCTGAAGTTTGTAATTTCCACTTTGAAATATCAGACTTGGTTTTAACTTACAAAATATGTATCAACCCCAACAAAAATGTCTGTAATTATAATCCACATAACAATTCACATTTCCTGTTGCTGCAGGATTATTTTCATGCTGTAGCAAACTGTCTCAAATTAAGATCTTACATCTGTATAATAGCCTATTGCTCAATCACACAAGGGATGTTTTCTGAGATGTGGACATCAAGCCATTCTTGACACAGCCCATCTGATTTATAGATGTTGATTGAATGAGACCAAGCATCTTGGAAATATATCTGAAATTCAATGCTGGAAGAACTGGTCGACACATTGTTCGTGCACATCACAGAACTTCTCATCTCTTTCCATTTGATTCGAGAGGGTACGTTGTTAGCATTCGGCAAGTTACAGAAAATGGGCGTCATATCATTGTTTCAATCACGCTGATCCTCAGAGTTCAGAAATAGCAGTACTGGTCTTGAGGTTGAGTTACATTCTGCACCATACCTTAAGTCTGCATGTTAGTGTAGTGGGGCAGTGGAATGGCAAGAAAGCCATGCTGGGGGTGTAGTTGTTGACATGTCTGGTTGGGAGTCAGTCAGTCACAAGGGGGTGTGGCATCGGAAGTGCTCACTCTTTCACGCACAACCTTCCAGTGTCACACTAGTGTCAGAGCAGATCTGCAGGTCTCTCTGGACCCAGTTCGTGCTGACTTCTGCCGATATGTATCACTGCTCTATGAAATATTAATCCTCACACTGGGCACCCACTCAATATTCTCAAATGATGGAGTATTGGGACAGTTCATTTTTTAGTATGCACCTATATGGAAGATTTAGCTAGGCCACACAACGATATGCTTGTAGTGAAGACAGATGGTTTTCTGGTCCAGCTCACTAAAATACTGATATTGGTTACAGTGGGAGTGAGTTCAAGAATCTCTCTGAGTAACTCATGGAGGAGACAAGATTCATAGACAAAGCTGAGGGTTGGAATAAAATCCATGCACGCTTTGTTAACTCACTAATGAAATGCAGACTTTTATTGTTTCATGATTACTCTCTGGCTGGCAATCACTAGCTCTGACATCAATACAAGACATCAATACAAATGTAACAGATATATTTCTTTAAGCAATTAAATGGCCCTGAATCCATGTGGCAAGGCAATGTAGTCTGTTTCATTCAGAGAAATCTATTTATCTGTGTCTGTCTCTCTCTCTTTCTCCCTCTTGTTTTGCAGCAGGGAACAATAGTATTGCACTTTGCACAGACATGTTGTTTTGTCTTGGACTGACACCATTCTGTGTGTTTCCCTTTGGCAGCCACCTGTTGCCTCCTCTTCCCAGCCCATGGCTCCGCCCAGCCCCAGTACCAACAGCAGCACCAACAACAGCAGTAGCTCCAGCACTGCAGGTTGGGAGCAGCTCAGTAAAACCAACCTGTACATCCGAGGCCTTGCCCCAGCCACCACCGACCATGATCTGGTCAAGCTCTGCCAGCCGTGAGTACACTTCCTTCATCTTATGATTACAACTATTGACTGGCTATTGACTTGTTGGCTGTGGTCACCACCACAATTACTGTGGTAGAGTGTCGAGATTCAAAGCAACAGTTACTTATTTGACTTGAGTTGGTAATAATAACAGCCTGTTCAATGTAATTCCGAAGTCATAATGATATGTCATTATTTGTCAGACCTCTGCAAGCATAGTTTCTTTTTTTTCTTTTTCTTTTTTTATTTCACCTTTATTTAACCAGGTAAGCCAGTTCTCATTTACAACTGCGACCTGGCCAAGATAAAGCAAAGCAGTGCGATAAAAACAACAACACAGAGTTACATATGAGGTAAAACAAAACATAAAGTCAAAAATACAACAGAAAATATATATACAGTGTGTGCAAATGTAGCAAGTTATGGAGGTAAGGCAATAAATAGGCTATAGTGCAAAATAATTACAATTAGTATTAACACTGGAATGATAGATGTGCAAGAGATGATGTGCAAATAGAGATACTGGGGTGCAAATTAGCAAAATAAATAACAATATAGGGATGAGGTAGTTGGGCGGGCTAATTTCAGATGGGCTGTGTACAGGTGCAGTGATCGGTAAGGTGCTCTGACAACTGATGCTTAAAGTTAGTGAGGGAGATAAGTGTCTCCAGCTTCAGAGATTTTTTGCAATTTGTTCCAGTCATTGGCAGCAGAGAACTGGAAGGAATGGCGGCCAAAGGAGGTGTTGGCTTTGGGGATGACCAGTGAGATATACCTGCTGGAGCGCATACTACGGGTGGGTGTTGCTATGGTGACCAATGAGCTAAGATAAGGCGGGATTTGCCTAGCAGTGATTTATAGATGGCCTAGAGCCAGTGGGTTTGGCGACGAATATGTAGTGAGGACCAGCCAACAAGAGCGTACAGGTCACAGTGGTGGGTAGTATATGGGGCTTTGGAGACAAAACGGATGGCACTGTGATAGACTACATCCAATTTGCTGAGTAGAGTGTTGGAGGCTATTTTGTAAATGACATCACCGAAGTCAAGGATCGGTAGGATAGTCAGTTTTACGAGGGCATGTTTGGCAGCATGAGTGAAGGAGGCTTTGTTGCGATTGAATCTAATTCATACACAGAAACTAATGTTTTGTACACTCAGTGTATATTCAGTGAGAATCTAAATCTAAATGTGTCCACATTATGTTTGGTGTTGCATGGTCTCCCTGTGACGTCACAATGCTATATGAAGAACAAGACCTCAGTTACCAGTGGACCATCTCCCTGTGCATTTAATAGATACTAATAAGGTTAGATGACTCACTGTAGCTCAGTTGGTAGAGCATGGCGCTTGCAACGGCAGGATAGTGGGTTAGATTCCTGGGACCACCAGTACGTAAAATGTATACACGCATGACTGTAAGTCGCTTTGGATAAAAGTGTCTGCTAAATGGCATATAGTATTATTATATATTACTGCCATGTTTTAAGTAGAACCTAGTTGGGACAGGTCAGATCACTGGACCAGAGAGAGAGAGGGAGAGAGATAGCGGTGAGTGAAGGGGAGGGTATGGAGATATTTGAGAAGATGATGGCCAACACTGCAGGGGGAGAGCTGACGGGCATTACATCTGAATTTAAAATGAAAGATGATATTGGAAGACTACAAGGGCAAACCCAGAGAGCCTTAGCAGCTGACAGTATCTGAAGCGAGACAGTGGGGAGTTCATGTATGCAGAGGATAAAGAAGCCATCCCAGCCCGCTCTCATCCAGAGCCCCATTGTGTTATTGTATACCTCACATCTATGGAAAAGACCACCGAGGTGACTTTGAAATCTCATTTTCATCTCCCGGACCCCCCCACATCTACAATGTGATGTTGACTTTGCGGCACATTCAACCCCTCGATCTCCCTATCGGCTGGCATAGATCCTCTATCCCGTGTTTAGAAAGAGAGATACAGACCGATAGCTGCTGTTTAGCGACCTACACCACACACAGGATTATCTGGAACACACACGTCTATGTTTACTTTTCATAAAAAAACGACTTAAAGGGGAAAGAAGAGGGGAATTTATTCATTGAAGAAAGCAAACAGGTATTGAATGTTTGAGTCCTGCACGGGACAGTTTTTTGGAGCCGCACCCACCCTGCGCCGGCCACATTAATTCCAAGCCCCACCCGATACCCAACATCAGGACAGATTTTTCTCTGCAACCGACCCACCCGCATAGGATTCTTCAGAGAGCCGATGTTTCAGCACCACACCACAAGCTCCTGGGTTTCAAAAAATTATATTATCTTGATTTAAAACGTTTCCGACCCGCAATATAATTGTTCTGAACCACGAGCCGACCCGGGGGTTGAAAGAATGTTTTAATTCCACCCACCAGCTGATTTTTTTTTGTGGGTCACCCACGGGGAACCATGGGTATCCGACCCGATGCAGGACTCTATTGTATGTTCAGTAGGCAGTAAGGGATTCATATCCGGGCCATCTCTTGCACTGTTGATGGTTTGTCAAAGCGCAGCTGCTGGCTGTTGCCATTTAAGATTTGGGATTAGAGCTCAGTTTAGAGATTCAGGGTCAACGGTTCTTGCTCTTTTACCCTGTGTTGTAACTAGCTTAATCCTTCCCCCGACTGAAATGTTCTTAGCATATAAACTCACCCTAATCAATGTTATATCAATGCTGCTTTTCAGTATCTAGTAGCCTAAATACTGGGAGTGCATATTAACGTTGAGATCGCAGAGGCCAGTCTGATTGGTATGACCATGAATGGACATGAACAGAAGTTGGCTATAGCACCAACAGACTGGACCACCAGGCTACTCAGTCAGTAGGTAATGGGTAATGCACGTTAGCTAGTTGTTAGACAATCTAAAGAGGTTGGAATAGATCCCTGTGTTTTTCCGACTGACCCCATCTTCTTTCTGTCATCGTTTTGTGTGTCTGACCTGAGCTGATCCACCACCCGATCCCAAAATATCCCAAAATAAAATCCCAATGAAACCTCTGCTTAAAACTTTGAGCCAATTATTGAGGGTTCAAAAAGCACAGGGTACAATCAGTTCTTGTTTATAGCAAAGTGATTCACATACTTTTTTTTCTCCACATGCTACTCAGGAAAACTTCACAGCCCTCAGTCAAGACGAGGATGTTCCCTCAGGCCATAACTCAATCCTGCTATTTTCAGAGCAGACAGAACAGTATCCCTCAGTGCTGTCCCCGGGAATCAATAAGCATGCAGTGAATAGTAACCAGAGCCCTTTTAGCCACTGTAATGGGATAAAGGCAGGTGGAATGGGAGTTCATTGTTCTCCTAGCTGCTGCTGCCTCTTTCTCAGAGAATACATTCTACCTGATTCAAGTAGCTCTCTCTCGTCTGTCTGACAGCACCAAGCAGCTCCATCACACTGTAATAGATGGTTAGTGAAAGCTAATGGAAAAGGGGTGAGTCTAATGGCAAAGGTTGTCTTAAGAAGCGTATTTTCTTGGAAGATGTGTTTTAGCACACACACACACAAAGACAGCTTTGGTCGTGGTCTAAAGCCTTCCGCAAACGAGTGTGCTCGCATACTCCCTTAAAGACCTTCGCTTGAAAAACAAAAAAAAGCAGCAATATTACTGTTTGTCCAGCTTGAGACGCCATAGCCAGTATACACTTCCTCGAAATAGTCAGAATGAATCTAAGATAACTCAAGAAATCTGTCATTAAGGACATCTTAGTCGTGCAATTTAACATCTATCTAAGATGTTTGGTGCAGTATTTCTCAAGTGACAAAATGTGCATAATAACTAATCTTCTCTCTTTGAATGACTACAAACACTTAATTGAAGAATACCATCGCTACTGTTGACCAATCACCGACGAAGGGACGTAGACTTTGGCTACCGACTTCGGCTTGCCTCGATAAAAAAAGTATTCTGCACGAACAGCTGAAAAAAATCCAACAAAAACATCACAGACCCCTTGACATTTTCCACATTTTGTTATGTTACAGCCTTATTCTAAAATGGAGTAAATTATTTTTTCCCCCTCATCAACCTACACACAATACCCCATAATGACAAAGCAAAAACAGGTTTTTAGACATTTTTGCTCATTTATTAAAAATTAAAAACTGAAATATAACATTTACATAAGTATTCAGACTTTTAACTCAGTACTTTGTTGAAGCACCTTTGGCAGCGATTACAGCCTCAAGTCTTTTTGGTTATGACGCTACAAGCTTGGCACACCTGTATTTGGGGAGTTTCTCCCATTCTTCTCTGCAGATCCTCTCAAGCTCTGTCAGGTTGGATGGGGAGTGTCGCTGCACAGCTATTTTCAGGTCTCTCCAGAGATGTTCGATCAGGTTCAAGTCCGGGCTCTGGCTGGGCCACTCAAGGACATTCAGACTTGTCCCGAAGCTACTCCTGCGTTGTCTTGGCTGTGTGCGTAGAGTCATTGAAACCCTACCTCTTTAAGGAATACCTGGAATAGTATAAAGTAATCCTTCTACACCCCCCCTCCCCCACCCCACCATAAAAAAAGAAGAAAAAAGGGGTTGTCCCACTTGCTATCATAAGTTGAATGCACCAATTCTTAAGTCACTCTGGATAAGAGCGTCTGCTAAATGATGTAAATGTAAATGTAATTGTCCTGTTGGAAGGTGAACCTTCGCCCCAGTCTGAGGTCCTGAGCGCTCTGGAGCAGGTTTTCATCAAGGATCTCTCTGTACTTTGCTCTGTTCATCTTTCCCTCGATCCTGACTAGTCTCCCAGTCCCTGCCGCTGAAAAACATCCCCACAGCATGATGCTGCCACCACCATGCTTCACCGTAGGGATGGTGCCAGGTTTCCTCCAGACATGATGCTTGGCATTCTGGCCAAATAGTTCAATCTTGTTTTCATCAGTGAATCTTGTTTCTCATGGTCTGAGAGTCCTTTAGGTGCCTTTTGGCAAACTCCAAGCGGGCTGTCATGTGCCTTTTACTGAGGAGTGGCTTCCGTCTGGCCACTCTACCATAAAGACCTGATTGGTGGAGTGCTGCAGAGATGGTTGTCCTTCTCGAAGGTTCTCCCATCTCCACAGAGTAACTCTGGAGCTCTGTCAGAGTGACCATCGGGTTCTTGGTCACGTCCCTGACCAAGGCCCTTCTCCCCGATTGCTCAGTTTGGCCGGGCGGCCATCTCTAGGAACAGTCTTTGTGGATCCAAACTTCTTCCATTTAAGAATGATGGAGGCCAATGTGTTCTTTGGGACCTTCGATGCTGCAGACATTTTTTGGTACCCATCCCCAGATCAGTGCCTCGACACAATCCTGTCTCGGAGCTTTATGGACAATTCTTTCGACCTCATGGCTTGGTTTTTGCTCTGACATGCACTGTTAACTGTGGGACCTTATATAGACAGGTGTGTGTGCCTTTCCAAATCATGTCCATTCGATTGAATTCACCACAGGTGGACTCCAATCATGTTGTAGAAATATCTCAAGGATGATCAATGGAAACAGGATGCACCTGAGCTCAATTTCGAGTGTCATAGCAAAGGGTCTGAATACCTATGTAAATAAGGTATTTATTTTTCTTTCTTTTTTATACATTTGCAAACATTTCAAAACGTGTTTTTGCTTTGTCATTATGGAGTATTGTGTGTAGATTGATGAGGATTTCTTTTTATTTGATCCATTTTAGAATAAGGCTATAATGTAACAAAATGTGGAAAAAGGGAAAGGGTCTGAAAACTTTCCGAATGCACTGTATATGCACGAACTGTTTCAGATGGGAAGCATGCAGACACCTTTACCCTGAACTACTGTACTGATGTCATATACTTTCGATGCTAATCTACTGATTTTATGCAGAGAGTTAAACTGTGTCCTCTCATTCACCCAACAGTGGCCCAGATTAGGAAGCGGGTGTCGTAATCCCGTGCCTTTTTTAACCTCTTGCGTTCAAGTTTTTGATGTGGTGATTCCTGTAATTGATTTATTTGGAGTCAATTGGTGGAAACCCCTTAATCCTCGAGGCTCTTTACCCAGTGGAGCACAGGGTAAGGTCGCGCTGGCCCATGGAGTCTAGCACAGCACACAGAGACATGTGCTACTGCTCGCAAAGTCAGGCTCTGTAATTGGATTTCAAAAATCATGGAGACTTATTTGGTTACATTAAGCCACTGCTGATCAGCGATCGTTAATGGCAAAGGCACTATAGGTGACCTTTTCCTCTGTGACAATCATAACACCATGCCACACAACCAGATCTGTCACAATCGGTTTTATCTATGACTCACGGTCGGGACATAGGCGTCATTTTCATAAAGCCACCACCTGTCCGCCTCCCAGCTCAGGTCAAAGTTCACACTTCCTCCTCCATCTAGAGAGCCAATCCCCTCATCAATCATTTGTCTGCCGCGCTGATTACTACAAGGGAGGCTCATTTACTACTACGGCCTGACGTCTGTGCGCTGTTATTGGTTGCATTCATCATTGTACAGAGAGAAAGTCGCAATATATGTCTTTGTTGTGTTCTTTGCACTGATTTGCTATTCATTCTGAATAGAGTGAGCTAGCTTAGCGTTGAAAGGAAATGCAGTGCAGCCAGTGTTTAGGGGTCACCGCTGAGTTCATTTGTCAGAGCTGGCAGCAGCAGCAGCAAGACAGTGCACCAAATAACTGTTAAAGCACAGGATGTGGCTATGGAATGCTACTCCGTCCCCATGTTCCTGCATTGTCAAGAAGTCGTAAAAAAAGCTGTGTGTTATGCATATTTCATTCAAGTTTATTCCTAAATGTTTTCTGATTTTCGGTACGTTTTCTGAAGAAGCTTCTCAGTATTTTTCACGAGTCTGACATCCTTTTGTCTATGGAGGATAGGTAATCCTCCATGATTCTGTGGTTTGGTAAACATCTTTGCTCTAGCACCGCAGAGATTCTCAAATCCACATGGAAACAAATTGCTTCCTGTTTCTCATGCTTTTTTTGTTGATTATTGTGTAAGCCAGGCCTCACTCTTTTTGTATTTTATAACAGGCTGCCTCTGTCTGGGACATAACGCAGCACAACTAAGAATACCTCTCTCTTCCTCTCGTAGGTATGGCAAAATTGTATCAACAAAGGCAATCCTGGATAAGACGACAAACAAATGTAAAGGTGTGTATGGCTTCCTCTGTTTTTACAAAGACTTTCAGTAAGTCGTGACGTGGTTGAGAAATTCTGGTAACAGATATTTATTTATATTTATTTATTTAGTATTTTTGCACACAACTCAAGAAGTCATGCTCATAACAACCCCTAGGCTTAAAGCAATAAAAACTCATCACATGCATCTTCCTTGAGAGGATAATGTATGTATCACAATGACTCATTGTAAAGCAGGAGATCAGTGTCAAGGCTTTGGAGTTTTGACTTGGACTTCCAGTTTGTGATATGATGACACATAGGATTTTTGCCATAATCCTCCTAATGCTATTATACTAAAGACAAAGGCCATGCTAAGGAAAGAATGAAGATTATTGCTTAAGGCCTTCTTCACTCACGCAGTGGGTTTGGCAGCCCAGTACTGTCAAAGTGTACTGGCTCTGCCTTGTTGAAGTCATTCAGTCATCCAACAGCTATGTGCCTCAGAGGGGCTGGCCTAGTCAGGAAACAGACAGACAGGCTGGCAAAAGGCTGCCACTACTTCATGTTATTTTAGTCCCTTTACTGATGTCTGTCACCGTGCGGCGCGCTATGGGCGGATCACGAGAGGAAGTGACAGCTCGTGCCTCTCCCTCTGGAGCGTGACAAACAGTCTTGGCTCTGGCTGCAGCCCTGGGCCCAACACCCTGTTCTGACTAGTGAGAAGCACAATGACACTGAAGCCCAGCCCAGCCAGCACGCACCACAGATGGGATAAGAAAAAACCTTGGTCACTGTCCTGCTGGGGATTATTATACCCTTACTAATCACAGGTGGCGACTGAGAAACATCCTTTCATCTTGCATGCCGATTTTTACTTGAACTCACAGCTTGCTTGAAGAAAGGTACCTAAGAAACTCCCCAAAATCCCAACTTGAAATTCAAATGAACATTTGCCTTTTGTCTTCATGTCTTTAGAAATACAAACAAATAGCAGAATGTTCAGATTCAGAATATACTTGGTTTGTGCTGGTTATCACCAAGATCAATCTAGAATCTGTAATTAGATTCCACATTGAGCAGCGAGTTTGCTGTGGACCTGTGAGGTTGTTTGATAATTAAATATAGCAGCATCACAGAGGCAGAGCAGAGGGTAGGGAGGGACTACAGGTCTGACTCTGGCCTGCATGTAGCCCAAGGGGACAATGAGCTGACCTGAGCCCTGGGCGTCATCACTGCAATCTGCAGCTTCAGCACTGTGCTCTGCTCCCCCGGCCTACTACACTACCTCACCACCAGGCACTGACTGACCACCATGGGCCACAGAGAGGTGGGGGTCAACCACAGAACATGGTGGCCTCTGGCCTGGCCTCACTGTGGTGGCTGTCAATCACATCCTGTCACTTTTTGCTTGCTGTAGACGTCAATGTTGATCTGAGATTTAAAGTGCCAACCAAATGGCACCCTATTCCCTGTATCGTACAAAAAAGTATGAAAATATATGCACTCACTACAGTAAGGCACTCTGGATAAGAGTGTCTGCTAAATTACAATAATAATAATTTAAAAAAGAATAAATACAGTACAGTGTGTATATGTATGTGTGTGTATATATATATATATATATATATATATATATATATATATATATATATACACACAGCTGCGGAAAAAATTAAGAGACCACTGCAAAATTTTCAGTTTCTCTGGTTTTACTATTTATAGGTATGTGTTTGGGTAAAAATAAAGTTTTTGTTTTATTCTATAAACTACTGACAACATTTCTCCCAAATTCCAAATAGAAATATTGTCAGTTAGAGCATTTATTTGCAGAAAATGACAACTGATCAAAATAACAAAAAAGATGCAGTGTTGTCAGACCTCGAATAATGCAAAGAAAATAAAGTTCATGTTTATTTTTAAACAACACAATACTAATGTTTTAACTTAGGTAGAGTTCAGAAATCAATATTTGGTGGAATAACCCTGATTTTCAATCACAGCTTTCATGCGTCTTGGCATGCTCTCCACCAGTCTTTCACATTGATGTTGGGTGACTTTATGCCACTCCTGGCGCAAAAATGAAAGCAGCTCGGCTTTGTTTGATGGCTTGTGACCATCCATCTTCCTCTTGATCACATTCCAGAAGTTTTCAATGGGGTTCAGGTCTGGAGATTGGGCTGGCCATGACAGGGTCTTGATCTGGTGGTCCTCCATCCACACCTTGATTGACCTGGCTGTGTGGCATGGCACATTGTCCTGCTGGAAAAACCAATCCTCAGAGTTGGGGAACAATGTCAGAGCAAAAGGAAGCAAGTTTTCTTCCAGGACAACCTTGTACGTGGCTTGATTCATGCGTCCTTCACAAAGACAAATCTGCCCAATTCCAGCCTTGCTGAAGCACCCCCAGATCATCACCGATCCTCCACCAAATTTCACAGTGGGTGCGAGACACTGTGGCTTGTAGGCCTCTTCAGGTCTCTGTCTAACCATTACATTTAACGTCATTTAGCAGACGCTCTTATCCAGAGCGACTTACAGGAGCAATTAGGGTTAAGTGCCTTGCTTAAGGGCACATCGACAGATTTTTCACCTAGTCGGCTCGGGGATTAGAACCAGCGACCTTTCGGTTACTGGCACAACGCTCTTACCCACTAAGCTACCTGCCGCCGCATTAGACGACCAGGTGTTGGGTAAAGCTGAAAATTTGACTTATCAGAGAAGATGACCTTACTCCAGTCCTCTACGGTCCAATCCTTATGGTCTTTTGCAAACCTCAGCCTGGCTCTTCTTTGCTTCTCATTGATGAAGGGCTTTTTTCTAGCTTTGCACGACTTCAGCCCTGCCCCTGGGAGCCTGTTTCGAACCGTCCTCGCTGTGCACTTCACCCCAGCTGCCGTTTGCCATTATTTTTGTAGGTCACTTGATGTCATCCTACGGTTGAGTGACATTTGAATGAGTTGGCGGTCATCCCGGTCAGTAGAGAGTCGTTTTCGCCCTCTGCCAGTCTGTAGCTTTGTTGTCCCCAATGTCTGCTGCTTGACCTTGTTCTTATGAACCGCCGTCTTTGAAATTTTAAGGATGGAAGCAACCTGACGCTCACTGTATCCCTCTGCCAGTAAAGCCAGAATTGAACCCTTCTTTTCCTCACTCAAAACTTTCCTTTTCAACTCTTTTGGCATGGTCAATAGTTATTCTTTGATTAATATTACATTTGAGGTACAATTCGCACTGTTTTTGCCATCCAGCTGGTCCTATTGCAAGAGGATAGTGATGACCACAGCAGTGGTTTTTATACTTTTCCTCGTTAAATAAGATTTGGTTTATGTGATCACCTAATCAGTACCTAATTCAGTAGAATGAGGTGTGCCTGTGTTGGAATTCAACAGACACTGGAATGGAATGGCTGTCATACATGTAGAGATGCTGATTTAAGAAAAATTTGCAGTGGTCTTTTAATTTTTTCCACAGCTATATATATATATATATATATATATATATATATATATATATATATATATATATATATATATATATATATATATATATATATATATATATATATATTGAGAGAGAGAGAGAGAGAGGAGAGAGAGAGAGAAATGTAGTGAAGTACTTTTGACCAGGGCCCGTAATTGTTATACTGTTAATTGCATTGCCAACTGAATGATGAATTAGGATGGTTGTCTTTCCAGGTAGGCTTGACTGGTGTGGTGTTCTGTCCCTCAGGTTACGGCTTTGTGGACTTTGACAGCCCTGCTGCAGCTCAGAAAGCCGTCACTGCCCTGAAGACCAGCGGGGTCCAAGCCCAGATGGCTAAGGTGAGGGTATGCTTGCAGTCTATTCCTATTCTCACAAACACCTGACAATACACAATCTCCAATGGATTTGGGTATTCCATTTATAGGCAGCAAAAACCTGACCCACCCAGCATTACTTAGATGGATAGGCATCTCCCTGCCAGGGGTGCATGTGTACCTCTCGAGTTTGTCTGCAGCCCCCCTGTGACTCTGTGGTCACTGTGCAGTAACATGAGCCCATAGTAGTGTGTGTGTGCGTGCTTGCTTGTGTGTGTTTGTGTTAGTGCTCTTGCGTTCGTGTGTGTGTTCTTGCCTTTGTGTGTGTGTGTGTGTGTGTGAGCTCTTGAGTTTGTGTGTGTGTGCTTGCGTGTGTGTGTGTGGTGGTGGTGTGCTTGACAGTTCCTAAAAGTATCCTGTCACACACTTTGGAGGGGCTCCAGGAGTGAGTGGCACCGATAGGCAGACTGTTGGGTGGAGAGAACAGGCTGGTGATACTCTGCGATGACAACAGGGTGACGTGCTGGAGCAGGAATTGCCCCTGGGGACGTGTGTCTAAGCCTCAGCAGGAGCAGAGAGGACTCAGTGTGTCCTTTCTAAAGGAGGCTCATAGGACAGACTGTGTCCTAAATGACAGCCTATTCCCTATTTAGTGCACTAGGGCCCTGGTCAAAAGTTGTCCACTATATAGGGAATAGGGTGCCTTTTGGGACGCATGCAGTGTGTCCTTTCTAAAGGAGGCTCATCTTGTCTGTTCAAAGGGCTCATTTACACTAGCCTTTCCAAACCCGGTTCCGGCCAACTAGGTTTTGCAAGCACAACCAACCAAGGCACAAATTGTTGGGAAATACAGTATCTTCTCCTGTTTTCTCGCTCCACATCCAAAGAAGATGTAAATGTCAATGAACGGTGTTCCAGGTTTAGAAAGTCTTAATGGGTTCAAAGCGCAGACTGGCACTGAGACAAGTTTGAGCCCCTTGGCTTTAGGCAGGACAGGTGAAGGCTGCTTTTTGACACAATGCCGAATATTCTTGTCTCACAGACTCTTAGCTCTAAAATTACTGGACAATGATTCACATGTGCTTGTGTAAACATATATGTTTACAGTGTAAGAAAGTAAAGTGTATAAATTAGATGAGCCATTAGGTTCTCTCTCAAGCTTCCTGGAAGTATTGCTGTGGAAATTTGGAGGCAAAAGAGGATAAAAGTAATGTGAAACTTTGAATAAGACGAGGTGGTGAAGACGGATATTAGTTTGAGAAGCATGAGTCATGAGCCTTGCATTTTGCGTGTAACCGATCTAGCTTGCTGCAGCATTACTCACTGAAGGCACACCAACTTGTGTCACTTTAAAAGGCCTGACTAACTAGACAGTCTGTAATGAAAGGGTTATAAGCAGCATACATGTAGCAAGTTTGTCCTGTTATAGAAGTCCTTTGAAAGTCCTATGTGTCAGGCAGACTGAGCTCAGTAAAGCATTACTGGAGTGTTTTGAGACCAGTTTCTGGTGTGAGTCAATTGGGCAGAGAATTCACATTGTCAGTCTTCAAAGGGGCAGCAGGGGCTGTAATAACTTTGAACAAGGTAGTTTACATTCTTGGACAGAAGAAAGGGATGTAAATAATTTGGAGGTTGCCGTGGCAACCGAGCCAGTTAAAGTTGTGGAAATCAGGCCCGCAAAGCCTAAACAAGAATCCTCAAAATCCGCCGCTTCTTGACATGCCTCTGTGCACCTATTTAACTTTTAATAAAAATAAAGCTTTTTTTGTGAGGAATGCCTATATTTAATCTAGGCATTGTTCAAGGTAAAGGCCATTTAAAAGTCAGAGCCTTTTCAGTTAACTTTTTCTCATTATTACCAGGGCTTGCTTGGGCTTAATGGACTCCCCAAACAAAGGTATTTTCTCTCTGCCCGGGAAACATTCAATAGGCATTCACTCATTATTTTTTCAAAGGCAGGTGGGTGGGAAGTCAGCAGATGAGGGTTTCCTGTTGAAAATGCTCTCCCAGTGTGATTACCGCCTAGATATGTTCCTTTTCCTAGATGGATTGCATACTTATATTCTCACATTCTAACATTTTACAGAAGGAGTCCAATATAACATAATAATGATACAATGTGTCTGTATCATAATATTGTAAGTGCATAAACTTGTTTAGGATGACGTGAACATCCCCTAGTAATGACAGATGAGTGAGGTCTACTTTCCTACTGATTTTGGACATGAACAGATGACCATAATAATAACCCTGTGGCCTAAGCACAGCATTTGGAGGGACTCCCTCTCCGGCTAGACAAGCAATTGCCACGCCACCCTTCCCCTCCTCCTCCCATCAGCCGCCACTGGCCCTCCTAACCTGCTGCCTAAGTTCTCCTAAACCTGCTACGAAAAGTCAATTTTGACAAAAGCTGTATCCCTTCTAGACATAACCCTCAATGAGCACGCCTCAGTCACATTGCTTGTTTTGCTGGTGACCCCATTCACTGCTGCACAAACAGATGTCTTATTTCACTGCCAAATTTCGGGTCCCTACATTTTAAGAGCCACTTCACACGCACAGAAATACTTTTTTCTCTCTAATTTCTGTCAGATGATGGCGGAGTTAGGAGTGAGTCGGGGCTTATACTAAGAGAACTCCTATTCGGGATGACTCACGGGTAAACCATGTGGTAATTATCCTACACTCATTCCTCCCTTTGATCCACTGAATACATTACGAGTGAAATTCCCTGTGGAATACAGGTTGTGTGTTGACTAAGTTAGTTTGATTTTCCATCTATCATATATTCCATACTTCCTGTGTTTTAACACATAATGTAGGCAGCCTGCTATCCTGAATGGATATCTGTGGCTTATTCAATATATATATTTTTAAAGGTCATTTAACTGGATGAATGCTTCACCATTACCCTTTAGGGAAGCCATAAAGGATAAAATGGTAAGGCAGTCTTTTTGCCCTTGAATATAATTTGTGTGTGTGAGAGCAGGGAGGATTGTTGCTGATGGCTACCCTTTCTTTCCATTCTAGAGAGCTCTTTAGAGTTATTAGAGCAGCACACCCACCCTGGAGCTGCTGAGTGCTGAAACACACTCCTCCCTTCCTCCATCCATCCCTCCCTCAACTCCTTACCAATCCCTCTGATTGAACACCTCCACTGGGTGCTTTGCTCTGCTGTTCTGTTCAGTGTGGGGCCAATTCATTGTTCCTAATAGTTGGGTGTAAATGTTTCTGTCAGCGTTATACCTTAGTAATCCAATCCAGTGTGTTAGGCTGGGTACAGAATGCGGCAGGACGCTGATGAATATTAATGGTGAGCGGCTGCTACCCGGGGACCCATAGCTATGTCTTATATTTCTGCTGATGCTATTGAAATACAGGAAGAAATCAGCTGATGTGGGTCTCAACCAGCCGTGGGCTGCATGCAAATCACTATTCATGGTGACCCTTTATTAGCTAAAAACCCAGGCAGACAAAGACAGCAGAGGTAGAGAGAGACATCATGGCCAGGGTTAACCCCTGTCAAAGCGATCTCAGACTGTGTGTCCCAAATGGCACCCTATTCCCTATACAGTGCACTACGTTTGACCAGAGCTCTATGGGCCCTGGTCAAGGGCTCTGGACAAACGTAGTGCACTATATTGGGAATAGAGTGCATTTTGGGACACAGACAGAGAGTAGGAATTATTCAAGGGATATGACTGCCGTGCCTGAAAGTGAAATTGATGCCAATGAAGAGATGGAGTTGAAATGTTTGAGGTGTTTTTCCAGGTTGTGTCAAGATTGTTCTTAAGTGTCTTAACATGTCAATGCTTCCTGTCTTTTATCACCACGCAGCAACAAGAACAAGACCCCACCAACCTGTATATCTCAAACCTGCCGCTGTCGATGGACGAGCAGGAGCTTGAGACCATGCTCAAGCCCTTTGGCCAGGTCATCTCTACCCGAATACTGAGGGACTCCAATGGAGCCAGTAGAGGGGTGGGCTTTGCAAGGTCAGCCACTAGTAGTAGAATGAACAGGCGCCACAACCCAACATTCATGAATGGCATTTTTATTCACATGACTGAAATTGATAGCCTAAATGCCAGTCCATTTGTGCTATCACGCCAACTCCTTGTCATTCATTGTCGTGCAAAACCAATGTTTGGCTTGGCAAGGATAGCAATGGAGTTTACAAGAGCACAAACAGATCAGGCTAAACATTTATTATCATGTAATCAAAATTCCCAACTGCATTGCTTGATTATAGCCCATTCATTTGCAGTGAGGAGCTATTGTATTTCCACTTTTCCCCAGAGAGAATGAGTGAACACACTTTGGTTAGACGTGGATTTTAATGGACGATGAAGAGTTAATGTATTGAAGTGCCTGTTGAAGATCAGTTTCGTTATGACTGGGGTGGTGTAATTATAGTGTTAACGTGGACCGCCGCCTTTCATGCTCACATAACAGGACACTTGACTGACTAACCTGAAAGGGAGGCCAAGCCCTTGATTCACAAAGCAGAAACACAATATTCTGTCTGTCTATGAGAGGGTGTGTGGTCAAGTCTCTGCCTGCATGCATGTTACCCCAGATCCAGAGCAGAGATATATTTACTATATTACATTTCTATATGAATATATATTAACCTCAAGTACACTCTAGGACCTGCAACCAAGATTAAAGCCCAGGATATTGATCCATTTAAAAAACATTTATTGGAAAGTCTACATTTATATTCAGTCTAAAACATAAAGCACTGTAGGATGCCACCATGTGATTCTGCAGTATATATAATGAAATTGATTTAACTTCTCATCTCCTGCGTATTTCAGGATGGAGTCGACAGAGAAATGTGATTCAGTTATCTCTCACTTCAACGGGAAGTTTATTAAGACACCACCTGGAGTTGCTGGTAAGAGACCGATTTCTACCAACCAATTATTTTTCACTCTTTCATCAGCTGCACTGGCTCTCAAGTGTTAGCTCTTTTATTAAACAGCTTCAAATTACAGTAAAAGATGGATTGCCTATTGGTTCATTGGGATGTGAACCAATACAGTGAGTGGTCAAGCAGCAGATCTGTGGTCCCTTCAGGAGGTTGGGTCTGTGTCCAAAATGGCATCCTTTTCCTTATATAGTGCACTACTGTTGACCAGGGCCCTAGTGCCATAGACCCTCTACTAAGAGGCAGAGTGCCTTCTGTGGCTGGAGAGCTGCGTTCTTTCCCAGTCTAAGCTATTTAATTGGATTAATCGACTGAAATAGTGTCCTCTGGCCCTGCCGCCTTTAGTAAAGGACAGGGATTACAGGGCCACAGCTGTCAAATGAGATGTCCTGTGTTTCTCAGCCGGGCTAAAAGCCCACTCCCAGGCTCAGTTAGCTGCCTGATTGACTGTACAGTAACATTTACATTTTAGTCATTTAGCAGATGCTCTTATCCAGAGCGACTTACAGGAGCAATTGGGGTTAAGTGCCTTGCTTAAGGGCACATGGACAGATTTTTCACCTAGTCTACCTAGGGATTCGAACCAGCGACTTTTCGGTTACTGGCCCAACACTCTTAACCACTAGGCTACCTGCCTCCCCCTTTGTCCCCTCTCTCTCCCTTTGTCCCCTCTCTCTCCCTTTGTCTCCTCTCTCTCCCTTTGTCCCCTCTCTCTCCCTTTGTCCCCCCTCTCTCCCTTTGTCTCCTCTCTCTCCCTTTGTCCCCTCTCTCTCCCTTTGTCCCCCCTCTCTCCCTTTGTCCCCACTCTCTCCCTTTGTCTCCTCTCTCTCTCTTTGTCCCCCCTCTCTCCCTTTGTCCCCCCTCTCTCCCTTTGTCTCCTCTCTCTCCCTTTGTCCCCTTCTCTCCCTTTGTCCCCCTCTCTCCCTTTGTCTCCTCTCTCTCCCTTTGTCCCCTCTCTCTCCCTTTGTCTCCACTCTCTCCCTTTGTCCCCTCTCTCTCCCTTTGTCCCCCCTCTCTCCCTTTGTCTCCTCTCTCTCCCTTTGTCCCCTCTCTCTCCCTTTGTCCCCTCTCTCTCCCTTTGTCCCCTCTCTCTCCCTTTGTCCCCTCTCTCTCCCTTTGTCCCCTCTCTCTCCCTTTGTCTCCTCTCTCTCCCTTTGTCTCCTCTCTCTCCCTTTGTCCCCTCTCTCTCCCTTTGTCCCCTCTCTCTCCCTTTGTCCCTCTCTCTCCCTTTGTCTCCTCTCTCCCTTTGTCCCCTCTCTCTCCCTTTGTCTCCTCTCTCTCCCTTTGTCCCCTCTCTCTCCCTTTGTCTCCACTCTCTCCCTTTGTCTCCTCTCTCTCCCTTTGTCCCCTCTCTCTCCCTTTGTCTCCTCTCTCTCCCTTTGTCTCCTCTCTCCTCCCTTTGTCTCCTCTCTCTCCCTTTGTCCCCTCTCTCCCTTTGTCCCCCTCTCTCCCTTTGTCTCCTCCTCTCTCCTTTGTCCCCTCTCTCTCCCTTTGTCCCCTCTCTCTCCCCTTTGTCCCCCCCTCTCTCCCTTTGTCCCCTCTCTCTCCCTTTGTCCCCTCTCTCCCCTTTGTCTCCTCTCTCTCCCTTTGTCCCCCTCTCTCTCCCTTTGTCTCCTCTCTCTCCCTTTGTCCCCTCTCTCTCTCCTTTGTCTCCCTTTGTCCCTCTCTCTCACCTTTGTCTCCCTCTCTCTCCCTTTGTCCCCTCTCTCTCCCTTTGTCCCCCTCTCTCTCCCTTTGTCTCCTCTCTCTCCCTTTGTCCCCCTCTCTCCCCCTTTGTCCCCTCTCTCTCCTTTGTCCCCTTTCTCTCTCCCTTTGTCCCCTCTCTCTCCCCTTTCCCTCTCTCCTTTGTCCCCCTCTCTCCCTTTGTCCCCTCTCTCTCCTTTGTCCCCTCTCTCTCCCTTTGTCCCCCCTCTCTCCCTTTGTCTCCTCTCTCTCCCTTTGTCCCCTCTCTCTCCCTTTGTCCCCTCTCTCTCCCTTTGTCTCCTCTCTCTCCCTTTGTCTCCTCTCTCTCCCCCTTTGTCCCCCCTCCCTCACCCTTTGTCCCCTCTCACTCCCTTTGTCCCCCTCTCTCTCCCTTTGTCCCCCTCTCTCCCCCTTTGTCCCCCCTCTCTCTTCCTTTGTCCCCCCTCTCTCCCTTTGTCCCCTCTCTCTCCCTTTGTCCCCTCTCTCTCCCTTTGTCTCCTCTCTCTCCCCCTTTGTCCCCCCTCTCTCTCCCTTTGTCTCCTCTCTCTCCCTTTGTCCCCCATCTCTCTCCCTTTTCCCTTCTCTCTCCCTTTGTCCCCCCTCCCTCACCCTTTGTCCCCTCTCACTCCCTTTGTCCCCCTCTCTCTCCCTTTGTCCCCCCTCTCTCCCCCTTTGTCCCCCCTCTCTCTTCCTTTGTCCCCCCTCTCTCCCTTTGTCCCCTCTCTCTCCCTTTGTCCCCTCTCTCTCCCTTTGTCCCCTCTCTCTCCCCCTTTGTCCCCCCTCCCTCACCCTTTGTCCCCTCTCACTCCCTTTGTCCCCCTCTCTCTCCCTTTGTCCCCCCTCTCTCCCCCTTTGTCCCCCCTCTCTCCCCCTTTGTCCCCCCTCTCTCTCCCTTTGTCTCCTCTCTCTCCCTTTGTCCCCTCTCTCTCCCTTTGTCACCTCTCTCTCCCTTTGTCCCCCCCTCTCTCTCTCGCTCTCTCACTTTCTCTTTCTCTCCAGTGCCACTGGAGCCCTTGCTGTGTAAGTTTGCTGACGGCGGGCAGAAAAAGAGGCAGAGCCAGTATAAATATGTGCAGAACGGCCGTGCGTGGGCTAGAGACGGCGATGCAAGACTGGTGAGTGCTGCTGCCCTTTCGTTTCAGTATGCATGTTGGATGGAGTGGGATTACTGTACATGGAAGAGCACATCTATAGGAAGGGTGTTCAGACAGGAGAACTCACACAAAGGCTATGTGTTTGTATGTGTAAAAACAGTCTAGTTCCAATTTTAATAAACATACGTCAAGGTTCAATCTTATACCTAAAACTCTGACAGAGTTATGAGGTGTAAATACAGTAATTAGTCTACATACAGTGGGGAAAAAAAGTATTTAGTCAGCCACCAAGTGTGCAAGTTCTCCCACTTAAAAAGATGAGAGAGGCCTGTAATTTTCATCATAGGTACACGTCAACTATGACAGACAAAATGAGAAAAAAAAATCCAGAAAATCATATTGTAGGATTTTTAATGAATTTATTTGCAAATTATGGTGGAAAATAAGTATTTGGTCAATAACAAAAGTTTCTCAATACTTTGTTATATACCCTTTGTTGGCAATGACACAGGTCAAACGTTTTCTGTAAGTCTTCACAAGGTTTTCACACACTGTTGCTGGTATTTTGGCCCATTCCTCCATGCAGATCTCCTCTAGAGCAGTGATGTTTTGGGGCTGTCGCTGGGCAACACGGACTTTCAACTCCCTCCAAAGATTTTCTATGGGGTTGAGATCTGGAGACTGGCTAGGCCACTCCAGGACCTTGAAATGCTTCTTACGAAGCCACTCCTTCGTTGCCCGGCGGTGTGTTTGGGATCATTGTCATGCTGAAAGACCCAGCCACGTTTCATCTTCAATGCCCTTGCTGATGGAAGGAGGTTTTCACTCAAAATCTCACGATACATGGCCCCATTCATTCTTTCCTTTACACGGATCAGTCGTCCTGGTCCCTTTGCAGAAAAACAGCCCCAAAGCATGATGTTTCCACCCCCATGCTTTACAGTAGGTATGGTGTTCTTTGGATGCAACTCAGCATTCTTTGTCCTCCAAACACGACGAGTTGAGTTTTTACCAAAAAGTTATATTTTGGTTTCATCTGACCATATGACATTCTCCCAATCCTCTTCTGGATCATCCAAATGCACTCTAGCAAACTTCAGACGGGCCTGGACATGTACTGGCTTAAGCAGGGGGACACGTCTGGCACTGCAGGATTTGAGTCCCTGGCGGTGTAGTGTGTTACTGATGGAAGTATTTGTTACTTTGGTCCCAGCTCTCTGCAGGTCATTCACTAGGTCCCCCCGTGTGGTTCTGGTATTTTTGCTCACCGTTCTTGTGATCATTTTGACCCCACGGGGTGAGATCATGCGTGGAGCCCCAGATCGAGGGAGATTATCAGTGGTCTTGTATGTCTTCCATTTCCTAATAATTGCTCCCACAGTTGATTTCTTCAAACCAAGCTGCTTACCTATTGCAGATTCAGTCTTCCCAGCCTGGTGCAGGTCTACAATTTTGTTTCTGGTGTCCTTTGACAGCTCTTTGGTCTTGGCCATAGTGGAGTTTGGAGTGTGACTGTTTGAGGTTGTGGACAGGTGTCTTTTATACTGATAGAAAGTTCAAACAGGTGCCATTAATACAGGTAACGAGTGGAGGACAGAGGAGCCTCTTAAAGAAGAAGTTACAGGTCTGTGAGAGCCAGAAATCTTGCTTGTTTGTAGGTGACCAAATACTTATTTTCCACCATAATTTGCAAATAAATTCATAAAAAATCCTACAATGTGATTTTCAGGATTTTCTTTTCTCAATTTGTCTGTCATAGTTGACGTGTACCTATGATGAATATTACAGGCCTCTCTCATCTTTTTAAGTGGGAGAACTTGCACAATTTGTGGCTGACTAAATACTTTTTTTCCCCACTGTAGGTGTCAAGGGGAGATTTGTTTAAGGCTAATGTGACTGTTTGTGTGGGTTGCCCCAGGGTATGGGTTAGCTTGTCTCATTTTAGCTCTCTTGTTCATTTCTATGTCCCCAGGCTGGAATGACCCTCACATACGACACCACCACAGCGGCAATGCAAAACGGGTAAGAGCCACCGAAACAAATCCCCTGTGTTCATAATGCAATTTTTTATTATGTCAATTCAGCATTTACTTATTTTTTTTTTTTTTTGGGGGGGGGGTAAACTGTGAGTAAGGAATCAATCAAATCAAAGGCATATTATTTTGTGGTGCGTAGGACTTTATAAACGTTTGAATTTCCCTCTACAGATTTTATGCGTCTCCATACAGCATCGGAAACAGGATGATTGCTCAAACGTCCATGTCTCCATATCTCTCACCTATCTCCACGTACCAGGTTGGCATCTACCTCATTCAATTGATATGGATGGATGGGTTTGCATGACTGAGTAGCATTACTGTTCTACACACCCACAATACACACTTTATGTAATTGACCAGGTCTGTATGTATGTATTAACCTTATATAACACTTATCTTTGAGGGCTCTCCTTAGAGGTTTGGGGCTGGGGCTGTGAGAGGTCACTATGGCCTTACTCCCTGGACTGTGTCCCAAATGGCACCCTATCCCCTGTATAGTGCACTAATTTTGTACTTTTGACCAGAGCCCTATAGGTACTGGTCAAAAGTACTGCACAAGTAGTGCACTTTATAGGGAATAGGGTGCCATTTGGGACGCATCCTGTAGTGCTGAGCCAAACCGAGAGGCATGTGAGCTCCTGAAATAGCTCCTGCCCTGTGCCCTGTGCCAGTGTGTTTACAGAGTGAATGTGTGATGTTCCAGGTACAGAATCCCTCCTGGGTTACCCACCAGCCCTACATCATGCAGCACCCAGTAAGACCAAATAAACAACCTTACTTGACTCTCTCTTTCACTCCCCCTGCTTCTTTTTCTCATCATCTCCTGTCCTCATTTTCTTCCCTCACCTTGGAATGTAATGTTTCTCCTCTCCTTCTCTTCTCTCCTTCCCTTCTCTCCTCTCTCTTCTTTTCTTTCTTACTCTGGGCAGGTGTAGATCAGCTGTATGCAGATGTTCCCTTTGCTCTATGTTTAGAAAAGAGGAGAAACAGGGAGGTGAAAAGTAAGATGGATGGTAGTGAGGCCACACATACAGGGTGTGACTGGGCTCTCTGGGATTTACTGGCACTACGGTGAAATACTGCCTGGCTCTCTTGGTGATGCTCACCACAAGCACTCACCACACAACAAGTTGGAAGCGCTTCAAACATCTTGTGTTTGATGAGTGATTCCATTTGTATTTCCTAACAGATGGTAGGGAGCTGAGTAATTGTTGTTCTGTACAGTAAAGTAGTACCTGCTTTTACAAGGAAATAGTGGTTCCCAGTGGGTGTTTTAATTACAAATACTCCAATTTGCCTCTAGCTTGCTCAGTGATAATAACCCAAGATTGTCAGTGGTTGCTTCCCAATTGCACCCTATTCCCTATGTAGTGCCTACACCTCTGGTCAAAGGTTGTGCACTATATACAGAATAGAGTGCCATTTGGGATGCATCCAGTGACTTCTAAAGTCAGTGTGGCCAGCTACCTTGTAATGTGGATATAGGATATGAAGTCTGACGCACTGAGCTCAGTTGATCTCCCTCTCGGTCTGAAACCTAACAGAGGGCATGCCCTTGTGGAATGATACATGATTCAGGAAGGGAAGGGTTTAATCTAGGTATTATTCTAACCCTCTCCAGCTCCACCTATCTGCCCTGACTAGTTCCAGACACTTAACAGGAAGGCTGCGTCTTAAATGGCACCCTATTCCCTTTTCAGTGGACTACTTTTGACCAGGTTCCATAGGGCTCTTGTCAAAAGTAGTGCACTACGTGGGCCCTGTGTAGCTCAGTTGGTAGTGCATGGCGCTTGCAACGCCAGGGTTGTGGGTTCGATTCCCACGGGGGGCCAGTATGAAAATGTGTGCACTCACTAACTGTAAGTCGCTTTGGATAAGAGCGTATGCTAAATGACTAAAATGTAAAATGAAATAGGGTGCCATTCTGGACGCACCTGAGGTCTGTCCTTCTTTCTCTCTTACACTGTCTCTCACTCCTCTGTTTCTGCCATTTTGATATTGCATGATATTCGTGGATGTGTGTAGCATTTACTTATTATAAGTACAAAGAAATATAGGATCCATGAATGTCTGTGTGCCTCTGCTATCGTGCTCTCATCCTCTTACACTCTCTGCCCCAGGGAGCGGTGATATCGCCCTCTATGGACCATACTATGTCACTACAGCCTACATCCATGATGAGCCCTCTCACTCAGCAGATGAGTCATCTCTCCATGGGAAGCACAGGAACGGTGAGAGATCTGGGGTCGCAGGGTCAAATACCTCTAAACTGTGTTCATGTGTTGTATAATTAGAGCAAAGGCTGTTTGTATCAAGCGTCTCAGAGTAGGAGTGCTGATCTAGGATCAGTTTAGCATTTTTTAGATCATAGGAGAGACCTGATCCTAGACCAGTGCTCCTACTCTGAGACACTCGCATACAGCCCCAGAAGTACATTTGATGTCGGAATCTGTATTGTATATAGTGCAATTTAGATGGATTTATGCTAACACAGTTCTGTCCTTCCTTGTGCAGTACATGGCTGCAAACTCTATGCAAGGAGCCTATATTCCCCAGTACACACACATGCAGACTGCAAATGTTCCAGTGGAGGTTTGAGATTAATTTACTATTTATTAATCCTATTTTATGCTGTCCTGTACCTTAGCTGTACCTATAGGGCCGGTTTACCAGACACAGATTAGGCCTAGTTCTGGACTCAAAAGTTATTTCAATGGAGAATCTCCATTAAGAATGATTTTTAGTCCAGGACTAGGTCTGTGAAACAAGGCCCATAAGATTTTAGCCATACTTACGACTTGGATGTTTATAGATGCTAGATAAAAGAGATAATTCACATAGATAACCATTGATGTATTTATAGATGCTAAACTGCTGTTGAGCCTTATCCAGTCTTAATTTTCCTTCCAGGACAACAGTCAGCAACAACAGGTGGAGTCATCCGGTGATCATTCCCCATACACCTACCAACAAACCAAGTAATACGGAGGTACAGTCAGTGTGGGATCTTTTTCATATGTCATACATGGGGTGCATCTCAAATGGCACCCTATTCCCTATATAGTGCACGAGTACAGAACTTAGTGCACTATATAGGGAATATGGTGCCATTTGGGACCATGGTCTTCAGGCTAGCCTGTATGGTTGTGTGTAGATGTTTTATATTATAAAATGGATTGTTTGGATCCTGGATCCTGGATGCTGATTGGTTGATAGCATGGAGTTATTCACCACAATCCCCGGGTATTGCCTGTTAACAGTTCCATGTAAATTGTCAATGCGCATCCACTGTGCCACAGCCCAGCTAGGCCATTCATAAACGTAATCTCCCCTGGAAAAAAGCATTAAGACATTATGGTCCCATGTGGCTCAGTTGGTAGAGCATGGCGCTTGCAACGCCAGGCTTGTGGGTTTGATTCCCACGGGGAACCAGTACAAAAATTTATGCACTCCTTACTGTAAGTCGCTCTGGATAAGAGCATCTGCTAAATGACTAAAATGTAAATTTCCCCATGCTTGTAAGTCTAGCATGAGGTTTGCAACATTGGGGGTTTGTCTAAACTTTGCTGCCTGCCTCGCCGACCTGTGCAACAATGTTGCGATCTCCCCTGTGCCATATGAGACTGACAGCTTCTCTGAGCCAGGCGAATTCATTAATTTATGGGATAATTATAATGGATATATCCATAGAAATGGCAATAGAAACAAAGGTAAAACAAACAAAATTGCACATAGTTTGCTGTCAATTCAGCTGCTTGGTGTGATTGTGAGTTAGCTTTAGTTGGCTAGCTAGCAAAGCAGAAGTAGCTAGCCTGCGTAGCTACATGCCAATGATTTGTTTAGCATAGCCCAGCCAAATAGAATGGATAGAATGAATGACCAGCCTATTTGGCTAGCAACTTCACAATCTCAGAACTAACAACTGGCTTTTCCCCGGACTATATCGTCAGGTGGAAGTATTAAATAAAATTAATTTACTCACTAAAATAAAGTTATTAATGTAAACATATTGTTCATCTGTTTTTAATATGTTGGGAATCGTTTTATAAAAGCAATAAGGCACTCGATCCCGGGAACTATCTTGTAGCCTATAACTCCCTCCTAAGGGCTGTTTCCCTGGGCCTTTCGCTCCGCATTGGGCCTAAGAACAGCCCTTATTCGGGAGTTATTCACACGGTAATCCCCAGGTTATCATGCCTTATTGCTTAATGATTTAAATTTTCTAATCTGTTTTCAAATACTGACTGACCAAACAGCAAGTTACAAGTGACCAAATCGGGTTTGTGTGTGGTCAGACAGCAGTCATTTGCTGACATGGCTAGTTGTCATAGTAACGTGTAGGCTGATTGATGGTGGTGCTCGTGCTTCCTATCACTCAAGAGGTTACGTATCAAGCTAACGTGACAACAATGCCTGCCATGGATGTTTCCCAGTTGCTTTGAATGTTGAAAATCATAGTGTAAGGACACTTTTAAAGCCTCATAGGATAAGATGATCCAACTTTCAAAACGAGTCCTTTTTGGCTAGCCACAGCAGTCAACTAGCTAGCTAGGTAGCTGTTTAGCTTTCTAGCGCATTCACTAATTTGTTTGTAAACAATTAACAAGCTAGTTAGCTACCACATGTTCTTGTCAAAATCTCAACAGAGTAGCTAGTAAGCAACAATATATGCCAAATAACAGTCTAAAAACCACTTGAGGGCAAATACATCAGATTTGACCGTTCAGACACAAGTCGAATGGCCAGGAATCAGATTTGTATCTGATTTCAAATTACCTACCAAGGTTTGAAATGTGGCTTGAAATATCAGATTCCATGTGCTTTTTGTATGTTCAGACTGCAGGAAAAAGAACAGATTCGAATCGGATATGCAAACAAATAGGATTTAAGTCACTTCAAACTGCAAATGTGAACAAGGCTTTAGTACCAGAGTGTACAATCATTTGACTGTCTTGGTTGTGTCCTCTCAGGTGTGGTAGGAGCCCAGAAGATGGGATGACAGTTGAAACAATCATGGCTTCTTCTGGTGATGGATTGTGCGTTAAGGATGTATCACCATTTTGCACAGATTCTGCAATGATTTCCTTTTGTTAGTGATAAGAAAAACAAGTGAGACTATTTTGGTATAAGTTCCATGAAGTGCAAATAAGTCATTAATTCTCTAAAAAATAAGAAAGAAATTGTTGTATTTTACTAAAGAAAGAATGTTTATTTTTTACCAAGAATTGTCACATGGATGCAAGAACCTATAGAGGACCATGTGACTTGTTGTTTAAGGTGCATGATAGTAAAGATTTCTTTTGTTAATATTTTTTATAATTTTAATTTAGTTTTTCCTCTTATTTTGTACTGAAATAGATTTTTCTGACGTTTTATTAGCCAGACATCTTGAAAATTATGTTTTGTGCTTGCTGTGTGAGTGTTGCTATGGTGAAGTGTTAAATGTTTCTTATTGTACAGTGATTTATCTTAGTGGTCTAGATTGATCTTTCCATCTAGACCACAGTAGCTGTATAGGCAACCTAGGCTAGAAATGAGCAAGACATGGTGAGAGCTATTGCCTTGTAAATCAGCGAAATAGGGCTTTTCCTTTGGATATAGCTAAATAAATCTGCTGTGTTTAGATGTTGCTTTTCCCCTCTGAAAATGAATCTAAAGTAGACATTTTTAAGAAAAAAAAGTTTAGAGTGAATTACCCGCTAAATCTGATGATGATTTTTTAATAGGATGTAATGTTTGTATAATCACAGGGCCTTAAATGTCTCTGGTTGTTTGAATGTGGTAGAAATTCTGCTGAATTATCACATTTTGAATCTTGCCTTTTTTGATTACTTGGTGTTGTAGATTAGCCTAAAATAAGCTTTGTGGGGTGGGGGTGGAATAAGGGAGGCTGTGGTTGTGTCTTTTTGGGGGATGTTGTTGTTCTTTGTCAGTTTGGCAGGATGTTTCTTTTTCACTTTCAGTTGAAATGCAAACAGGCAAACTTGGATCTATTATTGTGCAAAAACTATCAAAGCCTTCCAGTACAACTTACGGCAAACGTTTAATGGAGTTTGAGTTGGGGAGAAACTGAGATAAATATGTAGATTTTATTGCACCTAGCTCTTTGATAGGAAACAAACAAGCTCGGCACTTTCAATTTTGATTTACTTCACCAAAGAACTGTGAGCTAGTAAATTGAGGAAATAGTTTAACTTCTCTCTCTAACCAGGATGTAATTGACTTTTTGCCAGACTAGATTGCAGTTTGGAGAATGTGCCTTTTTTTGTATATTTACATTCAGTTCTCATACGTTTTATGGAAAATATGGACACAAACAAGCATGAAGGATGATTCGGATCCAACAAGTGCCACACACTGATTTCATCACTACAGAAAAATGGAAAATGCAATGTTATAAAATGAATAAACCAGGAAAGAAGACAGTTTGAAACTATGAAATTACAAAAAATACAATAATTATCTGTTTTGACATTGTGTAACAGAATGATATTGCTAAAGTTAGATTATTTTGATCATAGTAGATTTGAACAGGCTTTATGATTAAGTTGTTTTCCAGAAGCCTGTGTTCTGGCCCATATATGTTATGTTCTGGCCTGATGGTCAGACAGACTGACCAGTTATCTACCTCAGAGTTTACTTTCTCCTCTGTATTGGGCCGGGTTAGCAGGTCCAGCCCGCCCTTCCAGACCAAACGCCATGCTCAGGAGCTGGCAATATACACTTGTTTCCTTTCAGGTTGTTTTATTTTCTTCACCATAATTGTTTTATTTTTTATGACGTATAATTATAATCATTCTGAGGAAAATTGTGCGTTGAGCGTGTTTTAGTTGTGTTCAGAAATTCAGTTTCATAGTTTCAAAAATAGAACTGCTGCTTTCATCACAATTCCAGATTCCAGAGGCTAATAAAAGTGGTTGAAGATAAATAAAAGCTGAAAGCTGTGGTATTTTCTGGATCTGTGCTCCTGAGAACATCATTGTTGCTTTGTCAGAGTCCAGACAGACTTGCAGCAGCATTTCCTCTGAAGTCAGCTTGAGTTGAGTTACCAAAGTGAAGGGCCATTGTGACTATACTTGAGATTTCTGTGTAACGCATGAGACTGATAACTAATACTGTTGAATTCTTGTGAGGGTTATGCTGCTAGTAATGTCTGAACCAAGTGCCATACTGCATCTGGGTCAAGAGTTGGAAAGGTGCATAAAGAAAGAAAAGCTCATTTAATTAACCATAATGTTAAACAGTCATTAAGTTATATTGAAAAGTAGTAATTTATGAAGATACGTTTTGTACAGATCGTTTGAAGAAAAAAAAGATTTTCATAGAGATATCGATATGAGAGTTAATTTGTTATTTTCTTTTACATGTGCCACACATTTGCCAGTGGTAACTTGTATGTCCAGTTTAAGGAAACTTTCCTCTATATTTTTGTTTTGTAGTGTTTGTTAAAGCCAAAAATATTTTTTTCAGTAGATTGTTACTTAAGCTTTATTTCTGTTAATTTCTTAGAATCTTTTTAAATAAAAACTTCCATTGGAATTATTCTGTGTTCTGTCTCTGTCTCTGATTCTGTGTTCTGTCACCAACTTCTGTGTTGGTGTGGGAGGGGAGAGATGGCATTATATTGATCACTGCCTGTTGTATTTCCCTTGATTCTTGCCAATAGTAAACACACACCCTCAGAGCTGAGACAATTGCCTATGAAGAGCTTGTTCATTTCCATCGTAGCAACATGACAAAAAAAAAAGAGTTATAAATTAGCATAATTTAAGTTATAGGATCTCTATGCCTAAAGCAATCCAGGCCGAATTCCCCAAAGTAATTGCCTTTGGCTGTAAAGTTTTGTTTCACTGTCTTTGCCTCCTCCCTCTTTCTTGCTGATCCATACCCCATCCCACCAATCCACTGTGGAGTCTGTATTGGAGGTCCTTAATTTGACCAATGGTAGCTGCTCCTGCTCTATACAAACATACATTTTGGAGTTACATTTATCAGTAACAATCAGAAGTAACAATTGGAAGACAAATTAAAGGATATATTGAAAACATAAGACTTTGAGAGAAAAAAAGCAGTTTTAGCAGCTTATTATTTTATATTCTTTCCTTACAGTGAAATGTGTCAAGACCAGAAAAATTGGAAGCCTATCAGAAATGGAGCATATCTTTGAAAAGTGTATTATATTTTAACCTTTTCTTTTTGTCTCTTTTTGTAAATGATACCCGTAACCTCTGTTTCCACAGATAAGGTGCTGAAGGAAAACAATTTCAGCAGTTCCCGCTGACACAGCCTTTGCAGAATTTTTCTTGTTGATCTTCCTCACAAAGCCAAAAGCTTTCAGGAAATGATTGGAGCGACAGTACAGCATGGCCTGTATAATCTCCTTACCAGCGACTGGCTCACCAAGGCCAGGGAGCGAGATTCATCCTACAGTAGCAATTTCCTCAGAGCACATGAGAATTCCAGTTATTGGTCTCAACACACTGACACTCTGACCTTCCCTCACATAGAGTTGAGATTGACACCGCTCTCTCATACAATTAAGATATGTGACACATTTCCTCTCGCAACAGAGGGGAAACTTATTTATGAGGTCCGTTACGTTTGAAAATGACAGGCTCGGGAAAAGGAAATTGCATAAATGGGGTAGAATCATACCATGTCAATCCAACCCGATTAAATAACTCTGACAATGCAATTTATCATTAAACTTTTGTCTGTTTTATTCCTCATCTTGTGCACTGTTTTGTAAATCAGCTATGGAGGCAATCTAATCAATATACCAGGACTCACTGCTCTAGTCTGTCCTTAGAATGCCTGAACAGACCTTACTGTTGAAGAGACCTTCTGTTGAGTTGGACATACAGTGTGTTTGGCACTAGCACATTCACAGCCCTGAGGGTGAGGGCAGTGTAGAGATTATCATCAACACCATCTCCCGGTCATGGTGTTAACATGCATGTCCCTGTCTCCGCCAGGGTGAGTGGTGACAGGAGGGAGGCTAGAGGGACTGAGGCTTGGAGAGGGCTGTGGCCAGGCCTGGGTGGGTGGTGGATGGGAGGGAGGATAGAGGGACGGGAGCTTGGAGAGGACCATTGTGGCCAGGCCCTGGATTGGCAGATGGGTCTTCCTGGTGTCCTGCGGGGTGTGGTGCCACCCGACGGGAAGCCATGAGCAGCAGACGGACAAGGAGCCAGATCTATGCTGCAGCTGTCTGTGGCTTGCAGCCACCTGCGTCTACTGTACAAGCTGGACACGCCTTCTGCCTCTACTATAGCTATATCACACTGCCCTTTTGTCTGTCTGCAGGTAATATCAGCACAGCAGCTCTCCAAGAAGAAACACCTCAACAAAGGTGTAATAATTGTGCCGTCTACGAGAAATCCTGTTTTCTGTTCCACCGAAGTACGTGGCCTTTACACAGGAGGAGGACAAAGAGCTCTTGATCTTTTTTGGACTTCTCTGAAACATCAACCTCCATGCATCTCAGTGGAGAGTGAAATAACAGTGTTATCTTTCTAGCTGACCATTATGTTTGATCTAGATCATCTAACAGTCCGATGACTTTGAATGGCTGGGTCTATTACTCTTCTTCTCTGTCTTCACTCACAGAGGTTCAATCTAAAATGTCTGCTCGGTATTAGGTTCTGGAGGGCTCCTGAAGATAAGAACTGTATATCCATATACGTAGGGGAGAGTGGGGTGAGTTGAACCACCCTTGTTGCTAGGAAACCATACACAAAATTAATCATTTGACCAAATATTTAGGAAGAGGCCATAATTTCATGGAGTTTGTGAAGGAAGAAATCACTTGGAAAAAGTGGTAAGCAAGTTAAAGTGGTAAGCGGGTAAAAAACGTTTCACCAAGTCAAATAAATATTTTGTGTTAGAGGTTTCATGATACTTGTGTCTAAACCAAGTAGATAATTTAAAGATTGTTCTATACATCAGTTGGGGTCTCTATAAACTTCAATATGAGGTCCTAAACCTAGCATAAAAGTGCATCTTTGTAGCTGTGTGGGCTAATATAGTCAAAATGTTCGAAGCACCGCTGCAATGCGTTATATTTGTACAGTGAACACTGTCTGAGTGAGGCTACAATACATTGAGTTACCCGGGGAAGCTGTGAAGCGCCATGGAAGCTGTGAAACCAGCTGTAGCCTATTGCGTGATTGTGTTTACAAGTCTATTATTAACCTCTAAAAGTCTAAGCCATTGGGGGAGAGTTCTAGTAAGCTAATATATGGAATTGTTTTAAGATGGTAATACCATGGATCATTTAGCTATTTGATTTAGAATTTTAGGACCCCTTTAGGTATAAAAAAATATATATAACAAAATGTAATTTAGCCTTGTTTTAAGATGGTAATACCATGGATCATTTAGCTATTTGATTTAGAATTTTAGGACCCCTTTAGGTATAAAAAAATATATATAACAAAATGTAATTTAGCCTTTACTACTATAGCCCATAGAAACGCATTGAATAACACATTCCTAAAGAGCAAAAAATACAGTCAAAAAGTGTATCATAAGGAATACGTTTTTAAAGTGTGTGTCCTATATCTAGGAGATATAAGAAAGCTCAGGAAATATTTTACTTTTTTTGGACACATACAGTTCCTTGCAAAAGTATTCATCCCCCTTGGCGTTTTTCCTATTTTGTTGCAATACAACCTGTAATTTACATGGATTTTGGGGGGGATTTCATGTAATGGACATACAGTGGGGAAAAAAAGTATTTAGTCAGCCACCAATTGTGCAAGTTCTCCCACTTAAAAAGATGAGAGAGGCCTGTAATTTTCATCATAGGTACACGTCAACTATGACAGACAAAATGAGAAAAAAAATTCCAGAAAATCACATTGTAGGATTTTTAATGAATTTATTGGCATATGATGGTGGAAAATAAGTATTTGGTCAATAACAAAAGTTTCTCAATACTTTGTTATATACCCTTTGTTGGCAATGACACAGGTCAAACATTTTCTGTAAGTCTTCACAAGCTTTTCACACACTGTTGCTGGTATTTTGGCCCATTCCTCCATGCAGATCTCCTCTAGAGCAGTGATGTTTTGGGGCTGTCGCTGGGCAACACGGACTTTCAACTCCCTCCAAATATTTTCTATGGGGTTGAGATCTGGAGACTGGCTAGGCCACTCCAGGACCTTGAAATTCTTCATACGAAGCCACTCCTTCGTTGCCCAGGCGGTGTGTTTGGGATCATTGTCATGCTGAAAGACCCAGCCACGTTTCATCTTCAATGCCCTTGCTGATGGAAGGAGGTTTTCACTCAAAATCTCACGATACATGGCCCCATTCATTCTTTCCTGTACACGGATCAGTCGTCCTGGTCCCTTTGCAGAAAAACAGCTCCAAAGCATGATGTTTCCACCCCCATGCTTCACAGTAGGTATGGTGTTCTTTGGATGCAACTCAGCATTCTTTGTCCTCCAAACACGACGAGTTGAGTTTTTACCAAAAAGTTATATTTTGGTTTCATCTGACCATATGACATTCTCCCAATCCTCTTCTGGATCATCCAAATGCACTCTAGCAAACTTCAGACGGGCCTGGACATGTACTGGCTTAAGCAGGGGGACACGTCTCGCACTGCAGGATTTGAGTCCCTGGCGGCGTAGTGTGTTACTGATGGTAGGCTTTGTTACTTTGGTCCCAGCTCTCTGCAGGTCATTCACTAGGTCCCCCCCGTGTGGTTCTGGGATTTTGCTCACCGTTCTTGTGATCATTTTGACCCCACGGGGTGAGATCTTGCGTGGAGCCCCAGATCGAGGGAGATTATCAGTGGTCTTGTATGTCTTCCATTTCCTAATAATTGCTCCCACAGCTGATTTCTTCAAACCAAGCTGTTTACCTATTGCAGATTCAGTCTTCCCAGCCTGATGCAGGTCTACAATTTTGTTTCTGGTGTCCTTTGACAGCTCTTTGGTCTTGGCCATAGTGGAGTTTGGAGTGTGACTGTTTGAGGTTGTGGACAGGCGTCTTTTATACTGATAACAAGTTCAAACAGGTGCCATTAATACAGGTAACGAGTGGAGGACAGAGGAGCCTCTTAAAGAAGAAATTACAGGTCTGTGAGAGCCAGAAATCTGTAGGTGACCAAATACATATTTTCCACCATAATTTGCAAATAAATTCATTAAAAATCCTACAATGTGATTTTCTGGATTTTATTTTCTCATTTTGTCTGTCATAGTTGACGTGTACCTATGATGAAAATTACAGGCCTCTCTCATATTTTTAAGTGGGAGAACTTGCACAATTGGTGGCTGACTAAATACTTTTTTTCCCCACTGTATATATTTCTGAAAGGCTCCAGAGTCTGCAACACCACTAAGCAAGGGGCACCACCAAGCAAGCGGCACCATGAAGACCAAGGAGCTCTCCAAACAGGTCAGGGACAAAGTTGTGGAGAAGTACAGATCAGGGTTGGGTTATAAAAAAATATCTGAAACTTTGAAGATCCCACGGAGCACCATTAAATCCATTATTAAAAAATTGAAAGAATATGGCACAACAACAAACCTGCCAAGAGAGGGCCGCCCACCAAAACTCACGGACCAGGCAAGGAGGGCATTAATCAGAGAGGCAACAAAGAGACCAAAGATAAACCTGAAGGAGCTGCAAAGCTCCACAGTGGAGATTGGAGTATCTGTCCATAGGACCACTTTAAGCCGTACTCTCCACAGAGCTGGGCTTTACGGAAGAGGGGCCAGAAAAAGCCGTTGCTTGAAGAAAAAAATAAGCAAACATGTTCTGCCCAAAGGCATGTGGGAGACTCCCCAAACATATGGAATAAGGTACTCTGGTCTGATGAGACTAAAATTGAGCTTTTTGGCCATCAAGGAAAACGCTATGTCTGGCGCAAACCCAACACCTCTCATCACCCCGAGAACACCATCCCCACAGTGAAGCATGGTGGTGGCAGCATCATGCTTTGGGGATGTTTTTCATCGGCAGGGACTGGGAAACTGGTCAGAATTGAAGGAATGATGGATGGCGCTAAATACAGGGAATTTCTTGAGGGAAACCTGTTTCAGTCTTCCAGATATTTGAGACTGGAATGGAGGTTCACCTTCCAGCAGGACAAGGACCCTAAGCATACTGCTAAAGCAACACTCAAGTGGTTTAAGGGGAAACATTTAAATGTCTTGGAATGGCCTAGTCAAAGCCCAGACCTCAATCCAATTGAGAATCTGTGGTATGACTTAAAGATTGCTGTACACCAGCGGAACCCATCCAACTTGAAGGAGCTGGAGCAGTTTTGCCTTGAAGAATGGGCAAAAATCCCAGTGGCTAGATGTGCCAAGCTTATAGAGACATACCCCAAGAGACGTACAGCTGTAATTGCTGCAAAAGGTGGCTCTACAAAGTATTGACTTTGGGGGGGGTGAATAGTTATGCATGCTCAAGTTTTCAGTTTTTTTGTCTTATTACTTGTTTGTTTCACAGTAAAAAATATTTTGCATATTCAAAGTGGTAGGCATGTTGTGTAAATGAAATGATACAAACCCCCAAAAAACCAGGTTGTAAGGCAACAAAATAGGAAAAATGACAAGGGGAGTGAATACTTTCGCAAGCCACTGTGGTCATCTGTAGCTCAGCTGGTAGAGCACGGCGCTTGTAATGTCAGGATAGTGGGTTTGATCCCCGGGACCACCCATACACAAAAATATATGCACGCATGACTGTAAGTCGCTTTGGATAAAAGTGTCTGCCACTATGGCATATTATTATTATTATTAACCCCTTATTTTTGTTGGCACGAAACTACCCCCATATTTTCATCCATTTGTATGGGTTATCTTCAGACGAGTCCTGTGACACTTGTGGGGATCATAGAGCAAAACGTGTGTTCGTGAGAGTCTCCCCTTTCCACAGTGTAGCCCAAACGGTTCGGACGCTACAGACAGAAGTTGGCACATCAGCGTTATCGACTTCAGATGAGTCCTGTGGGACTTGTGGGGGTAGTAGAGCAAAACGGAGAACACCATCGTGTTCGCGAGAGTCTGTAGGCCAAACCGTTCGGACACTACAGACGTTTCTGTGAGAAGACCGCCTCCCACCTGCTGTGTACCGGAGAAAACCGTGCCTGACAGGCGGGGGCAAAGGACACTGTCTAGCAGGTGGGAGACTGGGTGACACTGTGTGCTAGCGACACTGTGAGTTTAGGAGTAGCTAGCACACAATGTCCTTTGCTCCAGCCTGCCGAACACCTGCCCTCGCTGTCATTAACAGAACTGCGGGAAAAAAGTGCCCCACATGCAGGGGCGAAGGACATTCTACCGCTGTGTACTAGCTACCGTTGTCGCCCCCGCCTCTTCTTCTGTGGGGTTTATCAGCTGTTGGCATCCAACGTTATGGTGGATTACCTTCATCTACTGTACTGGAGAACTTTGAAAGTTTCTTCAAGTGCAGTCGCAAAAACCATCAAGTGCTATGATGAAACTGGCTCTCACGAGGACCGCCAAAGGAATGGAAGACCCAGAGTTACCTCTGCTGTTCAATAGAGTTACCAGCCTCAGAAATTGCAGCCCAAATAAATGCTTTGCAGAGTTCAAGTCACAGACACATCTCAACATCAACTGTTCAGAGGGGACTGTGTGAATCAGACCTTCATGGTCGAATTGCTGCAAAGAAACCACTACTAAAGGATACCAATAAGAAGAAGAGATCTGCTTGGGCCAAGAAACACGAGCAATGGACATTAGACCGGTGGAAATGTGTCCTTTGGTCTGGAGTCCAAATTGGAGATTTTTGGTTCCAACCGCCGTGTCTTTGAGAGGAGGTGTGATGGTGTGGGGGTGCTTTGCTGGTGACACTGTCTGTGATTTATTTAGAATTCAAGGCACACTTAACCAGCATGGCTACCATAGCATTCTGCAGCGATACGCCATCCTGTCTGGTTTGGGCTTAGTGGGACTATCATTTGTTTTTCAACAGGGCAATGACCCAACACACCTCCAGGCTGTGTAAGGTCTATTTTACCAAGAAGGAGAGTGATGGAGTGCTGCATCAAATGACCTGGCCTCCACAATCCCCCGACCTCAACCCAATTGAGATGGTTTGGGATGAGTCAGAGGGCAGAGTGAAGGAAAAGCAGCCAACAAGTGCTCAGCATATGTTTGAAAAGCTTTCCAGGTGAAGCTGGTTGAAAGAATGCCAAGAGTGTGCAAAGCTGTCATCAAGGCAAAGGGTGGCTATTTGAAGAATCTCAAATATAACATATATTTTGATTTGTTTGACTGGTACTGTATATATATATATGTGTGTGTGTGTGTGTGTGTGTGTGTGTGTGTTATTCTTTTGTAAATATATTCTGTTAATAGTTCACTAAAGTTTATTGCAACATACTGGGCACCTACTTATCTTTCTTGGATTACCTGCCATTTAGGGGCCTACCATCCCACTGCCATCATCTCACCAGAATATTGTATATAAATTCACTCATATGGTTACAGTATATAAAGGTTGAAGGCTAAAAACAGCCTATACTATATCTAGGCCTATAAAGAATGTGTTTTGTCCCCAAATAGACGCAGGCAAGATGCAGGCAAACTTGGTCCTAGATCTATGTTGTTGTTAAACCCAATGTCTCTCCTCACTGATGTCAATGAATGAATGGTGGGCGATTGAATTGTGGGTGTGATTTGATTGTATTTGAATTAGGTGAATAGCCTAATGATAATGATGATGATGGTGTGAGCCTAGTAACAGATTGAATGCAGTCCCTTTAATCATAGGCTATTGTTACTTTGTGTCTCTAAAATCACAACGTTTCCATTTCTATAGTCATGTGACAGTCTATCGGGGTAAGTTGAGCCAATGGTTGAGCCAATGGCAAGTTGAGCAAATGTAAGCGTTTTCTTCCCTGGCATAATGCAAGGCATTATCGCTGGGATATCAGGTAACAACAGGGCCTGACCTATGTAAAAAAAAAAAATGTTTAAGTACAAAGTGTTTGATAGTTGTTAAGCCTGTGTTAAAATATGCAAAAAAAAACAATTGTGTATGTGTTGAATTGTGTTTGTGAAATAGAGATAGACATGGTTTTAAAAAGGTGGTGGTAATATTTCATTCAGTACAGAAATGTGTAGGCGGTTTAACTTACCCTGTCCTGCGGCACAATTTCCCCATACCCGGGGTAAGTCGTGCCAAGAGACAACTTTTTTAGAACTGTAATGTTTACATAAATTCTGATTATTTCCAGGGATACACAACATCCAGAATTATATGTAGATATCTTTGTTAGAAAGAATACTGTATTTCCCTTGACAGAGTGATGCTGAATTAAAAAAATGTCTCAATTTATCCCACTCTCCTCTACATATTAAGTATGTGTGAGATATCAATCACAGTCTTGTCCATTGCTAATGTATGTTGACTTATTAAATATCTGCTCTCATTTTACAAGTCTCAACTATGCAGATTGTCTGTTATTAAACCTCCAAAGAATCTCTGGCATTGCTGAATAATTTTTGGAGTGGATATGCAGCAGACATTGCGTCTATGTTCCCTGTTGATTTTGTCTTGTTTATTAATGCAGTGTCTCTAATCTTCTTTTGTCTAGAAATGAGGCTTTCACGTACCCCACTGAGCGCTCTGCCATTCCAGCTCTCACCAACATTCTTCTCACTTCTTAAAGTCTCGCATCTTGTTTTTTCAGCCATATCCTGGTCAACTCAGCGGAATCACTGGGAGTTTTGGATTAATTAATGAGACAATAATGTTATTCATCATTTGAGTCATGGTAGGCCTAAGTAAGGATCAGGCTGTACAACCTAAAAATGAATGGAATTTATTGTGCTTCTTATTTACATCCAATTGCTCACTAATTTCAGTTGAATAAATGTATAAAATATGTTCCTGTGTGACTGTGATATATTTATTCTGTAATTTTTTCAAAACATAAAGAGGCACTCTAGGCAGAATGTGATACCACTGGGTTGCAATCACTGAAATCTATACAAATGTATGCAGTTATGGCACCATCTAGAGGCTTTATGGGTATTCTCTAAATCAATGTCCCCATGGGGCCCTACTCCTGTGACAAAACAAAACATAACCAAATAGACACACTTCCCCCTAATTTTGAATGATCTTGCTTCCTTCTCCATAATCCATAATAAAGCAACTGAAAATTCTATAGAATTTTATGAATTTAATGTTATTCTTCAACTTCACTAATAATTTCAACAATATGCAGCTATGCAATATAATGCAATTCAAAATAAAGTTTATGGTATGATCATTTGTTTTGACAAGCTTCAAACATACGCTTGAGTCTGAACTTTGCTACAGTCTACTTTTTGAGGGAGCATGTCAATTCAGGCACTGTAGGGGTGGGATTACATTTAAATGTGAGATGCTGACGTACGAAGCTCAGAAATTTTTTGGAGCCATGATTTGGAGCTCGCGGACATGGAGTCAATGATGAAATGGCACCTTCGCACCTTAACCTTGTGCAATCTCCTTTTCGTTGTTGTTTATTGGCAATCTACTTTAGCTGGTGGTAAGTTGAGATAATTAAGTATTGTTTAATTTTATTATATTAAGTGGATGGCAAATGCTCCCTTCGTGTTGTTCGAGAAAGTTTAAGTACTTGTTGTGCTTTCAGTTTAAACTTGTAACGAGATAACATTTGGGCAAAGTTCACTGAACAACATTGTAACATTGCACTAATGCTCACGATTTCCATGTCCGCATATATTTTTGTAGGGATTTATATTTTCATTCGATTACATGCCAAATATTCTAGTATTTATTAGACAGGCATAAAGCTGCCCTCGTGATTTGGCTTGTAACCATGTATAGTTCGGACATCGAGGTATAATGTTGAAGCAAACAATATTTGTCCATATAATTTCCAAAGGTAGCAAGGCAGTGTAGCCTAGTCTTCAGATAGTCTTCTGTAAAATGTGCATAATCTCCAAGTGGGCCCACCTACAAAATGGAAACAAACAATTTATTCCATGACATTTTCGCTGACATGGCACTTGATTTCTATTTGACAAGATAATGCAATTGCACTAATCTCACGAAGGTATACATACATTAAAGTCAAGGGGTATATTTAATTAGTTGAAATTACTGGAAAACATCCAGACTGTGGCTTTAGAAGTACTTAATGCTTCCAGTAAATAGATATCGCACTAAAGACTCTTGCTTTAAAAAAGTCAGTGATTCCTCACGAAACCAGACAAAAAAAAAAAAAAGAGTAGGATCCCTGCTAATTTTAAAGTTATGACCCATTTCATACCTATAAATTGGCCTTTTACTTGTATCATTGCGCATCCTCCAATCACAGAGGGTGACCATTTTTTGAATCCATTTTCACGTTCACGGTAATGCTGACAAATGTGATCATACCTGTAGCAGAAATCCCACTCTGGAACTTTGATATGCAAGTAGAGTATATTATGTTCATCAATATATAGAAAAATGAGCCAAATCAAAAATTGTATATTTTCAATATTCATGTTTATATTTTGGAATATTCATAAATTAAATGATTTTTAAAATCAAAATACTACTCATATTACAGAGCAAGCGGTAGAGCTTCATCTGACACTTTGTAGCACCTACAGATGAAACACTATGGAGTATTAAATGTCATAAATAGGCCAGCTTTGATAAGTTATTTCTCAATTATGCTTTTAGATACAAATGTCAAATATATGTAAACAATCCTTCCTCCAAAGGACTATTCTATGGAATTTTTTTTGTTGTTGGTCTTTTTGTGTCTGGGTTTTGTGAAGAATCACTCCAAACATCCGTGATTGCCAGTGTTACGGTGTCACGTTGCTTGCTAAGCGAGTACCACTTCCACCCGATTCGGCTCATACCTGGCTCGAACTTGGGACCTCTGCTTTGCTAACACATGTGACCGACCTCCTTGACAACGTTCCAACGGTTTGAGTCACCCAAAAGGTACCAATTGGAAGGTTCCATCCGCGACATTTCAATCTAGCTGTGGAGTGAGTTTACGCTACATTCTTAACTCTGTTACACCAGTCACATCCCAACTGGTAACACTGGTGGCTCTTGCTTGACTTGTTTTCGGTGAGCTGTTGGAAATGTAGGTTGGACCAGGGACTTACTTTGTTTGAAAGTGGGGTTGAGACTATAGTGGTTTTGTCTCATGATTAATTCTCCCCACAGATTGTCCTGCAGATGGGCGCACCTGGGTGCCTTTTGGACAAAGATGCTACCACTTTGTCCATGGAGAAGAAGACATAGCTAAAAGTTATACGATTGAAGCTGCGAAGTCTCTCTGCTCAGGATATGGTACTCATGACTTTTGTATCCCATTATGTTGCAACTTTTTTATCATTTAGGTCAGGGATGGGCAACTGCCCCCCTTTTGTAGGCCCCCGGATCAATTTCCAAAGACAAAAAACTGTCGGTCTCAACTATTCAAAGTTAGAATAGTAGAATACACAAGGTGCAATTTCGAAATTTGCTTGTGCATAAGCAGTTTTCCTCTTGTAAATTTCACTTAAAGGCTAAGGCCGGCTATGACTACATGTATGGATGTGGGTATGCAGACCCGGGCCCCCATGATGAGTTCAGATGTTTTGTGGCCCTCATCCCCTCAAAGTTGCCCATTCCTGATTTTACAGATTGTCCTGTGTTGTCTCTTAGAACTGGTGAGTGTCCAAAGTGCAGAGGAGAATGATTTCATCATCAAGTACAGTCCGCAGGTGTGGAAAGGCAACATCCATGTGTGGTTGGGCATGTATTATGACAGTGACGGTAAGTACTGATATTTATTCTGAAATTATGACACCTCTGTTTTATGAAAGCTACTTTGCCCTATTATGTGATTGTACAGCATAATGCGGTTACTTCACCCACTGCCATAATACATATTAAACTAGGCATTGGGATCAGTGTTTCTATGATTGTTTTTACATAATGAGTATCATGATCACATTTATTTGCTAATAAGGTTTATCAGGTCTTGTATGTGTGCCCTGGCACACACTCTTTGACAGTACTGTCAACACTGCCTGGGAAGATTTCCCATTGACCCACTTCGGATTAGTCAAGCATGAATAATGCTTCTTCCCCATTTGGAACAGTTCTGAACTGCACAATGTCAGGAAATACTGTTTTTATGTAGCTCTATATTGAGGAAGCAGAAGCAGGAGGATAAAAAAGCAACTGAAAGAAACTGTGATTCGTACCCAGATATTAATGCCTTTCATGTGCAAATCATGTGGAAAAAAGCAGACGCCACTGATTTTCTTTGAACGGGGTTATTTTCACTATGTGTATAACTATTTATTTCAGACCAGGTTTGTTTGGGTTATGAAAGAAATGTGAAATTAACAGAGAGAGAATGAGTGAAGTAATTGCTATTTTTCTAATTTTGATGTCTTGTTTTTTTTGTCTGATAAGATGAGGACTTTAAGTGGCAAGATGAAATGGGCCTGAGCTTTAAGAACTGGGGGAACAGCTCCAGCTCACCTGACTTGATTCCCATGGACACTTGTGTTGCCATGCACACCACCACAGGGGTGTGGGAGAAAGTCAGCTGTGTTGAAAACCCAGAGAATGGAGTGGTCTGTGAAACTGCTGAAAGTAAGGCCCTAGTTTTAGCAGCATTTGTGAACCATAATCTTTCTACTCTGAGACGGGACACACCATAACGAACATCGTCCATGCACAGCGGGCGGCCGTCAAATAGCCTCCGACCACAGAACACAGAAACATTTATTTTCATTTCCCGCCGACATAGACTAGTTGACATAGGCCCACTGCAGCAGCAATGTGTTGTTATGTCAATTTGATAAACAAGTGTATACAGATGTTATTATTTTCATTCATATGAGTTATTTTTACTCATATTTCACTGATATATTGTTAATTTATTTTTCAGAAGCAGAGAAAAACGGCAAACCCAGTAAGTGAAGCAAAGCCATTTTCCTTTATTTTGTTCTTAGATAGCCGTACAGTAAGCTCAATGGTGACCTCTCTCCCTACATTGTTTTTGTCCTGCTCAGCTACCAGTCCACTGCTCTCAGCTCTGGTCATTCTGAGTGTGGTCGCCATCATGGGGATCTCGGCAGTCTTTTGGTTCCTGCACCAAAATCACCAACACGGTGCCGTCCTCACATCATTCGAGTACCACCCCCCGTTCAGGGCTCCTACCTCTGATGAGGCCTGCCTAGTGGAGACAGAGGAGACTGATGACATGGCGTAATGAAGATCCTGCTCTTAGATTCTGCTGTGTGGAGTCGCTGTTGGATGAGAGGCCTTGGAGAGAAAAAGGCGACCTTTCTCTTAATTGAGACTGGTTCCATTGTCCGGAAAAGATGATTTGACAGGTAAAATTACATCCTACAATGCAAGGACATGCGTAGCTACACCACCAACTAATGCCACGGTATGCCCCGTCCTTTGCCTGTCTGAATGGGCTCCCATATGGGTATTGGGTCAGTCTGCTTTTCTGAAGCTTTATTCTTTGAATTATGAATGTTTGTGCTAACCAAACAGGATCCTAAGGAAATTGTGTTTTCAAATGACATTTAGCCTACGCACTGAATGCGTTGCATGCAGTTACAATTAATTAAATACTCGTTTGAATTGTGAGAATCACTGTTTTCAATCTTCAAAGAAGTTCGGTCTCCTGTTGTTTTCTGTCATAAAGTTAGTGATCTTTGTACCGCATGGCGAGTCTGATTGAGATACGTTATCATTATCACACATCTTTATGTTGTATTGCCCTTGTAAGTGCTCATACTCAGTCTCTTACCCTTAGTTCTCAATATGAGATAAATACAAGTAATTGAAAGTACAGAGGGACTAATCCATCATTCATATCTCAAACCGATTAAGGCTGGTAAAATATGTCAAAGAGCCACATTCAACCAGTGTGCATTTTCTCAGCAAGGGATCTGTAATTCTGTGTCCCATTGTCATTTGTGTGCTGTAACAGGCTTCTACAGATTATTACATTTATAATAGATATGATTTGTTGTGCATTAGTCTGTAATGACATGCATAAACTTCTATTCATGGGAGAAAACATTTTTGAGCGAGGATTGTTTGTCTTTCTCTAGTAATGTCCTTTGTGGGATACCTGAATAAACACTTATAATTCATTTTTACTAATATGAATACGGTCAGTGGTTTACTAATGCATTAGTGATATGTTACAGTTTGGGGAGTGGTGCTTAAATGGTGTTTTGTCAGCACTACATCCCTGTAAGGTATATGACTGTATTTGAAAGCTTTTTGCTGATTACTGTGCGATATTTGTTTCATTTGGCTTTAGCTAAGCCCTGTTTGTTACTCAAAATAAAGTTTGGACATCACCTGTGAGTTAGTCTCGCGTGACCATCCTTTCAAGTTCATTCTTGTTGAAGCCTGAAGTCTGAGGCTACCTGCGAGTTATGAGCCTGCCTGTCCTATGTTTGATTTACACTGAGTGTACAAAACATTAGGAACATGCTCTTTCCATGACAGACTTACCAGGTGAAAACTATGATCCCCTTATTGATGTCAGGATTTTTAAGCCTTGAGACATGGATTGTGTTAGTGTGCAATTCAGAGGGTGAATGGGCAAGACAAAGGATTTAAGTGCCTTTGAACAGGGTATGGTAGTAGCTGCCAGGCGCACCGGTTTGATTGTGTCAGGAACTGCAACGCTGCTGGGTTTTCACTCTCAACAGTTTCCCTTGTGTATCAAGAATGGTCCAACACCCAAAGGATATCCAGCAAACTTGACACAACTGTGGGAAGCATTGTAGTCAACATGGGCCAGCATCCCTGTGGAACGCTTTCGACACCTTGTAGAGTCCACGCCCTGATGAATTGAGACTGTTCTGAGGGCAAAAGGGGGTGCAACTCAATATTAGGAAGGTGTTCCTAATGTTTTGTACACTCTGTGTATGTGAGCATCTCATCTTGTGGGCAAACTTTGTAAGATTGTGCTTGTTTGAGACGGTATCTAGTACATGATATTGCAGTCGACGTTGTTGCTGTACTTGTTGCTTCTTTGACAAGTCGACATGGATAACAATGTTACATAGTTTGTCAATGGAATCTCAAAGTAATCCCTCATACATTGGTTCGACACTGGTTCGACCTTCCTTTCCTTTAGGAGGTGCTTCCAACCTTTTAACCCAAAGGCATGGAAATACCTCCTATAATGTACTGTATGAAAAGAATCCTACCTAACCCTAGGGTTTCAAAATTCCAGTAACTCCCAAAATTCACAGTTATTTCCAGAAAACCCAGTTGGAGGACTCCTGGATTTTCTGACTATTCCCTTATTCCGAAAGTCTTCCATTTCTGGGATTTTTGCAAACCTACCTAACCCCAAAGTGCAAAATCTGAAGTGACATCAACCATATTCATATCAGCATTATTCTGTCCATTCCTCAGATCGTTACAGAACTTTACAGCTAAATATACATCTGTCAATGCATAATTAAATAGGAGGTGATGAATTAGGACAACGGATTGAGGACAGTCTAATTACTCCTTAAGGGATATTTAATATTATAAATCACTGTCAACTGTCAGGCATGAGAAGTGTCACACCAACCCTCCCAACTGCATGACTACCTGTCCTGGCTCTGCTATGGCACTAGATGGTAGTATTCATTAGGCACCAAATGGAAGAAAAAGGACTTAGATCCCTCCCCGTTTATCTGAATTTGTCTAATAAGAAACACTCACTTTCATTTTCCATTGCAAAGCGTTTTGGTACGTTTTGAAATGGTGTGCACTAATGAATACAACCTAATTTTCCTTATTCCCTACCTTTGGAATAGGCTATCTATATTTTGCTCCCAGAAAAGGCATTCTCCAGATGGAAGGTATGTACATTTTGGTCATGCAGCCCTCCAGTAAGGGTACAATGGTGATGTCAACAGTTAGAGATCCATGACATCTCACAGGGTAAAGTCATCTTGCTGTCTAGGAGATAACTCTCATAATATAACGGTGATTTAGGAGTTTGGCCACTAGGCGGGACAGTGGATCACATTTTCTCACATTTCCAGCCTGTACTTTCCAGGAACAGTAACAGAAACAGATTGCATAAACTCCTTGAGGTAATCATTGTGTATGGGTTGTTTTTTTAAATGTAAAAAAAAAAAAAAAAATTGATAATTGTCTAATCTAATGGCAGAATAATTAGATTAATTCAGGTAGAGATTATGATAATGATCAAGTGTAAGTATATCTTATTGAACTTGATTAAGATAAATATTCCTGGCTGCTATCTATTCAATTTGATTTATGGCACATATGTGCCAGTTTGTGAACAAAACTGTTATATGATTGGTTGAAAAGTCTGTTCAAATGCTTAGTTTTTCAACTGCAACATGCAGTCTGTTTTAAAAAGTGTAAGCTTTAACTTTACTGAGTAGGGTATGGTCATGTATATAGATTAAACAAAGATAGCCCATCCTGATTCAAAGTTCTGTTGAAGGAACACAGACTACCAGTAACTAATCCCACAGATCAAATGGCAAGTAAGAACAACAAATTATGAGGTCAGGTGAAACACAAGGCCCAGTGAACCCAGAGGAGTGTTTGTCTTGTAATGTGATCCGTCAGGACTCCCATAGTTCCTCTTAGGAAAAGGTATATTTCAGTCCTCAAACTGTTTTTATTGGCCATTTTCTTCAGTGCTCCTCAAGTTACTTTGTGCTTATTCACTTGAAAAATGTATAAGCACGCACAAAATGCATACTTCTTGGTATGGAGGCACTGTGGATATTTAAATGTTATGAATGCATATCCTTCAGACAAAATACATTTAAACAGAATATAATGTTTACAATATTCACTGTATATCTTTTTCTAATCTTGGCACTCTGTGGCTTGTAGATGAGTCAAATTGAAACGGTCAGTCTCTGATCTTCTTTTTTTTGCCAAGGGGTTACATACAACAACAATACATCCTAGAAATAGACTGTCCAGACAGACATTAGAAATGGCCCTCTGTCTGGATGGGATTTCAGCAGATGTGTTGCAATCACAGAGGAATGCTTTGTGACTTGTTCAACCCAACTTCACCACAATTTTCCCAGGGCCCAGTCTGTCTCACACTCCTCTCTCTGGACAAGGCAGCTATGAATATTCAACAAAGCATAATGCATTAGATAGGAATACAATAGCAGCTTGCTGTGAATGCAGTTGTCCATGAAAGGAACCTTGAATGACGCCTTTAGAATGGTTTTGAGTGTGTTTGAAAAACTATGCTATTTGCACCCAACCCAAGAGCTTAAGCTCAGCTTTTTTCAGAGCTGAGAGAGCATTTAAATGTTTATACAAATCCATTGACAATCAATTGTATTACATTTGCTTTGTCTTTGGTTTCAACAGTAATGCCAGCTCAATTAAACCAGTCAGCCATTTATTATAGAAGTGGTCACAAAATTAAACACAGTTCACTTTTTTTTTTAATATACCAGTTCAACAATAAAATATCAATGAAATATTTATCTCCTAGATCTAGTGCAAGGCCAGGTTTTCTAAAATGGATGTTTGTTTTCATGCCCAGAAGCGATTATCATAATTAATTGTAGCATTAATGTGGACAAAAAAAAGCCTAGCTTGAGTTTTTTTTTTCTATGATGGGACCAGCTTACATTATAATGACCTTGTCTAGCATGGTACTTAATTTTTCCAGACAGATCTGTGCTTTTGTGTTTCATCCTGTTTTTCTGGTGCTTCCCCAATACAAGTTGCTGTTTCACCCCAAGATGGATCGTTTCTGGAGAGCATACATTATGTAAAGACTGTTGCCATTATGAATATCGCTGTAATGGCCTATTTTCAATCAAATAACACTGAAGGCATTTCATTCACACGTCTGCCTTGCCACAGCCTGGAGGAGGATGGGTTTTGCACTGACCTGAAATGTCTAATTAAAAGGGACAGTGGTATGCATAAATAAGATATGACATGGATTAACAGTTGGTATGAATATGGGATACACAGAGCCACTGCTGTTCACTAGAGGTTACCAAGTAATATGTGTATTGTTGCATTCATTTGTGGACAAAAGATGCTAAGCTCACTACAAATATGCCAACAATTACTCTGAAATGTTCAATAGTTTATGCAACTGGTAAAACACTCCTGAAATACTTCCCTGAATTTTACATGTTCAGACATTTCTGAAACAAAGAATTGAATCTACTCTGTTATACATGTGACTTACCTTACCGAAAAGCAATGATGTCATCCAAACCATTATTTTCCTAAGAGGATCAGGTTTTACCCAAGTCAAATCCAGGTTTCTTTTCAAACCCATTATTTCATTACATTTCAACTCTGTTCTTTATTATTCTCTATCATCCCCCTCTCCTGCCTTTTCAAACGAAGGTGCCTGCAGACAGAAGTGTGGAGCATCTGTTTCCCATGTTCCGGAAGGCTCATGTTTCCCCTCCATTCACTGTCCTGGAACATGCTCCGATTAACAGAGAAAAAACAAAGGCCACTATTTACATGGCCGTCCACTGCAAAAGCATTTTATAAGAAATTCTGAACAAAAATTGGTCTGTGTAATATGTCTTGTGATCTGATATTTAATAAGTGCTAGTCATCTATGTATGGATGAATTTTGCTTCCTTTATAGCACAATCCATGCCAGATTTTCCTGATCATTTCTCTCTTTCTTCTTGGTCTATAATTTGCTGGGAATGCTTCTTATGTGAAGTACCTGGAAAATGAGTACACTTTCTGGTGGAATTTTACTATGTTTACAGTGGGGGAAAAAAGTATTTAGTCAGCCACCAATTGTGCAAGTTCTCCCACTTAAAAAGAGAGGCCTGTAATTTTCATCATAGGTGCACGTCAACTATGACAGACAAAATGAGAAAAAAATATCCAGAAAATCACATTGTAATTTATTTGCAAATTATGGTGGAAAATAAGTATTTGGTCAATAACAAAAGTTTCTCAATACTTTGTTATATACCCTTTGTTGGCAATGACACAGGTCAAACGTTTTCTGTAAGTCTTCACAAGGTTTTCACACACTGTTAATGGTATTTTGGCCCATTCCTCCATGCAGATCTCCTCTAAAGCAGTGATGTTTTGGGGCTGTCGCTGGGCAACACGGACTTTCAACTCCCTCCAAAGATTTTCTATGGGGTTGAGATCTGGAGACTGGCTAGGCCACTCCAGGACCTTGAAATGCTTCTTACGAAGCCACTCCTTCGTTGCCCGGGCGGTGTGTTTGGGATCATTGTCATGCTGAAAGACACAGCCACGTTTCATCTTCAATGCCCTTGCTGATGGAAGGAGGTTTTCACTCAAAATCTCACGATACATGGCCCCATTCATTCTTTCCTTTACACGGATCAGTCGTCCTGGTCCCTTTGCAGAAAAACAGCCCCAAAGCATGATGTTTCCACCCCCCATGCTTCACAGTAGGTATGGTGTTCTTTGGATGCAACTCAGCATTCTTTTGTCCTCCAAACACGACGAGTTGAGTTTTTACCAAAAAGTTCTATTTTGGTTTCATATGACATTCTCCCAATCCTCTTCTGGATCATCCAAATGCACTCTAGCAAACTTCAGATGGGCCTGGACATGTACTGGCTTAAGCAGGGGGACACGTCTGGCACTGCAGGATTTGAGTCCCTGGCGGCGTAGTGTGTTACTGATGGTAGGCTTTGTTACTTTGGTCCCAGCTCTCTGCATATCATTCACTAGGTCCCCCCGTGTGGTTCTGGGATTTTTGCTCACCGTTCTTGTGATCATTTTGACCCCACGGGGTGAGATCTTGCGTGGAGCCCCAGATCGAGGGAGATTATCAGTGGTCTTGTATGTCTTCCATTTCCTAATAATTGCTCCCACAGTTGATTTCTTCAAACCAAGCTGCTTACCTATTGCAGATTCAGTCTTCCCAGCCTGGTGCAGGTCTACAATTTTGTTTCTGGTGTCCTTTGACAGCTCTTTGGTCTTGGCCATAGTGGAGTTTGGAGTGTGACTGTTTGAGGTTGTGGACAGGTGTCTTTTATACTGATAACAAGTTCAAACAGGTGCCATTAATACAGGTAACGAGTGGAGGACAGAGGAGCCTCTTAAAGAAGAAGTTACAGGTCTGTGAGAGCCAGAAATCTTGCTTGTTTGTAGGTGACCAAATACTTATTTTCCACCATAATTTGCAAATAAATTCATTAAAAATCCTACAATGTGATTTTCTGGATAGTTGACGTGTACCCATGATGAAAATTACAGGCCTCTCTCATATTTTTAAGTGGGAGAACTTGCACAATTGGTGGCTGACTAAATACTGTTTTTCCCCACTGTATGTTGTATGGATCTATCTGTATTCCACCAATGCACTCCTGTATTAATCCTGATCATGTTTGTGTCATAGTGGGTGATGTTTCCCTTGATTTATGTCATTTTAAATTCTGGGTGAAGAAGGGCTATTATATTTGTAAATGTGAATACCACACATGTTAAAGCCTTGCCTATGTGTGTTAGATGCATTTGATAAATATTTTGAAGAGTGGAAAACTTAGGTCATTTTGGAAGCAATGTTTATCACCCCAGTTCCGCCGCTATAAAGACATGTAACACGTTATGCTGTAAGCACAGACAAATTGGCCTGGCGTTGGAACACCTGAAGGGATAAATATTTTATTCATACCTATGTAGTTAAAAGGAATAGCACATGTTCTATCCTAAATTCTCAGACCTGGAATACTTCCCTTGGTACTCGTGTCTGATATCCCCTGAAATGAAATGTATATCAGTTTGGATGGATGCCACCCCTGAGGTACCACTGATACCACACCAGTCCAGTTGTTACACCATTATTAATATTTTAAATGCACCATAGCTAATCTTTTGGGATCTCACAGCAGGGAGTACCATAGACACATAGTACCATAGAGTGTTGGTGTCCAGGACAGACAAGCATGGCATCATTAACCCACCTAACATATCTGCACAGTATTGTTTTGTTCTGAGTTCAAAGGGTAATATATACCTCATTGTCATGTAATTCTCCTAAAGCTCATATTATTAAATACCTTCTAAGTGGCCCAAACTGGGTGATATTAAAAATATCTGTGGATAAAGAAAGTTATCAAACATTGTTGCATGAAAAACAGACCATGCTTTGAAAATGTGAAAGTTCTGTTTTGTAGGGCAATTAGCTGTATTTCAATGATATTTCAAGCACTAAGACAGTCATTTAACTGAATGTTTTAATTCACTGTAGGTTGGTTAGTCAACAGTAGTAAACTGTTGTCTTAATGGTAGATATTACAATTAGGCTTTTACCCTGAATTTAAACATGTACCGAAACCTTGGACTGCATTTACCCTGTTTATAGCTCAGAGAGGAATTTGTGTCATGTAAATTAAATGTATGTGTGGTGCTGGAAGGTTCTTGTTTTTAATGGAATTATAGGGAGTTGTGTACTGAGATTTTTAAAATCTGTATTCTCTGAATGTGTCAGGTGAAAATCAATAACGGCAAGCACAGAGAGATCATCTTTACTATGTCTTTTGGTATCTCATTATACTTTCTAATCAAGACTCTTTAAAATAAAATTTAAGGAGACAGACAGTTTGCCCTTCCCCCATGTGCTTGCATTGCACTCATTGGACTTGCACTTGTGTTACAAATGACTGAGTTAAGGCTGACATTTTCATTTCATGTGAAAAGGCCTGGCCAGTGAAGCCTCTTGATGCAGCTCTGAGCGCTTTCATCACTCGCTATCCCTAATACAATAAAAATTAAAAAATAATCAAATAATTGTTTTCCCACCATCTCTGTCAATCCAGGCAAGCTTGTTTTATCCAGTTAAGGACGTCTGAATGCAGTGTCTGAACTGAGTCACAGGAAGGGGGGAAATCAATGAGCACAAGGATGGTAAACTAGCAAATAAACCTGTTTAAAATTCACAATGCTGAATACGTTTTTTCCCCCACATAATTCAAGAGTGACTTTGTTTCTTAATTAGTGTATCCAATTACCTCTAGTGCATGTACAATTTGCTAAGGAAAAGGCACATTTCCCTTAATTCAAAGGCATTTTGCTCCCTTGAACATTCACATAAAGCTTTCGCTGCTAATTTCTGCTTCCTCTGAATGTTTTGCTATCTGTCTAAAATCAACATATCAACAATTAAATGGAAGGATTTGGTGATTATATGTAGCCTATATGTCTCATAAAAGCATTAAAAAACATTTGTATTTTTTCAAATCTAAAATATTTTCTTATATACACTCTAGTTAAATTATCTCTACCGCCCCCCTGTCAATTTTATGATTCATTGAACAGTATCTACATAAACTATCTACATTTTCACAGTGTTTGTTGAATGTAATAAAATGCATCCCCTGACTAGGTCACAAGGTCTCTGCTCAGCCTGTTGCTGATGTCTGCTCAAAGAAAAAAACACAATTAGGCACTGATGGCAGTCTTTGCCCAACTTTAATAGATGTGCTATTAGATAAGACTTCTTTGAGTTATTGTATTACTGCAAATTATCCAAAGACACTTAATCAAAAGACCAATGGTTCACATATTCAAAGAATTCACTGTGATCATGTTATCTTTCAAGATTTACCTTTTAATGTATCACATATTGTAAGGTCCCAAGACAAAAACAGATCACATGATTAAAATAAAAATATCTATGTGTAATCTTTTCATGTATTGTTTGATTAATTATGCATTTTGTTACATAATTGCAATGACCTAATGTACAAATAAATAATCAGTGTATATACACTGCCATATCTTTTTCCAGTTTTTCCACACCTGCATTCCACATTCATCCTCAGCATATACCCTTATTAGTTTACCACTATTACCCCAAATCAGTTTATTTAGCCTACATGTGATGTTGCTCACTTGACTTATTTGCTTTTTCCAGAGTCCTGAATCCAGAGTTTATTTTGTTGAAATGCAATATCAATCATAGATTGCTTCCAGGTTGAATAAAATAATACCTACCAGATGCATAGCCTGGTATCTGCTTACAGTAATTTCTAGCAATGAATTGTTAATTAATCAGACAAAAGTTTGCATTGTTGGAGCTTTTAGCTGACGTCACTTTTGTTCCTTGAAGTGAAGCTGAACAAACCTTGAGAAGAGTCTCCCTCAATCTGCTGTATAGTAGTACCTAACTAACACACATACACACTCAGTGAGACTCAATTACAGCCCAATTTTCTTCTTTATAATCTCCTGGCACTGTCCTCAAACAACGCAAATCTGGGGGAACATAACGCTCTTTTAAATAGTAACTGACGTGAAGGAGGATACATAAAGTGACGAAAATAAGGTGAGTTTTCTTATGTTTCGTAGTGGGAAGTTAGCTTACGTTATCATTCATAACGACATTCAGTTTGCAATTTCGCTAGAGATTCAATGCAGTTAGCTAGATTTTTGGCTAGCTAGCTAGCACCTCGTTCTATCGACGCTGTCCAGCAGCTTGCTCTTTATCGTGTCCTGAGTGGAGCAGGTTGACATACAAACTTGTCAAGAATGATAACGCTTGTAAATGTATCAATAATAGCAGCACTCGGGTTTTAACTTTAACTAGTTTGTAACTTAATGACGAGACTCACGTATATTTTTTTATCACTTTTTACGGTGTAGACTGAGTCGGTGACTGTCAGTGTCAGCTTGCTGGTTAGCTAGCGAATCTCGTCTTTGTGTCCGTAGCTGGTGCGGCTTGACTGCGCGTTTTTAATACGCTGAGTAAAACAAGCTACCATTGTATGCGTGACAGAGATAAATACATTTGGTGTTAGCTAGGTTTATAATCACTCGAAGTGTTACATTGAAAAATTTTTAACAATGTTGCAGGCAGCTCATGTGGAAAGAGTGTGAATGCTGAGAAGAGGTCTGTTCAGTGTGTCTTGAGCTGATGATGCCGAAGTCTGCTCTTCATTGAGTAAACCTAATTAAATCACAAATAATACATTAGTTCGCTGTTGCTTATTTGTGTTGTAGCTAATGTTCTGACAATATGTTTGGAGGTGTTAGTGGAAATCACATCCGTGTCAAACAGTCCACTGCTTGGGTCCGAAGCTCCTTTCCTCTTGTCTTTTGTATGGCTTCCTATAAAGAAAAGCAGCTGCATGCAGCCCGGCTGAGTTGATTACATTTATCCCTTTGTTTATTACAATATCCACCATTTTTCTGCCCTCTAAACAACAAGCCACTCGCCATCTTGGGCAATTTAATCCACCCACTCTTTTCATTTCAAAGATCCAGAATGCTTATTAATTAGACCCAAAAGTTATCAAATGTTTCACGAGGACAAGATATGACATCATCTGAAGTTTTGATAACATTTCATTCTTTGTAACTTTCGAAACGACTGAGGCTATTGGTTTCATGTTTCTAAGACACTTTTTCATGAAGAGAAGGTTTTAACAATGCAAAGCACACATTTGCTTAATATGGCTAGTCATTTTGAAGGGTGACAGGTGGTGGGGTTGAGTGTTCTCAATGTTTGAGTTATTGGACTGATATTCACTTTCAATATTAGGTTGATGGTTAGGGGAAGGAATCCGTATTAGTTACAATTCTGAATCGTTAGTGTGATGTATGTAAAGGGTTGTTCATGGGTTGTAACTACAGTATATTGTAGTGTTGTGTATGTATATCACTCCTAACATTTTGTCTTATTCACGCCAGTGTCTGAAAATGAACCTGAGATTGTACCAGCACTAGGCTATACTGGTCTCTTGCTCTGCCAATCTGTGGTTCATTCAGGGGATTCTTTGAAAGCTGCCCACTCAAAAAATATTGTTCTTCTGAGAGCATAATGCCTCTGCTCTAAATACTAATCGCTCCACCTCACATTTCTTTGTTTGGATATTCACTGCATAGCTTAAATGTAAAGGAGCAAATGTTTAGCCACATATCCTGATGTGTGGCTTTCTCTTATGGGAATGGCTTCCACTTCCCTATGATGCATCGACTTGACATCCGCTTCATTTCGTTAAGATGCTAGTAGGTAACCAACGGTGGCAATCAATGATGGGTTAATACATATCATTGATGCCAATTAATTAAACCCCCAGCACACACTCAAACGTACACACACACACACACACACAAACAAACAAGCAGTGCAGAGACGTGCAGACACTCAACTCCGTTTCAACTCTGATTACAAATGCCTATTGAGTGATTCCTCACGAAAGCCAGACACAAAAAATACCATGATATTGGGGATTTTTACTAAATGTAATCCATAGAATAGACCTTTGGAGGAAGGATGGTTGACATATATTTGACATTTGTATCTGAAAGCATAAGTGAGAAATAATTAATCAAAGTTGACGTATTCATGACATTTTGGCCTTACTCAGGTGTCCTTTAAGACTCCAGAATGTATTATCTGTAGATGCTAAAAAGCAAACATTGGTGTCATAGGAAGCTTTACCACTTACTCTATAAGAAAATAAAATATTCTGCTTGAATAGGCATAGGTGATGTATAACCTGAGAAAACAAGTGTTAAATACAACAAGCTGCTGTCCTTGTGTTTTTGAAAGTTTTAGTATCACTTCAACCAGACTGCATTCAGAACATGATTGTTGGGGCCATTGATTCCACATGTCACATCTGTCTTTCCTTTGACACCGCTTTGCTTTTTCCGACTGGTGCTACAGCGGAATTGATTGGTCTTTGTAAATAGTTAATTGATAGTAAATTAACTATTGCACACAGTCTAAGTGAAACAGCAAACATTATTCCCCTTAAGGTCCATCATTTAAATGGCTCATGCAGCCATTCCAGCCAAGGAAGCAAGATAAATCAGATTACAGTCTTGATGTGTTATGCATGCATCCAGTAACTGCCAATGAATCAACCAATAACCAGATACAACGCTGGAAGGTCACTGAATTTGCCTCATATTTATTCAGAGCTCATGTCCTTGAAAACAGTCTCAGAATGAGGGAACAATAATGCATCGTAACAAATCACCGGCTCTGGATGTGAGCTTTAGCATTAAGAAAAACCGCAGTGGAGCATTTGAATGTTTGGAATATCGTAGGGTTCTTCAAGGATGGAAAATCTTATCAGTAGCTCACGGTTGCTAAATTGCTTGAAACAGCACTTCTAAATGCTACCCGCCCAGTGGTGTGATTTAATACAGTTTATTTTCAGCTCAATCATTATTTCCAGCTATTCATCCACTTGGGTACAGCCTAGCCTATTCCTTACATGCAGTGTAATGGGTTGCTTATTGTAAAAGTATGCTATTATGCACAACACAAAAGTACATTCATGATTTAGCTACAACTGGTTAGTTAGTGTAACTGGTAGGCTAATTGGCAGATATGAGGTGTTTTGTTTTTTCCTTAGGCTAGGCTCAAGCAGACTAAACGGCACAATGTAGCCTGTACCAGAATGTAAAACATTCAGATATTTGTTTAGGGTAGATGTCCTGCTGCTGATTACAACATTAAGTTAGCCTAATTGACCAAAAAAATTACGATTCAATTTGAATTTCCACGATAAAACTGAAGTTATTTTTTCTTTTCTGATTGGTGTTCCGAATGGTCAAGGTTAAAGAGTTTGTCACAAACGTGGGCTAATGTTTCATTTTGCTTACTGTGTTTAATAAAGATCTCTCTATCTCTCCGGATTAGGCTAAATGAGATTGTTGTGCTTTTGGGGATTTAGTAGCCTATCTCTGTGAATAGTCACCATTGCCATCTTGAGTGTGAGGCTATTAACAAGGCTGGGGGGTCAGCCTCTTTTCTATCTTTTGGTGGGATGTGAAAGGGGCCCAAGTGTGTTTTGGCTCTTCTAAAAGGATGAACTAGACCCATCAGTAATTATGGCAGCCGTCCTGATGGAGGACTGGCAATTGTGCGTTTTCACACCATTTCTTTCCCCTGTCCCTCCTGTTCGTACCCTTTTCCACAAGCTTGCACTCATTAATCAAAGACGCTGAACTCCTGCTGAGGGCTGAGAGGTTCATCAAATTGGCAGCCGGTTCACTGTAAAGAACAGCACGGCGAGGCTCTTAACACAGGCATAAATAAATCTAAGGTCTTTGTATGCAAACCATGGAGGTTAATACTGTATAATTCAATGTCCTCTCTTTTGTTTTCATAATAAAATAACATAATTTAAGGCTTGACGTGAGTACTTTTGTAGGTCAGGGTTGACACTTTCTGATTGGCTGATCCGGAGACGTATTAGGCAGGGTCGTTTATTAGGAATATGTCAGGGAGTGGGAGATTACACATTTTTCCTTCTCCTGGTTTATTTTTCAGCTCCTGGAGATGGTTGTCATAATGTCTTAGCTGAAGCAGGGATGCTCCAATGATTGAAGTCCCCTGCTGTGATAATGGGCTCCATGTTTGAAATGCCAATAGTTAGGCCCATTTTGTTTGGCTGCTTACTGCTGTTTGCATCCTTAGCTGAAATTGCATGTACTGTAGTACACGTTTAAACTGCTGGGATTTTGGAGGCCAGAGAGGGCTCTGGGATTTGAATAGATTGTAGAATACATAGGATAGAATAGTATATGTACAGCAATAGTTGAATAGGATGGCCTGGACTAGAATACAGTATATACATATGAAATGAGTAAAACAGTATGTAAACATTATTAAAGCTGAGCACGCACCCTTGTGGGGCCCCTGTGTTAAGGATCAGCGTAGTGGAGGTGTTCACCACCTGGGGGCAGCCCGTCAGGAAGTCCAGGACCCAGTTGCACAGGGCGGGGTTCAGACCCAGTGCCCCAAGCTTAATGATGAGCTTGGAGGGTACTATGGTATTGAAGGCTGAACAGCATTCTTACATAGGTATTCCTCTTGTCCAGATGAGATAGGGCAGTGCGATGGCGATTGCATCATCCGTGGATCTATTGGGGCGGTATGCAAACTGCAGTGGGTCTAGGGTGTCGGATAAGGTGGAGGTGATATGATCCTTAACTAGCCTCTCAAAGCACTTCATGATGACAGAAGTGAGTGCTACGTATATATTCATAATTCAGGACAGCTGGTTGCAGTATGAGTGAAGACGTTCACTGGCTATTATAATGCATTCCACTCACACACCAAGATTGTGCTTCAGCAGGGCCCCTTTTTATTTATTGATCTTCCTGCATTTAAAATCAGTCACTGCTGCCACAAAGGCTTGCCATTTTAGCTGTGCTAGCAAGTCTGCTGCAGCCACGGTTTTATAGATGTACTATGTAATTGCAGCTGTTTGAAGCTGGTGTACAAAACTGAAAGTAAAAGACTCAAAAACGAAACTTAAGAACGGGAAGCATAGAAATAACGCACATACAGTGGGGAGAACAAGTATTTGATACACTGCCGATTTTGCAGGTTTTCCTACTTACAAAGCATGTAGAGGTCTGTAATTTTTATCATAGGTACACTTCAACTGTGAGAGACGGAATCTAAAACAAAAATCCAGAAAATCACATTGTATGATTTTTAAGTAATTAATTTGCATTTTATTGCATGCCATAAGTATTTGATCACCTACCAACCAGTAAGAATTCCGGCTCTCACAGACCTGTTCGTTTTTTCTTTAAGAAGCCCTCCTGTTCTCCACTCATTACCTGTATTAACTGCACCTGTTTGAACTCGTTACCTGTATAAAAGACACCTGTCCACACACTCAATCAAACAGACTCCAACCTCTCCACAATGGCCAAGATCAGAGAGCTGTGTAAGGACATCAGGGATAAAATTGTAGACCGGCACAAGGCTGGGATGGGCTACAGGACAATAGGCAAGCAGCTTGGTGAGAAGGCAACAACTGTTGGCGCAATTATTAGAAAATTGAAGAAGTTCAAGATGACGGTCAATCACCCTCGGTCTGGGGCTCCATGCAAGATCTCACCTCGTGGGGCATCAATGATCATGAGAAAGGTGAGGGATCAGCCCAGAACTACACGGCAGGACCTGGTCAATGACCTGAAGAGAGCTGGGACCACAGTCTCAAAGAAAACCATTAGTAACACACTACGCCGTCATGGATTAAAATCCTGCAGCGCACGCTAAGGTCCCCCCTGCTCCAGCCAGCGCATGTCCAGGCCCATCTGAAGTTTGCCAATGACCATCTGGATGATCCAGAGGAGGAATGGGAGAAGGTCATGTGGTCTGATGAGACAAAAATATAGCTTTTGGTCTAAACTCCACTCGCCGTGTTTGGAGGAAGAAGAAGGATGAGTACAACCCCAAGAACACCATCCCAACCGTGAAGCATGGAGGTGGAAACATCATTCTTTGGAGATGATTTTCTGCAAAGGGGACAGGACGACTGCACCGTATTGAGGGGAGGATGGATGGGGCCATGTATCGCGAGATCTTGGCCAACAACCTCCTTCCTCAGTAAGAGCATTGAAGAGGGGTCGGGCTGGGTCTTCCAGCATGACAACGACCTGAAACACACAGCCAGGGCAACTAAGGAGTGGCTCCGTAAGAAGCATCTCAAGGTCCTGGAGTGGCCTAGCCAGTCTCTAGACCTGAACCCAATAGAAAATCTTTGGAGGGAGCTGAAAGTCCGTATTGCCCAGCGACAGCCCCGAAACCTGAAGGATCTGGAGAAGGTCTGTATGGAGGAGTGGGCCAAAATCCCTGCTGCAGTGTGTGCAAACCTGGTCAAGACCTACAGGAAACGAATGATCTCTATAATTGTAAACAAAGGTTTCTGTACCAAATATTAAGTTGTGCTTTTCTGATGTATCAAATACTTATGTCATGCAATAAAATGCAAATGAATTACTTAAAAATCATACAATGTGATTTTCTGGATTTGTGTTTTAGATTCCGTCTCTCACAGTTGAAGTGTACCTATGATAAAAATTATAGACCTCTACATGCTTTGTAAGTAGGAAAACCTGCAAAATCGGCAGTGTATCAAATACTTGTTCTCCCCACTGTAGAACAGATCTACCGCTTCTTAGACTTGCTTACTTGCTTTCAATGAGTGATCTATAACTTTCGGGTCGCCCCAAAAGTTACATATTGCAGCTTGAAATATTACATTTATCGAACATGCATGAAATTACAAGGAAAAGGGGGACACAATTGTGAATGTGTGAATCCATCCTTACCGGAGATGTTTGGGTCAGTAGAGACCAACATTGGACATATTCTGCTTTGTTGATTCAAGCTCTGCTTAATGTCTCCCAAGATACAGGAGGGGGAAGGAGGGAAAAGGACCCTGCCACTCCACATGATTGTAGGAAATACGGATCACATTTGGCCATTTAGAACGATGCGACTCCATTCCCCTTTAGCCTCCATTACAACTCTTCCGGACATTTTTCCATGTTGACAATACTTTTCAAAGTTATTTAGTTAGTCGCCTAAACGACTGATCTGAGATGTCGCCCTCTGTAAATAAACATATTTTTATTGGATTATGGCACCAAGTGCAGGAACCTGTTTTAGCTGAGTGGTTTAAAATTATCCCCAGTGTGGAAGGAGTGGATTATCAGGAATAATCTGTATGAGCATGGAGGTGTCTCACAACATGTGGGCCTACTGCACTACAGTAGGCAGGATTATTAGGCTATTCCTTATTTCTGCTAGTGCTGCATCATCAGGTGAAGATACAAGATTAAGTTATCAGGAATTAAAGTGTTACAAGATGTGACTGGGTATTGCAATAGGCCTAGGCCTACATGTTTGAGGTTGGTGAATGACCTTCAGACGCTGTTAGTTTGACAGACTAAAGGTTTTCCACTGAACTCCTTAATAAACGGTGAAACTCTGTAATCCATCACAGCTGTGCGGAGAGGACAGAAAAGGAAACCTCCTGGAACATAACTGTTATTTATTACTCATTACTGTTGTTGAGCTTTCTCTCAAGGCAAGTGTCATGCTATTATCTCTATTCTTTAATGATGCCCCGGAAAGACGGCTAGCTGCAACATGAGAAGGTTCAGCCCAAGCAGTTCTAAAGGAACTACTGGGAAAGACCTTTATTTGAGGCCAGGGAGTGCCCTTTTACGCTCCAAGCGCTAGATGAAACATCAGAGAATCTACAGTGAGAGAAAAAAGTATTTGATCCCCTGCTGATTTTGTACGTTTGCCCACTGACAAAGACATGATCAGTCTATAATTTTAATGGTAGGTTTATTTGAACAGTGAGAGACAGAATAACAACAAAAAAATCCAGAAAAACACATGTCAAAAATGTTATAAATTGATTTGCATTTTAATGAGGGAAATAAGTATTTGACCCCTCTGCAAAACATGACTTAGTACTTGGTGGCAAAACCCTTGTTGGCAATCACAGAGGTCAGATGTTTCTTGTAGTTGGCCACCAGGTTTGCACACATCTCAGGAAGGATTTTGTCCCACTCCTCTTTGCAGATCTTCTCCAAATCATTAAGGTTTCGAGGCTGACGTTTGGCAACTCAAACCTTCAGCCCCTCCACAGATTTTTCTATGGGATTAAGGTCTGGAGACTGGCTAGGCCACTCCAGGACCTTAATGTGCTTCTTCTTGAGCCACTCCTTTGTTGCCTTGGCTGTGTGTTTTGGGTCATTGTCATGCTGGAATACCCATCCACGACCCATTTTCAATGCCCTGGCTGAGGGAAGGAGGTTCTCACCCAAGATTTGACGGTACATGGCCCCGTCCATCGTCCCTTTGATGCGGTGAAGTTGTCCTGTCCCCTTAGCAGAAAAACACCCCCAAAGCATAATGTTTCCACCTCCATGTTTGACGGTGGGGATGGTGTTCTTGGGGTCATAGGCAGCATTCCTCCTCCTCCAAACACGGCGAGTTGAGTTGATGCCAAAGAGCTCCATTTTGGTCTCATCTGACCACAACACTTTCACCCAGTTCTCCTCTGAATCATTCAGATGTTCATTGGCAAACTTCAGACGGCCCTGTATATGTGCTTTCTTGAGCAGGGGGTGCTGCAGAATTTCAGTCCTTCACAGCGTAGTGTGTTACCAATTGTTTTCTTGGTGACTATGGTCCCAGCTGCCTTGAGATCATTGACAAGATCCTCCCGTGTAGTTGGAGAGCTCTGGTCTTGGCCATGGTGGAGAGTTTTGAATCTGATTGATTGATTGCTTCTGTGGACAGGTGTCTTTTATACAGGTAACAAGCTGAGATTAGGAGCACTCCCTTTAAGAGTGTGCTCCTAATCTCAGCTCGTTACCTGTATAAAAGACACCTGGGAGCCAGAAATCTTTCTGATTGCGAGGGGGTCAAATACTTATTTCCCTCATTAAAATGCAAATCAATTTATAAAATTTTTGACATGCGTTTTTCTGGATTTATTTTGTTATTCTGTCTCTCACTGTTCAAATAAACCTACCATTAAAATTATAGACTGATCATGTCTTTCTCAGTGGGCAAACGTACAAAATCTGCAGGGGATCAAATACTTTTTTCCCTCACTGTATCTCCCACTTGCCCTCTGCTGATGTTCTAACCACAAAATGGCACAGATGGAGTTGCAGAAAGAGACTGTTTGTTGTGGTGAGGTCTAAACGGTGTATTAGTTGCACTTTGCCGAGGTTGTTATTGATGTGTGAGTTGTGTGGAGATGGAAACGGCTCCTCCAGGCTATGGCAAATCCTCTGTGAGAGCTCCCTGGTGTAATCCAAGTATTTAGAGCTAATTTAAGCATACAGGCAGGAGCACCGGCATCTTTTAAGAAACTACTAATTTCTCTCTGTGAGTCCTACCATTTCGGCGCTCTGGGATGCAACAGCACTCCATCACCCTCTCTTGTCAGAACATCTCAGCATTCATCTCAGTGTTCCTCAAGTGGATTTGAATCCTGTTGCTGATGAAGGCGTAGGATTGTGTCCTGGGAACACCACACAACCAGGGATCCAAAACATTTATCATTTGGGTCTATTTCCTCCGATGCTGTCTCAAAGGACAATAAGATAGGACGTTTTCAAGAACATCTCATGTTCTCTCTCCAGTCATGTTTTAGACCAGAGCCAGCGTGGCAGGGAATGGTTTGTCCAGGTGACTCTGGGAGAAAATATAGAGTATGTTGTTGCAGCATGTGGAAACCATTACAGCTGTGCAGCCCTGCTGGTTTGTTCATGCTGCACGGTGTATTGACTTGTTAAGATCTGTGGCTGGTTGGGCCGTAGAATCTGTGTCCACTTGTTACTCTGTGATGAGGCGTTCTTTAGTCAGCTCATGTTGTTGTATGTAGGCTAAACCTTCTCCACTGGGCCTCAGTCTTGGCCTGTATGCCTATTTACAGTGGGGGAAAAAAAGTAATTAGTCAGCCACCAATTGTGCAAGTTCTCCCACTTAAAAAGATGAGAGAGGCCTGTAATTTTCATCATAGGTACACGTCAACTATGACAGACAAATTGAGAAAAAAAAATCCAGAAAATCACATTGTAGGATTTTTAATGAATTTATTTGCAAATTATGGTGGAAAATAAAGTATTTGGTCACCTACAAACAAGCAAGATTTCTGGCTCCACAGACCTGTAACTTCTTCTTTAAGAGGCTCCTCTGTCCTCCACTCGTTACCTGTATTAATGGCACCTGTTTGAACTTGTTATCAGTATAAAAGACACCTGTCCACAACCTCAAACAGTCACACTCCAAACTCCACTATGGCCAAGACCAAAGAGAGCTGTCAAAGGACACCAGAAACAAAATTGTAGACCTGCACCAGGCTGGGAAGACTGAATCTGCAATAGGTAAGCAGCTTGGTTTGAAGAAATCAACTGTGGGAGCAATTATTAGGAAATGGAAGACATACAAGACCACTGATAATCTCCCTCGATCTGGGGCTCCACGCAAGATCTCACCCCGTGGGGTCAAAATGATCACAAGAACGGTGAGCAAAATCCCAGAACCACACGGGGGGACCTAGTGAATGACCTGCAGAGAGCTGGGACCAAAGTAACAAAGCCTACCATCAGTAACACACTACGCCGCCAGGGACTCAAATCCTGCAGTGCAAGACGTGTCCCCCCTGCTTAAGCCAGTACATGTCCAGGCCCGTCTTAAGTTTGCTAGAGTGCATTTGGATGATCCAGAAGAGGATTGGGAGAATGTCATATGGTCAGATGAAACCAAAATATAACTTTTTGGTAAAACCTAAACTCGTCGTGTTTGGAGGACAAAGAATGCTGAGTTGCATCCAAAGAACACCATACCTACTGTGAAGCATGGGGGTGGAAACATCATGCTTTGGGGCTGTTTTTTCTGCAAAGGGACCAGGACGACTGATCCGTGTAAAGGAAAGAATGAATGGGGCCATGTATCGTGAGATTTTGAGTGAAAACCTCCTTCCATCAGCAACGGCATTGAAGATGAAACGTGGCTGGGTCTTTCAGCATGACAATGATCCCAAACACACCGCCCGGGCAACGTAAGGAGTGGCTTCGTAAGAAGCATTTCAAGGTCCTGGAGTGGCCTAGCCAGTCTCCAGATCTCAACCCCATAGAACATCTTTGGAGGGAGTTGAAAGTCCGTGTTGCCCAGCGACAGCCCCAAAACATCACTGCTCTAGAGGAGATCTGCATGGAGGAATGGACCAAAATACCAGCAACAGTGTGTGAAAACCTTGTGAAGACTTACAGAAAACGTTTGACCTGTGTCATTGCCAACAAAGGGTATATAACAAAGTATTGAGAAACTTTTGTTATTGACCAAATACTTATTTTCCACCATCATTTGCAAATAAATTCATTAAAAATCCTACAATGTGATTTTCTGGATTTTTTTTCTCATTTTGTCTGTCATAGTTGACGTGTACCTATGATGAAAATTACAGGCCTCTCTCATCTTTTTAAGTGGGAGAACTTGCACAATTGGTGGCTGACTAAATACTTTTTTCCCCCACTGTATATTGATCAAATGCCATGTATGGTGATTCAGGACAGCTTAGACCCAGGCCTTGATCCAATTCATTAGCCTACATTTTTTCCCCTCGTAGACTATGGGTCAACATGAGTTTAACATATGCTTTCTCCAACGTTTTCTTCTTCATCTGCTTTTAATCTCCATAAACCTCACTGTAGAGGGACAACATACGGGATGTCGACCATCATCTTCACTGAGTTTACAGCCAGTCAAACCTTATTACCAGGTTAGGCTATATGGTGTGTAACCTAAGATCCTGTTAAGTACTGGTAGTTTAGGTTATGCTAAACAGGAGGCGAAAAGGGGACATCGTCAAAGTTGTCATACTCTGAAAGTGTCTTCTATCAACACAGGGTGAATCCGGATGGATTTGTTACCAAGCTGTAGCAGGAGGAGGCGTGTTTCACTAATTAGTGTGTAATTGATACCCATCCTGAGTGAATAAAGATGGAGGCACACTCCTTAGATACCAGTAATTGGCTTGAAGCCATTTTGAGCAAAGCATTTGCTAGGATAGGGAAATGGGGAAATGGCATAGCCTGCAGCAGCAGTCGTAGCAAGATTACGATGACTGAGAGCAAATAGCCTCCTGAGCTGAAAAGGCACAAGTGTAGTTTTAACAACATCCTGTTTTCCTCGCTCAGTAAATAGTTCACTGAGCACAGTTCCTAGAGAGGATTGTCTAAAAAGCTACAGTTAGGCCTAATCAAGTGCAGCATGAGAATGATGTGTTGTTTGAGTTCATATGTCACAGGCTTGCGTTCAGATAAATCTTAGGTAGGCCAGGCCTAGGAATTTGTGTCCATACTTGCCTGCATCATCTGTAGCCTGTCTTGAGTTTTAGGCTACACTCCACTCCTGGAGCGCTGAACGAATAGAATAGAAACCCTTTATGTTTATCACCTCTCCAGTTTTATGATGAAAACAAATTAGTAGTCTGATATAAAGATATACATTGTTGATTATAGGCTGTCTTTTAAATGACGATAATCATTGTCATAACATTGTCATGATCGCTAACATTGACGTTAGGCCTATTGCTGTCACTCATTGTTTGTGCTGCTATAATTGTCTGTTGTAGTATGAACACTAGTCATGTCTGTTTCCCTTGGCTCCGTTGTGATGCCGTAGTCGTCCTGGAGACAGATTGCATGGTGGACTAGGGGAATTTGAGTGATTCGTTGAGGCTGTAAATCATGTGTGCTTAAGTCTGCTGCCGACACCGGGTGTTAAACTGCCGCAGCCTTCGTTTCCTTCACATTCCAATTGAAACGAACCCAGATGGAAATGTGTAATGAAATTTGCTGTCTCGCCAGAAATGTTTGGGAGTGCTTATGCAAGTGCTGTTGTTTCTGGTGATCCAAATCTTCCAGGATGATATGCGTGTTGGTGGAGAGGAGAGAAGGGGAGAGCGATTTGTGGATGAGCTGAGATTAGGTCTGCCTTACTGTGTCGAGCTCAACACCAGTGTGACACGACTCCTCCAGCAACATGATAGGCGAGACACCACCAGCATGTCACACACTTTCTCTCAATCCACTGCACTGACTGACAAATAGCTGCTGGACTTGAGACAGACACTAATTTGAGGACAAATAGGAGGGTCTGTCTTGATGAAGAATATTTTAGACTACTTAGCCATTGATTTGTCTCAGAGGTTCGATTTGACTCAAACTGATTAGACTAGCAGTTTTGGGCTAGATATGGCTATATTCCAATTGTAGTTGATTTTTGTTGTCATATTTGAAATACACCAGCCTTTGTTTAGTTTGATCGGTCCATAATACAATGCTGCTGCAGCAGGGCTTTGATTCCCAGTCGATGTTAGAATGGATAAGGTATCCCCCCTCAGGGCCTAAAACCATCCAAATTAGCATTTTTATTTTCATGTTGCTTTCAGTCAGGAATGATGGTGAATGAATAAATCAATCAAATAAAGCAATTAAGCCGACTGTTGTCTTCTTTCGTTTCAGTTTGCAGATCCGTGATGTCACAGAACTGAGGATCCTTCAACAGTAAGTGTTTGGTCACACTGACTGCATTCTAATCACCCATCGCTACTGTAAACAATTTGTGCCCACTGTCTGTGTTTTTTTTATTTTTGCATCCGAAAATCTATTTACTTTGTCAAATTGGTCTCTGAAAGTCATGAAGGGATAGACTAACTGGACTAACTCTTCAATTTAAAGCATTATTTAGGTATAGGATTAGAGCATTTTCCAATTAGGCCTAGATTTAACAAGACCCTCTTTAATGGAATTAGTTTGTGCTACAGTACACTTTGCTCAGGTTTTTTTGCGAATTTCTAATTAGTTCGCCCGTCTTGCATAGAATTAGCATGTCAAAGTTTCAAAACATACTAATCTCTATGAAAAGAAACATTCTTTTACTTTTGGCTATTTCCAAATAAATTACTGTCAACCAAATTGGGGTAATTGGTGGAGTTTGAGCTGTCCTTTGCCTTTGTTTTGAATTTGAAAGTGACCCACTTTGCATACAGAAGCTTTGAACAGTGGCTGCATGGCTGCCTCTGTAAATAGTAGTGTAGTGTTGCCCCCCAGACAATGTCAGGAGGGATCTGAAAGCTTCAGCGCCACTCCTATCAGATAGTCTGATTTACGATTTCCCTCCAACTGCAACAATTATTACCACATGGTGTGAGGAGACCCAGAGTTATTTGCAGTGCAATGTAGAACGTATGTTTACAACACACAAGCCACAGAGAAATGCCTCGATTCAGGAATCATGCAAACCTCTGGTTTTTGTTTTGGTTATTGTTAATACATCCGTATATCAGAGTCATTGGTTTCTGTACAGGTTTTTCAACCGTCGGATACAGTGTGAGAAAGATCAGGTAGTATCAGGTGTCAAGTGTATGTCACTAATAGCAAGACAGTGTTATTGCTGGACTTTCCACGTGGCTGCCTGTCGTGCCTCTCAGGGCTGCTATAGCCGAGCCTTTATGTTCTAACTAGAACATTCACTGTTCAATTCTTCAACAGAAAACTTCCAACTAAAATAGTGCATCACAGACCTGTTTTCTTCCTCAGCAGCATTTGAAATGTGCATTGTTGAAAGTAAACCAAGTAACCATCGGCGACATGTTATTTTCTACTGAAGTCGATGTGCTGAAAACCAAGTGCAGTGACATTCTTCAGGCAACTTTGTGATCCTGAGGAAAACCCTATTAGAATCTTTATGTGTGACCCTGCCAGGAGACGGGTCATCCGCAGCGTTCCAGACAAAGTTGGAATGGTAATGGGGAATGAGGAGAGGAATCCTATCATCCCAGATCCTGATCCTGCCCAGGTGGTGTGAAATGTGAACCATCCAGAATGTACTATGGTAGTCATCAGTAACCTTGAGTTTACCTAGAAGCCTGGCTGACTTTCCTCCTGCTCTTACTGCTGAAGAGGCAAGGCTGAGGAGACAGGAGGGGAGAAGTAGGTAGATGAGGAGAAGGGGGTAGGAGGGCCCTATTGACTGGTGTGTTTTACTGAGATGCCCAGCCCCCTAGGTGTGTGTGTGTGTGTGTGTGTGTGTGTGTGTGTGGGGGGTGGGTGAAACACCAATGATATTTTTCTATTTTCCTTTTTTAAATATTTATGTCCTCCTACAGTTAACGGTGTGGCTTCAAAGAGTGTATTCTGTGACGGGGCCTGAATGGCTAACAGATTGCTGTGGCTGTGTAATATGATGTGGTAGTAAATACTGGAGCCTCAGCCTCCGCTCTTCCTCCTCCCTGCTCTGGGCCAGGGGGTGGAGAGGGGGAAGGATGAGGAGAGAGATATGGTGATGGAAGAACTTGTCAAAGTTGATTCATAACGCTACATAGATACGTGTGTCTGTGTATCAGTGTACTACAACTAGTGGTGGTGGGGGGAGGGGTCGATAGTTACATATCCAGATATCGTTTACGGTATATCGTATCATTTTGACAATATCGCAATATTATTTTTGAATTAGATTGCTGTACCGACACCAAAACTCCAGTATTTGTCCTTCATAGCTTGTTCTCCATCTTCTTTTTTAAATAGGGAGCACATTTATTTCCATGACTGATCAAAACTCGTTTTCTCATGGCTCTCTTGTCCCTCTCCAGCAGACATGAACTGAGTATACCAAACATTAGGAACACCTTCCTAATATTGAGTTGCACCCCTCAGAACAGCCTCAATTCGTCGGGGGATGGACTCTACAAGGTGTCAAGCAATCCACAGGGATGCTGGCCCATGTTGACTCCAATGCTTCTCACAGTTGTCAAGTTGGCTTGATGTCCTTTGGGTGGTGGACCATTCTTTATACACACAGGAAACTGTTGAGCTTGAAAAACCTAGCAGCGTTGCAGATCTTGACACAAACGGGTACGCCTGGCACCTACCATACCCCGTTCAAAAGCACTTAAATATTTTGTCTTTCCCATTCACCCTCTGAATGGCACACATACACAATCTATGTCTCAATTGTCTCAAAGCTTAAAAATCCTTATTTAACCTGTCTCCTCCCCTTCATCTACACTGATTGACATGGATTTAACAAGCGACATCAATAAGGGATCATAGCTTTCACCTGGGTTCACCTGGTCAGTCTATGTCATGGAAAGAGCATGTTCTTTAATGTTTTGTATACTCAGTGTATGGTGAGCAATTATGTTTGGAACATCGAATCGCACTAAAATCACAGTATCGGAATCGCAATACATACAGAATCGTGAGAATCGCAATACATACAGTGCTTTCAGAAAGTATTCACGCCCCCTTGACTTTTTCCACATTTTGTTGTGTTACTGCCTGAATTTAAAATTGATTAAATGGAGATTTTGTGTCACTGGCCTACACACAATACCCCATAATGTAAAAGTGGAAATTACAAATTAATAAAAAATTAAAAGCTGAAATATCTTTAGTCATATTCAATCCTTTTTGTTATGGAAAGCCTAAATAAGTTCAGGAGTACAAATTTGCCTAAGTCACATAATAAGTTGCATGGAGTCACTCTGTGTGCCATAATAGTGTTTAACATGATTTTTGAATGACTGCCTCATATCTGTCCTCCACACATACAATTATCTGTAAGGTCCCTCAGGTTTTCCAATGCCTCGCAAAGAAGGGCACCTATTGGTAGATGGGTAAAAATATAAAAAAGCAAACATTGAATATCGCTTTGAGCATGGTGAATTATTAATTACACTTTGGATGGTGTATCAATACACCCAGTCACTACAAAGACACAGGCGTCCTTCCTAACTCAGTTGCTGGAGAGGAAGGAAACCGCTCAGGGATTTCACCATGAGGCCGATGGTGACTTTAAAACAGTTACAGTTTAATGGCTGTGATAGGACAAAACTGAGGATGGATCAGCAATGTTGCAGTTACTTCACAATACTAACCTAAATGACAGAGTGAAAAGAAGCAAGCCTGTACAGAATAAAAATGTTCCAAAACATGCGTTCTGTTTGGAATAAGGCACTAAAGTAAAACTGCAAAAAATGTGGCAAAGAAATTAACTTTATGTCCTGAATACAAAGCGTTATGTTTGTAGCAAATCCAACATAACACATCACTGAGTACCACTCTTCATATTTTCAAGCATAGTGGTGGCTGCATCATGTTACGGGTATGCTTGTAATCGGCTTGTAAACGGAATAGAGCTAAGCACAGGCAAAATCCTAGAGGAAAACCTGGTTCAGTCGGCTTTCCAACAGACGCTGGAAGACATTCACCTTTTCAGCAGGCCAATAAGCTAAAACATAAGGCCAAATATACACTGGAGTTGCTTACCAAGACGACATTGAATGTTCCTGAGTGACCTAGTTAGAGTTTTGACTTAAATCGTCTTGAGAATCTATGGCAATACTTGAAAATTGCTGTCTAGCAATGATCAACAACCAACTTGACAGACCTTGAAGAATTTAAAAAAGAATAATGTGCAAATATTGTACAATCCAGGTGTGCAAAGCTCTTAGAGACTTACCCATAAAGACTCACTGCTGTAATGACTGCCAAAGATGATTCTAACATGTATTGACTCAAGGGGTCCCGTGTAGCTCAGTTGGTAGAGCATGGCGTTTGCAACGCCAGGGTTGTGGGTTCGATTCCCACGGTGGGCCAGTATGAAAATGTATGCACTCACTAACTGTAAGTCGCTCTGGATAAGAGCGTCTGCTAAAATGACTAAATATGTAAGGGTGTGAATATGTATGCAAATTAGATTTCTGTATTTCATTTTCAATACATTTGCAAACATTTCTGAAAACATGTTTTCACTTTCTCATTATAGGGTATTGTGTGTAGATGGGTGACAAAAAAATGTTGAATAAGTCAAAGGGTATGAATATCAATCAATTACATTTATTTATAAAGCCCTTTTTACATCAGCAGATGTCACAAAGTGCTTATACAGAAACCCAGCCTAAAACCCCAAATGGCAAACAATGCCATTTTTAGAAGCAGAATACTTTCTGAAGGCAGGTGCTGATACGATACACTAAGTATCGTGATAATATCATATCTTGAGGTCCCTGGCAATTCCCAGCACTAACTACAACATCAGTTATTATTAGCCTACAGTTGAAGTCGGAAGTTTACATACAATTAGGTTGGAGTATTTAAAACTTGTTTTTCAACCACTCCACAAATTTCTTGTTAACAAACTATAGTTTTGGCAAGTCGATTAGGACATCTACTTTGTGGATGACACAAGTAATTTTTCAAAAAATTGTTTACAGACAGATAATTTAACTTAGAATTCACTGTATCACAATTCAAGTGGGTCAGAAGTTTACATACACTAAGTTGACTGTGCCTTTAAACGGCTTGGAAAATTCCAGAAAATGATGTCATGGCTTTAGAAGCTTCTGATAGGCTAATTGACATCATTTGAGTCAATTGGAGGTGTACCTGTGGATGTATTTCAAGGCCTACCTTCAAACTCAGTGCCTCTTTGCTTGACATCATGGGAAAATCAAAAGAAATCAGCCAAGACCTCAGAAAAGAAATTGTAGACCTCCACAAGTCTGGTTCATCCTTGGGAGCAATTTCCAAACGCCTGAAGGTACCACATTCATCTGTACAAACAATAGTACGCAAGTATAAACACCTTGGGACCACGCAGCCATCATACCGCTCAGGAAGGAGACGCGTTCTGTCTCCTAGAGATGAACGTACTTTGGTTCGAAAAGTGCAAATCAATCCCAGAACAACAGCAAAGGACCTTGTGAAGATGCTGGAGGAAACAGGTACAAAAGTATCCACAGTAAAACGAGTCCTATATCGACATAACCTGAAAGGCAGCTCAGCAAGGAAGAAGCCACTGCTCCAAAACCGCCATAAAAAAGCCAGACTACGGTTTGCAACTGCACATGGGGACAAAGATCATACTTTTTGGAGAAATGTCCTCTGGTCTGATGAAACAAAAATAGAACTGTTTGGCCATAATGACCATCGTTATGTTTGGAGGACAAAGGGGGCTGCTTGCAAGCCGAAGAATACCATCCCAACCGTGAAGCATGGGGGTGGCAGCATCATGCTGTGGGGGTGCTTTGCTGCAAGAGGGACTGGTGCACTTCACAAAATAGATGGCATCATGAGGAAGGAAAATTATGTGGATATATTGAAGCAACATCTCTAAGACATCAGTCAGGAAGTTAAAGCTCGGTCGCAAATGGGTCTTCCAAATGGACAATGACCCCAAGCATACTTCCAAAGCTGTGGCAAAATGGCTTAAGGACAACAAAGTCAAGGTATTGGAGTGGCCATCACAAAGCCCTGACCGCAATCCTATAGAACATTTGTGGGCAGAACTGAAAAAGCTTGTGCGAGCAAGGAGGCCTACAAACCTGACTCAGTTACACCATCTTTGTCAGGAGGTATGGGCCAAAATTCACCCAACTTATTGTGGAAGCTTGTGGAAGGCTACTCGAAATGTTTGACCCAAGTTAAACAATTTAAAGGCAATGCTACCAAATATTATTGAGTGTATGTAAACTTCTGACCCACTGGGAATGTGATGAAATAAATAAAAGCTGAAATAAATCATTCTCTCTACTATTATTCTGACAATTCACATTCTTAAAATAAAGTGGTGATCCTAACTGACCTAAGACAGGGAATTTTTACTAGGATTAAATGTTAGAAATTGTGAAAAACCTGAGTTTAAAAGTATTTGGCTAAGGTGTATGTAAACTTCCGACTTCAACTGTACGTAGATCTCAAGACATCCTGTGCATAAAAGACCAGAGCTGTTGTGAGGAACCGTAGTCAAGGTGGGGTGTTTTCCAAGGAGTCAGTGATGCTTAAGCAGAGAGCTCCACCTCATTCGAATGGGACTGCAAGGTGGTTTAATGACTGAGGATGTGTCCCAAATGGCACCCTATTCCCTGTATAGTCCACTACTTTTGACCAGAGCCCCATGGGCCCTTGTCAGAAGTAGTGCACTGCAATGGGAAGAGGGTGCCATTCGGGACACCACCAGATAGTCAATCCCCGGCGAGCCCAGTGAGAGGAGAACAAACCCCAAAGGTCACGAGCAGTGGGCGGCCGGGCCACGAGATGCAAGGACTTCACAATGGATTGCATCAGCCCAGCCAGTCGCCCCAGACGCCCTGGCTGAATCTCCTCTCCTACAGACTGTTCTATTATATTGCTGGGTTCCTCCAACCAAACTTTGTCCCCCGTTTTGGTTTTAGTGATGTTTGCTCACGTCAGTTAGGCTATGCACTTTGGCTTGCACTAGGCTATGCACTGTGGCTATGCACTGTGTTGCCTCAGGAGGCTGAATAAATTTGGCTTGGCCCCTAAGACCCTCACAAACTTTTACAGATGCACCATTGAGAGCATCCTATCTGATTGTGTCACCGCCTGGTATGGCAATTGCACTGTCCGCAACTGCAGGGCTCTCCAGAGGGTGGTGCGGTCAGCACAATGCATCACCGGGTGCACACTGCCTGCCCTCCAGGACATCTACCACTCCCGGTGTCACAGGAAAGCCAATAAGATCATCAAGGACCTCAGCCACCCGAGCCACGGCCTGTTCACCCCGCTACCATCTAGAAGGCGGAAACAGTACAGGTGCATCAAAGCTGGCACCGAGAGAAGCTGTTTCTCAGTCTATCTCCAGGCCATCAGACTGTTAAACAGTCACCACTAGCCTTAGTCACTGTTCTAGCCGGCTACCACTCGGTACTCTACCCTGCACCTTAGAGACTGCTGCCCTATGAACAGAGTCATTGAACACTGGTCACTTTACTAATGTTTACATACTGTTTTACCCACTTTATATGTATATACTTTGTTCTAGTCTGTACACATATTTTCTATTCATATACTGTCCATTACACTGAGTGTACAAGACATTAGGAACACCTGCACTTTCCATGACTAGACTGACTAGGTGAAAGCTATGATCCCTTATTGAGGTCACTTGAAATTCACTTCAATCAGTGTAGATGAAGGAGAGGAGACAGGTTAAAGAATGATTTTTAAGCCTTGAGACAATTAAGACATGGATTGTGTATGTGTGCCATTCAGAAGGTGAATGGACAAGACACAATATTGAATTGCCTTTGAATGGGGTATGGTAGTAGGTGCCAGGTGCACCGGTTTGAGTGTGTCAAGAACTGCAACGCTTCTGGGTTTTTCATGCTCAACAGTTTTCCGTGTGTATCAAAATGGTCCACCACCCAAAGGACATCCAGCCAACTTGACACAACTGTGGGAAGCATTGGAGTCAACATGGGCCAGCATCCCTGTGGAACGCTTTCGACATCTTGTAGAGTCCATGCCCCGACGAATTGAGGCTGTTCTGAGGGCAAAAGGGGGTGCAACTCAATATCAATGTTTTGTACACTCAATGTATTTGTATACTGTGTGTGTGTGTGTGTGTGTGTGTGTGTGTGTGTGTTTGTTTGTGTGTGTGTGCATATCACATTTTATTTGTCACATACACGTATTTAGCAGATGTTATAGCGGGTGTAGTGAAATGCTTGTGCTTCTAGCTCTGACAGTGCAGTATTATCTAACAGGTAATATCTAACAATTTCACAACATAGACCTAATACACACAAAACTAGTAAGGGATGGAATTTAAGAAAATATACATATATGGACAAGCAATGACAGAGCCGCATGGACTAAGAAACAGTAGAATATTATAGAATAGAATGCAGTATATACATATGAGATGTGTAGTGCAAGATATGTAAACAGTGACTGTAAACATTATTAAAGTGACTAGTGTTCCATTTCTTAAAGTGGCCAGTGTTTTCAATAGGCAGCAGCAGCCTCTAATGTGCTAGTGATGGCTATTTAACATACATACAGTATCAGTCAAAAGTTTGGACACACCTACTCATTCAAGGGTTTTTCTTTATTTTGACTATTGTCTACATTGTAGAATAATAGTGAAGACATCAAAATTATTAAATAACACATATGGAATCATGTAGTAACCAAAAAAGTACCCACCCTTTTTCCTTGATGACAGCTTTGCACACTCTTGGCATTCTCTCAACCAGCTTCACCTGGAATGCTTTTCCAACAGTCTTGAAGGAGTTCCCACATATGTTAAGCACATGTTGGCTGCTTTTCCTTCACTGTGCGGTCCAACACATCCCAAACCATCTCAGTTGGGTTGAGGTTGGGTGATTGTGGAGGCCAGGTCATCTGATGCAGCACTCCATCACTCTCCTCCTTGGTCAAATAGCCCTTACACAGCCTGGAGGTGTGTTGGGTCATTGTCCTGTTGAAAAACAAATGATAGTCCCACTAAGCTTAAACCAGATGGGATGGCGTATCGCTGCAGAATGCTGTGGTAGCCATGCTGGTTAAGTGTGCCTTGAATTCTATATAAATCACTGACAGTGTCACCAGCAAAGCACCCCACACCATCACACCTCCTCCATGCTTTACGGTGGGAACCACACATGCAGAGATCATCCGTTCACCTACTCTGCGTCTCAAAGACACGGTGGTTGGAACCAAAAATCTCACATTTGGACTCATCAGACCAAAGGACAGATTTCCACCGGTCTAATGTCCATTGTTCGTGTTTCTTGGCCCAAGCAAGTCTCTTCTTCTTATTGGTGTCCTTTTAGTAGTGGTTTCTTTGCAGCAATTTGACCATGAAGGCCTGATTCACGCGGTCTCCTCTGAACAGTTGATGTTGAGATGTGTCTGTTACTTGAACTCTGTGAAGCATTTATTTGGGCTGCAATTTCTGAGGCTGGTAACTCTAATGAACTTATCCTCTGCAGCAGAGGTAACTCTGGGTCTTCCATTCCTGTGGCAGTCCTCATGAGAGCCAGTTTCATCATAGCGCTTGATGGTTTTTGCGACTGCACTTTTAAGAAACTTTCAAAGGTCTTGAAATGTTCCGGATTGACTGACCTTCATGTCTTAAAGTAATGATGGACTGTTGTTTTTCTTTGCTTATTTGAGTTGTTCTTGCCATAATATGGGCTTGGTCTTTTACCAAATAGGGCTATCTTCTGTATACCAACCCTACCTTGTCACAACACAACTAATTGTCTCAAACGCATTAAGAAGGAAATAAATTACACAAATTAACCTTTTTAACAAGGCACACCCGTTAATTGAAATGCATTCCAGGTGACTACCTCATGAAGCTGGTTGAGAGAATGCCAATAGTGTGCAAAGCTGTCATCAAGGCAAAGGGTGGCTACTTAGAATCTCAAATATAAAATAAACTTTGATTTGTTTAACACTTTTTTGGTTAATACATGATTCCATATGTGTTATTTCTTAGTGTTGATGTCTTCACTATTATTCTACAATGTAGAAAATAGTAAAAATAAAGAAAAAACCCTTGAATGAGTAGGTGTGTCCAAACTTTTGACTGGTAGTATGTATGTATGTATGTGTGTGTGTGTGTGTGTGTGTGTGTGTGTGTGTGTGTGTGTATGTGTATATATATATATATTCCGGACTCTGACATTGCTCATTCTGATATTTCTTAATTTATACCTTTTCTGGATAGTGTGTTTTATTTATTGCTAGATATTACAGCACTGTTGGAACTAAAACACAAGCATTTCGCTGCACCTGCGATAACATCTGCAAATATGTGTACGCTACCAATAAACTTTGATTTGATTTTATGCCAACATTTAGTGTAGGCTATTCATTCAGTTAAGCCAGATTCATATTACATTTATTGTGATCTTTGAGTGAGTGATTGAGTAAGTGGAGAAAATGACAGTGTAGCATATATTAACAACCAGCTTACCCATGAGTGTTATATTAGCAGAGATAGGCCTAAATACAATGCGTCCTCAGCATCTCAGCATTGGGTTTTGAAAAGGATGTCTCCGTCCATTTGACAAGGCTCTTGGCAAGCCCCAATACAGTACGCGAGATATCATGCTACACGTGAGCTTGTTCAGAGTCAGACCGTTCTCTCTGAAAGGCGACCGTCTGTGAGACACCTCAGTGGGGCTTTAGACACTTGTGAATTATGCAGCACACTGGTAACCTCATCCAACACCGAAGGTCTCTGTTTTATGCTACTTTGTAACGTGCTAATTGTCAACAACTGTGCTGTGGTCAACAATGTCCCCAGCAGCTTTACTGAAGCACTGTAGAGACAGAGAAGTCAGAGTTTGTCACTTCTCATCTGCTTAACCTCTCTGGATTATTGTATCTTTGTTCAATACATTCCCTGAATTAATTCATCCTCAGATCTTCGGCGGAGACGTTAGATATCGCTTGTCATTGGAAGGGTGTGAACCGCTCATTGCATCTCCCCTGTGTGACTGTGGCGCATGCATGCCTCGCTGCTAATGTGTGCACAAACTGAGCCAAATATTTATGCCTTTTCGGAAAGGCAAATATAGCAGGAGATAATGTCCCTTAATGAAGCACACTGCCATGATTCAGTTGCGCTTCAATTTGCCAAGTATGTATGTATGTATGTATGTCATCCACAGTGAGCAGTGTATCTGCATATGGAGAGGGGAGAGACTGTTGAGCCATTTGGGGTCTGTCGTGCCTAAGTGGTTGGGTGTGTTTTAAAAGCAGGCAGGGTGAGGACTGCAGGAGGGCCAGGGTGGAGATGCGAGGGAGGCCGAGGCAGGGGATTTGTGTGTCTCTGCTGGCCGAGACAGCTAGGGTAGCTGGGGTCAGGGTGGCTGTGCTCCCAGGGGATCTGGCTGGAGGGAGGGGGTCACACAGGTCTTGCTTTAAGTGCTGTCTCCTAAGTGCTGTCCCCTCGTTCAGTGTTTAAGCCCTCTGCCATGAACACAGGCCACACTATCTGGGGGGCTTCACCCCCTTCCTTTCTCTCTGGTGTTCAGTACACAGACTAACCTCAGTAGGCCTCCTGGCGGAGGTATCACCGACTTGAAACAAAGCCAGTTGAAACATTTAGTTTCAGACTAATGTGTGCTTAGTACAAGGCCTAGTGTGACCTTTCTCTCATTGAGAGATGGGCCTTGAGACCATGAGGAGTAGACATGAGAAACAGCCCCATTGAAGCAACCACGCATCATGGAATTTCCATGCCTCATTCTGGCTATGATTGGATTTGTGTGTTGTTCCTCTCTTTTAAAGGCAGTGGGAATAAGGTATAACTGTGAACGTGAGGGAAGTAATTACAGAATTGGTATTTGAAGCTGCGGGATGAGCTCCGGCCAGCTGCGCCCACCACAGACGCTAATTTGTTGTCAATAAACTAGAACTAATCACGGCGCTTCCCCTCAGGGTCGAGAGGTCAGGGAAGACAGGGTCTTGGGACAGCACCGGCAAGGTCTACACAGGGAGTTGTTCTAATAGAAGGAGAGGAGGCTGTCCCAGAAGTGTCTCTCTGTGGTTTGGTGTGCAGATGGCGAAGGGGAAAATGGAATTCTCTTTAGTATCATTGGGTTGTTAGGGCCAGCTGCCTGCCTTCCCCTTAATGCTGGCATTGAGACTTTAGCAGAGGCCAGGGGATTTTTCCCCCCCTCTCACTCTGACTCCCATTGCCTCTGAGGGCTGGAAAAATGCACACCACACACTATGCACAGCAAAATGAAAATCCTTTCACACGGTGTTCCCTGTAATTGCAGGTAGAGCATCCCACTCTCTCATTACTTTGGCATGATTTTTAATCCTTCCCATTTCTCCAATCTCCTCTTATTACCATTTGAGTGTGAATTATAATGCGTTGGAAATCTCGCACAGATCTAAAAGGGCTCCAATAATATTGATGCTAATAAAATGCTGTCCTTCCAGGAACTGCATGAATGCCACTTAGTTGGATGAGTGCTGTGCTCTGTGGCGGGCTGGGCTGGCAGCCTGCAGTGCACTGCTGCCTGCAGAGAGGAGATCTGTACCGTCAGCGCATCAGATGCGCGTAGAGGTGATACCAAGGTGAACGCTAGACTTGCAGAATGGTTGGGAATCATTGATATTCTGAATCGGAGGCTGCAAATGGCTCGGTGGCAGATGGAGTCTTTGTCAGGGAAGAGGAATGGCAGCTCGGGAGCAATGGGGCTTTTTTCCCTATCAGCTCTCTCGGCTGGCTGGCTGACGGGGGCTGACCTTCCACCACTCACTGGGATCCCTTCCTCCCACTTTGATCAATTATCCCCCTCCCTTTGTTTACAAGGAATGTGCAAAAGGATTAAAATGACAATTTTAAGGGAAAGATCTATATGTGGAGTCAGGAAACTAGCATTGGCTTGTGCTGTGAAGGGCTTAGGCAAAAACGTTCAAAATAATTCACAGCCTTTTTCATCATTCCTAAGAGGGACCCTGTATTTCCTGAATATTACTACTAGGCTACCTGGTGTTTTGTCTAAAATGTAGCCTACTGTTCAGTTATTTTCTGGCTATTTTCGTCAGGCCTTCGCAACCAACATAGATATCTAACAGGCTAAATCTCTGTTGAGCAGGTTGAGTGCTTTGGTTCTCTCACTCCCATTGGTCCTGTACTTGATTTAATACACGTTTGTGTGTGAATTCAAGTGTTTACACGGATATCAAATGTAAACACAGGCATCTTTCCAAAGCATAGGAGAAACACTGTAAATACGTTCCCTGTATTTGTTTTGTTTAACAATTACGATCATTGATTTGACTAAACCTGATCAAGATTTGCAATTGATTAGCCTACTTCTAATTACTTAAACACTATAAATTGCATAAGTAAGCCTATACTCTCTTGGCACAAACAGACGTTTAGTAGAATGGCAATTACACTTCATTTATTATATTTGGAGTCATGAAATGGCTCGAATTTCTTCCCCAAATAACATTTAAAAATGCATTGTTTGTGAAAACAACCTTAATACGGTCAGAAAATGCAAGCTTTCAGAGAAACAGTCAGAGATTATTTGTACATGCCCAGAATAAAATCGTCATAAAATGCAATCTTCATTCTTGGCTGTGAGCAAATTCAAGATAAGACAAAAATATTGAAAGGTCAGGGAAAGAAATGAGAAAAAGAACAAACGATGCAAAAAAAGCGAGTGACACTGAGACCCCGGTTTAATATGTATGTATTTCAGCTTGATGGTTGATTTCATTAGCCAGTCTCATTGTTATGCATCAACTGTTCTCCTGCAGCAAAATGAATATTGTATTCACTTGGCCTGAATATTCAGGAGGAAATGTTTGGATTTAGATGGCATCCTTCAGGAAAAAAAGAAGTGTTGCTTCCCTTCCCTGCCTGCCCTCACGGTCACAATTAATACGATTCGAGTGTCTGTCATTCACTCCAGATGTCGGCTAATTTGCCAAGTGGTGTTAAATTGCTCTTGCTAATTTGGCCTTGTTTTCCCAGGCAAGGGTATGCTGGTTTTCGTATAGTCCACCAAATATCTGTTTGTTGTACAAACGAATGGTTGACAGATGCTGTCATTGTAGTTGGTTTCTAGTATGTTAGACATGGGTCTCCTGAAGCAGCAGGCTTGAATGAGACTAGAGAGGATCCTATTGTAGGATTACAGCCAAATATGTACAGTCAGAAACTAGAGACAATATTTGTCAGATATTCAAACGTAAACAGTATAAAGAGAGTAGTACAATACACGTGTTAGCTTACACTGAGTGTACAACACATCAAGAACACCTTCCTAATATTGAGTTGCACCCCCCTTTGCCAACAGAACAGCCATTTGTCGGGGCATGGAATCTACAAGGTGTCAAGCAATCCACAGGGATGCTGGCCCATGTTGACTCCAATGCTTCCCACAGTTGTCAAGTTCGCTGGATGTCCTTTGAGTGGCGGACCTTTCTTGATACACACAAAACTGTTTAGCGTGAAAAACCCAGCAGCACTGCAGTTCTTGACACACTGAAACCGGTGCACCTGTCACCTACTACCATACTCCGTTCAAAGCCACTTAAATATTTTGTCTTGCCCATTTACCATCTGAATGGCACACATACACAATCCATGTCTCAATTGTATCAAGGTACCTTCTTTAACCTGTCTCCTCCCCTTCGTCTACACTGATTGATTTAAGTGGATTTAACAAGTGACATCAATAAGGGATCATAGCTTTCACCTGGATTCATCTGGTCAGTCTATGTCATGGAAAGAGCAGGTCTTCCTAATGTTTTGTACAATAACGGTTAAACCTAGCATTAAGATGGATGTGAGTTTAGTGCTGATACAGCACAGAGTCCTGTCCCACTGCTGTGGTGTGCTGCAGCTCCCAGCTTTTACAGACAGATTAACCTGCCAGTTAGCTGTACCCGCTCCGGTCTATAGTCCCATTTACAAATGCATGACCGGCCAGCCAAGCAGCAGGCCTGACTCCTGTCTCCTCCCGTCTCACTCCACAAGCAATCTAATGAAATGGATATCATCGAGATCCCTTTACCCTACAGAAAGCCTTGTACAGTTGCTCAAGATGAACTGAGATGAGTTGTATCTCAATAGGAGAAGCAAACAGCGCTGAATAGTATTAAGTGAGATAATGTGGTGTTTAGGAAAGGCTGTGTTGTGTCCTTGGTGAGACACTTTGGACATGGAGCTGTTGTGTACACCAGTACTGCCTCAGGAATCCTTGTTTATCAGGCACAAATGAACGGATATAGTGTGCATCCCAAATGGCACCTGAATCCCTTAGTGCACTAGGCAAGGGCTCCTGTCAAAAGTAGGAACCTATATATTGAATAGGCTGCTATTTGGGACACATCCATAGTTTCTTGTGAATCAACAATTAATTGATTGTTTCACTTCCCATTATAAATCGGAAACAAAATGCTTCACGTTTGGAAAATGTTATAGCCTAACAGTAAATGAACATCTTTAAAATAACATTTCTAAACTGTACCTGTGGTCAAAGTCATTGAGTCTGTCTAGGTCTATTTCATAATGCGATGAGAATCCCCCATTTATGTGAAGCCTAATACAGAGGTGTAGCCTATGTGTTGTCTTTGCTCTCAAGAGATTGTTGTCGTATCTGAAACCCTGAAACCCGGGAAGTCAAGAGGCAGTTATTTTCTTTCCTCTATATCGAGGGTGAGGTTCTCCTGTTATGCCAGGCATCTGTCCTCCCCTGTTTCAGGCCCTGCTGCACACAGCACACCGAGGGCATAGCCTGGCGGTAACAGGAGCTGTGTGTGGGGAGGAGCAGGACTCACTCTGTGTGCAAGGTGCTCTATTTCACACCAGCTTCTATACACCTGGCCCTGCTAGCAAAGGGCATACACGTGGTAGGCTACACAAAATAGGGGTATTTGACTGCTATTGCTGTTATGGTTATTCATAGTTTGAAAAGCTTCATGACAATGTAAAAGCATCTCATCAGCTCCAATTTAAGCCTTTTGGAATGGCTTGCACCTTCGTTATCTTGCGGTGACTTGCAGCACCTGAGATTTTGTGGCAAGGGAAGGGTTAATGTGGGTTTTGCCCTGAATACTAGAGGGGAGTGTTCGGGAAGTGTGAAACCTCAGAGGAATTGTGAGGTTCATGTGGTCACAGGTGACTGAGGAGCCAGTCTATGTTTTTGCATGCAAATGAGTGTTGAGCCGCCAGAGCCACTCCCGCTGAGAATTCCCTTCATTCATTTCAGTCTGCCCTTCAGTCTCTGTCAGCACACCGCAGTTAGATATTTTACCCCAGGATGGTGTCTTGTGAATGTTGAGTGCACTGTAAGAGGCTGTGTGTGTGTTTGTGTATCCATGTGCGTGCCCATCTCTACCCTGAGATCACATAGACCTAGCATGCATACAAGCCATAATATAATAAAATCCCAGACCACTTCAGAGTTCTAACCTGGAAAACTGTATGTGGCTGGGCAGGGATGAGCAGTGAAATAGTCACAGATGTTGTGTGGAAATGAATGGGCTTGATTAGCCTACTCACCGTAGCCTCATTCTCAGAAACCTTGTGATGTGATGATTGAAAGATGTGGACTCGGTCCAAGTCCACAGTCAAACCAGTCATTGTGCTACCAGGCAGCACAGCTTTAAACAGGTTTAGTAACATGCCGCTTGTCATGGTAAAACAAGCTTTTTGGATTCGTATCACTCACAAGCAACTACATAAAGGTTTTATTAGCCTACAGTATGGTGAGAGTTTGTATTACTTATGGACATAATTGTCATATTTTACACTGTTCTATTGGATTATACAGTATAGACTAGTCCCTCTGGTTGTAAAGTAGCAAGGGATTTTTAGCCAACCTTTGAATCCTTGACATTTGTAAAATGATCGTTTTATAAGCTGAATCAGACAGTGTTGGATAATAAATTATAGGATAGACCACCATATGAAGTATGTTGGTACATTTATCTATAGACAGATTTCCTTCACAGTAAAAAAGCCAACTGCCTTGAAAGAGCAGCTGATTTCAAGTGCAGCCTCTACTGAAACAATCATTTCTTAGAAATATAGTGATAGGGGAAAAATCGATACAGTTACATATTGGGAGATTATTTTTGACGATGTATCGGTTTGACAAAATAGCAATAATATTTTTGCGCTAGTTGCCTGTACTTGCAGAAAAACTCCATCTTTTTAAATAGGGAGCCAATTTGTTTTCAGCACTTATTTCCATGACTAATCAAAACTTGTTTTCTCATGCTCTCGCTTGTCTGTCTGCAGCAGACATATGGTTAGCAATATGTTTGGAACATCGAATCGCAATAAAATCACAGTATCGAATTGCAATACATATAGAATCGTGAAAATCATAATACATAAACTCTGCAAAAAAAGAAACGTCCCTTTTTCAGGACCCTGTCTTTCAAAGATAATTTGTAAAAGTCCAAATAACTTCACAGATCTTCATTGTAAAGGGTTTAAACAGTGTTTCCCATGCTTGTTCAAAGAACCATAAACAATTAATGAACATGCACCTGTGGAACGGTCGTTAAGACACTAACAGCTTACAGACGGTAGGCAATTAAGGTCACAGTTTTGAAAACCTAGGACACTAAAGAGGCCTTTCTATTGACTCTGAAAAACACCAAAAGAAAGATGCCCAGGGTCCCTGCTCATCTGCGTGAACATGCCTTAGGCATGCTGCAAGGAGGCATGAGGACTGCAGATGTGGCCAGGGCAATAAATTGCAATGTCCGTACTGTGAGACGCCTAAGACAGCGCTACAGGGAGACAGGACGGACAGCTGATCGTCCTCGCAGTGGCAGACCTCGTATAACAACACCTGCACAGGATCGGTACATCCGAACATCACACCTGCGGGACAGGTACAGGATGGCAACAACAACTGCCCGAGTTACACCAGGAAGGCACAATCCCTCCATTAGTGCTCAGACTTTCTGCAATAGACTGAGAGAGGCTGGACTGAGGGCTTGTAGGCCTGTTGTAAGGCAGGTCCTCACCAGACATCACCGGCAACAACGTCGCCTATGGGCACAAACCCACCGTCGCTGGACCAGACAGGACTGGCAAAAAGTGCTCTTCACTGACGAGTCGCGGTTTTGTCTCACCAGGGGTGATGGTCGGATTTGCGTTTATTGGCAAAGGAATGAGCGTGACACCGAGGCCTGTACTCTGGAGCGGGATCGAGGTGGAGGATCCGTCATGGGATCCGTCTCCTGAGTGGCGCAGTGGTCTAAGGCACTGCATCGCAGTGCTAGCTGTGCCACTAGAGATCCTGGTTCGTATCCAGGCTCTGTCGTAGCCGGCCGTGACCGGGAGACCCATGGGGCGGTGCGCAATTGGCCCAGCGTCGTCCAGGGTAGGGGAGGGAATGGCTGGCAGGGATGTAGCTCAGTTGATAGAGCATGGCGTTTGCAACGCCAGGGTTGTGGGTTCGATTCCCACAGGGGGTATGAAAAAAATAATAATATTGTAAGTCGCTCTGGATAAGAGCGTCTGCTAAATGACGTAAATGTAAATGTAATGGTCTGGGGTAGTGTGTCACAGCATCATCGGACTGAGCTTGTTGTCATAGCAGGCGATCTCAACGCTGTGCGTTACAGGGAAGACATCCTCCTCCCTCATGTGGTACCCTTCCTGCAGGCTCATCCTGCAGGAAGTGCGTGATTTCTGTGCGTGATTTCTGTGCGTGATTTCCTGCAAGACAGGAATGTCAGTGTTCTGCCATGGCCAGCGAAGAGCCTGGATCTCAATCCCATTGAGCACGTCTGGGACCTGTTGGATCGGAGGGTGAGGGCTAGGACCAGAAATGTCAGGGAACTTGCAGGTGCCTTGGTGGAAGAGTGGGGTAACATCTCACAGCAAGAACTGGCAAATCTGGTACAGTCCATGAGGAGGAGATGCACTGCAGTACTTAATGCAGCTGGTGGCCACACCAGATACTGACTGTTACTTTTGATTTTTACCCCCCCCCCCCTTTGTTCAGGGACACCTTATTCAATTTCTGTTAGTCACATGTCTGTGGAACTTGTTCAGTTTATGTCTCAGTTGTTGAATCTTGTTATGTTCATACAAATATTTACACATGTTAAGTTTGCTGAAAATGAACGCAGTTGACAGTGAGAGGACGTTTCTTTTTTTGCTGAGTTTATCTTATCGGCCACTAAGCATCGTGATAATATTGTATCACGAGGTCCCTGGCAATTTCCAACCCTAATGAAATATCTTTCTTTTAACATTTACAGCTTTCTAAGGCCATAGAGCTGTATTGGGCTGCACATTTAGCTAGGATATGAAGTGGAGCACTGAGACCCAGAGAAGTGCACACTGGGATTATGGAAACGTTCATTTAGCAGAGAGGAGCTCTTTTTTGAAGATGGCTCAGAGGCAGTAAGGAAATTAGTTATTTTCTCTGCACATTCATCAAAATAAAAATAGTCTGAGTATCCCAAGTGACTCTTTCAGCCCCGAATACACTTGGTGTAGGAGCCACGGCTGCACACCCACACACTCACTGTTAACTCTCCGATAAATTTCAGGTGTTTTGGAGCAATATTAAAATCAACCCTCTGTTCCTGCTGCTTCTCCTGTGAGTCTAAAATATTTTGTCCTCCATTTCGTTCTGTAAGGAAGACAGGATTTTGAAATATGACACGGCCTACTTTATTTGTGAATCTGAAAATCATGACAGGAATAATATAGTAGGATCTGACCACAATGTTATTGGAAAACATACACAAGTCTGGGACCAAGTATGAGATATTCACTACAGATGATAATACTGTTACACACAAGGTTCTGACACCACTGTCTGATAACCTTTCATTTAATGGCTAACAGAAACACAGTGCAGGTGTTACATACGCCACATGACTCGCTGCCTCTTGTCCGGAGACCAATGTAATCCAAGATATCAGAGAGCTCACATAATAGCATGTGTTTTTATTTTCAGCGTCTTCCTTTTTCTGTGGCCTGATGTGTGAAGGGTGTTTGTGGAAGGTGTACAGCAGGAAGTGCAGTGGAGTGTGTTTGTTGCATTCTTTTTTTTTTTATTGCTTTCTGTTAACCTGAAAAGGCACCCTATTCCAAATCATCTCCTAGTCATTTTTAAAACATTTAATTTCAGTATTTGATAGCAACTAGTCCTAGAGTGATTAGATCAGCTGTTGCTTGAACACTTCCTCTGTGTTTCTCAGTGCTAGTTAATGATAGTGATGGGGGAAGAAATCGATAGTTACATATCGGGATATAATTTTTGATGTATCGGTTTGACAATATCGCAATATAATTGTTACGCTAGTTGGCTGTACCTGCACCAAAACGCCAGTATTTTTCCTTCATATATTGTTATCCATCTTAAATACGGAGCCAATTTGTTTTCATCACTTTTATTTCCATGACCGATGATAAACTAGTTTTCTCATGGCTTTCTTGTCCCTTTGCAGTAGACATATAATGAACAATATGTTTGGAACATCAAATTGGAACATCAAATTGCAATATTATCACAGTATCGAATCGTAATACATATAGAATTGTGAGAATCGCAATACATATCGTATGGGCACCTAAGTATCATGATAATATCTATCGTGAGGTCCCTGGCATTTCACAGTCCTAGTTAATGATAGACTTGCAAAGTAAGATCTCCTCTGATCTTACTTTGCAAAAACATTTGCTTTGCTCAGCTATTTCAATGGACAGGCCCTGCATACCATACCATAGTAAATAAATACTAACCTAACTGTTTGTTATTATTCATTGACATATACTAACATGTCTAGTTATGTTAATGTAGGGGTCTGTGCTAAGGAATTGCCCAATGTGGGGAAAAAAACTATGCTTTCTTTCACTTTGACATCTCTGTTTCCCAAATAAAGTTCAGATGTCTCTGTGATGCTTCACAGCGGAGAAAACTGTGGTTTTGTTTCCGAAGTACAAATTACCTCGACTAACATGTACCCCTGCACATTGACTCGGTACCGGTACCCCCTGTATATAGCCTCGTTGTTGTTATTTTATTGTGTTACTTTTTATAATTTTTTACTGTAGTTTATTTGTTAAAATTCTCTTAACTCTTTCTTGAACTGCATTGTTGGTTAAGGGCTTGTAAGTACGCATTTCATGGTAAGGTCTACACCTGTTGTATTCGGTGCATGTGACAAATACAATATGATTTGATTTACACGTAACATCGGTCTTTGACAGGTATGAGGTACCACCAAGGCCATGCGCTGACTTTTTCCTTCTGTAAATGACATAGCTAAATCAGATTGAGGGATCTGTAGCCATGCAGGCCCGTATCCACAAAGCATCTGAGTAGGAGTGCTGATCTAGGATCAGTTTTAGATTATATTGAATAAGATATAATGACAGGTTGGGACCTGATCCTGGATCAGCACTCCTACTCTGAGTCACTTTTTGGATACAGGCCCAGCTCTATGATGGCGCTCATACACTTTAAGAGGTCTTCGGACAGACCACTTACACACATACTGTACGGAGCCTACAATTTAGTTTTCTGAGTACCTCTCGGGCTCGGCAGACAGAGAGGCCAACAATTTGCCCACACATATTTTGGGATATCTCTGGTATCAGCTACCGGGACCAATTTTTGCTTGTCTAAAAAAACTTCTGTGCTCTATGGCCCAGACTGGCCTAGTTGTTTTAGCCAGGAGAGCCTTCATATTGTGGTACTGCAGATAAGCCTCAGACAGCTTGTCTGCCAAGGAACTAGGCTGTGATTGGCTCTTAAACAGATTAGCACAACGTTACTGCTGTCATAGGTTTACTGTAAGAGCACAAGCAAGCAAAAGGCCTACATTCACTGGTATTCATTCTGCAATTATTTCCTCTTAACCAGAGGGAAAGATAAGCACTCTGACTGTTGGTCTAGCCACTGTCAGTTTACATACTGTCAGAGCAATTCCTTTTAGATTTAACTGCAAATGCTAATTCACAGCCTAATTGGTGTGAGGCTCATGGAGTTAATATCTGTGCTCAAGGTTTGATTTGATCATCCTGAATTTCATGGGATCGTTGTAGTACTGTGGTGGTTCTTCTTGAATAGAAAGACACCTGAACAAATATCTTCACATCCAGACATTTAAAACCATACCAAGAACACAATATAACATTTCTGGTTAGCTTGAAGTTCCATTAATTGCCCCCCAATAATTAAGTGTTGAGTCCTTCTTTAAAGGTGCACAGGGTTACTTAGGCTACTTTTTTGTTTTTTACTTTAACAGTAATGCCTGCTCTCAGAGAGAAGCGTGGGATGTTCACATTACGATATTCATGTGTTCTAAATGGTCATTTACACTTAGCCCTGGGCAAGCCCTGGCCAACCTGGGATCGGGATTCAAGTGGCTCTCATACAAAGGATTAATTAGGCCAAATGTGAAACACTCTATTTTATTCATCACAGCTGAATACAAATTGCTTCATTGTGTGACTTTTGCCCACAAACATCAAAAGGACATGCCATTTTTATAATTTTAGTCTTTTTTGTGGTAATAGTCTCCACACAAGCATATTTATTGAGCGTCCAAGCAGTTGTCGCGGTATCTAGCACCGTCTTCGCCCTTTGATATCCCTTACCCAATGGGTCATTCCACCTCAAAAAGCACAAAGAGGATTTCGACACCCACCATCTCATATTGTTCTGAAATCGTATATCAACAGATAAGCTAAGCATTCCTCAAACATTATTTTGTTGAAATCTAATTTGATATCTGAGAATTTAAGCTAATTGATTGCACCCAAATTGGCCATTTTAAAATGTATCTGATTCATATAATCTAAAATAAATATAGTACGGAACATATGATTTGGGCCATAATTCTTCCTAACAATGAGTAAGACGTGAGGAATCCAATAAAATAGTCAAAAGCCATCCACGGACCCCCCACCCCACGGCAATCCCACCCCAACAACCAGTATACAGTATCAGTTCTCTATGTCTGACAAGTAGTATGGAGTTGCGGCTTGGAGTATTGCTTCTTCATCCTATGTCATGTACAGTCGTGGTCAAAAGTATATAGAATGACACAAGTATTGGTCTTCACAAAGTTCGCTGCTTCAGTGTTTATGAGATATTTTTGTCAGATGTTACTATGGTATACTGAAGTATAATTACAAGCATTCCATAAGTGTCAAAGGCTTTTATTGACAATTACATTAAGTTAATGCAAAGAGTCAATATTTTTGCAGTGTTGACCCTTCTTTTTCAAGACCTCTGCAATCCGCTCTGGCATGCTGTCAATTAACTTCTGGGCCACATCCTGACTGATGGCAGCCCATTCTTGCATAATCAATGCTTGGAGTTTGTCAGAATTTGTGGGGTTTTCTTTGTCCACCCGCCACTTGAGGATCGACCACAAGTTTTCAATGGGATTAAGGTCTGGGGAGTTTCCTGGCCATGGACCCAAAATGTTGATGTTTTGTTCCCCGAGCCACTTAGTTATCATTTTTGCCTTATGGCAAGGTGCTCCATCATGCTGGAAAAGGCATTGGTCGTCACCAAACTGTTCTTGGATGGTTGGGAGAAGTTGCTCTCTGAGGATGTGTTGGTACCATTCTTTATTCATGGCTGTGTTCTTAGGCAAAATTGTGAGTGAGCCCACTCCCTTGGCTGAGAAGCAACCACACACATGAATGGTCTCAGAATGCTTTACTGTTGGCATGACATAGGACTGATGGTAGCGCTCAGCTTGTCTTCTCCGGACAAGGTGTTTTCCGGATGCCCCAAACAATCGGAAAGGGGATTCATCAGAGAAAATGACTTTACCCCAATCCTCAGCAGTCCAATCCCTGCACCTTTTGCAGAATATCAGTCTGTCCCTGATGTTTTTCCTGGAGAGAAGTGGCTTCTTTGCTGCCCTTCTTGACATCAGGCCATCCTCCAAAAGTATTCGCCTCACTGTGCGTGCAGATGCACTCACACCTGGCTGCTGCCATTCCTGAGCAAGCTCTGCACTGGTGGTGCCCCGATCCCACAGCTGTATCAACTTTAGGAGACGGTCCTGGCTCTTGCTGGACTTTCTTGGGCGCCCTGACGCCTTCTTCACAACAATTGAACCTCTCTCCTTGAAGTTCTCCTTGGTTGATTTAGGTGCAATCTTACTAGCAGCAATATCCTTGCCTGTGAAGCCCTTTTTGTGCAAAGCAATGATGACGGCACGTGTTTCCTTGCAGGTAACCATGGTTAACAGAGGAAGAACAATGATTTCAAGCACCACCCTCCTTTTAAAGCTTCCAGTCTGTTATTCTAACTCAATCAGCATGACAGGGTGATCTCCAGCCTTGTCCTCGTCAACACTCTCGCCTGAGTTAACGAAAGAATCACTGACATGTCAGCTGGTCCTTTTTGTGGCAGGGCTGAAATGCAGTGGAAATGTTTTGGGGGGATTAAGTTCATTTTCATGGCAAAGAGGGACTTTGCAATTAATTGCAATTCATCTGATCCCTCTTCATGACATTCTGGAGTATATGCAAATTGCCATCATCAAAACTGAGGCAGCAGACTTTGTGAAAATTAGTATTTGTGTCATTCTCAAAACTTTTGACCACGACTGTATTCCCTGTGAATCTGGTAATGTTTTTTTCCCCTTTTTTCCCCAGAGAAATTAGCCATTATTTACCATAAATTAGTGTAAAAGTACCAGGTTTTGCCAACGCTAGATGCCGCTATTCCTGCTGCTACTGCCACACCTTATAAATTCTGTTGGTCTCTTGTGTTTGTTAAATGGACCACATTTTCTTTGCAACTTTGGATAGAAAACCAATAGCTTTTGCTCATTATGAAAATAAATTGTAGGGGAAAAACATCACCAGATTCATAGGGAAAACTTTACATTCGATGACGACGCAATACTCCAAGCCGCAGCTCCATACTACTTGTCAGACAGCGATCACTAACCTCAAGTTGGATGAAGATTTCTACTTCAATGAGTCGGAGGCAGAGGACATACTGCTCACCCCGGACCAGGCACTAATCCCAGAGACTCAAAAGAAAAAGGCGGCGTAAGAGAGGCCGACAAGTGGTCACCCTGACGAAACTACGTCCACGAGTACATAAACCACCTCTACCCTCATCTGTTCTATTGGTGAAAGTACAATCACTGGGGAACAAACTGGACGAGCTCAGTTCGAGACTATCCTATCAACGGGACCTGAAGAACTGTAATATCCTATGTTTCTCGGAGTCGTGGCTGAACAACGACATGGATAATATACTGTACATCTAGCTAGTTTTTTTTTGGCAGGACAGAACGGCAGCGTCAGGTAAGATCAAGGGGGGAGGTGTTTGTGTCTCCTTGTTAACAACAGCTGGTGCACAATCTCTAATATTAAGGAAGTCTCAAGGTTCTGCTTGCCTGAGTTAGAATATTTCATGATAAACTGTTGACCACACTATTTACCAAGAGTTTATCTATATTTTTCATAGTTGTCTATTTACAACCATAAACCGATGCAGGCACTAAGTCCGCACTCAACCAAATGAATACGGCCATAAGCAAACAAGAAAATGCTCATCCAGAAGTGGCGCTCTTAGTGGCTGGTGATTTTAATGCAGGAAAACTGAAATCCGTCTTACCTAGTTTCTACCAGCATGTCACCTGTGCAACTAGAGACAAAAATATTCTAGATCACCTTTACTCCACACACAGAAACGCATACAAAGCTCTCCCTCGTCCTCCATTTGGCAAATCTGACCATAACTCTAGACGTGAGCTGCCCAGTGATGCGAGCCTACCAGACGAGCTCTCCATAGCCGATATGAGTAAGACCTTTTTAAACAGGTTAACATTCACAAGGCTGCAGGGCCAGACGGATTACCAGTCTGCGTACTCCGAGCATGCGCTGACCAGCTGGCAGGTGTCTTCACTGACATTTTCAACCTCTCCCTGACCGAGTCTGTAATACCTACATGTTTCAAGAAGACCAACATAGCCCCTGTGCCAAAGAACGCCAAGGTAACCTGTCTAAATTACTATCGCCTCGTAGCACTCACATCTGTAGCCATGAAATGCTTTGAAAGGTTGGTCATGGCTCACATCAACACCATTATTCCAGACACCCTGGACCCACTCCAATTCGCATACAGCCCCAACAGATCCAGAGATGACGCAATCTCTATTGCACTCCACATTGCCCTTTCCCACCTGGACAAGAAGAACACCTACAGTACCAGTCAAAAGTTTGGACACACCTACTCATTCAAGGGTTTTTCTTTATTTTTACTATTTTCTTTACATTGTAGAATAATAGTGAAGACATCAAAACTATTAAATAACACATATGGAATCATGTAGTAACCAAAAAAGTGTTAAACAAATCAAAATATATTTTATTTGAGATTCTTCAAATAGCCACCCTTTGCCTTGATGACATCTTTGCACACTCTTGGCATTCTCTCAACCAGCTTCATGAGGTAGTCACCTGGAATGCATTTCAAATAACAGGTGTGCCTTCTTAAAAGTTAATTTATTTCCTTCATAATGCATTTGAGCCAATCAGTTGTGTTGTGACAAGGTAGGGGGGTATATAGCCCTCTTTCCATTGTTGGGAAGGGCCCGTAAGTAAGCATTTCACTGGTAGTCTACACCTGTTGTTTACGAAGCATGTTACGAATAACATTTGATTTGACATGAAGAACTAATACTGTATACTGGTTTTTGGGTTGGGATTGGTGTGTGGTGGTGGGGAGTCAGTGGCTTTAGATATTTTGCGGGAATTCCTTGTGTCTTACTCAATTGTAGGAAGAAGTGTGGTCCAAATCGGATGTTAGGTACAATATTTATTGAATATTATGTGAGTCCTATAAATTAAAAGGACTAGTTTGGGTGCAATCAGTTAACTTAATTTCTCATATGTTGCAGTAATGCTAATGTTATGTTTTCAACTACAGAATCGATTTTAGAACAATCTGAGAGGGTGGGTGTCATGGCTTGCTGAAATGACATGGAATGACTTCAATGCAAGATAAAGGCTGAAGAGTGACCAATCAGGAAGATCCGTTAGTCAAAACAACATTCAGACATTTGGCAAGAGTTGTCTGCTTATTTATCAATCTTGTTGCTGTGTACACTTATTAATGCAATAAAGCTGTGTGTGATGAATTTTAGTTTTATACTCCACTGTAACTGTAAGTAGGAATAGAGGAATAGAAATAGGAATTCCTAATAGGAATGGAGGAGTACTGACTGTGCTTTCACAGACCCGCATTTCTTTTATTGAAGGCTCTGAAAGGATTGCCTACAGTATGAATGACCTTCAGAGTTGTTTTGCATACGATTGCATTTCATTTTAATCAAGCTCTTCAAATCAGACCTGTGTATTCTTTAAGGCCATTCTATTCATGCACGGATTAAATATTCCTGTGCAATGTATTTTTCTGGCCTGTTTCTAATGCAAACAGCTCTCTGGAGTGTTACCCCCTTGATTATAATGTAAATTTCTCACATTAAGAAAATGTGTTTAGTTTTAGGTTATGCTGGGTTGTATGCTTCAAGATAATTACTCGCTATTTCTGCAACACTTCAAAACAGAAATGAGACCCAAAATGATTTCTCAAGACTAAAAGACCAAAGAGGCATTTGTTCAGCATATTGGTTGAAATGAGAGTTCTCTCATTCATAATTTGCATACTGTGTGTGTGTGTTGTAGAGCACATTCTCATTTCTAGGTGTCCGTATTGCCAGAGTAAATTTAGGATTTAGCCGAGGCAACATGTTAAGATGAAGACTAGACCAATTTCCAAAATGCAAAAAGCTGCTTGAAAGACGTTTCTATAATGAGCAAAATGCATTCTTTGTATTCCCATCAGTGAAAGGTCTAAGTGATTGTTGTACTCTTAACTTGATACAGTAGGCTAGATTTTAATGGGCATACAGTAAAGCTATTTTATTTATTTTGAACTATTTTCTCTCACATAATGGTTATGCTTCTCTATCCTTTGTTTGTTGGGGTTTAAAATGGTCGCCTTGAAAAAAAGAATCTCTCCGTTTTGATTTAGTAAAAAAGAACGAGTGACTGTGTGCTTCGCGAGGGTTAATTTCAAGAAGATGTGCTCCTGGTAATTAGAAGTCAATTCACAAAATTGATTAGATTATGCTAATCACAGGCGATAATATCTTTAAAACTGAGAGCAAAAATGACAATGCAGCCGCCTTCTGAGACCGTTTTCCTCCTTCTGAGACTGTTTTCCTCCTTCTGAGACTGTTTTCCTCCTTCTGAGACCGTTTTCCTCGGCTGTGTACCTTGAGATGTCACTATGTGTTTCCCACATGACTGGATTAAAGATGGCCATGTGAGAAACTGTCTGTCAGCTCACCAACAAGACCCAGTGTTGAAAAGAGAACCGGTTGCAGCATGTGGCTTCTCAATCTTGATTCCACTATTGAACTTTTTTATTTTTTATTTTTCATTTTCAGATATCTTTTATATCATCCCCCCCCATTTTTATTTCTCCTTTGGGAGGTTATAGGCCTAGCCTATGATTTTGGCTTGGCTAGCTTCTTCCAAGATTTTCTTTTATTTCTTGTGTGTGTATAGTGTGAAAAGCTATATCCTTCCCCATTCAGAGATAGTGCTGTGAAGCCCGGATGGACAGAGGTTGATTGACAGATTAAGGTGAATGGCTGGTGTGCTGCAGATGAGTGGGGGGTTGTCGTCGTGTGCTGTGACCAGCCAGGGTTCCTTTCTTTCCTTTGTGCTGAGGCACGGACCATGGCTCTGCTCCGCTCTGCTCTGCTGCAGGTTCACTGAGTGCCTCCATGTCTCACACCCAAACACCCTCAGCACTCTACACACAGCCCTCATGTCTGACATCCCTGAAACAACTCTCTATCTGGTTCCCCCCTTTTAAGCCCTGCTTCTCATTCCTGAGTTTCAACCAAGATTCGTCCTTGATAATGTAGCAGCCTTGGCATCGTAGGACACAAAGTTCAACTAAATCAAGGCCTCAGTTTTCACCAGTTAGCTGCTCCTGTATCATTAGATGTTGTGTTAGAGGCGGCCTTGGGTGCCTTTATCTAAGGTTGTGTAGAACACTTTTGCGCTCTGTTTTTCAAAGTTGTAATACACCATGTAAGGTTCCGACAAAGCACAGTCAGATTTACACACATTAGCATCGAAGTGAACCAAATGTAGCACTTCAGTGGGTAGAGTGTGCAGTATTTATGATGCCTACCAGTGGACATATATGGATGGTGTGTGTGTGTGACAAATGCTCGGTCAGGGATGCCGTGCTCTGGATACGTTTTTTTGCTTCACTGCAGCCCACTCCCTGGGAGCGTTCCAAATGGCGCACACTTAAATTTTTAGTGCACTGCTTTTGACCAGGGAATCCCATAGGGTTCTGGTCAAAAGTAGTGCACTATATAGGAAATAGGCTGCCAGGCCCTTGTATAGTGCTGCTGATATGTGATTTATGCTCTGGGCTTCCTCTGAGGGGACCCCTCTGCAGGAATGAGAAAGCCATCATAGTGATGTTTACCTTGATCCTGGTTTGCCTTTTCTCTCAGCCTCAGACACCTGGCAGGGTCAGAGAAACGGGATGAAAGCCGTGTTTGCCCCTCTGATTCCCTCTATACATAAATAGCGTGGAGGTCAGTGACATTGTGGCGTGTTGCCCCTAAAGCCTTGAGGGAGCCTTGGACTTTGTGTCCCATTGTCTCTAGCAGTGGGAGGCTATTGTTAGCCAGTGAAATTAGCAGCGTGTCAGACATGACCACACAACCTAAGGACCTGTGCTATTGCCAACTGCTGACATACCAGTAGAACTAGGGCCTAGTTCAAGAGAGTGTTACCAAATATATTTATAACTAACCCAAGATAGACCACAGCCTGTCGTTTCCAATGGGAGCAAATGAATCATAGTGGGCAGAACAAGCAAGGAGGTGGGCAGAGCCAAGCACGAGCTAGTGAGATCCTTTTGGCACGTTCTAGCATTTATCTGCATATTTCCATTAGGGAACACCTACTCTGGGAAGTGCGCGTGTGCAATAACTCAATTCGCCTTTGCACTTCTTCTAAACAACGCAATTTCCTTCAACTTTGGCAAATTGTAAATTCTACAAAACGCAATCCACTCTGTTTGTTACAAATTCTAGTTTTGGAAACAGAACTGTATGAAGATCAAATGTTTCATTGATGAGAAAATGTGCAGAATGTCGTCCAAAATCCATCTCGCTCCATCTTCTCCCAATGCCGGCCACTGGGCTTCCTCTCATCACCATATTTGGTAGTGAGTGGAAACGCCAACCGGATGCTTTAAATGTATACATCCGGTGAAATATCTGGCTCATTGTTCTATCTGTGGTGTTACATTGCAACAAAAAACTATGGCAACCACTTAATTGCAAATCATTTTGATAAGCCTTATATTGATATGATATTGGCTACAAAGTGTGATGTTTGCAACAAACCAATGGCTTGGTTTGTTGATATATACAGTGCATTCTGAAAGTATTCAGACCCTCTGAAAGTATTCAGACTTATTCCACATTTTGTTACTTAACAGCCTTATTCTAAAATGGATCAAATTGTTTTTTCCCCTCATCAATCTACAAACAATACCCCATAATGACAAAGCGAAAACAGGTTTTTAGTTTTATTTAGCTAATTTATATCACATTTACATAAGTATTCAAACCCTTTACTCAGTACTTTGTTGAAGCAACTTCGGCAGCGATTACAGCCTCGAGTCTTCTTGGGTATGACGCAACAAGCTTGGCACCTGTATTTGGGGAGTTTCTCCCATTCTTCTCTGCAGAACCTCTCAAGCTCTGTCAGATTGGATGGGGAGCATCGCTGCACAGCTATTTTCAGGTCTCTCCAGAGATGTTTGATCGGGTTCAAGTCCGGGCTGGGCCACTCACGGACATTCAGAGACTTGTCCCGAAGCCACTCCTGCGTTGTTTTGGCTGTGTGGTTAGGATCGTTGTCCTGTTGGAAGGTGAACCTTCGCCCCAGTCTGAGGTCCTGAGCACTCTGGAGCAGGTTTTCATCAAGGATCTCTCTGTACTTTGCTCCATTCATCTTTCCCTCTATCCTGACTAGTCTCCCAGTCCCTTCCTCTGAAAAACATTCCCACAGCATGATGCTGCCACCACCATGCTTCACCGTAGGGATGGTGCCAGGTTTCCTCCAAACGTGACGCTTGGCATTCAGGCCAAGAGTTCAATCTTGGTTTCATCAGACTGGAGAATCTTGTTTCTCATGGTCTGAGAGTCCTTTAGCTGCCTTTTGGCAAACTCCAAGTGGGCTGTCATGTGCCTTCTACTGAGGAGTGGCTTCCGAATGGCCACTCTACCATAAAGGCCTGAATGGTGGAGTGCTGCAGAGATGGTTGTCCTTCTGGAAGGTTCTCCCATCTCCACAGAAGAACTCTGGTGCTCTGTCAGAGTGACCATCGGGTTCTTGGTCACCTCCCTGACCAAGGTCCTGTTGCTCAGTTTGGCCGGGCGGCCAGCTCTAGGAAAAGTCTTGGTGGTTCCAAACTTCTTTCATTTAAGAATGATGGAGGCCACTGTGTTCTTGGGGACCTTTAATACTGCAGACAATTTTGGTACCCTTCCTCAGATCTGTGCCTTGACACAATCCTGTCTCTGAGCTCTACGGACAATTCCTTCGACATGGCTTGGTTTTTGCTCTGACATGCACTTGTTGTAGAAATATCTCAAGGATGGTAAATGGAAGCAGGATGCACCTGAAGTCAATTTTGAGTCTCATAGGAAAGGGTCTTTTTTTTTGCAAGAATTTCTAAAAAGCTGTTTTTGATTTGTCGTTATTGGGTATTGTGTGTAGATTGATGAGAAATTGTTTTTATTTAATCAATTTTAGAATAAGGCTGTAACGTCACAATGTGGAAAAAGGGAAGGGGTCTGAATACTTTCCGTAGGTCCAACTTCCCATCAACTAGGCCTAGTTAAAAAGTAGTTCATCAAGTCTTTCTCTAGTTTACCTAATGGGAGTTTGCCAGTGAAGATGTATTTCTTGTATATTACAGTAGAATTAGCAGAGTGAGAAATGCCCATGGGTCTGGCGTGTTTTATTCAGCGGTGCAGAATGAAGGATAACCTTTGCACCGGCAGCCTAGGCTCATGTTTAATTTGTAGCTCTGTCTCCTCTCCTGTAAGGTGATTGCATTCTATTTATATTCAAGCTCTTCTCTCCTGTTGACATGCAAACACACCCTCCTCTCCCATAATATTACACTGAGGGTTTTTAAATGCCAAATTTATTTCTGAATATGAGTCGTGGTCCAAATGCGTTAACACCTTTGCTTTTTGTGGATAATTTAAGTTGCAAGTTAAAGCTATATGCAAATTATGTTTTCCTGAGACACATTGCATTTTTATCACCTACATTAACACTTGTTTGGAACCAATAAATATTATTTTAGCAAAGGAAAGTGTGAAGTCCACACAAACAAAGTAAATAGGTGTTTTTTGTGTAATTGCCAGTAGTAGTTTTTTAATTTGTTGCCATTGTTATGATTTGAATGTTAATCTTTTTGGCTGTTGTTATAAATATTGGTTTTGAAAATGTAATAGACAAGTCAAACTTCATAGTCCACACTACAATCAGATTTTTTTCTTCTTTTTTTTTTCAAAGAAATAGGCCTAGGGCCTGTCTTTATTTCCTTTAAATCACATTTTGGAGAATTGCACATTTAAAATCACATTTGGGAGAATTGCAAATCTGAATACTATTGACAATTTGTGTGTCTCTCATTTTTAGGAAAAGCAGCACAAGAAATATGTTTACTGGTATGTTTATATAACAAAATGTGTGAGGCCTTGGTGTAGCCTAATTTGTAAAGCATTTTCCTCAGGCCCTGTATAGATTGAGTAGCATCTTGGGTGACAATGGAGCCTTAGGCTGAGCATGCAGATGCTTTTAGAGGCCCTCATTGTTCCAGGCTGAAAGCAGTAGCTTTTTGTCTTGCCTCTCACATGCGTGTCATCTGCATTATGTATATCATGACTGGAAAAGGCTCCAATCAGAGACCACTGATGGAGGTCTGGTGTCTCCTGTTTCCTCTATCTCTCTCCTGTCGTTTTCTTCCCCTTGCCTTCTCTCTCTCTCGCCCTCTCCTCCTGTCTTTTTCTTCCTTTTGTCTCCCTTGTCTTCTGTGTGTCTCTCTCTCTCTCTCTCTCTCTCTCTCTCTCTCTCTCTCTCTCTCTCTCTCTCTCTCTCTCTCTCTCTCTCTCTCTCTCTCTCTCTCTCTCTCTCTCTCTCTCTCTCTCTCTCTCTCTCTCTCTCTCTCTCTCTCTCTCTCTCTCTCTCTCTCTCTCTCTCTCTCTCTCTCTCTCTCTCTCTCTCTCTCTCTCTCTCTCTTTCGTCCCTCTGCCTTCTCTCTGACTCCCCCCCCTCTCTTTTTCTCTCTGTGAATATGTAGATAGAATACTAGATTAAATACAGTTATTGTATTGAAACACATTCTGTACTGGAATCTACAATGTCAGGCTCAAATCAAATGTTATTGGTCACATACACATATTTAGCAGATGTTATTGCGGGTGTAGGGAAATGCTTGTGTTCCTAGCACTAACAGTGCAGTAGTATCTAACAATTCACAACAATACACACAAATCTAAAAGTAAAAGAATGGAATTAAGAAATATATATATAAATATTAGGACGAGCAATGTCGGAGTGGCATTGACTAAAATACAGTAGAATAGAATACAGTATATACATATGAGATGAGCAAAGCAGTATGTAAACGTTATTCAAGTGACTAATGTTCCATTATTAAAGTGGCCAGTGATTCCATGTCTATGTATATAGGGCAGCAGCCTCGTAAGGTGCAGGGTTGAGTAACCGGGTGGTAGCCGGCTAGTGATGGCTCCGTTTCACAGGATGGCTCCGTTTCACAGGATGGCTCCGTTTCACAGGATGACTCCGTTTCATAAGATGTATCCGCACCATAGTACCATTTCCCACTTTTGATTCAACATTCATTGAACATTAACACTATTGCACCATGACCCTCATATTTCCTAATTTCTCCCTTATTAGCAACAGATAATCATTGTGACGTAGCCTGCGGGAGAAAAAAAGTTGAGCAAATAGTTTAGGAGTAAACAAGAGAGGAGAGAGATGGGAATTTATGTAATGTACAGTAATAACACTGTGATTATCTCTAACCAGCATTTGCTTGCCAGTTGCCATACCCTTCTCTCCTCCATGTTTTTGGGAAGTGCACATTAAGAGGAGCGTGCACCATTCCCATGAACAGCTTCTGTTGTAATGGACCTCTCTAAATATATCCAGTTAACAATTCATATGGAACTGCTGTAATGACAGAGGAATCATTCTGGAAGGTAACATTAAGAATTATTCTCCTGGTATAAGCAAAAGCTGAAGGTTACTTAAAGCTAGATTCAGGGGGATATTTTGAGTATGCTTAAGAAGCAGTGCTATTGTCAAAGTCCACTAACACTACAAATATTTGGTTTGGCATCACAGAGTTAATCGTTTTGAAAGAAACGCTGTCCCATGTATTGGGATTAGTATAGTCTTGTTTGACTTTAGCACGAGCGCTTAGGCCTAGGCTATTGGTGCTGTTGAAATGGGGCCCCTTCCTAAGTGGTTTTGTAGGCACCAACAGACTTATTACTTAGTCTCGTGTCAACCTCCCTCAAAGGCTAGCAACAGATTGACGGATGAATGAAGTACCCTGCTTCTCTCTCTCCTTCTCGCTCTCTCCTTCTCTCTCTCTCGCTCTCTCTCCTCTCTCTCTCTCCCTCTCTCCTCTCTCTCTCTTCTTCTCCCTCTATAATTAAAATATGCAGGGATCCATATTTTATGGCTAATGCCTGGTGTTGACGTGGCCAGGAAAGGCTGCAGGCCAAGGAATGTGTTGTGTGATGGATACCAGTTTGTATGGAACATGTGGGATTCCTGTTTGCAGGCCCCCGCGTTCCCTACGTTCCGCCCCTGGATCACTCCAAATGGAAATGATCTGCCTCCGCTAGCTCCGCTGCACTCAGAACCGGGCTAGCTCGCTAACGCTGCCACGAAGGACAAATGCATTTCTTCCAACATTTGTCACACTGAACTTCCACATCATTCATCAGAGTTCATTTGCCTCCCAAACTACCCCCTCCCCCTCCATCTTTATTCACGGTAGCATTCAATATGTGTTTTCGGCAGTCGATGCGAACAGAATTACTTTTTGGCGTGAAGGTCTCCTCTCCTAAAAGATGTATGCTCCCGGAGGAATGATGAAGACCAAACGCCCTGCCTTTTGTGTTTTGTGGGTCGTTCATAAGAAGAAAAAACGGATTAGTATCCCAGTATTATGAACACAGATGGATCTGCCGTGTGGTGTGGGATGATACGTGTGCCCTTGCATACTAGGTCAAAAATATGATTACAGCTTGGGCTGTAAAGGACTAAATGTTATGTAGCCTAGCTGTGACAGACAGCCAGCCAGCTCTGAGGAGGAGGTGTTTTGTTGGACCAGGACAGCAGGGCTCTAGGATAGATCAGTGTAATGTGGCACCCCCCGTGGCAATGCCAAAGTGGTCTGAAAGGCTGAAGGATGCTGTCCATTTGAACGAACACTGTGCAGCCATCTGCCATCCAGAACTCAATGAAACAAATGGGGGTTTTGTTGTCCGGGGTTGTAGTTACTTTCCCTTCTGAGTAGGGCTTGAAGTCCAATAGTAACACTTTCATACATCTTAGGAAATTAACATTTTGACTTATTTTCTTAAAATCGTACTGTAATGCAACTTCCCTGTCATTACAAACTGCATGTGGACCCCCAGTAAGAGTAGCTGCAGCTTTGACTAATGGGGATCCTAATGAAATACAACACAAAAATAGCTTGTGTCTTTGAACAAAACCGAAGGAGCACATGGTTTAATTTGTCTGGCTGCACGTGGTACAAACAAGGGGGCCTACTACAAACACACAGCCTGAGATGAATGGTAAACCAGACTTGACTGCCTTGTGCTAAAGCATTGAGACGTTACTGTACAACACGTGCAGTGTGTTTTTCTTTCCCCTTTCCCCCGGTCACATCCTCTCACGGCAGCTCTGTCAGTCTATGACCTCCCTCACCAAAACACGAAGAGGCCTGTTTGATCATGATTGGAGGTGTTAGTGATCAGAGTTTGGGAGGCGAGGGGGAGAGAGGTGCTCTTTTTAAAGTCACCTCATTCCTTTCATCATACCACACTGTGTGTCTCTCCAGCGCTCTCTGTCAGATGTGTCCCAATCTAAAGTTTCCCGCATTAGAAAGCCGGGGCCGGGGCAGACAGAGCACTTCATCACTGTCTAGGAAGGGAGGTAGGTAGTGGACGTCAAGGCCAGAAAGGACCGCAGCAGACAGACAGACAAACACAGGCAGAATTGAGGTCTGTCTGTCTCTCTGTCATGCAGTTTGATGCTCAGTGGAGCCGTCCTGGGATTTCAGCTGAACTGTGGATGTTACCAGTGAACTACAGATGCATCCAGCCACACTGACCTGAGACACTTTCCGTTTTCGACCAACCTCCTCCTCCGCCGTATCAACCAGCCCCCACAGGGAGCTACTCTCCTCACAGGCAGGCAGACAGACGCACACAAGTGTATACAAAAAAAGCCCCACAAATAATTCACTTCTGCTGGGTGAACTCTGAGGGGATTGGGAGTGAGGTGGGGTGAAAGTTATTTTGTATTTTTTTGTATTTAACTGTCACGTGCTTATCAGGTTGGATTATCCTCTTCTGTCTTTTTAACATCTCCTTCCATCCCTCGATCCCGCCGTGCCGCAAATCATGCCGGCTCAACAGTGGCCCAGCTATTTGTCCAGTGTAGCAGAAGCTTCCTTAATTGTGTTTAGTGGACACGGTGGACACCACTGGTGATTTGTGTAGGTAAAAATAATCTGGCAGTGTCACCAGGCAACCATGCAGAGCACCAGGGCAAGACACTGCTCATGCTTCAGGAGATTTGACTCCGACAAAACAATGTCCGGGGCTGCAGCTAATCATTAAACCATTAAGGTCAAGAGAATGAATACAATGCATCCACGGACCACGGTTATCACATGAACTAGCATGTTAGGCCTATTCCTCCATTACTTATTGTTTATGTCACCTATTCATTTATGTGTAAAGTAGGGATTAACATGGGTAACCAGGATCCCGGGACTGTCCACTGAATCTCTTCACATTTCCCAAAATAATAAAATGACAAGACCCGGGAAATTACATTTCACCCACTAATGTCGCACTAATGCAATTCCACAAAATACACAACATATGCAGCAGCAGATTGGCAAAACATTAAATGGCACCTTATCCAATCAGGTTGTCACATGGAAGCCTTGAGCCTAGTGTATTTACTTCACACAAAGTCACCATCAATTCAAAGCACATGCATCATTGGCACACGAGACCCGAATACAGTTGAGTTCTCATCGGAACTGAAAATTCTATCCCGGTCCGATCCAAGCCCGGTGAGCTGAAAGCCAGAGCCCAGGCCTGGTCCGACATTACAGAAATTAAATGAGCCGAACACACAAAAAAAGCCATATTTCTACAAAACAGTAGGCTATATTGATTTAAAGTGGTGTTGAGAAAAACGCGGTGGAGGTGGGCGGCAGCGGAGTGAGGAGACGAGGAAACAACCATTAGGCTTAGAGAGCAGAGAGAGAGGAACACTCACCTTATTTATGATCAACTGAGTGATGAAAATATTGTAACAAAGTAGGCTAATGCAATTGAAGGCATGTATCACATTCTTGCTTATACTCAAACTCCCAAAGTAATATGCAACCGTTATACTGAACAAAAATATAAACGCAACATGCAACAATTTTAATGATTTTACTGAGTTACAGTTCATATAAGGAAATCAGTCAATTGAAATACATTCATTAGGCCCTAATCTATGGATTTCACATAACTGGGCATAGGCCCACCCACTGGGGAGCCAGGCCCAGCCAAACAAAAAGGGCGTTATTACAGACAGAAATACTCCTCAGTTGTCCGGGTGGCTGGTCTCAGACGATCCCACAGGTGAAGAAGCCGGATTTGGAGGACCTGGGTTGGCATGGTTTCACGTTGTCTGCGGTTGTGTGGCCTGTTGGTCGTTTTCCAAATTCTCTAAAACGACGTTGGAGACCGCTTATGGTAGAGAAATGAACATTAAATTATCTGGCAACAGCTCTGGTGGACATTCCTGCAGTCAGCATGCCAATTGCATGCTCCCTCTTGAAGCATCTGTGGCATTGTGTTGTGTGACAAAATTGCACATTTTAGAGTGGCCTTTTATTGTCCCCAGCACAAGGTGCACCTGTGTAATGATCATGCTGTTTAATCAGCTTCTTGATATGTCACACCTGTCAGGTGGATGGATTATCTTGGCAAAGGAGAAATGCTCACTAACAGGGATGTAAACAAATGTGTGCACAAATTGGAGAGAAATAAGCTTTTTGTGCATATGGAAGATTTCTGGGATCTTTTATTTCAGCTAATGAAACATGGGACCAACACGTTACATGTTGCATTTATATTTTTGTTCAATTTAAAACAATAGTCGTGTGTGGTCACCTAGATTATCATTTCAGTACAGTTTTGATTGGGACAGCGCCATAGCGCTGCTTTGAGACAAGCATGGGGGACTCTAGGTAAATCAATCAATGTCTGATTTTTGTTTTCACTGTATCTCCATTTTGATATTTGGTAACAATTAGGCTGGGGAAATGTTAGCTAAGTTGAGGTGAGTGCTAATGATCATCTTTATTCTAGTTTGCTCATATAGCTGTTCAGAACATTTTTCTAGCATGTTATACAACTGGATTTTGCTCTTCACTCGCGTAGTAGCCTGTCCTACTCCCGACCAAAAGCCTGTGACTTGTCTGAGAATCAAGCAATGTGATTTTGTTTCACTGAGTCTCTGTCTGTATATTTGGTTAATTGATCTCTGGCTGGACAAGTGGAAGTGATAGCTCATTTATTTGTTTGCTCATCTATCACTGATCAGGAACATTTAGCATGCAATAATGTAGCCTAAATCAAGTGTATTATTGACCTATTAACTCATATAGTAGCCTTATATAGAGCATAGGCTATTTTCCTATCGTCCCAATCCCACTGAAACCCAAAATCCTGACATGAAAATTCCTAACTTTATTCTGTAATCCATAGGTTGCATTATCAAAGCACGTCTCGCCTACCTCTATATCGTTCTCTGCGCTGTCTCATATTGCTGCCAATATGAGAGCTTCAGTAGAGAATGTGTGATCAACAAACGGTATGAGAGTAGATATGGATTTTTTTTTTCAACCGAGTTGATATTTAAACAATTTCCTCTCTTCATCTCCCCGTTATTCATGAGCTGATCTGCTATCTGTATAATCATCTACTTGATTTTGCCAAATGGGAGATATTCTGTCATTCGTTGGAGGTTATCTAGCAAGCTTAGCAACTTTGGTCATTTGTCTTTTGTTTGACTACCGTTACTAAGTTTGTATGATTCGACAATGCTATGGCCTATTCGGGGTGCGTCCTGAGCGCGTTTCTGTGTCGAGATAGCCTAGGACTACTGCTGAAATGCGCTGAATTAATTGAGGAACATGATAATGCTCTGAATTTATAAACGGCCTGTTTCTCAATTCACAACCATGTCATTGGCGATCAAAGTTACTCTATCATTACTAAATATCAGTTTTACTTGCTGTGAAATCTTTACCTAGTGGTGCAGCCAGACTGCAATGTGGCACAGCGACAATCTTATTTTGGAAGAACCCTGAGTAACCATATCATTGGTTTAAATGCTTTAAATGGACACTTCCGATTTTTGCAGTATTTTTTTGCGGTAGTGCACTACATAGGGAATAGGGTGCCACTTGAGACAGAACCAGAGTGCATGGTGAGAGCAGTCAGTGAGAGGCTAGTAGTGTAGTGAGGTAGCATGCAGCAGCTCTCTAGCTGACTTTGAATGGGGTCAAGGCATTCTGTATTATATGCTTCCTCAAGATCTCTAGCAGCCCTGCACCTTCCATTAGCTGGAGAAGACATTGTGTCCGTCCGTCCGTCCGTCGGCAGTCTGAATACTGCTGATCCATGCTGATAACTCTGTTGTGGGATTATCACTGTTTAGCGTCAGCCATCTGTTACTCTGGGTTGGCAGATAATGAGACCGACGACACACCAACACAGATACACACCGACCAACTTAGCTGCACACACACACACACACACACAGTTGCAGGGAGCACAGACATGGCATTTCCCACCGTAACCACCAGACCTAATGATCTCATGGCATTTCAGTGATCAGTGGCATTTGGAGGTGTGTGGGTTTTGCAACTTGTTTTCATTAAGAAAAAGATGGGTCTGTTTTATAAGCACATCAAATTGTCTGAAGGAAGGGGCATATCTTGTTATTTGCGGCATGACATGCACAACAGGCAGGTAGCTGCACTGTGTGAAGGGTGATATCTGCAGAACGTGACTTTGATTCAAGCAGAGCCATTTCTCTTATAAATCCTCTCCTGTACATTATAATGGCTTCTATGGGATCTGCGGCCTGCTGTTAGGGATGTGTGCATTGTGTGTACTGCCACGTTTCACATGCTGTCAGGGGCTCAAGATGAGTTGCACATGCACACTGCAAAGTCAAATTAATGTAGCTGCTCACATGGAGGTTCTATAGCACCTGGAATACCAGCGCCACTGTGCCATGCACGTTAATTACCTATAAAATCAAGCTAAACCCAGTTCTAATTTATGATCATTAAGACAGGATTGGCCTCCTAAATCCAGAAAATACTTGATTTAATTTAGGTGATTATAGTCTCTGCCGTCGTCTCATTCATGTTTCGCTTTCAATTTCCTCAAATGTACGTTTAGTAAGTAATGGGGTTTGAGGGATTGTTTAAGGGAACACCTGTTTTTCTGATTATTTCTGTAGACAGTTTGTCTGTTATTGACAGAGAGAGGCCCCAGAGAAACACGTCCGTTGTCTTGTGCAGCAGAAATGAATTGCCCAAGAGGAAATCATTTCTGTAACATTTCCCAATAGAAGGGAGAAGTTGGCAGACATCAAGGAAATATTAAATTGTGTGTGTGAAATGTGTGAGTCACACTTGACTTCTATTTAAATCTAATCTAGTATCTAATTCAGAATCATTTCATATTTGATTTGATTTGGATTATTTAACCTACCTTCTGCCCAGTTATATTAAATGTAGGCTATATTTGTTGGTTTGTTCAATCTTCATGCAAATGAGAATAAATTATCCTCCCGTAAAGAATAGGCTAGATTGTTTCTTTATGATGATAGCTTTTTAAAGAGTGCTATTAGAATTATAAAGTCACCTCTGTCCAGTAGAAATTAAAAGGGTTTTGATTCGACTACGGACACACACACTCTACACGCAAGCACACACACACACTGCAGCATGGCCTTTTCAGTGGCGCACGGCTGCAGCTTTCATGTCATTTGCGTCGTCTCCTCAGTGTTGTCAGTGTGGTGGCGAGGAGGGACGTTACTTGATATTCAGCGGATAGCTTTGTCTCCCAGATGTATTCACCAGCAGGCCTAGCTGCCTCCGCGGCAGAGGACAGTCACCAGGGAGATTTAGAAATAGTTTATTTATGTCTAATGATACAATAACGATGATGCCAGCGCTGTAAAACTGGATTTTGGTCTTTTGTGAAACACAACAAAGAGAAGTGGCATAAATAATGGAAAAGCTGGGAGAAATCATGAAAGACTACTTCTAAAGAATTGGTCTGTCTATGTCTTCATTGGGATGATGGGCAGAGCTACTGTGTTCTGTGTCAACAGAGAGATGGCTTAGTGATAGCTCTCTGCAAATCTACCCATAGAGTCACCGTCAGTGTTTTAACTGTACATTTAAGAGGAACATCTGCTGCATTGTAAGCTGGGACTGATTTCAATGATTCCTTGAAAACTGTCCATGTTAAAGCGTTAATATTCTCATTAGCGATCAAGTCTTGAGTGGCACCAGTTTGACATCTTATATAAAACACTCCTGTAAACCCAAGAGGATCCTCTGTCTGTCTGTCTGTCTGTCTGTCTGTGTCCATAATATGTGATCAAATACTTGTCCTTATTTTCCCTGTTGCCTCAGTGAAAGCTCTCTGTGGGTTTGTTTAGGAGATTCTCTGGCCAGTGGCCTTAGCTAACCGGAGATATTGTTGAGGGGGTAATTAACATGTGAGAGGGGGAGAGGCTCAGTGGGGGGTGTGGTGGGAGTGTTTGGTTTTTTTCCTCCTCTTTTCTTCCCCTGCCTTTTGTAAGTGTGTTGATTGGATTGTGTTTGACAGATATGGAGTCTGGAGAGCGGCTGGCCTCCCCATCGTCAGCCCCGTCCTCCCTGCACATCGCCTCCTCCACTGTCTCTTCTGTCGGCTCCTCACCTGCCCCTGCCTCGGCCAAGACATCCTCCTCCAAGTGCAGCCTCACCCCCAGCCGTGCCGTCCTGGGCTCCCCTCTCACCACCTGTGGTACGTACACACACACACACACACTGATGCACAGATTAATCACGTTACATGCAAACACATGGGCTGTATTCACCTTTAACACATCATATTTCATTATTCTCCAACTTCAAATTAAACAAGAAAAGAGCATTCCTGAGTGTTAATTATGAGGGTTCATTAAGATAAAGAAAGCACCGTCTTCTCACACTTCATTTTCTGATAGTTTGTGTAGAAATTAAAACGCTTTTGCATTAATGGATAACAACAATAAAAAATCCTCTCTGTGTAAGACGTCGCGCACCCGCTTGGATGTTTCTTGACAACCTTTAGCACCAGTTTAGCCCGTTGTGATTTGACGGGTCTGTCAGCCAAATAGAGACTGCTGTGGCCGCTGCTGCCTCGAATATCCTCTGTTTTCTCTGAATACTAATTGTGGTCAAAGCCATAATGTGGCGAGAAGCGATGATGCATAAACTGTCAGATTACCCTGACCAGAAAATAACATGCAAATTTATCATCTGTGATTTTTCTCCCTCTTCTTTCATAATTAAAAAAGAAAGACTTTTTTTTATTTTTTTTTCATGCTGTTACAATGAAGAAGCCATTAGACATTTTGCTCATACATTATACATTTCTATCCCCCTACACACCAACCAAACGTGCTCAGAGATTTCTCTAGATAAGCTATTTTGGACAGAGAGCTGGAATTTAAATGCAGAAAGCACAGCACCTCTGAAGTCACGTTGCGGTTATGAGAATAAAGCAAATTTTAAGAGATTTCTCACCCCCCCCCCCGGTGGAAAGCAAAGTAAAGATATTACATCTCCTGTGTTAGTTACACTCTTTCTAAGTGATTTAATTACACATGCATGCTATACTTATGGTTATTAATTCATGAATTTACACTTGTCTCACGCATTACTTTTCATGTTTGCAAATGCATTTTATAATGCAATTTTCAGATACTAATTCTCAATCGGCTTTGGATATTACTAACCTTTTTAGGTTGAAATGGGGGAAATAAGTTTAATTTCACAGTGCTTTGAATCGATAATGGATTGGAAAATTGTCTTTAAGCTGATACAATGTTCAACCGAAAGGGCTTGATTGAAATCTGAAATAAAAAGTGCTCCTTTATCTGGAAGTGAAATGGATGATAAGACGAGGAGTAATTGATGCAGTTCTTTTGCTGTCACAGATGCAATGAAAAAGTATACGTTGGTTGATTTGAACTGACGAGCGTGAAACTCACTTCATATTTTATTTTCATGGCAAACTTGTGTAGGCCTAACTAACTTATCTCCACATAATTTAGACCTACATCAGTTTCTATCTAACAATACCAATACCAAGATGTCAGGGAATTATAAGAATTACATGCAGATAATCTAGACCTGACATTGGCCTTTATAGTTACCATTTATCCCATAACACTTATTTGCATTCTTGTATAAAAAGTGTTTAGTGTGTGTGTGAGTGTGAATGTTGTTTTGAAAATGGGAAAGCTGAAATCACATGCTGTAAATTGTAAGCAAGCTGCTTGGAAGAGCTAGTGCACAGGGTGGGTTTATAGACCAGTCACAAACCCAGACCATAAATCCTTCAATATAGATTGAAGGAGAATGCATAAAGTGAGATGGGGAATCAGTAATGGATCATTACAGAGACCCCCACTTTATATCCTGGTAAGATTTTTACAGCAATATCTTTTTGGTCATTTAATATGAATTCCCAAGTTCAAGAACATTGGGAAACGGCAGCACTCCACAATGTTTTTGGGCAATTTCAAGCAAGTATTGCAAAGCAGCCATGGAATTAGCCATGGAATTAGGCCAACTATATTTGACTATAAAAAATTTAGCCTTATAAACTTAATCAATTTGCCATTGTACCAAGTGAAAATAAACAAACTAATCACTCCAGATTTTTCTTTTAATTATTATAAATTGACTTGAAATTCGATTTTAGGACGTAAGTTGACAGTTTTATTTCTTTGGGGGATTTAGTAATGTTATGAGGAAATGTGTTCAGTCATCTTTTTTAATTATGCCAATCACCTGGCTGGCACATGGTACTGCCTGTTAGAACAGCAGGTACAAGCTTCTCTGCACGTCTGTGCTGCTAATTGAGTTTCCATTAAATATGGTCCTTCAGTACTCTAGTCTATCTGACTGTGAGAGAGGACAACATGCAGGGTTCCTTGCCAACATAGACATAGACTGTTGTGAATATTAAAGTAATTAAATAGTTGTATTTATCTAGGAAAGTCCACTCAATAATCTCTTGTGGACAGACTACCTAAACATAACTAGTACTGTAGATCTGTCGGCATGCTATAGGATGCGTGAGGTAACGAGCAGCATTAGTTCCGGGTCATGACTTTTTGTCACTGGTTAGTTGGACTTATCAGTATTAGGCGAAGGTGTTGCTTAAACTGCTTCGCTTCGACAGATGAGGCAAGCCAAATTGAACTATGCATGAGCGCACCAGCTGTTCCGGACTACTGTGAGATCGCGCTCTCCGTAGCCAATGTGAGTCCCCTCCTGTACTCCCTGTTCACCAACAACTGAGTGGCCGCGCACGACTCCAACACCATCATTAAGTTTGCAGACGACACGATGGTGGTAGGCCTGATCACCGACGCGATGAGAGAGCCTACAGAGAGGTCGTCAGAGACCTGGCAGTGAGGTGCCAGGACAAAAACCTCTCCCTCAACGTCAGCAAGACAAAGGAGCTGATCGTGGACTACAGGAAAGGGTGTGCCGAGCACGGCCCCATCCACATCGACCGGGCTGCTGTGGAACTAGTCGAGAGCTTCAAGTTCCTTGGTGTCCACATCACTAAGGAACTATCATGGTCCACACATCAACACAGTCGTGAAGAAGGCACGACAACGCCTCTTCCCCCTCAAGAGGCTGAAAATATTTGGCATGGGCCCTCAGATCCTCAAAAAGTTATACAGCTGCACCATTGAGCATATTGACTGGCTGCATCACCACTGGGTATGGCAACAGGACCCTAAACAGCTTCTACCCCCAAGTTATAAGACTGCTTTGGCTAGCAGTTTCCTTTTGCAAGGGTGGATGCCTTGGCAAACCGGGAATCTCAATTTCTAACACACCTCCCCCCAAACCTAATCGAGCAGTTGACGAAATTACGCAAGGTTTAGTTCTGGGTTAACTGAGATTTCCCACTAAGTAACAATTTACACTAATTTCCCAGGAGTCCTGGGAAGTAGTGATCGGAGAGAAACAATGTGGTGTCCAAATACCCATACTAGCTACTGCATACTCATTTCGGCATTTGAGCTACTAGAATTCACTTGTCTTTTCCAACTCGTGTTTGACAACAGCTGATAATCAAATTGACGTGCTGTACCAAAATGAATGAATGGCGGGGGTCAACGCAATTGCGCATCAGATGCATTCGGAGTACTATTTTAGAAATTTCACATACTATAAAACATAATTTGTTGGCATACTATTTAGTACGCTAGTACGGGTATTCGGACACGGCCACTCTAATGCTCCAAAATTCCCCATTCGCAATGATGCACTCTAAACACAAAATCTCCTACGATCAATGTTCCCTCTAAATCGCGCACTTCTTCCAGGACTGCGGCACAGAAGAAATGCCATGCTGCGCAGACACACAAGATATTGAATTTCACTTAGTTCGCCCCATTAGTTTGCACTACATAAATAAACGTTTTTTTGTGAAAAATAAGCCAGTAGGCAGAGTGGTAGCCTACATTGTCTAATTCTCTGTATGGGAATAATAATAACTTTTATTTTATAAAATGGTTTCTTGCATCATACAACACAACACAATACAATGCCATTTACAGTCACCTATTTGGCCCATGGTGTTACAGACCAAGTAACAAGTAATTAATGTAAAACCCAAACGTTTTTAAAGGTCTCATGCAATGTAGGCCTGCATTGAACACTACATATAGGCTACTGTAGGCTATATCATAGAAATCAAAAGCTATTTCCATGTGAAAATGTTATGGAATTTGCTCCATTGGTTTTGTTGGTAGGCCTACATTCTGCTCAAATAGCCACATTGGCTACTGTCTAAAACTATAAGGGTACAGCCTCAGTGTTCACTGTAAACGCACGCCGGAAGTTGCACAGAATTCTCACAATGTTCAAGTTTCCGCTCACAAGACCTACAATTTGCTCAGTGCCCCAAAAATGTTTAGGGAACATTGCCTATAATATCTCTGTTTTGTCAGCCTTCAGAGAGTACCGGTAGTGGAGAACCAGGAGTGATCTGTTAGTTGCATCTGTTAGGTGCAGGAGGAGGATCCCTGGGATTGCATTATCAGCTGTTCAAATGTCCTGCGCCAATTTCAACATACAGAAAAAAAAAAAACATGAAATGAACATCCTTGTAAATACCTTGTATTTCCCCCCCCCACCAAACCAAATGCAGTTTTACTTTCATTTAACAAAATGATTCTGCAAAATGTTAATGATGCAATTTTGTTGATGTTGCAATAGATGCGTCTGCCTTTATAATCGTATTCAAACAAGAGCAATAGCACCAGGCGCTTTACAAATGCATGATGATCTCTCTCTGAATAGAATCCGAACAGCCTCCCACAACCATGTCTCATATTTGCAAAAGCATGTTTGAACAGATCAAGCAGAATCCGTGGGAGTCTTTTTCCTTTACACCCACTAACCAGCGTCTTTATTGATAATGCATAAAACATGATCTCTTCCCAACCAGAGGATGTTGTAACAGATCCTTAAGGAGACTTTATTGCGATATTAAACATTAACAGTCATACGGATGAATTATTTAGCTGTGGGATTTTAGCTACATGGTTTATGTATCTAAATTCATACAGACGCTTCATTTAGACGTTTCCTCCTTTTCCAGGACACTTGTTCCGGGCGGCGGGCGATCAACATTTCAACATGTCTACAGTCTCAAGTGCCTTTCCCGTCATCAACCACCCAGCATTTGGTCTGTACACTACCAGCTCAGGGCGCTCAGAGTTTGGAGGCCTGGGCTCCCTGGGGGTGTCTGCTGCCTTGGCTGCTCACTCCCAGCTAGGAGCCTTTCCAGGTAGGAGAGCCTTGACTACAATCCATTATAAACTAGATGCACTATTATTGGTTTATATCTAGTAATGAATAGTACAAGCTATAAATGCATCAGTATCTCACAGTGAATAACATATTGGCACCCTAGTCCCTATATAGTGCACTACTTTTGAGCAGACCATATGTAATGTACTACTTTTGCCCAGGGACCATAGGGCTCTGGTCAAAGGTAGTGCACTATAAAGGGAATAGAGTGTCATTTGGGACACAAACACAAACACAATCATTTGATCAGTTCATTCTGCCTTCTGAGAGTTCCCAGAATGTGTTGTTATTAGGCCCAGCCAACTCCCACAGAGAGCCCAGCTAGCATGCATCACCTTTATGGTATCGTCCATCAGTTCAATAGGCAGCATTCAGGACATGACGTTTATAGATTGGGAAGGTTCACAGCACCACCTTGACCTCTGAGAAAACAAGATTGGACCTATCACACTTTTCGAGCTAAATGTTTTTTGTGTTACATTCTTTTTTTTTATATCACACTCAGAGGAAAATGGTGTTGGTTAGCGTCCAGGAACTGTATACAGTATCCGGAGCATGTGAATATGAAATGTACCTTTTAGACATTGTGACGTTCATAACAAGAATCACAAATGAATCAGGAGTATGTAGTCAACTTCATCAAGCACGAAGGGCTTATTAAGAAAGGCTCATCCTTTGTTTAAAAATGGCCTTTTTGCCTTTATCCAGATTACAACTTCTCATTTCCGACTAATTGAAAATACAATTTTGTTTAAAGTATCGCCTTTTCTTAAACAAGCCATACAAAGTTGGTTACAATTTCATTTTTATCCTCCAGAAAAGATAGAACAAATATTACAACAAATGTTATGGTTAAACTCAAATGTACTAATTAATTTAAAAAAACATTCTTTATGGATATTTTTTTTTTTTATGTGTATTATATTTATTAATGATATTATGAATAGAAACGATGGAGTTATGTCACATATGCAGCTATCGAAAATATATGGGAATGTCTGCTCAATCCAAACTTACAACCAACTGATTGCAGCATTACCACAAAATTGGAGGAGGCAAGTGGAAAAGGGAGAAGGTAGGGAACTTGTTTGCCTGCCATGTATTAAAGATACAAATTGGCTGAAAGGAATTGGCATAAATAGACAAATATACCAGTTTCAACCATACAGGTAGCAAAATAAATGGGAAGAGATTTTCGATGTACCGATTCCATGGCACATGGTTTATGAACTGGTACAAAAAACAACACTTGATTCAACACTTCAAGTTTTTCTATTTAAATTATTATTTAAAATTCTTGCCACCAACAGAATGTTGTATGCCCCATATATATATATATTTGTCCTCTGAAAAAAACTAACATTTTGAATTGCTTTTGCCATTTTAAAGGGAAAGGGAGAAAGTTCCTGCGAGACTGTTTTTTCAGCTGTGAAATATCCAGCATGTATGAGCCTCAAATGTGGAGCTATCCTCTGGGATTTACAATTCTCAACATGTTTACAATTAAATGGGCTGAAATCAGGTGAGCCAGTGGAATGCACTGGTCATCTGCTGAGATCTGTTCAAAGAGAAACGGAAAGATTGAACAGCCGAAACCCTGGCTGTCTGAAACAGTGTGTCATCACTTAGATGCATAACAGTGAAATCACTGGCATGGATTCTCATGAATTCTCTCTCCTCTCCCTCTACACCCAAGAATGGTGGCGGGCAGCTGAGGCTCAGGGGCGTGGAGCTGCAGCCTTCTTTCCCCATCTCCTGGGGCTCCCGCCCATGTTCCTACCCCAACTCCAGCAGAGCCACGACCCCAGCCCCTTCCAGCCCCGCACCCCCAGCAAGAACGGACGAGCCACTGCCAAAGGTAGGCAGACAAAGACAGACAGGCGCACGCACGCACACACACACACACACACACACACACACACACACTCTTGCCAGATGTTTTCCCTACTCTGCAAGCAATTTAATGAAGCAAGGAACATTTCTGCATAAAAGAGAATGATGTCCTTATGGGCACAGGTACAACATCAAATATGTTTAATTGACCCTGGAGGCAATACGAAGACATGTAAATGCATAAATCAGTTTGTAAGCAGGTGCCGGGTGTCTCACCAGTGAATATGTTAACCGGGAGATCCTCTTGCTAATATAATGAGATTTTTCCTATTAGTAAGTGCTTTGGCAAGTTCTGATAACTCATCATTTTAGAGAACTGTCTTTCACCTTGTTTTCCTCTTCATGCTCACTGTACTAAAATGGTTGTTCCTGATTCATAGTTGTGGTATCTAACTGTGTTTCCTCATGGTCTAAGGAGTGAATGAAGCTGTGAATGGCAGCAGTATCTCCACTGTGTCTGAGAGCAGCTTCAGCACAACCACCACTACGTTCTCAACACAGGGGAACACGGAGAAACAGAAAGCCACCAACGGAAGCGTCAGAAGCCGCAAGAGCCACCAGGACATGACCCAAGTGAAGGAGAAGAGCGTTCAGAAAACTAAAGAGAAGGTTAGTAGGATCACCAAACACATATCTGGCAACTAATAAAATGGCTTACCCAGGAAAAACTAGTCCAAAAAGGACTAGTTTGTGGTAAACATATCTGGAAACGTTAATGTCCCACAAGGATGGATGCGATCTAGACAAACATTGACATCTGAGATGTGTGCTGTTTGCTATGGTATTCTTTTACCCTATTGACTGGAATGACTCCATCACTGTTCCCTGTTATAGAAACTCAGCAAGAAACCAGTGGAGGCGTCCAGCAACAGTGACAGCGAATCAGGGTCTTCCTCGGATATCTCCAGCGATGGGGTGAACAGCAGTGACTCAGACGACCTAGACGAGGAGGATGATGATGATGAAGATCAGAGCAACGACAGCGATGATTCTGACTCTGAGAAGGAGAGCCGTGTAATGAGGAAGATTAAGGTGTGTTTCAGATTTCAGGCGCTTGTCTAGTTTAACTGTCCGGGTCGAATTGTTAGAACTCAGTAGCCATATATCTGGACTCATGCATACACTATTTTAACATGACATGTCTATGGTTTGTCTATGGTTTGTCTTTTGAAAATGTTATACTTTCCTCTTTGTTCCAAGCACACTGTGATGCTCTCAATGAATGTTAATCTCAGTTAAATGTCAAGGGCAGCTCCACTGGTGGGTGGCGCACTGGGCGCCCAACCGCGTTGCCCGTCAGGGCTGCCATTGTGGGCTGGGTTGAGTCAGAGCTGACATGGAACTGTCCTCCCCCTCCTCTCTCCTCCACCTCCTCTTCTCACTCTCAGAGCCTGACACAGACCACTGCCAACAGCAAGAAGAAGAGACCCCGCGCTGCTGAAGGCGAGAAGGCGAGGGATGCTCAGGACAGCCGGAGTGGTCTGCTTCAGAAACATCCAGACAAGGCCTTTCTCCATTCCCTCCACTACCCGCTCCAACCCTCACTCCAGCCCCCAGCGCTGTCCCAGTCCACGTCCCTAGTCTTCCAGAGCTACAGGAGCAGAGAAGAAGAAATCAAGCAGCACACCAGTGTGATCCAGGCTACGGGGCTGGCCAGTACTAAACCCTTGGCTCTGGTCAAACCACGCAGGGAGGCCTCATCCTCTCCTCAACCCACCAGACCCTTCTCCCTCTCTTCATCTCCCAAGCCCATCTCCCTCTGCTCCTCCCCCAAGCCCTTGTCTCTCTCCTCCTCACCCAAGCCTCCCTCTCTGGCTTCGTCCCCCAAACCACCCACCCTATCGCCCTCACACAAACCCAAATCTCAGACGGGCTCCCCCAAACCCCCCACCCTGTCTGACAGTATGAAGTCGGGAAGCAGAAACTTCCTGGATGAAACCTTGTTACACATCAACAACTTTAAATTGAAACAGGTGAGTCTTGCTGTATGCAAATGATTTGCCTTTTCATTGTTTTGTACATGTGTGTAATGGTCTGTTTTCCACTCATTAAAAGAAGACTATTCGATTTAAGTCTTTCTCCAAAGTAATATTGATAACAAACTTTTTTTTACCAAGAATTTCGGATATGGATATGTAGTATCTCCCATTTCTTCTTGACTATCATTGTTTCTGATTTGCAAAAGGTCAGCTTCCTCTCTACAGAAAATTAAATGTCTAAGCACTGTTATCAGCAGTTGGATTGCGTTTCATGCCGGCTCCCCCTGTACATGACCGAAAGTGACAATGAAGTTAGTTAGCTTTATTGGAAATACTTCACTAAAGCTGACACGCAATTAACTCAGTAATGCTTTAGGAAGCCCGTTGTTATCAAAAGGGAAAAATCTGCCTTTTTCCAAGGATTCAATTATTATTGTTAATCTGAACAGTGGTGATAGCATGTCAATCTATAACAAGACCTTTGGAACGGGATTTTAGTACAGCCGGAGTTTAGTAGAGGTATCTCCAAAAAGGAAGTTGATTGCTAAGCCTAGAAAACGGCACTAAACAGAAAAAATTGCCAAAGATTGTGCCGAACAGTTTTTTAATTATTTGTGTACCTTGTTCGACACCGACTTGTTTTAATATACTTTAATGGGAGAGACCCTCTTCTTCATTGTCATTCTCACTGAGCAATTACAAGTGCATTTCTTATTATTACATTTTCCATTCACAATCTGCATTAATGCAAATGACTGACAGCTCGTATAATTACTTCCATTCTCTTCTTCCCCTCTTCCCTCTCTCCTTTAGCCCTTCCTCTCCCAGGAGCACTTCAAACAGGCCTTCCCTCTGCCACTGATGCATCAGGACCTGTTCAAGAGCCAGAAGAAAAAGAAAATGGCCGCCTCATCATCCTCCTCCTCATTAGCACCGCCCAAACTGTCTTCAGAGACCCCGAGCAGTCACGGGCTCCCTTCTCCACACACCAACCACTCCAACCTGTTCCTGGCCTCCTCCCTCCTGGGCCCCCACCCCAATGGGGTGATCCACAGCACGGTGCAGGAGGCCCCCTTGGCCCTCATCACCAAGCCTCGCAGCAGCAGTCAGAGCAGGAGCACCATCAACAATCCTCTCCTGGCTGCCACCAGCCCACCCTTCTCTATGCCTGTCAACCTGAGCACTGGACACAAGGAGCACAGCTCTGGAGCCCTAGGCTGGGCCTCTACCTCACCGGGCCTGGCCCACAGAGATGGGAAGAGCAAGGCCCAGCATAAGGCTCTCCACACGGGGAAGGGTGTCTCCCAGTCCCAGACCCACCTGGTGCAGTCCCTGGTGGAATTGTTCCGGGACACAGAGTCGGACATTCCCAGCAGTAAGGACTCCGACGACTCCGTAGAGGATGAGGACGATGAACATGATGATGACGACGAAGATGATGACGACGATGAGGAGGATTCTGACGACAGCCTATCAGGTTAGTCAGTTCAGCACGTTAATGTGATGCACTTCTGAAACAGCGCTTACATCTGGTATGACTTTAAATGCTTCATCGCCACTTTAGATACAGATTCAGCAGATACTTTAAAGAGGTTCCTTCAAGAGGCCTGTGATTATCAGTGTGGTTGAATGTGAACTGAATGTTAATTGGAGAATGACTTATCAAGTCCTCCACTCCCACTGGTGTCCCCTGCAGAGTCTGAGAGTAATCTGGAGAGCGACTCGGACTGCTCTGAGGACGACGTGAAGGACCGCGACGAGACCACCACGGACACGGAGGCAGAGAGGACCCCTCTGAAGCGCACCAAAGGCTCCTCTTCTCTACTCAACACCACCTCCTCCAGCCTCTCAGCCAGCTGCTCCCCTCTCAACCTCCAGGTCATCAAGGCATCCAGTGGACTGCCCACCCCAGCCATAGTGACCAGCTCTGGGGCCTTGGCCTACCACAGCACCCCCTCTTCCTCATACACTCTCTGCTCCACTCCACCAGGTACCAATGGAACTCTCAGCTCATCTTTGCTCTCTAACCCATGGCTCTCCAATCCTGTTCCTGGAGAGCTACCCTCCTGTAGGTTTTCGTTCCAACCCCAGTTGTAACTAACCTGATTCAGCTTATCAACCAGCTAATTATTAGAATCGGGTGCGCTAGATTAGGGTTGAAGCGCAAACCTACAGGACGGTATCTGTCCAGGAACAGGGTTGGAGAGCCCTGCTAAAACCAGTGCACTACTCTCATGGCTGCGTCCCAAATGGCACCCTATTCCCTATATAGTGCTATTTGGGACATGGTGGTGGGCCTTGAGGCTGTTTGTTGGCAGTCCAGACTGTTATCTCCTTCTTCCATTTGCTTAGTCAGATCACTCAGTTCAGTCCAGCAGGAAAACATTGTTCAGCGAGTCTCTCGATGCAAAATGACGTCTCTGGTCAAAAGTGTTTGTGTCATTGTTTTGATGACCCAGAGCAGGCCCTTTGAGTCTATTGATTACCCTGGCTGGCATATGTTTAACCTGTTAGCAGCTGAAGCACTTGGCTGGCTCAGACCTCATGATTACTGCAGTCTGAGTCTCTTTTTCCTAATAGCTGCATGTTGGAATCTTTTTGTTGTTGTTGTAGTTCCACTCCCATATAATCATTCTTAGCTCTATTCCTTGATATCGGCTTTGACATGGTCAATTTGACAAGGTATTGTATTGCTAATCCTGTGTTGATGTGTCATTTCTAAAAGCAACAGTGGTTAAAAGGACCCTATGGTTTTGCCTGTTTCTTTGAATAAAACAACTGAACATAACAGGCTGAAATGTTCTTAAGGTACCCTTGTCTGGTGGGTGGAGTTTTCAAGCCATTGTTTTCCCCTGGGCAACTGAATTGACTAGGCCACCTCTGGCCAACGCGACAGGGTTTCTGCATTTGCTCAGGTCACAGTGGATCTGTCCGACCGTTCTAATGAGTCCACTCTTTCTCCCAGGAACAGGGAAGAGAAGGAGAGTGACAGATGAGAGAGAGCTGCGGACACCTCTAGAGTTTGGGTAAGATATGCACCATACATACATACATACACCACTCAGAATGTCACTGGAATGTGACAAATACAATTTGATTTGATAATGCATAGTGCATTTAATGTAAAAAAGTTTAATAATAATCTAACTGAAACCGAACCGACATCAAAAAGCACTAATCACTCAGCACTACCCACTGTACAGTACCTGCATCCTTATTCCCTATATAGTGCACTACTTTTGACCAGAGCCTCCATTTGGGACGTAGACATTTAGCTACCCTAGTACTATAATATGATGGTGTGGTGATTTCCTCTGTCCCTCAAACAGTATGGGTGGTGATGACTAAAAGGGTTTTAAAGGAGCCAAGTCATAGTGGATACATCCCAATGATCCCAATCAGTGAGGTTCCTTTTTCCAGAGCAGTGATGATACATCGTCAACAACAGTGGCTAGACGAAAAACAGTAAACAACACAAAATCCCTCCTTCCCTCCCTTCATCCTTCCCTCCCGCTATCCCTCCTCCATCCTTCCCACTCTCCCCTCCTCAAACTTTCCATCCCTCTCTCTTTCCCTCTATCCTTCCATCCCTTTTCTCTAACCCTCCCTCCCTCCCTCAGTTGGCCCCTCCAAAGCCCAGGCCTGACAGTAAGCAGAGTGGCCAGGAAATGAGGCGCTGCAGCAGTGATGGTCAGGGGTTAACCACATCCAGTCTCAACAGACACGCAACATTAGCAGCTCCAGCACCGTCCCACCGCCCCCCACAAACCCAGCAATGCTGCACTCAGATCAGGGTGTCTTTCATCTCCCACGGATGTTTCTCATCAGCAGGTTCAAAGAGGAAAGCGAGGCGACAAGCCTTATATATCAGTCCCCTGCTCTGCTCTGCTTAAGACCCAGGTTGCATCCCAAATGCCACCCTATTCCCTGTATAGTGCACTACTTTTGACCAGAGCCCTATGGGTTAGTGTACCATGTAGGGAATATGGTGCCATTTGGGACGCAATCCTCAGGCCGTTTCTGTTAGGAGTCCAGATGCACTGAGGGAAGTGTCGTGTGGTGTGGTGTTCCTCTTGGCAGCTGTCCATCCAGGAGAGTCTGATTACTGCTGGAGTCATACAGGGCTCACAGGGCAGCCAGGCCACTCAGTACAGAAGGCACAGCTGTAAACAGCTCATTTAGATCGCTGACCTCGTCAACATCAGGATCTAGCTGTCTGCTGAAGGATTGGCAGCTCGGAGAAGAGCGTGTAGCAATTCTAGCTGACTAAGTGTTGTGTAAAAGAAAAAAGATGGTGTAAGACTGTAGCACAAAACAACTTAAAGTTTCCACCCATGTACCTTGATATACAATATAGACAATACAATTCATACTGCACTTGTGTAGTCCCTCTACTTTGACTGCTTGAAACATTACAAAATGATACATGACTGCAATATATTTGTACTGCACTGTATCGCTCTGACCAATAGTGTGAATGGGATTGTGTTCCTGTACGTGAGTCACTTGTAACTTCCCTCCATCCTAGGTGGCAGAGAGAGACGCGTATCTGTAATGTGGCGGGCCGTCTGCAGGGAGATGTGGCGTACTACGCCCCGTGTGGGAAGAAGCTCCGGCAGTACCCCGACGTGATGAAGGTAAGATCATACCTCACAGGTCACTAGCATTGGCATTAGCATCCTCTCTTCTATATATCGCTCTCATATTAATCCTAATAGATTTGAAGCTAATGTTAATGATTTAGTTTTTTGAATTGTCTCCAGATTTTGATCAAGAAATACATAATTTACACCCAAACCAATAAAGTTGCTGTTATTAACTTAATCTTTGCCTTAACACTGATCTTTTGTCTCACCAAAGCCTCATTATGTTCTTCTTTGTAGTATCTGTCCAGAAATGGAATAAGTGACATCACACGCGATAATTTTAGCTTCAGTGCAAAAATAAGGGTTGGTGACTTCTATGAAGCCAGAGAAGGACCCCAGGTGACTGTCCTCTCTTTATTGACCGTTTTCTCCCTCCCACAGAGCAGAGTCATCCGTAGCCTAAAGTACTGTATATCATTGTGTTAATATTACATTCACATGAAAAGTTATATTGCTCTATTGTAATATGAAGGCCAGGTGCATATAGTTAAAGGGATAGTTCACTCAAAAACGCTATTTTAAGATGGAGCACTTTCAGTACATAGAAAATAATGTGATGATGATGTGTCTTTCAACATTTAACAACAATAACCAGTGAATAAGAAGAACTCCATGATGTCTAATTGATTCATACTTAAAGGCAGCAATCACATAGATATATGTATTTAAGCTTGACGTTCATATGTTTTGTCATGAGGGATGTGTGTTTATACTGTATCAAGTATAGTTATACCTCAGTGTAAGTAAATTGAAGGTTCTAACTGGCTGTCCCTCGTTCTTCTCTCCTGCCTATAAGGGATTGCAGTGGAGCTTGTTGACCGAGGAGGAGGTGATTCCTCGTATCCTGGCCATGAAGGGGAGGCGTGGGCATCCCCCTAACCCTGAGCACCAGAGGACAGGTGACGAGGGCCCCCGGTCCAGGCGCAGGAAGGGCCGACTTCCTAACGTTGGCGAGGCCGACTTCCCAGGCGCCACCGACGCCAAACTTCTACGCAAACTGGAAGCTCAAGGTGGGTTCAGTTCTCGCAAGCATCACTGAGGTACACTACGTGACCAAAAGTATGTGAACACCTGCTCGTCAAACATCTCATTCCATGGGCATTAATATGGAGTTGGTCCCCCTTTGCTGCTAGAACAGCCTACACTCTTCTGGGAAGGCTTTCCACTAGATGTTGGGACATTGCTGCAGGGACTTCCTTCCATTCAGCCACAAGAACATTAGTGAGGTCGGGCACTGATGTTGGGCGATTTGACCTGGCTAGCAGTCGGCGTTCCAATTCATCCCAAAGGTGTTCGATGGGGTTGAGGTCAGGGCTCTATGCATGCCAGTCAAGTTCTTTCACACCGATCTCGACAAACGATTTCTGTATGGACCTCGCTTTGTGCACAGGGGCATTGTCATGCTGAAACAGGAAAGGGCCTTCCTCAAACTATTGCCATAAAGTTGGAAGCACAGAATCGTCTAGAATGTCACTATGCTGTAGCGTTAAAGATGTCCCTTCACTGGAACTAAGGGGGCTAGCCAAAACCATGAAAAACAGCCCCAGACCATTAGCGTTTTCCTGGCATCCGCCAAACCCAGATTTGTCTGTCGGACTGCTCGATGGTGAAGCGGGAGTCATCATTCCAGAGAACGCATTTCCACTGCTCCAGAGTCCAATGGCGGTGAGCTTTACACCACTCCAGCCGACGCTTGGCATTGCGCATGGTGATCTTAGGCTTATGTGCGGCTGCTCAGCCATGGAAACCCATTTCATGAAGCTCCCAACGAACGGTTATTGTGCTGACGTTGCTTCCAGAGTTTGGAACTCTGTAGTTAGAGCTATGCCCTTCAGCATTCGGCAGTCACGTTCTGTGAGCTTGTGTGGCCTACCACTAAACGGCTGAGCCGTTGTTGCTCCTAGACGTTTCCACTTCACAATAACAGCACTTAGGTAGGTGAACTGTCGCTATTTTTAACCATTTAATGTGGCTGAAGGTACAAACATGGAGAGCAAATCAAGTGCACTATAGGCCTACCGCTGGCCAATCGAATGGCTCAGATTACCGTGTCTGCAGTAATGTAGCAGGCATAAAAAAAAGCTACAGCAAAGTTGATACTGTGAGATTTCAAAACGTTTAAAACTATGACTAGAGAGAGACTGTCAACGAATACAGCAAAGAACTGCTGTTTTTGAGTGAGTTCATGTTTAAGTTCTTACTCAGCACTGTCAACACTTTGTATTCAACACTTTTATAAGCCATAAAATGAGCGTTCTTCCTATTTCCAAGCACTGCAGCAGTAATGAATGAATAGGAAAGTGTATCGATAGGTTTGCGTTGTTATTATTAGCGGCTTGGGTCTTTTTTAATATCGAGGAATATTTCACTTTCTCTGTTCATAGGAGTAACAACATCAATTTGTGCATGAGGCAGAAGTAATGCGGTGCGACTCGAGTTTCGCCACCAGCTGGAAGACGGTGCCCCTTTTTGGTCAGTGTCCGTTGAGGAAAGGGAGAGCGGAGGGATGTTGAGAGGTAGACCCTCAGTCTGCCACTCTCTCCCGCCGCTGAGACTGACCATCAGATGCAGGCACCATCAGCCCAGTAAAATAAAAATAAAAAGCTAATTATTTAAATGTAGCTCACTCAGCTGTGCCTCACAAGTAATGCAACAACGGATATATTACCGGTGTGATCATATAGCCTACCTCAAATGTTGAAATATAATTTTTAAAAATGACCCCAACAACAATGCATTGGCAGGGCAATTCAAGCAAAGCCAGTATGTGGTGATAATGTACTGGGCCTATAGCTTACTGCACAAACCTCATTGCTACGGTACTGTTTAATTGGTAAATGTTGAATAGGCTTACGTTTTTTGAATAATGTTTAAATAAATCTGGGCAGTACATCTCGGCTTGCATTTTGACTCAGAGTTTTCCCTGTTAACACTATCAACCTTTCCCTTTACTGTGGCAATTGTGATAGAATCAACGCAATATTAGCCACTTTCAATGCAACATACCGAAACAAAACAAACTATGCAAGAGATTTTGTCGTAGGCAGAACGCATCGGAGTGTGATTCTATTGCATTGGCACGCACTACTCAGCCCGTACTCTACGCAGACCGGTGCAGCATAAACAGTCAGAGCTGCAGTAGGCCTATGTGCAAATAGACCATTGCCATATATGGATCTGTGCCATTTACTTTGAACTGGACTGTGTTTACAGCATGAGCGGTCGTGAGTAGATGTGCTTGTTTTGAGATCAAAGCGAGAGCTGCATGTAGCCACGTGTGCACATTTAGTTCATATCCTTTACTAGTTAGTGAGTTATTAACCCAGTTATAGATAATTTGTAGTGAGCAATATGGGGGGAGTGATTTGCTTCCTACAAGAGCACAAAACGTGTACATTTCTAGACATCTTTGAAAAGCGAGTCCAGTAAAGAGCTTTTTTTTGTCTTAAAGGGGTAGTGTTGTATTTTGAGACAGGCTTGAATAAGCTAAGTAGCCAATAAGCAGAGGGTAGCATGATTTGTCTGATTATCTGTATTAATGGGATGGGAATAATAATGAATTTTATTTTGTAAAGTGGTTTCTAGCGTCAAACAACACAACAACATTTTCAGTCACCTCCTTGTCTGAAGGACAAGGAGATAAACAGGTTAATGTCAAGCCCTGCATGTTTTTGTTTTTTTATCTCATGGAATGTAGGCCTACATTGAACACCACACATTGGCTGCTACTGTAGGCTGAATGATAGAACAGCTATTTCCATGTTAAAATGTTATGGGATGCATTTTCTCCATTGTTATTGATGGTAGGTCACTTTGGTAGGCCTCCATTATGATCAAATAGCCACAGTAGTCTACTTGGCCACTGTTAAAACTGTAATTTAAAGCCGGTACAGCCTCAGTGTTCACAGTAAATGCGCGCTGGAAGTTGCACAGAATTTTCACAACGTTCAAGTTTGCACCCAGCAGACCTGAAATTTGCTAAGTGCCCACATTGTTTTAGGGAACATTGGTGTCCACATCATTTTGTATGTACAGTGCATTCAGAAAGTATTCAGACCCCTTGACTTTTTCCACATTTTGTTAAGTTACAGCCTTATTGTAAAAGGAAAGGGAGAGCGGAGGGATGTTTTATATATATATATTTATATATATATATTATTTTTTTCTCATCAATCTACACACAATTCCCCATAATGACAAAGCAAAAATAGGTTTTTAGAATTTTTGACTGAAATATCAGATTTACATAAGTATTCAGACCCTTTACTCAGTACTTAGTTGAAGCACCTTTGGCAGCGATTACAGCCTCGAGTCTTCTTGGGTTTGACACTACAAACTTGGCACACCTGTATTTGGGGAGTTTCTCCCATTCTTCTCTGCAGATCCTCTCAAGCTCTGTCAGGTTGGATGGGGAGTGTCGCTGCACAGCTATTTTCAGGTCTCTCCAGAGATGTTCGATAGGGTTCAAGTCCGGGCTCTGGGTGGGCCCCTCAAGGAGATTCAGAGACTTGTCCCGAAGCCACTCCTGCGTTGTGTTGGCTGTGTGCTTAGGGTCATTGTCCTGTTTGGAAGGTGAACCTTCGCCCCAGTCTAATGTCCTCAGCGCTCTGGAGCAGGTTTTCATCAAGGATCTCTCTGTACTTTGCTCCGTTCATCTGTGTCTCGATCCTGACTAGTGTCCTAGTCCCTGCCGCTGAAAAACATCCCCACAGCATGATGCTGCCACCACCATGCTTCACTGTAGGGATGGTGCCAGGTTTCCTCCAGACTTGACGCTTGGCATTCAGGCCAAAGAGTTCAATCTTGGTTTCATCAGACCAGAGAGACCATCTTGTTTCTCATGTCATCTTGGAGAATGTCTGGGACAAACAGCAGAGAATTGAAATAGAGGCAATAGAAACCCCACAAGTGTGCACAGCTGTGATGAAGGTTCCTGGTGAGCAGATTCAACATGAGCTCAATAGAAAGGGACTGCAGCTCGCAGACTTTCCAGGAGATGACAATGATCCTGAACTCTCTGTCCTGATAGGTGCAGACTACTACTGGCAGATAGTATCAGGCTGAGTGGTGTGACTGACCTGGTTGGTTTAGAGAGCACCTTTGGATGGTCGGTGCAGGGACCAGTGTCCATGTCAAGTGTCGCCGAGGCAACATGCATGTTCATCCCACATGATGAAGACACACTAGTCTCCAAACAACTGCATGCATTCTGGGAGCTTGAGTCTCTGGGTATCACAAGCAAGAAAACACAGAACCCAGAGGAAAACGAGGCTCTACAGATGTTCGAGAGAACAACCACCTTCAAAGATGGACGATACCACGTGGAGTTGCCATGGAAATGAGAAATGCCAGAACTCAAAGACAACTATAGAATCGCCAAGAAACGGTTTGAAGGTCTGAAGAAAAGACTGTGACGTTGTACAGCAGATACAATGAAGTAGTAGAGGATATGGCAGAGGACGTGCCCAAGGACAACGCATCAAGCTCAGACGACGTGAAATACTACTTACCTCACCATGCAGTACTTCAAGAGGACAAGGTGACGACAAAACAGAGTGGTGTTTGATGCCTCGTCCCATGAAGATGGCAGTCCATCCCTCAATGACTGTTTACTCACAGGACCGAATCTGGATCTGCTCAGCATTCTGATAAAGTTCAGACTACATGAGATTGCATTCATGGCAGACATCAAGAAGGCTTTCTTGCAGATATCCCTAGCAGAGAGAGTCAGAGACGCCGTGAGATTCCTCTGGCTCACAGGCCCACCAAGGAGAGAAAATGAAGAGGAGCTGAGGATGAACAGAGTGGTATTTGGAGCTTCCCCAAGGCCATTCTTGCTCGCAGCTACAATCAGGAAGCACCTGAAACAATATGAAATAGAACAACCAGAAGTTGTAGAGACATTGAGTCACTCTATGTAGATGACTTCACTGCAAGTTCACGCGATGTTGAAGAGGCTTACTTTGTGACAACTGCAAAGTGAATGCTGTCGACTGCAGGCATGGACCTCTGCAAGTGGATGACCAACTCTCCTGAACTGGAAACAAAATGGGAGGCGAGCACGTCAACTGACCACCCGTTGGCACTAGAAACACAAGGAGTAGTGCTGAAAGTTTTAGGTTTTGTGTGGAGACCGGGAACAGATTACTTTGTTTGACCTCAGGCCGCTACTGAGCATTGTAAAGCAAAAGGTAAGCACAAAGAGAAGTGTCAGAGTGACCTGTCAGAGTGACCATCGTGTTCTTGGTAACCTCCCTGACCAAGGCCCTTCTCCCCCAATTGCTCAGTTTGGCCGGGCGGCCAGCTCTAGGAAGAGTCTTGGTGGTTCCAAACTTCTTCCATTTAAGAATGATGGAGGCCACTGTGTTCTTGGGGACCTTCAATGCTGCAGAAAGTTTTTGGTACCCTTCCTCAGATCTGTGCCTCGACACAATCCTGTCTCGGAGCTCTACGGACAATTACTTTGACCTCATGGCTTGGTCTTTGCTCTGACATGCACTGTCAACTGTATATAGACAGGTGTGTTCCTTTCCAAATCATGTCCAATCAATTGAATTTACCACAGGTGGACTCCAATCAAGTTGTAGAAACATCTCAAGGATGATCAATGGAAACAGGATGCACCTGAGCTCAATTTCAAGTCTCATAGCAAAAGGTCTGAATACTTATGTAAATAAGGTGTTTCTGTTTTTTTATTTTTAATAAATTTGCCAACATTTCTAAAAACCTATTTTCACTTTGTCATTTTGGGGTATTGTGTGTAGATTGAGGAACATTTTTATTTAATCCATTTTAGAATAAGGCTGTAACGTAACAAAATGTGGAAAAAGTAAAGGGGTCTAAATACTTTCCGAATGCACTGTATAGTGTATCTTTAAAGCTTCTGTAACCAATAAAAATCTCTCTTCTGTTGCAGAGGTAGCTCGACAAGCAGCCCAGATAAAAATGATAAAGAAACTTGAAAAGCAGGCCATGGCACTAGCAGCCAAGGAGGCCAGGAAACAACAAGGTACAGTAAGCTAGTGTTGTTGTTCTGTGAAAGCTGCTCTTGTGACAATGCCATCCTGTTCTCTACCATAACAGTTTTTCCAGTACAACCCTCACAGTACAACCGTAATCTCAATGTTTTCTTTCTTTCTCTCTGTTTCTCTTTCTGTCTCTGTCTTTCTTTGTTTTTCTCTCTCTTGCTTTCTCTCTCGCTTTCTCTCTCTCTCTCTCTCTCTCTTTTTCTCTCTCCCTCTCTCAGCAATCATGGCTGCTGAGGAGAAGCGGAAACAGAAGGAGCAAGTGAAGATTGTAAAGCAGCAGGTAGGGAGTTGCCTACAGCACGATCATTGTGTCATGTACAAAAGCTCACCACTCGGATGCATCTGTTCACAAGTTGTGTTTTTGATTGGACGGCTCCAAGGTGAAAAGATCCCAAGCAGAGTTAAATGCTTTGAAATCTTCTCTGAAGGGAAGATGCTAACCTTCAAGATGCTACATTCACTTAATCTTCATTAGGGTTACTAAATTCCGGGAACTTTCAATAAATTCTCTGGCTTTCCCCAAATCCCTGTTGGAGGTTTCCCGGAATCAGGTGAGAACAAGCAGGAAATCCAGAATCCTTCAACCAGGAATTCTGGAAAACCAGTGGGGGATTTATTGAAAATTCATGGAATTTTGCAACCCTAATCTCCATTAGAACTACGTATACAGGCCCCCTGTTCTAACATGCATGGCTGTAGATTGAATTCATTTTACCCCCCCCCCCCCACCAGGAGAAGATCAAGCGAATTCAGCAAATTCAAATGGAGAAGGAGCTCAGAGTGCAGCAGATTCTCGAGGTGAGTTATTGCAGAAACATTCCGAAACACTTCCTTTTTGCAGTTGGTAGGACTTTTTCTAAATCAACCAACGGCTATTTCAAAATTATGTGGTTGCACCTTTTCGGTTCTGTCTCTTGACTACATGTGACTAACGCTTAATTGGTTTTTCACAAAGTACCATTGAATATTAAAATCTCCTCAGACCGTGATGGGATTCGACACAAAATACCATCTCTCAGACAATAGTCGCTAACAGTTTAGCACAAGGAGGTGAAAAAACTATTTTCCATGAACAGCGCTAATAGAAGCTCCAAAGTGTTTTAGCATTACTAAATCAAATTTCAGTTGACATGGTTGGCAAGCCGCTCTTAACAGGATTCCTCTATGCTTGTAATTACATATTGAAATTTGGCTTAATTTATTCCGACTGGCTGCTGGTATTTTGTAACAACTACAACTAGTTTGTCTTTTTAGTGTTAATGGGAGGAAATAATTATCTCATTGCACAAGGTTGCAATATTTTATGCTTGACATTGCCAGTAAGTCCCTGCTGCAAGTGGGACTAGTCTCATTCAATATTATCCTCTCTCTCTCTGCTCTGAATTGAACAGTTCTATCTATGTTGCACATATGGCTATTTAATAGGGTGTTTACTGTTAGATAGTGTAGTCACTAGAACCAAAATATGTATTTTGCCCTGCATGTTTATTTGTGAAAATTGTCTTGATTTTAGTTAATCAAACAATGTTAGCCCTCCCACCTGACAGAAATTCAATATTTGCTTCTAGTAGGAACTAGTGATAAAAGCCTAATCTTACACGAGCATAAATGGATTTGTCTGTGTATTTCTGTACTGCCTATCGGCATATAGTACTGTCCATGTGCTGTTGAATGAAGTGTTGAATCTGTCGAGGTTGTTCTGTTGCATGACCTGTAGACCTGTTTTGCATGCGCAGACTAAAAGGAAAAGGAAGGAAGAAGCGGCAAATGCCAAAATAATGGAGGCTGAAAAACGAATCAAGGTTAGTTTAGATGTCCTGTTAAAATAATCAACCATTAATTTGTGGCCCACTCCACCTCCCACTGTTGCCTCAAGCCATACAACCCCTCTCCTGTCGATTCCCAATCTCCTACTTGCACCTCATTGCGTCATTTAGGTGAATGTAAAGCAATGCTCATCGCTCCAAGGGAATGCTTCTCTGTGTTTAGGGAAATCTCCTTGTCACGCAGAGCAGACCTTTTCCATGTTAATCAGTGTCATAAAGGACATTACATTCTGTCTCTGCTTCCTGCACGTCTTGAAAAAAGAAACTATGGCATTTCCATTTCACATTAGTTACAACCTGCCCGGGCTCTTTGCCTGTCTTTCAATCAGATTAGTGAGGGATTTGAACTTCCTGTGGAATGAAGTAGAGAAACCTTATCCGTTTGTGTCGGCTGCTTTTTTTAGATGATGGAAATGAGGGGTATGTTTGGATTGTAATGTCGTTTATCTTTTTCCCCTTAAAGGAGAAGGAGATGAGGAGGCAGCAAGCAGTCATTTTGAAGCACCAGGTATGTATCTCTCTCCTGCACCACATGATGCCTAAAGCCCATTTTCACTTTCAGTTCTACTGGAATCTTTTTGGAAAAGGGTTCTTTTTGATATAACACTTGACAAATTCCCTGTCCAATTCCCCATGTCGCTTTGTTAATTTCAGTTTTGATGACCCTCGCTTGTCACTCTTCTTGGGGTGGGGGGGTTCTTCTTATATGAACTTGGTTTTTAATGAGTGATTTCTGTTTCATAATACTTTGCCAACTCTTTCTCCCAGGAGTTGGAGAGGCATAGACTAGATATGGTATGGGTATGTTTATTCTTGCACATCTAACACCGCATCGTGATATTGGTTGTGATATGGTTGTCATAGCAATGCATAAAGTGTAGCACTGGCTGCCATCATACTACATTCTTCTGCATGGCTTTCGAGCAAAGTGCATTGCGTACGTACGTCTTGCGCTATTTGTTCTTGTGCAAGACAAAAAACGATATCTGCGCAAATAGACAAGAACTTCTTGACTCATTCAGATTACATTAAGGGGAGCAATGCACTCTATCATGGTCCTAAAGATGTGACATCCATTGCCTTGTTTTGTTGTCGAGTGAATGTAAGTGCTTGAAATCCAGGTGTAAAAGTCAATGTAGAGTATGTTGCAGTTGTCCATTTTACCACCTGACAAATCAGACCCGTCCATCGCCGGCTTTTCTCCTGCTTGTTGACATCAGTTTAAATCACCAACCTCACAGAAAAATGTTCATTCATCGTTTTGTTGATGTGTTTCTTGTTCCATATTTGAGATTTGATTTCTGCTTTTGTACACAAACCTACTTACCATAAGTTACAATAGGCTAAAGACAGGCAATGATAGCATTGCTTTAAACCCATGCCATACTAAATATAAATTAGGAGTGCCCTCAGTACATGCCTAAGATAAATTCCTTACTACAAGGCCTCAATCTCCAATTGAATCCATGAATGTATTTGTGAGAGGTAACTTGCTTTTCTGTAGTATTATCTTATTTGCATTCTGATATAAGAAGGTATTTTGCTTTGCTTTTCTCCAGTGAATAGAGAATGAAACTGTAGCAGCTTTTAGCTTAACTTTATAACACAGCATAATATGACATTGCCTGTTTAATTCTTAGATGCTGTTGTAGAATTAGCACTTCAGTTTGCTTATTGCCGGCATATTCAGACGCATTCAAGCCGACTCTAACTTCAAGCTTACACTTTGTGTTGACACTGCCCTCATACCTGATGCTTTGCCCTTTTAGATAGTTGGTTGTCATTATTTTATTGACCTCTGAACCTACGCTATAATGTTCACAACGATGGCCATACTTCTGTTTGTCGTCGTTTGTTTGTCCTACTATACTGTATGTGTCATACTAAGCTGTTGTTTGATGTCTATATGAAGTGGCCTGTCTGTGTTGAGCTGTGTTAAGTGTGGCTGTGTGTGCTCTGTCAGGAGAGGGAGAGGCGGAGGCAGCACATGATGCTGACGAAGACCATGGACGCCCGTAAGAAAGCGGAGGTGCGTGATTCACAACTCCTCCTCCTTGAAACTGTTACAGCAGGCTTCTGGCTATTGCCTCCTCTCCTCAGTTCCTCCTCCTCTTATTTTTTTAAAAACGATATGGCTTGTGAATAAAAGAGGGAATCGGGCCCCAAGCAATTTTCTGTGAAAGTGCGGCAATTTATAAGCAAGGAAGGCCTAGTGTTGGGCTGAATTGTGATGACATAATCCTTAACACGATTGTCTGCAACGGTGCATGCACTGTTAACTTGGTCTGTAATTTGGAACGTAGGAGCGGGAGCGCTTGAAGCAGGAGAAGAAGAATGAGAAACGGTTAAAAAAGGAGCGGAAATTGGAGCTTAGAAGACTGGAAATGGAAATTGCCAAGGAGCTGAAGAAGCCAAATGAAGACATGTGCTTAGCAGATCACAAGGTATTCACTATTCATAGGAGCTACTAGTGGAAATGTATAAAGGGAGAGCTATGAGCCTTCTATATCTATGGCTATGAGTGTGCCATCACTCATAGATTAGTTCTCCAACCGCATTTCTATTAGACGTTCTCTTTGATATCCAACCTAGAAATCGTTAATACTGGCCACATTTAATCACTGATCTGTTTCTTTGCCTGTTACCTATTTAATCAATATGATTAGAGTGTTTTTAAATGACACCAGTGCTTTATTGTCTAATGATAACATCTTCCATATTGGAATAAATGGAAGTGACCATGGTGCTTGCCTACGGAGATGTGAGGGGAACGGCACCTCCGTACCTTCAGGCTCTGATCAGTCCCTACACCCAAACGAGGGCATTGCGTTCATCCACCTCTGGCCTGCTGGCTCCCCTACCTCTGCGGAAGCATAGTTCCCGCTCAGCCCAGTCAAAACTGTTCGCTGCTCTGGCACCCCAATGGTGGAACAAGCTCCCTCACGACGCCAGGACAGCGGAGTCACTCACCACCTTCCGGAGACATTTGAAACCCCACCTCTTTAAGGAATAGGATAAAGGATAAAGTAGGATAAAGTAATCCTTCTACCCCAACCCCCCCAAAAAAAAAAAAAAAAAAAAAAACAACAACATTGTAAAGTGGTTATCCCACTGGCTATAAGGTGAATGCACCTATTTGTAAGTCGCTCTGGATAAGAGTGTCTGCTAAATGATGTAAATGTAAAGTGAAGTAAACACAGGTACAGGTTAGAGTACTGCCATCAAGTGGCTGCTCCTAGCACAACACTGACCAGAGGATTTCTGAGAGCTGCTTTCTCATGATTTCCACCAGACAGAGCATTGAGCCCCTGGATAACCAGTTCACAGATCACACATCACATCATCCCTGTCTCCATACGGCTCTCACTAAACCTCACTGCATACGGGTCAAGCTCAGTTTGTCCTACTTGAATCTGCAGGTAGAGAAGCTATCTCTCAAGATTTTGCTCTTACACTGCATTAGGAACCTTGAAATTATAACAAGTGCACAGCACACTACTGTAGTTACATGCTGTAGTAAGTTATTGTAGCAAGTATGTGTAGCTGAATGTCCTCCCTCCGTTCCCAGCCTCTCCCGGAGTTATCCCGTATTCCGGGCCTGGTTCTACCAGGAAGCAGCTTCTCTGACTGTCTGATGGTGATGCAGTTCCTGCGGAGCTTTGGGAAGGTGCTGGGCTTTGACGTGGACGCCCACATACCCAACCTGAGCGTGCTGCAGGAGGGCCTGCTCAACCTGGGAGACAGCATGGGACAGGTCCAGGACCTGCTGGTGCGCCTGCTCTCAGCTGTGGTGTGTGACCCTGGACTGCCCCCAGGACACCGGGTGAGGGACTTTACAGTTTAGAACTACACACATGTAAACCCACTCATCGCGCTCACACTCATCACACACTCATAATTACTAAAAGGCATACATACAATCTGATGAATGCTTGCAGCCACGTATATTCGCACTTTTCCACATGCTGACACACCCATACTATCAGCAGTTGTACAGTATATTCTGATCTGCCTTCATATAATGTACTGTATGCACTATCCACAGCTTAGAGGGCTGCACTCGCAGCACTGCAGAGCTAAAGACGAGATGCCCCTACTGTAATCAGAACACACAAGTGGGGCATTATCAATATCTCTGGCTCTGTGAGGCTAAATGAAGGGGCTTATCTGTTTTGGAGGGTATCAGTGTTTATAGCTCTTAATACAGCTTCCACAGTTATACCCCCACATGTAGAATTCATCCCCAAAGCATTTTCTCTCCATGCTAATCTACAGGGCTTAGTCACACTTTTATGTGGCTTTCCATTATTTCTTCAAGGAACCCAGTAGACTGTCGCCTATTATGGAGCCTCAGTCGACGTTGAGGGAAAATGTATCCCTGAAAAGAGAAGAATGTAGTCCCCTCTAACTGTCCTCCTCTGTGCTGTGGGCTGGTCTAGTGGTAGTGCTGCTGCCTCCGGACTACGTTATGCCCCTAAAGGCAGCGGTTCGATCCCCTGTTCCGCCACTCATTTTCTCTCCTGCATCCTTCTCCTCTATCTACATCTCTCTCCTAAACACGTCAATGAAACTTGAAAATGTCTTAAACAGTATATGGGTCACACTTCATTTGGTTAGTCCCATATAGATGCTCTACCGATGGTCATACTATCAACAAACTGTTTGTTGATAAGCAACTGCTTGCTAAGGTTACGGTTAGGTTTAGGATAAGGGTGAGGGTGATGGCTAGAGTTATGAACATCTTCTGAACATCTACAAACCATCTTCTTGGTACTATCCAAATAAAGTGTTACCAATATATGTCCCTCTCCGCCCCACCAGACGAAGACGGCCCTGGGGGACCACCTGAGTAACGTGGGCATCAATCGGGACAACGTGTCGGAGGTGCTGCAGATCTACATGGAGGCTCACAGTGGGGGGACGGAGCTGCAGACTGATCTGGGGGAGGTCACGGCCAGTCTGAAGACCAAGGCCTTCCAGGCCCACACGGCCACACAGAAGGCCTCGGTCCTGGCCTTCCTGGTCAACGAGCTGTCCTGCAGTAAGAGTGTTGTCAGGTAAGAGAGGACACTGAACTCTAGTCACAGCAGCTCTGCTATCTAGATCACAACACTGCTAAGTTGAACTATTTAGACAAATTATGTCAAGTTAAGTGCTTTAGGCTTGCATGTGGGAAACTACTTTGTTGATATTTGATGTTGTTCAGTGTCCATACAAAAAATGATTAAGGGCTCTATTCAATCTGTAAAGCTGAAGCGTTACAGATTCCGCAATAGAAATCTAAAGGTAGTTTCCGACTGAGCCGACATATACAGCATTTACCGTGAATGCAGTCTCCGCTAAAGCATTGCCTTTAAATGTAAATCACGCGATGTGGATTGAATATAGCCCAATGTTATTCTGAGCACAGATTTGTTTTGCTGATTGATGCCTGTATCACTCATCTTTGAGCATAAAGCGGGTTTTGCTGGACATAGTACTGTTTTATTAATTGGGACTTGCATTTTTTGTGTTCTACCTCTAATATCAAAAGAAAGAGTTGTGTTGTCATGGAGCGTTTCATTGGGTTGCATGAGGTAGATTATGTGACAACTGGCAATGCTTTAAAATACAATCTTGTTGCTCAAGTAAAATTGTGCAACTAAAACCTTACTTCACCTTTTTTGCATTGTTTAACAAAGTCGATCTATCTATAATTGGTGCTTCGTGCTTCTTTGCAGTGAGATCGACAAGAACATCGATCACATGACCAACCTGCGACGGGACAAGTGGGTCATCGAGGGCACACTTCGCAAGTGAGCACCTGAGCCATCTCAAGGAGCACTCAGGAGAAGGCTGTGTGGACATGCATTAATAGACCTGTATTACCTAATGGGTGTTCAGTGAAAAATGAAAGATATCATAACAGAATTTGCTGTTGTCCCTCCAATTTGTTATTTTGTATTGTGACAGACTTGTTTGAAATTCCACTTCAAATAAATGTGGATTTGATTGGAATGTTTTTAATGTTTAAGCTTTTCAAATGTTTTTATATAGTAGAGTAGATACTAAAGCTTAGGAAAACATTTGGCACTCTTATCCTCCTGATGGTTGTCTTGTTCCAGGCTGAGGACCATCCATGCAAAGAAGACGGGGAAGAGGGACAGCAGTGTGGGGGGAGAGGAAACCCAGTCCCTTGGTACACCCACCCCAGGACGCAAACGCAAGAGGAAAGGAGGGGACAGCGAGGAGGACGAGGATGATGACGAGGACAGCGAGGACCAGGGGGATGAAGACGATGAGGAGGAGGAGGAGGAGGAGCGAGGGAAGAAAGGGAAGAAAGTGGAGGATGAGGTCAGTGAGGAAATTGTCACCTTTCCACAGGATCTAGCCACTGAACCAAATGACAATGGATTTGTCCCAAATGGCAACCTATTCACTTTAGTGCACTACTTTTTACCAGAGCCCTAGTCAAAAGTAGTGCACTACATAGTGAATAGGATGTCATTTGGGACACAACCTTAGTCATTGTTTGTCTATTGTAAATGTCAGCCACTCCTCTGGTGTCAAATGAATGTGATCTTTCCATCTAGTATGATGGAGACCAGACAGCCAGTGTAGAGGAGCTGGAGAAACAGATCGACAAATTAACCAAGGTAAAGGGATTTTGATACCCAATGGGATCAGAGGGAGTTTTTTATGAGGGTCAGTTTCCGGGCAGAAAAGACCTCAGCCTTGATACCATTTGTGTTTTCTCTCTCTAGCAACAGAGTCAGATCAGACGGAAGCTGTTTGAGTCGTCCCACTCGTTGCGCTCCATGATGTTCGGCCAGGACCGCTACAAGCGCCGTTACTGGGTGCTGCCACAGTGTGGGGGCATCTTTGTGGAGGGTATGGAGAGTGGCGAAGGTGAGACTTAAAACACTGACATGACATACAGGCACCACACTTGTTTCTACTTACTTTATCAACTTACTATTGGGATATTATAGTTCATTTGGCTAACCCAATTCAGCTTCTTCTTCTTGTGACATGGCTTCAGATCGGTCTATATATGATACACGTGAATTTGGGTATCTCACTTTCTATAACTGTGGTTAATAATATTACTATATTTTCCAGGAGCAGAGGAGCTGGAGAAGGAGAGAGAGAGACTGAGGAGCACAGAGCTGGTCCAGGTGAAGGAGGAGGAGGTGGAAAGGAGGCCACAGGAGGTGAAGGGGAGGCTAGGGGCGTCCACCCTGGAGGGTAGTAGTGACAGGCACACCGACACACCAGACAAACACACCCTCAACCTCTTCCTCCAGAAGCCTGGTTCCTTCTCCAAACTCAGCAAACTCCTGGACGTGGCCAAGATGTCCCCGGACTCAGACAACCACCCTCACAGTCTGAGCTGTAATCCAGCCAAATTCCCCACCAAAGTATCCTCCCCTATCCGCCCCACCACTCAGACTACACTACCCAGCAACCCCTGTGCAGCTCCCTCTCCGCTGTGTTCAGAGGTGAAAGCGGAGCTTTCCACAGCCCTCCTCAGCCCGCGCTACCTCAGCAGCGGCCCAGGGAAGAAGTCCTCCAGCCCCCAGCAGCAGCAGCTCCAGCCCAATGACCAGCTATTCAGGGTGCTGACGGAGAAGAGCTGCCACTGGTTCAGCCTGCTGCCCCGCTCCCCGTGTGACGAGTCGTCTGTCACCACCAGCTCCACCACCACCCCCCCGGCCTCCTCCTCCCTGTCCCCTCATCCCCTAGCCTCCACCTCAGCCAGCCCCAGCAACCCCGCCACCGGGATCAATAACTTCTCCTTTTCAGCTCTCCAGGTAGAGGCCCTGCACCATATCTCCATCTCTGATCCTCTAGGATTATTGTTAACATGGTGTAAGCATATTGCTAATGACAGGCATACCAGGCAGGCTTTTGATGTTGTCCCATATCGTAAGTACTGATTTCCCGGACACATGAGTGCCTGTCCTGGACTCAAAAGCATGGAGCATCTCCATTTTTTGAATGCTTTTTAGTCCTGGATTAGGCTTAATCTGTCTCTAGGAAACGACCCCCTTATGTTCATGTCTGATTTTATTCTTTAGCAATGTTCCTTTTTATTATAGCTTTATTTATAGACGGCATTTGTGCTAGTTGTCAGTGAACCAAGATCTGCTACATAACATTCACACTCCTCACCACTGTCTGTGCAATTCTCTGGTTCATGAACTCCTCCAAGCAGGTGAAGTCTGGTGTCCATATGATGGGTCTGCCATTCTGTGGATGGCCCGGTGGCATGATGATCCCCACCCTGCCCTTCTCAACTAGTCCACTGCCCCCCTCCATGCTGGGCGCTGCCTACCACCATGTGGAGGGTAATGGCAACCCCTTCCTGGCAGCAGCCAGCCTCTCCAGCAGCAAGAGTGAGTCCCCAGTGCCCCCTGGAGAGAAGCCCCCCTCTGCCCCGTCCCCTGTGGTGGAGGTGGCCAAGACCCAGGACTACCCCGACCCACTGCCCATCCCAGAGGGTAAGCATGGCACACTGTCACCCGCTGATAGGAAAGATGGGAGATGACACAACACATTCAGGATTTTAAGTGGCTGCCAAGAATTTTCATTATGTGTTGTCATGGATTTTATTTACAGAAGTCTTATTAACTTACGTGTGTGTGTGTGTTGCAGAGATGCTATCAGGCTGGTGGAGAGTGGCAGACATGGAGGAGTTGAGGAGCCTGGTCAAGGCCTTACACAGCAGAGGTATCAGAGAGCGGGCCCTGCAGAAACAGATCCAGAAACACATGGAGTACATTGCACAGGCCTGCGCCAAAAACAGAGATGGTGAGTGGTTTAGACTAGGGTTAACACATAGAATTCTCAAATGACACCCAATTCCTTATAAAGTGCACTACTTTTGACCAGGGCCCATAGGGAATACATTTGACATTTTAGTCATTTAGCAGACGCTCTTATCCAGAGCGACTTACAGTTAGCGCATACATTATTTTATCGAACCCACAACCCTGGCGTTGCAAACGCCATGCTCTACCAACTGAGCTACATCCCCTGCCGGCCATTCCCTCCCCTACCCTGGACGACGCTGGGCCAATTGTGCTACCCTCCAAAAGTTGTTGAAATCCCTCTTCAAATCATGAACATTTTCAACAGTAAACTATTTTACTGCTAACAGTTGTCTCCAATTAAAAAGTGGTGAGTGGTACTGGTACTCCCCCAATGTAATCATAATCCACAAATCATAATAGGCTAATGTGTAGAGGACATCCTCAGATAAATGGATATAACATTACTGTGATCACAGATGATAGCAAACATTTAAGAAGCAGTTGCGCTTAATTTACAAATCAAGTGTATTTGACAGAAGTATTGATTTATCTTGAAGTCCTGAAAATCATGCATGATATAGGCCAGCTTGTCAGACACTCTGCTAGTGGTATAAAGGTTATGCTCCTATTTCAGATGTTTACAAAATTTGGATTTAATGTAATACAGCAGCAATGCACAGGACAGGTTATCACTGCCACATCGCATTGAGAATGTATGCAGTGTAGGTTGAGAGGGTTTCAAGGCTTGCAGAGTGGTTCTCGAACAGAGGGATACTGTGGTATTTAAATTAATTGTACAAGTAACAAATCATTTAAATCAGTGTATTTTACACACAGAGATATAATCAAAGTACAATTTACAAGATAGGAATTAACACTAAGTATTTAGCTACACACATCTCAAATGTGGTAGCCTAGGCATGATGGCCTAGGCAGGCAATGGCATCTGTCCATGTACATTTTCACCATTACTTTGTATTGTCTTGGCTGCCTGCCGATGCCGAGTCCCCACTGAGCGAGCTGACAAAATTGTAGATCCTTGTAGAATAAGGAACAAAGTTTTCTTTGTATATGATGGTGGTTTTCATGTGGGCACTCTGGATAGTCACTTCTCTAGGATTTGGAGGTTCTTCCTCCTTCTCTTCTTTGACTGGCTTTTCTTCATTGCGCCCCATGTACTGATAATATCCGTATGTGCCGAGCAATGTCCATATACCGAAAGCGTACAGCATAGACACCCGTACATTCCACTTGACTATTTCTTTGATTTGCATGTTTTCAAGTTTTTTGCAGCTTGACTATATCGTAAATCATAAGGACGCGACCATGTTGGACTAATCCGGAAGAAAAACAGGGTGATTGGGTGATAGGGTGATACAGAATAGGGTGATACAGAATAGGGTGATACAGTGCACTATAAAGGGAATAGAGTGCCATTTCAAAATGAGTCCTTATAGATGTCCAAAGTATCTTGTGACTCTTTAAATCTGACCTTTAATGATGTGGTAGCATGCATGACCTTGGTTTTAAAATTATACTGAAATGTCAACACACTGCAGGGAGAGAGTGGACTGTTCAGATGCATCATTCAGAGCTAACATGATCTTTACCACCATTCCTTAGGTTCACAATCACTTACAGCATGTTGGCGTGATTGAATGATGCTGTCTGACGGCTTTGAATTCTGTAACTTCGATGCCAAATATATTCTAAACTGAAGATTGTCTGCATGCATCTCTACAGAGCTAAGAAGGGGAGCCCGCCGCCCCAATACAAATGGCAGGGGAAACACTGCATCCCTATATTAGAAAATATCCTTCTCAAACTTCACAGTACATACTAAGATACAATAACTGTAGTAAACTTGGTTTTAGAAAACAATGTGTTTTGGGGGGTCTTGAGTTGATCCCTATTAACCTGTCTCTGTCTCTCTCGTTCTCTGTCTCTGTCTCTCGCTCTCTGTCTCTCGCTCTCTGTCTCTCTGTCTCTGTCTCTCTCTGTCTCTCTCTCTCTCTCTCTCTCTCTGTCTCTCTCTCTGTCTCTCTCTCTGTCTCTCTCTCTCTCTGTCTCTCTCTCTGTCTCTGTCTCTCTCGCTCTCTGTCTCTCTTTCTCTCTCTCTCTCTGTGTCTCTGTCTCTCTCTGTGTCTCTGTCTCTCTCTGTGTATCTCCCTTTCCCTCCCTCTCTTTCCCTCCCTCCCTCCCTCCCTCCCTCCCTCCCTCCCTCTCTTCAGCGGCGGTGATAGACAAGTCCAAGCTGGAGGAGAACGGGATGGGCGAGGAGACAGTGGAGAGCTGGTGTGTGGAGGAGCAGGCCATGGAGATGGACATCGCTGTGCTGCAGCAGGTGGAGGAGCTGGAGAGGAAGGTCACTTCGGCCAGCCTGCAGGTCAAGGTACAGTACATCCTTTTATAGCACTGTATCCATGTGGTATGTAGTGGAGAAGGAATCTATCTGCAATGATGAAAGACTACGCTGAATAAAGTGTTCCTTCCTTCAGCACGCACACACAAACTACTGTTGTTTTTCACTTCCTATTTCCTCCCAGGGTTGGATGTATCCTGAGCCCCAGTCAGAGAGAGAGGAACTGGTCTACCATGAACACAAGCCCTTCACTAAGCTGCTTCTAGCAGGAGAGGAGCAGCCTGCAGGGGAGAAGGAGGCCAACGGCGGCTGCAGCCTGGTGCGGCGCGTGAACAACCCCCTAGATATAGCTGTAACACGGCTAGCCGAGCTGGAGAGGAACATCGAGCGAAGGTACCCGAAGAGCCCCTTAAGTACCACCATTCAGGTCAAACTGGATAATGTGCTGGGTACATTCACTGTCCCTGCTCCCACACCATCTAGTAGTGAAGAAGTAATCTAGTAGTAATGGTGAAGGGTAGGTTCATCCAGATTCCCATTTGAACACTTCGTTGGGCTTCCCTCTGCTTCACTGGAGCCTATTTTGTTATTTCGCTGTCTTGCCTGTTTCTCTCTCCCTCCTCTCTTTTGCTGATGTGTGCGTTGTGGTTTTGCTTCGTTTGTGATGTCCCTTAATGTAGGTGGTTGTATCTGTCTCTTTGGAAGCCAGTCTTTACTGTAGCTCTGCATCACACTGGTAACCGTGGTTCTATGTCAACTCATTGACTCACCACGGCAGCCTGAATGTACAGTTGAAGTCGGAAGTTTACATACAGTGAGGGGAAAAAAGTATTTGATCCCCTGCTGATTTTGTACGTTTGCCCACTGACAAAGAAATGATCAGTCTATAATTTTGAGAGTGAGAGACAGAATAACAAAAAAATAATCCAGAAAAACGCATGTCACAAATGTTATAAATTGATTAGCATTTTAATGAGGGAAATAAGTATTTGACCCCTCTCAATCAGAAAGATTTCTGGCTCCCATGTGTCTTTTATACAGGTAACGAGCTGAGATTAGGAGCACACTCTTAAAGGGAATGCTCCTAATCTCAGCTTGTTACCTGTATAAAAGACACCTGTCCACAGAAGCAATCAATCAATCAGATTCCAAACTCTCCACCATGGCCAAGACCAAAGAGCTCTCCAAGGATGTCAGGGACAAGATTGTAGACCTACACAAGGCTGTAATGGGCTACAAGACCATCGCCAAGCAGCTTGGTGAGAAGGTGACAACAGTTGGTGTGATTATTCGCAAATGGAAGAAACACAAAAGAACTGTCAATCTCCCTCGGCCTGGGGCTCCATGCAAGATCTCACCTCGTGGAGTTGCAATGATCATGAGAACGGTGAGGAATCAGCCCAGAACTACACAGGAGGATCTTGTCAATGATCTCAAGGCAGCTGGGACCATAGTCACCAAGAAAACAATTGGTAACACACTACGCCGTGAAGGACTGAAATCCTGCAGCGCCCGCAAGGTCCCCCTGCTAAAGAAAGCACATATACATGCCCGTCTGAAGTTTGCCAATGAACATCTGCATGATTAAGAGGAGAACTGGGTGAAAGTGGTGTGGTCAGATGAGACCAAAATGGAGCTATTTGGCATCAACTCAACTCGCCGTGTTTGGAGGAGGAGGAATGCTGCCTATGACCCCAAGAACACCATCCCCACCGTCAAATATGGAGGTGGAAACATTATGCTTTGGGGGTGTTTTTCTGCTAAGGGGACAGGACAACTTCACCTCATCAAAGGGACGATGGACGGGGCAATGTACTGTCAAATCTAGGGTGAGAACCTCCTTCCCTCAGCCAGGGCATTGAAAATGGGTCGTGGATGGGTATTCCAGCATGACAATGACCCAAAACACACAGCCAAGGCAACAAAGGAGTGGCTCAAGAAGAAGCACATTAAGGTCCTGGAGTGGCCTAGCCAGTCCCCAGACCTTAATCCCATAGAAAATATGTGGAGGGAGCTGAAGTCAACCTTAATGACTTGAAACCTTAATGACTTGGAGAAGATCTGCAAAGAGGAGTGGGACAAAATCCCTCCTGAGATGTGTGCAAACCTGGTGGCCAACTACAAGAAACGTCTGACCTCTGTGATTGCCAGCAAGGGTTTTGCCACCAAGTACTAAGTCATGTTTTGCAGAGGGGTCAAATACTTATTTCCCTCATTAAAATTCAAATCAATTTATAACATTTTTGACATGCATTTTTCTGGATTTTTCTGTTGTTATTCTGTCTCTCACTGTTCAAATAAACCTACCATTAAAATGATACACTGATCATGTCTTTGTCAGTGGGAAAACGTACAAAATCAGCAGGGGATCAAATACTTTTTTCCCTCACTGTACACCTTAGGCAAATACATTTAAACTCAGTTTTTCATAATTCCTGACATTTAATCCTAGTAAAAATTCCCTGTCTTAGGTCAGTTAGGATCACCACTTTATTTTAAGAAATTGAAATGTCAGAAAAATAGTAGAGTGATTTATTTAAGCTTTTATTTATTTCATCACATTCCCAGTGGGTCAGAAGTTGACATACACTCAATTAGTATTTGGTAGCATTGCCTTTAAATTGGTTAACTTGGGTCAAACGTTTCGGGTAGAATTCCACAAGCTTCCCACAATAAATTGGGTGAATTTTGGCCCATTCCTCCTGACAGTGCTGGTGTAACTGAGTCAGGTTTGTAGGCCTCCTTGCTCGCACACGCTTTTTCAGTTCTGCCCACAAATGTTCTATAGGATTGAGGTCAGGGCTTTGTGATGGCCACTCTAATACCTTGACTTTGTTGTCCTTAAGCCATTTTGCCACAACTTTGGAAGTATGCTTGGGGTCATTGTCCATTTGGAAGACCCATTTGCGACCAAGCTTTAACTTCCTGACTGATGTCTTGAGAGGTTGCTTCAATATATCCACATAATTTTCCTTCCACTCATGATGCCATTTATTTTGTGAAGTGCACCAGACCCTCCTGCAGCAAAGCACCCCCACAGCATGATGCTGCCACCCCCATGCTTCACGGTTGGGATGGGGTTATTCGGCTTGCAAGGCCCCCCACCCCCTCCTTTCCTCCAAAAATAACGATGGTCATTATGGCCAAACAGTTCTATTTTTGTTTCATCAGACCAGAGGACATTTCTCCAAAAAGTACGATCTTTGTCCCCATGTGCAGTTGCAAACCGTAGTCTGGCTTTTTTATGGTGGTTTTGGAGCAGTGGTTTCTTCCTTGCTGAGCTGCCTTTTAGGTTATGTTGATATAGGACTTGTTTTACTGTGGATATAGATACTTTTGTACCTGTTTCCTCCAGCATCTTCACAAGGTCCTTTGCTGTTATTCTGGGATTGATTTGCACTTTTCGCACCGAAGTACGTTCATCTCTAGGAGACAGAACGCGTCTCCTTCCTGAGCGGTATGATGGCTGCATGGTCCCATGGTGTTTATGCTTGCGTACTATTGTTTGTACAAATGAACGCGGTACCTTCAGGCGTTTGGAAATTGCTCCCAAGGATGAACCAGACTTGTGGAGGTCTACAATTTGATTTCTGAGGTCTTGGCTGATTTCTTTTGATTTTCCCATGATGTCAAGCAAAGAGGCACTGAGTTTGAAGGTAGGCCTTGAAATACATCCACATGTACACCTCCAATTGACTCAAATTATGTCAATTAGCCTATCAGAAGCTTCTAAAGCCATGACATCATTTTCTGGAATTTTACAAGCTGTTTAACGACACAGTCAACTTAGTGTATGTAAACTTCTGACCCACTGGAATTGTGATACAGTGAAATAATCTGTCTGTAAACAATTGTTGGAAAAATTACTTGTGTCATGCACAAAATAGATGTCCTAACTGACTTGCCAAAACTATAGTTTGTTAACAAGAAATTTGTGGAGTGGATGAAAAACGAGTTTTAATGACTCCAACCTAAGTGTATGTAAACTTCTGACTTCAACTGTATCTATGAGTGATATTGTTACCTACAAGGTTATACCATGACATTTTAAAGACTTCCTTTAATTAAACAAACATTTGAATGTAGTTTTTATAACTGTGTGTTGAGCTACGGCTGCGCATTTAGCCCTACAGTCTGAGCTGACATCGGTATGCTATTTTCCCCACTTCAAATAGCAATTACAGGTGCACACCTAAGAGTTTCCACAAGACCTGACACAAATCAATGGAAAACACTCACCAGATAACATTTTTGTAACTATCGATTCTATAATGGTGAAAATCAGACTAGTCATTTACCAGATGCTCTTATCCAGACCGACTTACATGAGCAATTAGGGTTAAGTGCCTTGCTCAAGGGCACAATTATAGATTTTTCACCAAGTCTGCTCGGGGATTAGAACCAGCGACCTTTCGGTTACTGGCCCAACGCTCTAAACCGCTAGGCTACCTGCCAACTTGCTTTAGCGAAAAACTACCGGAGAAAAACAGCCGGTCCGCTGTTTACCTCTGCCATGTGCATTTGCGTCATTCTAATTGGTCAAGAGAGATGAGAGCTTTTTTTCGACTACCTGGATATTTGAACTAATGTCATGATATTATTCTAATAGTGAAATAATGTCAAATGCCCATCCCTACTATGAAGCAGGTCAGTCACCTGGTCTGTGGGGTCTTGTACAGTATCTCTTAACCATGTCTACTTTGACCAAAACACTCTTTCACTCTCGTGGCTTTCTGTGCACTGCTGTTGGCAGTGTTTCTGATTGTTCTTTGTGATGTTGTGAGTGGCTGGTCCTCTGATCACTTTGTCTGTCTACATCCTCTCAGGGGGGAAGAGGAACTGGCCCCGGGCATGAAGGCATGGCGCAAGGCCATGGGCGAGGTCCGCAGCGCCGCCCAACTGTCTCTCTGCATCCAGCAGCTCCAGAAGTCCATTGCCTGGGAGAGATCCATCATGAAAGTGGTACGTGTTTATTTGAAGTACAGTGCATTTCGGAAATGTATTCAGACCCCATGCTTTTGACTCTACAAACTTGTTGGGTGCATTTGCTGTTTGTTTTGGTAGTGTTTCAGATTATTTTGTGCCCAATAGAAATGAATGGTAAATAATGTATTGTGTCATTCTGGAGTCACTTTTATTGTAAATAAAAATTGAATGTAGAAGTGTTTAGAAACATATTATATTCTTATTTAAAATAAAAGTAACTCCAAAATGACACAATACATTATTTACCATACATTTCTATTAGGCACAAAATAATCTGAAACACAACCAAAACAAATTAAAGACAGTCTGCACTTTTAACCTCAGTCATTGTATCATTTCAAATCCAAAGTGCTGGAGTACAGAGCCAAAACAACAAATAATGCGTCACTGTCCCAATACTTCTGGAGCTCACTGTATAAACATATACAGACAACAGACAGATGTACACAAACAATGACATCACACCTGCCCAGACCCACATGTTCCCACCGTATCTATCTCCAGTACTTGTAAGACTATGCCATATGGCTTTCAAATTGAGCTATTCTGTTTTTCTGTCGCCCACACCTTTTCAATATTTAAATAATAATGCATTTGATTCTTCCACTGTCTTAACGATGATAATTTGATTTCCAGTTTAAGTAAAACATTTTTCTAAATGATTGACGAGAAAAGTATGGTCCAACCCATTGGGTATCTCACCGCACCCTCATATTAATTAAATTCATCAATGACAAGTGTGATCCTCCGTAAATGCGAAATGCCTCCACTCAGCATATTTTGTGTCATTCAGGCGAGCGGTCAATCCCCCAAGAATAAGAAGCCGCAGCAGAGCCGAGCGGGAGCAGCCGGGCGAGGAGGGAAGAGAACCACTGAGGTAAAACGGAGCAGGAAACCTTCATCTGTAGCCAGCGGAGAGGTCTCTGAGGACGATGCTGCCAGCACCAGCAGCAGCACGCCAAAGAAAGGGAGCAAAGAGCCCAAAAAGAGGAAGAGCCCAAGAGAGGGGAGCCCAGCTACCAACCAGTCCAAGCAAGACAGTAGTCCCATCTGTGTGAAGAAGGCTAAGACGGCCACATCAGCCAGAGACAATGAAAAGGATCTGATGTTGTGCAGGTACAGAATGACTGCGGTTGCACCATTATTATAATAATATATTGACCCAGTAAGTGACATACACTTACACTGGTCCCAGATCTGTTTGAGTGCTTGCCAACTCCATTGCGGTCATTGTCAAGACAAACATGTTTGGCATGACAATGAGTGACGGGGAGTTGGCAATAGGGCTGTGTCGCAATATTTTTTCCATGGCAAAAATGAAAACCTGACGCAGAACTAAGTCTTTGGTCCTTTAAAAACCTGCTCTATGTAAACTATTGTGTGCAACATTAGGGCTGTTTTCCTAAAGAAATTAAATCTGCTTCCTGTTTTGTTTCCTTGCCACGATACTAACGAGTATCGTGATACTGTTAACGTCCCGGCCCCAGTTGCCATGGTATCATAAACAGGCTGGTACTCAGGCTAACATACACTAGCTGCTGTAGTGTGTAATGCATTTCCATGCTGTACCATAGTTCATCTGAGGTTCATCGATTTGTTGACTCCTTGTTCTCTATAGGGTGCTCCTGGTTGAGCTGGAGGGTCACCAGGATGCCTGGCCCTTCCTGAACCCTGTCAACCCCAAATCTGTCCCTGGCTACAAGAAAGTCATCAGGAAACCCATGGACTTCTACACTATCCGAGAGAAGCTTGTCAACAGCCAGTACGTACCATACAATATTAGTATGAAAAATGATCTGCATACAGTGTGTCTGATACCTATATGATTCTGTCTCATAAATGTCATAATTAAATGTTATGTGTCAATTTACAGGTACTTGAACCTCGAGACGTTTATAATCGACGTCAACTTGGTGTTTGATAACTGCGAAAGGTTTAATGAAGACAATTCGGACATTGGGCGAGCCGGACATAACATGAGGAGTTTTTTTGAGAAGAGATGGACTGAGCTGTTAAAACAAACCAACTAGGCTTGTTTTAACTACTTTATCCTCACTATGCTGTATGGGACCAGCAGGAACCACAAGCAGAGCACCTGGATTGGTCTGAAGATCGTCTTCAAGACTTCAGGCTCAAGTCTCTCCATCAGCAACCAGGGAACCTAAATTAATTTATAATTTTAAATCTACACATTCACTTCACTGATATACAGTAGAATGCTGGGGGTTTTCTTTAGCAGAGAAATGCATCCAAAGGGTTTCAAAAGGGGTGGGTGTTTTTAAAGTGCAATACCATTTCCTAGAAGAAACCACATCAGAGCTGTAACTGGGAACAAAAACTTTCCAACTAACTGTACTTATAGTTTTTTATCATTAATATTAAAGTGAATGTATTTAATTTTGTCAATTATTATTCATGAGTGAAAATGGTTCAGTCTTAGTTTTCTAAGAAAAGGAAGAAAAAAGCTAAACTGCTTTAACAAATCTTACAGAATGTTTTTTGGACATAAAACAAAAGCCAAGAGAAAAAAAAGGAATTGTTTACACTGCTCTGTGCCTCCAAGGTACCACAAGATTCATGACGTTAATACTGTAACACTGCATTTCCATGTATGTTTGCATTGCTCGCTAACTTCACACGGACAGTGAGGCAGCAATGACACATCTGTATATACTGTTCATTAATGTTAATATTAAGTATTGTTTGTAATATGTGTACATACAGTATTGTTACAAGAAATCCGATATTGTTTATGCCTATGATTGTAGCGTTTAATTTCAGTCTTAAGTGATAAATACATGTATATAACCTGTAATGTATAACCTCTGCAAACACTGTGGTCTCTTCAATCTGGGTAGTTCCTTCCCCTACAAAAGTGTGTGGAGGATATTATTTCAATCTTTTGGTTTAGTATTCCTTTGTGAGTGTGTGTGTGTGTGTGTGTGTGTGTGTGTGTATACCAGTATACAAAATGTCAACTCTGAATTCTGACATGAATATCATCAGTATAGAATCCATTGCGATGCACAGTACCTTTCATAAAAGCAGTTCTCTCCATTTGCTTTCCCACAGACCCAAGGACACAGGACGTTTGTAATAACCACTGTGTTTGAATCTTGCTGTGTGTCATGGCCTACTGGTGGCATGTAGAGCAGTTCTTTTTGTACCTGAGTCAGAGTTCTTGGAAGTTATTTTATTTATGAATATTGTGGGGAAAAGTATAATTATTTTGTAGGAGCATTATTTTTCACTAGTGTGTGGGGCACGGATCTAATAAAAATGATCTTTTTCAACTCTGTATTTTGCGTTCCGTCATATTTCCATACTACAAACATTTATGTTGGTAGGATATCTAGGCTTTGTCCTCTTAGAACATACCTATACACTGAGTGTACAAAACATTAAGAACACCTTCCTGATATTGAGTTGCACCCCCTTTTGCCCTCAGAACAGCCTCAATTCGTCGAGGCAAGGTGTCGAAAGCATTCCACAGGGATGCTGGCCCATGTTGACTCCAATGCTTCCCACAGTTGTGTCAAGTTGGCTGGATGACCATTCTTGATACACACGGGAAACTGTTGAGCGTGAAAAACCCAGCAGCGTTGCAGATCTTGACACACTCAAACCTACCATACCACGTTCAAAGGCACTTAAATATTTTGTCTTGCCCATTCAACCTCTGAATGGCACACATACACAATCCATGTCTTACAAATCCTTATTTAACCTGTCTCCCCTTCAGCTACACTGATTGAAGTGGATTTAACAAGTGACATCAATAAGGAATCACAGCTTTCACCTGGTCAGTCTGTCATGGAAAGAGGTGTTCCTACTGTTTTGTACACTCAGTACAAAACATACTGTAGGCCTGGTATTTAGCAATGTCATTGTCAATGTCATTATTACTAGATTTGTCTAAAGAGATTCTATATCAGAGTTCTCGCTTTTAGCAAACAAAGGAAAGGAGGGGTGCTCAACAACAATGACAAAAATCATGAGAAGGGCATTCCAAGAAAAACTTCCAAAAGGACTAATTCGAGGTAGAAAGGAGTTGGAGCGCTCAACAAAAAAGGCAGAGATTGATTGCTTGGGTCTCTGTCTCCAGATTCACAGACACCCAAATATCACCAATCACCTACAGTGCCTTTGGAAAGTATTCAGACCCCTTGACTTTCTCCACATTTTGTTAGGTTACAGCCTTATTCTAAAATTGATTAAATTGTTTATTCCACCTCATCAATCTACACACAATACCCCATAATGACAAAGCAAAAACAGTTTTTTAGAAATGTTTGCTAATTTATAAAAATAAAAAAATAACTGAAATGACACTACAAGCTTGACACACCTGTATTTGGGGAGTTTCTCCCATTCTTCTCTGCAGAGCCTCTCAAGCTCTGTCAGGTTGGATGGGGAGCGTCGCTGCACAGCTATTTTCTGGTCTCTCCAGAGATGTTAGATCGGGTTCAAGTCCGGGCTCTGGCTGGGCCACTCAAGGACATTCAGAGACTTGTTCCAGAGCCACTCCTGCGTTGTCTTGACTGTGTGCTTAGGGTCGTTGTCCTGTTGGAAGGTGAACCTTCGCCCCAGTCTGAGGTCCTGAGCGCTTTGGAGAAGGTTTTCATCAAGGATCTCTGTACTTTGCTCCGTTCATCTCCACAGAGGAACTCTGGTGCTCTGTCAGAGTGACCATTGGGTTCTTGGTCACCTCCCTGACCACGGCCTTTCTCCCCTGATTATTCAGTGTGGCCAGGAGGCCAGATCTAGGAAGAATCTTGGTGGTTCCAAACTTCTTCCATTTAAGAATAATGGAGGCCACTGGGTCCTTGGGGACCTTCAATGCTGCAGAAATGTTTTGGTACCCTTCCCCAGATCTGTGCCTCGACACAATCCTGTCTCGGCGCTCTACGGACAATTCCTTTGACCTCATGGCTTGGTTTTTGCTCTGACATGCACTGTCAACTGTGGGACCTTATATAGACAAGTGTGTGCCTTTTTAAATCATGTCCAGTCAATTGAATTTACCACAGTTGGACTCCAATCAAGTTGTAGAAACATCTCAAGGTTGATCAATGGAAACAGGATACACCTGAGCTCAATTTCGAGTCTCATAGCAAAGGGTCTGAATACCTATGTAAATATTGTAATAAAAAAAAGATATACAGTGAGGGAAAAAAGTATTTGATTCCCTGCTGATTTTGTACGTTTGACAAATAAATTATCAGTCTATAATTTTAATGGTAAGTTTATTTGAACAGTGAGAGACAGAATAACAACAACAAAAATCCAGAAAAACACATGTCAAAAATGTTATAAATTGATTTGCATTTTAATGAGGGAAATAAGTATTTGACCTCCTCTCAATCAGAAAGATTTCTGGCTCCCAGGTGTCTTTTATACAGGTAACGAGCTGAGATTAGGAGCACACTCTTAAAGGGAGTGCTCCTAATCTCAGCTTGTTACCTGTATAAAAGACACCTGTCCACAGAAGCAATCAATCAATCAGATTCCAAACTCTCCACCATGACCAAGACCAAAGAGCTCTCCAAGGATGTCAGGGACAAGATTGTAGACCTACACAAGGCTGGAATGGGCTACAAGACCATCGCCAAGCAGCTTGGTGAGAAGGTGACAACAGTTGGTGCGATTATTCGCAAATGGAAGAAACACAAAATAACTGTCAATCTCCCTCGGCCTGGGGCTCCATGCAAGATCTCACCTCGTGGAGTTGCAATGATCATGAGAACGGTGAGGAATCAGCCCAGAACTACACGGGAGGATCTTGTCAATGATATCAAGGCAGCTGGGACCATAGTCACCAAGAAAACAATTGGTAACACACTACGCCGTGAAGGACTGAAATCCTGCAGCGCCCGCATGGTCCCCCTGCTCAAGAAAGCACATATACAGGGCCGTCTGAACCTTGCCAATGAACATCTGAATGATTCAGAGGAGAACTGGGTGAAAGTGTTGTGGTCAGATGAGACCAAAATCGAGCTCTTTGGCATCAACTCAACTCGCCGTGTTTGGAGGAGGAGAAATGCTGCCTATGACCCCAAGAACACCATCCCCACCGTCAAACATGGAGGTGGAAACATTATGCTTTGGGGGTGTTTTTCTGCTAAGGGGAGAGGACAACTTCACCGCATCAAAGGGTCGATGGACGGGGCCATTTCCGTCAAATCTTGGGTGAGAACCTCCTTCCCTCAGCCAGGGCATTGAAAATGGGTCTTGGATGGGTATTCCAGCATGACAATGAACCAAAACACACGGCCAAGGCAACAAAGGAGTGGCTCAAGAAGAGGCACATTAAGGTCCTGGAGTGGCCTAGCCAGTCTCCAGACCTTAATCCCATAGAAAATCTGTGGAGGGAGCGGAAGGTTTCGAGTTGCCAAACGTCAGCCTCAATGACTTGGAGAAGATCTGCAAAGAGGAGTGGAACAAAATCCCTCCTGAGATGTGTGCAAAACTGGTGGCCAACTACAAGAAACGTCTGACCTCTGTGATTGCCAACAAGGGTTTTGCCACTAAGTTCTAAGTCATGTTTTGCAGAGGGGTCAAATACTTATTTCCCTCATTAAAATGCAAATCAATTTATAACATTTTTGACATGCGTTTTTCTGGATTTTTGTTGTTGTTATTCTGTCTCTCACTGTTCAAATAAACCTACCATTAAAATTATAGACTGATCATGTCTTTGTCAGTGGGCAAACGTACAAAATGAGCCGGGGATCAAATACTTTTTTCCCTCACTGTAAACATTTACAAAAATGTCTAAAAACCTGTTTTCGCTTTGTCATTATGGGGTATTGTGTGTAGATTGCTGAGGATTTGTATTTATTTTATCCGTTTTAGAATAAGGCTGTAATGTAACAAAATGTGGAAGTCAAGGGGTCTGAATACTTTCCGAAGGCACTGGATGTATACTGAACAAAAATATAAACGTAACATGCAACAATTTCAAAGATTTTACAGTTACAGTTCATATAAGGAAACCAGTCCATTGAAATAAATTCATTAGGCCCTAATCTATGGACTTCACATGACTGGGAATACAGATAACCATCTGTTGGTCATAGATACCCCCCCTAAAAAAAGGTAGGTGCGTGGATCAGAAAACCAGTCAGTATCTGGTGTGACCACCATTTGCCTCATACAGCGCAACACATCTCCTTCGCATAGAGTTAATCAGGCTGTTGATTGTGGACTGTTGTCCCAATCCTCTTCAGTGGTTGTGCGAAATTGCTGGACATTGGCGGGACCTGGAACACGCTGTCGTATGCGTCGATCCAGAGCATCCCAAACATGCTCAATGGGTGACATGTCTGGTGAGTATGCAGGCCATGGAAGAACTGGGACATTTTCAGCTTTCAGGAATTGTGTACAGATCCTTGTGACATGGAGCCGTGCATTATCATGCTGAAACATGAGATGATGGCGGCGGATGAATGGCACGACAATGGGCCTCAGGATCTCGTCACAGTATCTCTGTGCATTCAAATTGCCATCGATAAAATGCAATTGCGTTTGTTGCCTGTAGCTTGTGCCTGCCCATACCATAACCCCACCGCCACCGTGGGGCACTCTGTTCACAATGTTGACATCAGCAAACTGCTCGCCCACACACCGCCACACACGTGGTTGTGAGGCCGGTTGGACATACTGCCAAATTCTCTGACATTGTTGGAGGCGGCTTTTGGTAGAGAAATGATTCAATTCTCTGGCTACAGCTCTGGTGGACATTCCTGCAGTCAGCACCAATTGCATGCTCCCTCAACACTTGAGACATCTGTGTGACAAAACTGCCCATTTTAGAGTGGCCTTTTATTGTCCCCAGCACAAGATGCACCTGTATAATGATCATGCTGTTTAATCAGCTTCTTGATAAGTCACACCTGTCAGGTGGATGGATTATCTTGGCAAATGAGAAATGCTCACTAACAGGGATGTAAACAAATGTGTGCAAAACATTTGAGCGAAATAAGCTTTTTGTGTGTATGGACAATTTCTGGGCTGTTTTATTTCAGCTCATGAAACATGGGGCCAACACTTTACATAATAATATGCCATTTAGCAGACGCTTTTATCCAAAGCGACTTACAGTCATGCGTGCATACATTTTTGTGTATGGGTGGTCCCGGGGATCGAACCCACTACCTTGGCGTTACAAGCGCCGTGCTCTACCAGCTGAGCTACAGAGGACCACATGGTGCATTTATATTTCTGTTCAGTGTATCAGTATTGACATGGCCTATTGATTAACGAGACACACTGTTTATCGTATTATTAGTAATATTTTGTTCTATAATTTGCCATTTACCTTGAAACATTATCATTAATATGTTCTTACATTGTGTCTCAATGGGACACTACGCTATATATAGGAGCTAAATCCAATGGTCAGTTCACTCTTGACGTCGAAACGTCAGTCACCTGTCCGCATCCTGTACAATGGATTAAAGTGAGCTAAAATAAAGAAATCGTTGCTTTTTTTGTTGAGCGCTACAATTCCTTTCTACCTCGACAGAGTCTATATCATATTTGAGAAACATGTTCGTAAATATAAGGACATTTCCTACCTAGGCTACCAACTGCACATTGACCTAACAACGTCCTGTGTCACGTGTTGAACAATCGGTCATGAGGTTTATTGTGTACAAAAGGTAAGCTCCACCTGGCACCAACATCACTTGCATGCTGATAACAGGTCAAGAAAGGTAAGCGACTCTTATTTTCAAAGATTTCTAGTTTTCGATTTGGTAATATTAACAATATCAGTAATAAAACGCTTTATCTTTAATGATTTAACACATGCACACACCTGAGAGTAGCACCTACCTACCTGATTATGGCGTATTGCTGTGTTATGTATTATTGCATATTATTTCTATATTCAGTGATGCCTACAGAATTTTGGTTCCGTTAATGCCTGGGTGTTTTGCGCCACCTAGTGTAAGCTAAGGTTGTTCACTTTTATTTACAGGAATAACATCTACTGGGACAAAATGGTGTCATTAATCTGCACGCTCCAGGACCATCGAGATGAAGTCAATTGGTGCGCTTTCTCCCCCACACTACTGGCGACTTGCTCCGGGGATAAGACCATACGCATCTATAACACCAATGACTTCTCGGAGCTGCCGTTTTCGCCTCTGTCCGGCCATGGCTATGGAGTTCACTGCTGCAGTTTCAGTGTATGTGGCATCTACCTGGTCACCTGTTCCACAGACGCTTCAACTATCATTTGGAGTATGGCAACAGGTGAGGTAACGGCAAAATTAGAGCATCCTGGACGCAGCCCGGTCAGGGTATGCTCGCTGTCTCCCTACTCCTCACTCCTGCTTTCAGGGGCATCAGATGGAACATTGGCCCTTTGGGATTTCCACACTAAGAAATTACGCAAGTAAGTTATAGATCATGAGACTAATCCCTATAATGCATTGTCCTGATGGCGTTAGAGAACCAATCTTAATAGTAATGAAAAACAAATGTATAGGTCTACGGAATATTGTACAGACATATCCTATGATGATAAACATATTTTAAATACAATAATAATCCCAATGAGCTTCAATAATCTCAAATAAAGCATTATATTGCTTGTCCTCATTGCTCCAACCAAATCAGTGTATATAGGCCTACTCTTTAAAATGGTACGTCATATTCCATTGTTCAACTTCCCAGATCTAAGGCCGTGACAGAGTCCACGGTGACGGCGTGCTGCTTCACTCCGTGTGGTCAGATGTTTGTGACAGGATGTACATCTGGAGATATCAAAGTGTGGGATCTGGACATGAAGCAGCTCTATGCAGAGAAGGATGCCCATGATATGGGGGTGACCTGCTGCCAGTTTGCACCCCAGTTTGACATTGGTAAGATGAAAATATAGCACAGTTATGTCCCTGATCCTCTCCTTGGGTCACTGTTCTCTTCAACAAATTGGGATAGTGCCCAGTTGAGGTATCAACTGAAAGAAAAAAAACGTATATACAGTGCATTTGGAAAGACCCCTTTTCTTTTTCCACATTTTGTTACGTTACAGCCTTATTCTAAAATTGATTAAATTGTTTTCCCCCCTAATCAATCTACACACAATACCCCATAATGACAAAGCAAAAACAGGTTTTTAGAAATTTTTGCACATTTATTAAAATAAAAAACGGATCACATTTACATAAGTATTCAGACCCTTTACTCAGTACTTTGTTGAAGCACCTTTGGCAGCGATTACAGCCTTGAGTCTTCTTGGGTATGACACTACAAGCTTGGCATACCTGTATTTGAGGAGTTTCTCCCAACTTCTCTGCAGATCCTCTCAAGCTCTGTCAGGTTGGATGGGGAGTGTCACTGCACAGCTATTTTAAGGTCTCTCCAGAGATATTTGATCGGGTTCAGGTTCGGGTTCTGGCTGGTCCACTCAAGGACATTCAGAGACTTGTCCCAAAGCCAATCCTGCGTTGTCTTGGCTGTGTGCATAGGGTCATTGTCCTGTTGGAAGGTGAACCTTCTTCCCCTGTCTGAAGTCCTGAGCGCTCTGGAGCAGGTTTTCACCAAGGATCTCTCTGTACTTTACTCCATTCATCTTTCCCTCTATCCTGACTAGTCTCCCAGTACCTGCCTCTGAAAAACATCCCCACAGCATGATGCTGCCACCTCCGTGCTTCACCGTAGGGATGGTGCCAGGTTTCCTCCAGACGTGATGCTTGGCATTCAGGCCAAAGAGTTCAATCTTTGTTTCATCAGACCAGAGAATCTTGTTTCTCATGGTCTGAGAGTCCTTTAGGTGCCTTTTGGCAACCTCCAAGCGGGCTGTCATGTGCCTTTTACTGAGGAGTGGCTTCCGTCTGGCCACTCTACCATAAAGACCTGATTGGTGGAGTGCTGCAGAGATGGATGTCCTTCTGGAAGGTTCTCCCATCTCCACAGAGGAACTCTGGAGCACTGTCAGAGTGACCATCGGGTTCTTGGCCACCTCCCTGACCAAGGCCCTTTCCCCCGATTGCTCAGTTTGGCCGGGCGGCCAGATCTAGGAAGAGTCTTGGTGGTTCCATTTAAGAATGATGGAGGCCACTGTGTTCTTGGGGACCTTCAATGCTGCATACATTTTTTGGTACCCTTCCCCAGATCTGTGCCTCGACACAATCCTGTCTCGGAGCTCTACGGACAATTCCTTCGACCTCATGGCTTGGTTTTTGCTCTGACTGGCACTGTCAACAGTGGGACCTTATATAGACTGGTGTGTGCCTTTCCAAATCATGTCCAATCAATTCAAATGACCACAGGTGGACTCCAATCAAGTTGTAGAAACATCTCAAGGATGATAAATAGAAACAGGATGCAACTGAGCTCAATTTCGAGTCTCATAGCAAAGGGTCTGAATACTTACAGTACCTGTAATAAGTTTGGACACACCTACTCATTTAAGGGTTTTTCTTAATGTTTTACTATTTTCTACATTGTAGAATAATAGTGAAGACATCAAAACTATGAAATAACACATATGGAATCATGTAGTAATCAAAAAAGTGTTAAACAAATCAAAATATATTTTATATTTGAGATTCTTCAAATAGCCACCCTTTGCCTTGACAGCTTTGCACACTCTTGGCATTTTCTCAACCAGCTTCATGAAGTAGTCACCTGGAATGCAGTTCAATTAACAGGTGTGCCTTCTTAAAAGTTAATTTGTGGAATGTCTTTCCTTCTTAATGCGTTTGAGCCAATGTTGTGTTGTGACAAGGTAGGGGAGGTATATAGAAGATAGCCCTATTTGGTAAAAGACCTGATGTCCATATTATGGCAAGAACAGCTCAAATAAGCAAAGAGAAACGACAGACCATCATTACTTGAAGGTCAGTCAATACGGAACATTTAATAATATTATAATAATATGCCATTTAGCAGACGCTTTTATCCAAAGCGACTTATAGTCATGTGCGCATACATTTTTACGTATGGGTGGTCCCGGGGATCGAACCCACTACCCTGGCGTTACAAGTGCCATGCTCTACCAATTGAGAACTTTGAAAGTTTCTTCAAGTGCAGTCGCAAAAACCATCAAGCGCTATGATGAAACTGACTCTCATGAGGACCGCCACAGGAATGGAAGGCCCAGAGTTACCTCTGCTGCAGAGGATAAGTTCATTACAGTTACCAGCCTCAGAAATTGCAGCCCAAATAAATGCTTCACAGAGTTCAAGTAACACACATCTCAACATCAACTGTTCAGAGGGGACTGTATGAATCAGTCCTTCATGGTCTAATTGCTGCAAAGAAACCACTACTAAAGGACACCAATAAGAAGAACAGACCTGCTTGGGCCAAGAAACACAAGCAATGGATATTAGACCGGTGGAAATTTGTCCTTTGGTCTGGAGTCCAAATTTGAGATTTTTGTTTCCAACCGCTGTGTCTTTGTGAGACGCGGTGTGGGTGAATGGATGATCTCCGCATGTGTATTTCCCACCGTAAAGCATGGAGGAGGAGGTGTTATAGTGTGGGGGTGATTTATTTAGAATTCAAGGCACACTTAACCAGCATGGCTACCACAGCATTCTGCAGCGATACGCCATCCCATCTGGTTTGGGCTTAGTGGGACTATCATTTGTTTTTCAACAGGACAATGACCCAACACACCTCCAGGCTGTGTAAAGGCTATATTTCACACCGCCCGGGCAACGAAGGAGTGGCTTCGTAAGAAGCATTTCAAGGTCCTGGAGTGGCCTAGCCAGTCTCCAGATCTCAACCCCATAGAAAATCTTTGGAGGGAGTTGAAAGTCTGTGTTGCCCAGCGACAGCCCCAAAACATCACTGCTCTAGAGGAGATCTGCATGGAGGAATGGGCCAAAATACCAGCAACAGTGTGTGAAAACCTTGTGAAGACTTACAGAAAATGTTTGACCTGTGTCATTGCCAACAAAGGGTATATAACAAAGTATTGAGAAACTTTTGTTATTGACCAAATACTTGTTTTCCACCATAATTTGCAAATAAAATCATTAAAAATCCTACAATGTGATTTTCTGGATTTTTTTTCTCATTTTGTCTGTCATAGTTGACGTGCACCTATGATGAAAATTACAGCCCTCTCTCATCTTTTTAAGTGGGAGAACTTGCACAATTGGTGGCTGACTAAATACTTTTTTTCCCCACTGTATGCACGCTCAAGTTTTCAGTTTTTTTTGTCTTATTTCTTGTTTGTTTCACAATAAAAAATATTTTGCATCTTCAAAGTGGTAGGCATGTTGTGTACATCAAATGATACAAACCACCAAAAAATCAATTTTAATTCCAGGTTGTAAGGCAACAAAATAGGAAAAATGCCAAGGGGGTTGAATACTTTCGCAAGCCACTGTATGCCTCATCACAATTCTATCTTGGAGATACACTGTCAACTGTGGGACCTTATATAGACAGGTGTGTTTCCAATCCAGACTTTAAAATGGCTGTCTAGCAATGACCAACAAACAACTTGCCAGAGCTTGAATCATTAAAAAATATTGTAAATTCCAGGTTTGCAAAGCTCTTAGACTTACCCAGAAAGACTCACAGCTGTAATCGCTACCAACGGTGTTTCTAACATGTACTGTATGCACTCAGGGGAGTGACTACTTATGTAAATGAGATATTTCTGTATTTCATTTTCAATACATTTGGAAAAATGGCTAAAAACATGTTTTCACATAGTCATTATGGGGTATTGTGTGTAAATGGGTGAGAAAAAATATATTTATTCATTTTGAATTCAGGCTGTAACACAACAAAATGTGGAATAAGTCAAGAGGTATGAATACTTTCTGAAGGCACTGTAGCTCAGTATTTGTATTATTTAATTTATACCGTTTTTTTTACTCATCTTTATCAAAGGTGCCAATAATTATGGACCTGACAGTGTGTCCCTATGGGCCCTGGTCAAAAGTAGTGAGCTAAAAATGGAATAGGGTGCCATTTGGGACGCAGACATAGTATGGAGAGTTCAAATCCAGACTATAAGTAGATTTATTTAGAAACCCCTATTTTATGGCATTCCTAGAGCTTCACTGTAGTCTCTGTGGGGCCCTGAATAAAGAAATAATGATTATAATGTTTGATTATGATTAGATGTTCCAATCGCTCACAGCTATTCATTTATTAAACTGGTGAAACATGATTTACTCTTTCATCAATCAGTAACATAATCCGTTCCTATTATCAATGCAATCCATTTATGATTGTCACAGTTGAATTCTAGAAATTGCCTGAAATGTATTGTCATTGTTGCCCAGCAGTTCAAATGATAGGCAACAGTCATTTGTGTCCTATTGTGATGGGTTGTAAACAAGTTAACATTATTGTTCTGATGGAGGGCTAATGTGCCGGGTTTGTTCCTCTGCTCCACAGATCTCAGTTCAGTGGAGTTTCGATTGGCCTCCTGTGGACAGGACAGTCAACTGAAGGTATGGATCGTATCTCAGCATGGTGCAGCAGGTAAGCTGGCCTGGCCTCTATTCACCCCAGGCCGTCTCTCTCTCTCTTCTTTCCTCTCTCGCTCTCTCTCATTCACACACACACATGGGAATAGATAGAGAGATAGGGAACAGCATCAACAACCTTGAATTATCTGCACTGAATAAAATAATTGCATTAGTGTTTAGAACAAACCGCATCAGTGCTTAAAATAATCCTCATTAATAATAGATTGTTTTCAGTCATATCAGATTTGACAACAGACCAGCAAGGTTGTGTGTGTGTGTGTGTGTGTGTGTGTGTGTGTGTGCGTGCGTGCGTGTTTGGCTGTGCTTGTGTTAAATCTCTATCCGGTCGGCTTAAAATATATATCTTTCAAATATGAAAATGTAATAAATGTACCCAAACATTGTTTAAAGTGTGTTTTATGGTATTTTCAACACATACTAGTTATGTGTTCTGGATTGTGATGAGCGTCTGATGTGTGTGTGTATATATATATTTTATTTTATTTTATTTTATTTGTATCTGCCCATTCCGGAACAGTACAGTCAACAATCCAATGAGCGGCAAACAAATGGAAACAATCATGGCCTTGAACAAGCCACAAATGCTGCAATTAATTGAACACATACTAGAATGGTCCTGAATGGCCTAATAGCAGGCTTTGTATTAGCCTCTGGAACAGGGGTGGGTAACATACGTTTATCTTTGGGGGGGGGGGGATATTATTTTGGGTTAAAAAAAACACTCCAGACCACTCTTGAACATCTAAAACTAGATAGAAAGTAAGTAGAAATTACAATGTATTTATACGTTTTAAAATAACTGATATTTTTCTGGTACACAAATTGCTTTTGACTAACAAATCGGTCCGAAAATAAATCTGGGCGGCCCTCCACAGAATTTTTGAATTCCCGAAGTGGCTCTTGGGCCGAAATGATTGCCCAACCCTGCTCTGGAAGGTGTTGGTGGATGGTCTTGTCCTGTGCTACCTATATAGTACAGTACAGGTCCTGACTAACCTGCCTCTGTTGCTGTGGAAACAGCTGTGCCTGGGTGAGATGTGCGTCCTGAGTGGTGTTCCACATGGATGTGTTGTGGTGCCTTTGTCCTAGAGCAGCAGCCGCAGCACACTGAAGGGAGCACACAGAAACACAGGGAATAAAACCAGAGAACACGTACCTCTCACAGGCTGCAGAATAGGCTGCCTGCTGCAAAGTGCAGGTGCTGTGCCTCGCATGGTTATTGTTCCACATTCACAGGAAATGGTGTTTTGCAGATGGGTTTAGCAACATGGGTGGAATTTTTTATAGTCATCATTTTTCAGTTCTCTTTTGTGTCAGTAACCTTTCAATTCAACTGGCATTCTGCTTCTGCTTCCTATAGCTGATATGTTATTATTCATGCGTTTCCTCTTAATTGTCCTGTAGTGTTTTTTTTGTGTGTTTTAGAAATATGTTTTTTCTATCTTATCTCTTCATTCACTGTGAATTTTAATAGCCACATGGCCATAACTACTTACTCAGCCTGTAAAGGCTCAATTAAAAATAAGCAATTAGTGATTTTGAATGACTTGCCAGGAGGGGAAAATGTCATATAGATAAGATGAATTTGGAAAAGGACAACAGCAGCCTTACCACAGTGCTCAGTTGTCAACCTGCAAGTAAATGATGTGGCATTACTGAATTGGAATCCAGTGTGTATAGTGTGTAGCTGACTCCTAAATGGACAGTGAGTTGTTAATCCGGTCAAGGGAAGGGTTGCAGGGATGGTCAGAGGGGTGGTCAGTGGGACAGACAGACAGTGGGGTGTGGGTGGTGAGGTTTTCTCTACACGAGCTCTTTGTGTGTTATTGATTCCCAGCCTGTGAGATGAAGCTGCTTCACACTCTGACTGGCCAGTCGGCCCCTGTGCTCTCCTGTGCCTTCTCATCTGACGGAGAGTTGCTTGTCTCAGGGTAAGACCATCCATCCTCCATGTATGCTCTGATGTTAGTCCTCTCATGACCCTTATCCCTAACCATCACAGGTATTCCCACGGGGGGCCAGTAAGAACAACAACAACAAAAAAATTATGCACTCACTCTGGATAAGAGCGTCTGCTAAATGACTAAAATGTAAAATGTAACCATAGCTCTGGTCCAGGCCGTTTGTGCAGATTGCAAGCGGCATGAACACCCTGGACCAGAGCTACCCTAACGCAAGCCACACGAACGCCCTAGACCAGACCCACTTGGCACACACTGTTGAATCAACGTTGTTTCCACATAATTTCAATGAAAATACGTTGAACCAACATGGAATAGACTTTGAATTGATGTCTGTGCCCAGTGGGGAACTACCCTAACCCTAATTTTGGCATTGCCCTAACGCTACTCTAGGGTACTTGTAGGAATAATTACACAGTAATAGCATCACTGTAATGTAAGGTGTGACCAAATATTTCTTACATCCCTGTTCAGTAGGAATAAGCACTGTTAGTATAATCAAGTAGAAACATCCATTGTTGCTTTTAAATACTGCTGTTATCCTATTGGACCACTAGGGGTCTCTACTCTGTTACAACATTCTGCTCTGTGAGTGAGGCTTCAATCTCATTCATGCTTGTGTCTGTTTGGTGAAGTAGAAGTTTTTGCTTAATTTCTGCACTTAATGGGAAAATACAATTGTTTTATGTGTCATTATTTGTTTGTATCTTGTACTGATGAGCTGTTGAAATCAATTCAACAGCTCAGTGGATAAAACAGCGACGGTGTACAATGCGGTATGTAAAACCTTTGGTGTGGTCTTAGTAAGTTGTGTTTTGCTTTTTAAACAGATGTATCCATCCACACAAACACCACTGTTTCCCTCGTACAAATCACAGTCTCTAAACAGTGAGAAATGCCAGACATTCTGCTTTGTCAATGTTTGTTTATTTCTTCCTTTGTAGAGCGATGGAGTCCTTCTTCACACTTTGAAACGGCATGAGAGGTACCAGCCTGACCTGCCTGTTACCCCCTGATATATTTATATAGTTATATAACTCAGTGTAACTGTATGCCTTCAAAGACAATCAATTCCTATTCCCTCCCTCCCTCTCTTAGCTTTGTGACAGTCTGTGCCTTCTCTCCAACCCTGCCCTTGATGGCTACTGGCTCCATGGACAAAAAGGTCAACGTGTGGAGGATAGCAGATGGAGACAGCGGGCAGGGTAGGTAGTAGCCTGATGTTCTCTAATGTACCACTCAAAGACCAGCAGCCATTTTGTGTGAGCCAGACAGCCAGTTCCCAAGGGAGTGTAGTGGGAATGTAGCCCCAGTGGGAGAGGCTCCTCTGGGACTGGAGGAGTAGTGTGCCTGCTGTGCTGAGAGGGCCAGACTAAAGACACACGTATTCATCTCCAGCAAAGTAAAAAAAGATAGTTGAAGATAAGTGTTTCCAATGACATCATCAACCAATTAGTAGACAATTAGTAGGCAATGCCTACTCATAATTCGTTAAAATCACATGATGCACACCGATGATGTCATTGGAAACACTTTCTTCTAGATTTTTTACTACAAAACATAGAAACGCACCATTTTCACATATGTTGACGTTGGGGTGGTGCTAGAGATGATGAATATGAAATGTCTCTTTAATAATCATTAGCAGGCTGGCTCTGACCCTAGGTGGTGAGATCCCAAATGGCCTCGTCTAACCTCTAAGCCCCACAGTGCCACACTTGCAGAGGGCACAATGGCGAGACAGAGAGAAATAAGATGAAATGTCTTAAACACAAAAACACTTAATAAAAAGGCACTGCACCAGAATGTAGCCGTGTCTTCAGACATCAGGGGGCCAAGCTAGACTAGAGTATTCAACAGAGGGTTTCCTTCTGAGAGTAGGCACGTTGACAGAGCACATTCCAAGCTCTCTCTATCGCTCTATGAACACATTCTCCTTTGAAAGTGATTCATTTTGTGTTTTCTTGTGACTTCTAGCTGAATCCAGGAACCCTTCATGCCAAGGTAAGAACACACAGGAATATGTCTTATCATTCATTCCAGTGCATGATGGGACAGTCAGGAGCAGCAGTCTCCAGATACTACCCATAGATGGTGATCTTAGGTTAGTTTAGCATTTTCCCCACTAATGGGGTTAGGATTAGGTGAGCGGAAACTGATCCTAGATATATACATAGGGGAAACATCACCCTGGAGCCAGATACTGTGCCAATAAATGGATGAGATGTCTGGAGGCCTCAATGAGTGGAGGAGGCATTAAAATAAATGATGATGACTTGTAAAGTGACAGATGATGATGAGGAGCCAGTCCAAGAGTGGAACCTCTCCAGTCTTGGCAGAGCTTCCCTAACCCCCCAGTCAGCTAGGCTCCCAGAAGCTTCAAGGATATTGACATAACCTTCCCCTGAGTCCCAAATAGCACCCTATTCCTTGTATAGTGCACTACTTTTGACCAAGGTCCATAGGGTGCCATTTGGGACGTAGACTCAGATTCCCACCTCTATGGGCCTGGACTATGGAGGGGGGAGGTGTTACTGTACAGTACAGGCAGATTTGACAAGAGGACACTTACTTTACTAATGTTCTGGTATGTTTCGGTTGATAGTGTTGCTGCTGTTTCACATAACATCATTAAGCCCCCATCCACATGTATGCTTCTGAGAGGGAAATTCAGTGGGGAAGTCAGTGGTGGTGTTATTTTGGCCAGATGGGCAAGGAAGCGATTGTGAATGACTAGGATAACAGATAGCGAGAGATGGAGGGTGACGTGATGGGAGTGAGAGAGGTGAGGAAAAGCAAACAACGCCACATGAATGAGAAATAGCTCCAGTAGTCCCCACTGTTATCACTCAGCTGCCTAATGATAGGAAATGTAAAGCATGAAGTGCTATGAGGTGTCATTAGCGAGCGCAGCACACAACACTGTATTTTATCTTAACGATACATGAAAAATGATAGCAGCTCGCGCAATGTCATATGAAGGTTGCCTCTGATGAACAGTGTGCCTGCAAAGGCCAGAAAAACACAACCTTGTCGGGGGGAGGGAAGCTCCGAAGCTGATAAATATTCCCAGGGCATGCAAATGTGATTAAAGCACTGTTGATAAAAAGAGGACGTATAATTGGGTGACAGGTTAGGAAGCACTGGTTGGCTTTTATCTCTGCATACTAGAATGAGTGGTCATTTGCTATCAGCACCGATGGAGGGTCTTCTTTGTGTGGAATGTGTGGGACGTGTTTGTAGGGATCTGATATGTAGTATTGCAGGAGACTGGCGGGGGTGAAGGACTCGAGGAGGGGGCCCTTCCTCCCTTCCTGTGTTTGTGTGTGTTCCACAGGAGCAGGAAGAAAGCTGCCAGGTCACTCCAGGCTGCTGGTGAGCGACTGGTCCGAGGAGGATGTGTTGGCCTGGCTGAATGAGGAGGGTCTGGAGGAGCTGGTCACCACCTTCACAACCAACAACATAGACGGCCCTGAGCTGCTCTGTCTAACCAAGGAGACCATGGCCTCAGAGCTGAGCATTGGTAAGGACATGGAATTCACAACTAGGGTTGCACAATTCCGGTAATGTTCCCCAAATTCCCAGATTTTCCAGAAACAGGGTTCAGTGTTTCTTCTATATCAAATCAATTCAAATGTTATTGGCCACATGCGCCGAATACAACAGGTGCAGACATTACAGTGAAATGCTTACTTACAGCCCTTAACCAACAGTGCATTTATTTTTAATAAAAAAGTAAAATAAAACAACAACAAAAAAGTGTTGAGAAAAAAGAGCAGAAGTTAAATAAAATAACAGTAGAGAGGCTATATATACAGGGGGGTACCGGTGCAGAGTAAATGTGTGGGGGCACCGGCTAGTTGAGGTAGTTGAAGTAATATGTACATGTGGGTAGAGTTAAAGTGACTATGCATAAATAATTAACAGAGTAGCAGCAGCGTAAAAAGGATGGGGTGGGGGGGCAGTGCAAATAGTCCGGGTAGCCATGATTAGCTGTTCAGGAGTCTTATGGCTTGGGGGTAGAAGCTGTTGAGAAGTATTTTGGACCTAGACTTGGCACTCCGGTACCGCTTGCCGTGCGGTAGCAGAGAGAACAGTCTATGACGGTCGGTCGGAGGCCAAGCAGTTGCCATACCAGGCGGTGATGCAACCAGTCAGGATGCTCTCGATGGTGCAGCTGTAGAATTTTTTGAGGATCTGAGGACCCATGCCAAATCTTTTCAGTCTCCTGAGGGGGAATAGGCTTTGTTGTGCCCTCTTCACGACTGTCTTGGTGTGTTTGGACCATGATCGTTCGTTGGTGATGTGGACACCAAGGAACTTGAAGCTCTCAACCTGTTCCACTACAGCCCCGTCGATGAGAATGGGGGCGTACTCAGTCCTCTTTTTTTTTCCTGTAGTCCACAATCATCTCCTTTGTCTTGGTCACGTTGAGGGAGAGGTTGTTATCCTGGCACCACACGGCCAGGTCGCTGACCTCCTCCCTATAGGCTGTCTCATCGTTGTCAGTGATCAGGCCTACCACTGTTGTGTCGTCGGCAAACTTAATGATGATGTTGGAGTCGTGCCTGGCCATGCAGTCATGGGTGAACAGGGAGTACAGGAGGGGACTGAGCACGCACCCCTGAGGGGCCCCCGTGTTGAGGATCAGTGTGGCAGATGTGTTGTTACCTACCCTTACCACCTGGGGGCGGCCCGTCAGGAAGTCCAGGATCCAGTTGCAGAGGGAGGTGTTTAGTCCCAGGATCCTTTGCTTAGTGAAGAGCTTTGAGGGCACTATGGTGTTGAATGCTGAGCTGTAGTCAATGAATAGCATTCTCACGTAGGTGTTCCTCTTGTCCAGGTGGGAAAGGGCAGTGTGGAGTGCAATAGTGATTGCATCATCTGTGGATCTGTTGGAGCGGTATGCAAATTGGAGTGGGTCTAGGGTTTCTGGGATAATGGTGTTGATGTGAGCCATGACCAGCCTTTCAAAGCACTTCATGGCTACAGACGTCAGTGCTACGGGTCGGTAGTCATTTAGGTAGGTTATCTTAGTGTCCTTGGGCACGGGGACTATGGTGGTCTGCTTGAAACATGTTGGTATTACAGACTCAGTCAGGGACATGTTGAAAATGTCAGTGAAGACACTTGGCAGTTGGTCAGCACATGCTCGGAGTACACGTCTTGGTAATCCGTCTGGCCCTGCAGCCTTGTGAATGTTGACTTGCTTAAAAGTCTTACTCACATCGGCTACGGAGAGCGTGATCACATAGTCATCCGGAACAGCTGGTGCTCTCATGCATGCTTCAGTGTTGCTTGCCTCGAAGCGAGCATAGAAGTGGTTTAGCTCGTCTGGTAGGCTTGTGTCACTGGGAAGCTTGCGGCTGTGCTTCCCTTTGTAGTCTGTAATAGTTTTCAAGCCCTGCCACATCCGACAAACGTCAGAGCCGGTGTAGTACGATTCAATCTTAGTCCTGTATTGACTCTTTGCCTGTTTGATGGTTCGTCGGAGGGCATAGCGGGATTTCTTATAAGCGTCCGGGTTAGAGTCCCGCTCCTTGAAAGCGGCAGCTCTACCCTTTAGCTCAGTGCGGATGTTTCCTGTAATCCATGGCTTCTGGTTGGGGTATGTACATACGGTCACTGTGGGGACGACATCATCGATGCACTTATTGATGAAGCCAGTGACTGATGTGGTGTACTCCTCAATGCTATCTGAAGAATCCCGGAACATGTTCCAGTCTGTGCTAGCAAAACAGTCCTGTAGCTTAGCATCTGCGTCATCTGACCACTTTATTATTAGTCACTGGTGCTTCCTGCTTTAGTTTTTGCTTATAAGCAGGAATCAGGAGGATAGAGTTATGGTCAGATTTGCCAAATGGAGGGCGAGGGAGAGCTTTGTATGCGTCTCTGTGTGTGGAGTAAAGGTGGTCTAGAGTTTTTTTTCCTCTGGCTGCACATTTAACATGCTGGTAGAAATTAGGTAGAACGGATTTAAGTTTCCCTGCATTAAAGTCCCCGGCCACTAGGAGCGCTGCCTCTGGATGAGCGTTTTCCTGTTGACTTATGGCCTTATACAGCTCATTCAGTGCAATCTTAATGCCAGCATTGGTTTGTGGTGGTAAATAGACAGCTATGAAAAATATAGATGAAAACTCTCTTGGTAAATAGTGTGGTCTACAGCTTATCATAAGATACTCTACCTCAGGCGAGCAAAACCTCGAGACTTCCTTAGGATTTGATTTTGTGCACCAACTGTTGTTTACAAATATACACAGACCGCCACCCCTTGTCTTACCGGAGTCAGCCGTTCTATCCTGCCGATGTAGCTGTATGTTATCCATGTCGTCGTTCAGCCACGACTCGGTGAAACATAAGATATTACAGTTTTTAATGTCCCGTTGGTAGGATAACCGTAATCTTAGGTCATCCAATTTATTTTCCAATGATTGAAGATTGGCTAATAGGATTGATGGGAGCGGCAGTTTACTCGCTCGCCGTCGGATCCTTACAAGGCACCCCGACCTACGTCCACGATATCTCCGTCTCTTCCTCATGCGAATGACGGGGATTTGGGCCTTGTCGGGTGTCTGTAGGATATCCTTCGCGGCCGCCTCGTTGAAGAAAAATTATTTGTCCAATACGAGGTGAGTAATCGCTGTCCTGATATCCAGAAGCTCTTTTTGGTTATAAGAGACGATGGCAGAAACATTATGTACAAAATAAATTACAAATAATGCGGAAAAACACACATAATAGTACAATTGGTTAGAGGGCTGTAAAACGGCAGCCATCTTCTCCGGCGCCATTTTCTGAGAATAATTTATCATTTGTTTTGCAAAGGCGGTGGAAGGAGGGGATACTTTTTTTGTAGGAGTTTGAGAAGGTCACTTTTTAAAAGGACATTCTACTCCAAAATGAATGAAAATCAAATGATGCTGACACCATCTATCTATAATTATTTTAGGGTTGACTCTTTTACCATAGCCTATACATGGGACCATACCATATTATTTTACATTTGTACAATTTAGTCATTTAGCAGACGCTCTTATCCAGAGCGACTTACATTTAGTGAGTGCATACATTTTATATATATATATATATATATATATTTTTTTTTCTTCATATTTTTCATATCAGGCAGCAGTAATAGCAAAGTTTTTTCTGGATAAAAAAGGAGCTACTTTCCTGCAAGTCTACATTTTTCCATGGTGCTGAGAGAAAATATTGCAATTTTAAAGAAAATGTTGCTGCAATTCTACACGTTGCCATGGAGCTGACAGAAAATGTTGCAGTGTGAAAGCAAATTTCCTGTAATTCTACACATTTTGCCATGGCTAATTATGTGTTCTTATGCTCAAAGGTTATAACCAAATCAATGGGGACCCCAATCGGGGACTCTGAGCATGGTCAGTAATCCAGCCATGCCAAAAGTACTCCTAAATTCATTTTATTTATTGGTTTCATCGTTTTAGCTTTTATTTAGGTGATTTGTAGTTCTCAAAGATTATATATATTTTTTTAAATATATAGGTAAATTATATTTTCTACAAACTTTCTGACTGGTTTTAGTTATTTAAGTTTACACTGAAAGCGTATTTACATCCAGATTAATTTAGTAAAAAATGTGGGTGTGGCGGCAACAATTTTTCAGCGGTGCAGCTGGGAAACACTGCGGGTTGGAAGATTCCCAAAATCAGGACTCAGGAGGGAATACATGTAAGCAGGATATCCAAAATCCTCCAACCAGGATTTCTGTAAAACCATTTTGCCACCCTACTCACAGCACAACACACAGATCTCAGGCATGTCTGACCTGTGACCTGGCATTTCCACTCCTCATTAGTAATGACGGGATGCAGGAATAGATCCATAGGATTTACTGTATTATCCTGTATTATGCAGTTCTATTGGAATGGAATACATGCCACAGAGGCTTTTATCTGTGTTCTAATATTCCCACAATGCTCCCAAAATCAAATAGTAATCTGCTTTGGGGCTGCCAAGCTGTGACATTACTACTTCCAAAATGTCCCATTGGATATTACTTGCTTATATAATTTGCTTCAGACAATTTCCCAAAAGCCATCAGATGACCATAGATGTTAAAATAGTTAGAAAATAATTAGATAATCCCTCCGAAAATGAGTTTTGTGGATTTGGACAGGACCTAGTGTCTTACATTTTCTATGGCATGTTATTACCTCAACCATCCAAGCTAGAGAGAAAATTATATGTTTACTCTGTGTCTTCACTGTGATAGTATTGCAATCGATTGAGATAGTGCCATAAAGACTATAGTTTTCTGAATCAGTATTAATCATTACCAATTAATCAGGACTGAGGAAACAATACATTTCTAAAAATCCACTTTCCTTTCCGCTGTCCACACTAACCCACGTTATGATTTCCTGAAGATATTTGTAATTATGTTCTGGCCCCCTGACCATCCTCTCAAGAAATAAATTGGCCCACGGCTGAATCTAGTTGATGATCCCTGCTCTAGGGGCTTAGGGAGAATTATGTATCACACCCACAGAGAGAACAGCACCTCGGTGCAGCACAGTAGGACATGTGTTCTCTTTAGGGACTAGCTTCTCTGGTACAACAACCCCCAACTACAGCAAACATCAGTCCGCTGCATTGCAGGTTTATGGTGGTTTGTCAATGTACCCCAATGTAGTCTTGGTGCTGTGATTGTCAAAATGCAAACGGTGAAGTTACAAAGTGTATTTTGCAAACAATCATGAATGTCACCTCATTTGCTGCAATGCAGGCACAAAGCAAGATACTGTAAATATTGCTCAGAGTTTAGCAATTCCCTTATCCACATTAGTTAATTGTATGACTAATGGGTTCAGCAAGTCTGATTGGACGAACACATTTTGATTGAGCACTTTTCCCCACTACAGTGCCCACTGGGATTTGACCTTTTGTGATTGCAGTGCCCTATCTATCTATAGTGCTGTATCTGCACTGAGTTTCCTCCAATCACATTGGTTGAGTTTGCTCCCCAGTCTCATGTGGCCCCTGATTGCAGGTTCTGGCTAATTAACTCTACCAAGACACTAAAGTCATCATAACCTAGTGCCATAATCTCACTGATGTGTGGCAGGTGGTGTGGTTTCTGTCTTCCACGCCACCAACACAGCTGTCTGTCAGTTCCTAGCCTAAGTGCGTGTGTGTGTGTGTGGATCTGTTTCGCTTGAGCGCCAAGGCACTAGGCAACGGCAGAACCCTGATTAACAAACAGAGCGTTCCATATGTAGGAGCAAGGTCTTCCATAGGAAGAGGCCTGATTGGGTTGCTGCTAGATGGTATGAAGCTACGGTAAAAAAGTTGCATGTTCAGGTCGCGTCTGGGAGAATTTTTGCATTTTAGCTAAACCTAACCCTTTTCCTAACCTTAACGTAATTCTCTTAACCTGCTACGAAAAGTAACTTTCTGTCCGTAGCTGTATATCATCTAGTCAAAACCGTCTGATTGGGGAGATGATCATTCCTTGGTCCTGGGCTGGCTTGGTTACACTTATGGTAGAGAAATTAACATTAAATTATCTGGCAACAGCTCTGGTGGACATTCCTGCAGTCAGCATGCCAATCTGTGGCATTGTGTTGTGTGACATAACTGCACATTTTAGAGTGGCCTTTTGTCCCCAGCACAAGGTGCACCTGTGTAATGATCATGCTGTTTAATGAGGTTCTTGATATGCCACAACTGTCAGATGGATGGATTATCTTGGCAAAAGAGAAATGCTCACAAACAGGGATGTAAACTAATTTGTGCACAACATTTGAGAGAAATAAGCTTTTTGTGCATATGGATCATTTCTGGGATCTTTGATTTCAGCTCATGAAACATGGGACCAACACTTTACATGTTGCGTTTATATGTTTGTTCAGTATAGTTTTGTATGTTGCCATTGTTTTGCTAGAGTCGGTGGGTCTCCGTGGTAAAGTCCTGAGGAAGGTGGAAGCTCTGAAGGCAGAGTTGACGGGACTAGATGCCCCAGATGAGTTCCTCTGTCCAATCACCAGAGAGGTGATGAAGGACCCTGTCATTGCTGCAGGTGAGGGAGAGGACATAAAAACATCTGTCCCACATAGGCTGCGTTTAGACAGGCAGCCCAATTTTGATATTTTTTTATGAATTGGTCTTTTGACCAATCAGATCAGCTCTGAAAAAGATCTGACGTGAAAAGATCAGAGATTTGTCAAAATACTAATTAGGGGAAAAAAGATCAGAATTGGGTTGCCTGTCTAAACACAACCATACAGTGCATTTGGAAAGTATTCAGACCCAATCCCCTTTTCCACATTTTGTTACGTTACAGCCTTATTCTAAAATGTATTAAATTGTTTTTTCCCCTCATCCATCTACACAAAATACCCCATAATGACAAAGCAAAAACGGAAATATCAGATTTACATAAGTATTCAGACCCTGTACTCAGTACTTTGATGAAGCACCTTTGGCAGCGATTACAGCCTCGTGTGTTCTTGGGTATGACGGTACAAGCTTTGCACACCTGTATTTGGGGAGTTTCTCCCATTCTTCTCTGCAGAGCCTCTCAAGCTCTGTCAGCTTGGATGGGGAGCGTCGCTGCACAGCTATTTTCAGGTCTCTCCAGAGATGTTCGATCGGGTTCAAGTCCGGGCTCTGGCTGGGCCACTCAAGGACATTCAGAGACTTGTCCCGAAGCCACTCCTGCGTTGTCTTGGCTGTGTGCTTAGGGTTGTTGTCCTGTTGGAAGGTGAATCTTCGCCCCAGTCTGAGGTCCTGAGCGCTCTGGAGCAGGTTTTCATCAAGGATCTCTGTACTTTGCTCCGTTCATCTCCACAGAGGAACTCTGGTGCTCTGTCAGAGTGACCATCGGGTTCTTGGTCACCTCCCTGACCACGGCCTTTCTCCCCCGATTATTCAGTTTTGGCCAGGAGGCCAGATCTAGGAAGAATCTTGGTGGTTCCAAATTTCTTCCATTTAAGAATAATGGAGGCCACTGTGTCCTTGGGGACCTTCAATGCTGCAGAAATATTTTGGTACCCTTCCCCAGATCTGTGCCTCGACACAATCCTGTTTCTGAGCTCTACGGACAATTCCTTCGACCTCATGGCTTGGTTTTTGCTCTGACATGCACTGTCAACTCTGGGACCTTATATAGACAGGTGTGTGCCTTTCCGAATCATGTCCAATCAATTGAATTTCCCACAGGTGGACTCCAATCAAGTTGTAGAAACATCTCAAGGATGATCAATGGCAACAGGATGCACCTGAGCGTCTCATAGCACAGGGTCTGAATACTTATTTAAATAAGGTATTTTATTTTTTTATACATTTGCAAACATTTCTAAAAAAACAGTTTTTTGCTTTGTCATTATGGGGTATTGTGTGTGGATTGATGAGAAAAAAAAACATTTAATCAATTTTAGAATAAAGGGGTTAACGTAATAAAATGTGGAAAAAGTGAAGGGGTCTGAATACTTTCCGAATGCACTGTATACATGTCCTTGTTCGTCAATGCTAATGTAGCCCATTTGTTATTGTTTAAAAAAAATAGAAATCTGCACTTTCCTGCTCCAACTCACATTATACTGTATGTAGCCTATAAAAGTAATTATGTCACTGTCTGATGTATAAAATGTGTCTGAAATCAACAGATGGATATTCCTATGAGAGAGAGGCCATTGAGAGTTGGATCAGCGCTAAGAACCGCTCCAGTCCCATGACCAACCTACCTTTACCAACCACTCTGGTCATGCCCAACAGAAGCCTGAAGACCGCTATTGGCCGTTGGACTGTCACTCAGTGATGGATTGGTGCACGAGTAATCAGTAATGCCTTACTCTGAAGCAGACTGTAAACAAATACGGACGAAGCCATCGATGACGTCACCCAATTGTTTCCTATGAGAATGGTCAGTGGCACATTTGATGATCAGGAAGTGTCATTTCAGCATGTCGCCATCTTGCTACATGGAGGACTTTTTGGAAACATTGCATGCACAGTTTGAGCTACTCCAGGAAGTGACGTTGCAGGCTAGCTCAGTGCAGCCTCCTCATGAAGAACCTCAAGTTGAAGGCCGACGAGGTACTACAGGCTACCGTTAACAAGTAAATCATCCTTATAACTTTGTCTGTGTGTGATTTTAAAGTAATCGCTTCAAAGACATACATCTGGTGAAATATAAACAATTATTCGTACCATGATTGTGTTCGGAAAATGTTTTTATATCCACGAATATTGACCACAAAGATCGCCATTTCCCCATTCACTATAATGGGGATCCTGTTTTCTGGAAACAATGCCTGCAGTACCGCGGTCGGCCTTCATTCTCCCCTGCTCTGAAGAGCCCACATTTCAGAATCAAGCCAAATTTGTACAATGTGATTACTGACAATCAGTTCACTGCACAGTTCTATAATATACTTTGGATTAAACTAGGGTGATTATTCATGATGGTGATATGATATGTCGTTTGCCTGTGTGTGCCTTGTAAATTACTAGACCTTTACATAATTTGTGCAATAGGATTTTGTTGGAATAAACTAGTCCACCTTTATACAGTATATGCAGTATAAACATGTGCTTCTAAAATGTATTGTCGAACTTCGCTCTGGTCCAGGACGTTAGTGTGCATTCGAACGGGCACTACCGCCCTGGACCAGAGCGATGTTGAACGTGCCTCTTCTTTCCCTGCTACAATGACAGCCAGCAGGCCTGTGTTTTCTCAGTGGGACTTTATTTCCCCATGGTGGGAATGGAAGTAATGTTCTATTACAGTATGTGATTACGGGTAACACAGCTCACAATACTGGAAACATGGCAACCATTGCAAGTAACATACATATTAAAATATTATCGATGGCACCACGCTCCCCCAAACCTTTATTGTTTATAGATTTTTTAAAAACTTTATTATAAACTGAAATTGTGGCATGCACTTAAACCAATATTACTTTGACAGCGCTTATTATTGAACTCGTAAAACGTCTTAGTAGCTGTGCAAAAATAACTATAAAATATATTGTTTTTACAATTAATCAAGCCATAGACGCTGTAAATAAATTAACCTAGACAGCAACGACAAGCAGATACAGAGAGGATTTAGTTTGAACGTTATCGGGAAATTTATAGAATGTACAAACATATAAACAAATAATTTTTTTTGAACCTTGAACACCGTCGGAACCAAAATGTACATAAAAGAAACCTCCAAAATACAGATCATTTGAACAAGTCAATACGCTGACATAGATCTTCACTCAAAAGAAGGAAAAATACATATTTATATATACACAATGTGAGGATCTACAACATCCTTCTTAGAACACAGGAATGCCCATCTCCAACATATTCTTACATCTCTTCTAAACAGCTCCATAATTCTGCCATCAGCACCATTGACATAATGAACACAGTTCAAATCCCATTGTGTGTCCAGAATGACACCCTATTCCCTATATAGTACACTACTTTTGACCAGGGCCGGCCAAAAGTAGTGCACTACAGTATATAGCGAATAGGGTGCCATTTTGGATGCAAATATTGTCTTATACTCAACATTGAACAATTCAGTAATAACATTATCCTGTAATATAATATGTTGTGTAAGCACTTTACTTAAAGGCCTATGTAAATGCGTAAAGTGCTGTCACTGTTTTGTCTTTTAGTACATGCCCAATGTCTCAGTGCAATGTCTCCAGCTTTGCTGAATGAGAGGGAGCATATCATCCAGTAACAGAAGCAAACAGCCATATGCAACAGTAGGAAAGAAATCCATCTGTTCTGTTACTGCTTCAATCAAAACGCTGCCTGTGGCAGATATTCACAGGGGGAACAAACATAGTTTGCATACTTTAAAAGTTTAGACTTTTTTTATGGGCTGGTAAAACCTTAAGCAATCCCTCCACTTAGAATTTTTGCAAAGATGTGTGTGTGTAAAGTGTTTGTGGGTGTGTTGTGTGTGTGCACAATGTGCATGTGCGTGTTGTCTGTATGTGTGTGTGTACCTGCGTGTGTATCTGTGTATGTGTGTGTGTATGCGCGCACATGTGTCTGTGTGTGTTGAGAGAGGGGAGATAAATATCCCTACACATTTGATTCTATGAATGATCGCTTTGGTTTCATTGAAGCTACGTGAATGGTGGGATTCTCTCGGGCTAAGCTCGGCTGCTTGGGCCTACTGTCCACAAAAGCGTGCGACGGCATGGCCAGAGCTGGCTTGGATTCCTTGTAACAGGTGGCTGCTTGGCAGAACTTCTCTGCAAATTCCTTTGAGTGCATTCCGTTCTGCAGGCTCCCCATAGCACCCTGAGATGGAGCTTTGAGCTGCTCGTGGTAAATGCTCCCTATTTTGGCATAAGGTAGCTCACAGTTCGCCCCCGCCACCTGGAGGCCCATGGCAGACGTGGTGTGGCACACTAATCCCTCAGAGGAGTGACTCTGCCAGCTGCGGAGGGCTCCGTTGGCGGTCTGTAGGCCTGGGTGGTTCTGGAGCCTTTGGTGCTGTTGCTGCTGCAGTTGTTGTTGCTGCTGCTGCAGTTGTTCCCGCTGCTGCTGCTGCTGCTGAAGAAAGCGTGCCTTCTTGTCCATGATGCCCATGAAGGGCCTGGGTTTCCACTCGCTTGTGCCTCCTTGGCCCTGCTTGGCCTTGTCTGTGGTGGTCTTGGTACGTACGTCAGGGCCCTGCAGCTTGCCGCTCTCAGATAGACTACTGCTGGAGGCCAGGGAGCTGGTGGAGCTGGACACCCTGATGTTGCCGTCTCCCCCCTGAGAGACTGCCTGGGAGACCCCGTTACCCCCACACACCTTCCTCCGCTCCTGGCCTGGCCCTGCAGCGTTGAGGAGGTCCTGGGGAGACCCTGAGGTCAGAGCGTCCAGGGAGGACACTGAGTGGGCAGACAGACAGTCCTGGGAGGAGTAGGAGGCCTGGGCAGAGTGCAGGGACTCGCTGTCCCTGTCGCAGTGGTGACCCATAGCCATGTTCTGGGAGGCAGCAGCCATGGACAGGCGCTGCTCCCCGTGGACGGGCTCATCAGGAGGGGGCGGTAGAGGGCTGATGTCGATGCCCAGACCCCCTGGCTTCAGCATGCTGGACATGTGTCGGCTGGGCAGGGGGCTGGAAGGGGCGTACTGGGACTTGGCCCCCGAGGAGCGGCCTCCTGCCTGCAGGGAGCTCATGTGCTGGTTGGTTTTGACTATCTGGGCCTGCTTGGTGGGCTCTCTGGGCTCCCCGGGAGGGTAGTGGTGACTCAGCCTACCAGGGCACGAAGGGCCGGAGGGGGGAGAGCCAGGCCTGGTACTCTGCTGCTGCTGGGTGGTGAGGGTGTCAGGCAGAGTTCTATTGATGGAGTAGATGTTCTGTGGCCAGGGATCACCTCTCTCTCCTCTCCTATCTGAGTGTTGAAACTGAGAAGTCCCCTCCCCTTCCACTTTATTAAGCCCCAGAGTGTTCTGTCCATCCAGACCTCTACTGACGGCCATGCTATGCTCCGACACCACCTCCTCCTCCCCCTCCTCGTGTTGGTGGTCAGAGTCGTGGTTGGCCGGGGCCTGGTTGGACGAGGACGTGGCCCCCTGCGGTTTTCCCTGGGTGGTGCTGCGCTGCATCTGCATACACTCCTCCTCTACACGGGCCAGCAGCCTCCGGATCTCCCGGTTGTTGGGACACAGCCTGGCTGCTTCGTGTAGGTCAGCCATGGCCGCCGTGAACTGCCTGTGGTGGAATGGAGATAGGGAGGGATAGAGAGATACAGAACGAGGTATGTGGATATTGGAGAAGCGCAAAAAAAAAAGAAAAAACAGAACCATATTCTCACAATTCATGCTAACAATGGTCTCCTAAAAGTTGAGTTCTCCTGATGAATAGCTTTACCTGCTGCTCCTCTTGGCTCGGGCGCGGGCGTAATAGGCCTCGTACGATTTGGGTTTCAGCTCCAGGGCCTTTGTTGCAAACTCCTCTGCCAAGCCAAAGTCCTGTTGTGAGGGGAGTGAAGGATCAATATGATTAACCAATGCAGGGAAATGGAAATACACATTGTCCAGGGGACCAGCTCTCTCTCTCTCTGCATCTATCTCCCTGATTGATTATGGCAGCAAGCTGACATTAGCTCCACTAATGTCTACAAGCATGCTATCGCTTGTGGACTTCTGCACAGATTATAATTTAGCCCTGAATGGCTCAATCAAACTCACTCAACTGGACAGCTTAATAGCTATAATTTTGTACGGGTAGTAGATAGTATTATTTATTGCATTCATTCTGTTCCTAAGAGCATTGTGTTAGTTTATAGCACGTTTCATCGATCTGGAACACGAATTGGCTTGAAATTGTATCATGGGGCTTTTAAAGCGCTGTCTACTACTCCCTAACAGCAGCCATACTTCTGGTGCGTGTCTCTTTGAGATACATTCAGAAATACACAGTACAACAACAGTTTCTTAGACTTAAAGATCTTCCAATGTCCCCTTCTAGTGTCATATATGGCCTGATCACATATTACAGTGCATTTGGAAAGTATTCAGACCCCTTGACTTTTTCCACATTTTGTTATGTTACAGCCTTATTCTAAAATGGATTATATAGTTTTTTCCCCTCATCAATCTATACACAATACCTCATAATGACAAAGCAAAAACCGTTTTTTAGAATTATATATAAAATAAATTTGATCCTTTACTCAGTACTTTGTTGAAGCACCTTTGGCAGCGATTAAAGCCTCAAGTCTTCTTGGGTATGACACTACAAGCTTGGCACACCTGTATTTGGGGAGTTTCTCCCATTCTTCTCTGCAGATCCTCTCAAGCTCTGTCAGGTTGGATGGGGAGTATCGCTGCACAGCTATTTTCAGGTCTCTCCAGAGATGTTCGATAGGGTTCAGGTTCGGGCTCTGGCTGGTCCACTCAAGGACATTCAGAGACTTGTCCCGAAGCCACTCCTGCGTTGTCTTGGCTGTGTGCTTAGGGTCGTTGTCCTGTTGGAAGGTGAACCTTCGCCCCAGTCTGAGGTCCTGAGCGTTCTGGAGCAGGTTTTCATCAAGGATCTCTCTGTACTTTGCTCCGTTCATCTTTCCCTCTATTCTGACTAGTCTCCCAGTCCCTACTGCCACCACCATGCTTCACCGTAGGGATGGTGCCAGGTTTCCTCCAGACTTGACGGTTGGCATTCAGGCCAAAGAGTTCAATCTTGGTTTCATCAGACCAGAGAATCTTGTTTCTCATGGTCTGAGAGTCTTTAGGTGCCTTTTGGCAAACTCGAAGCGGGCTGTCACGCGCCTTTTACTGAAGAGTGGCTTCTGTCTGGCCACCCTACCATAAAGGCCTGATTGGTGGATTGCTGCAGAGATGGTTGTCCTTCTGGAAGATTCTCCCATCTTTATAGAGGAACTCTGGAGCCATGTCAGAGTGACCATCGGGTTCTTGGCCACCTCCCTGACCAAGGCCCTTTCCCCCGATTGCTCAGTTTGGCCGGTCGGCCAACTCTAGGAAGAGTCTTGGTGGTTCCAAACTTCTTCCATTTAAGAATGATGGAGGCCACTGTGTTCTTGGGGACCTTCAATGCTGCAGAACTTTTTTGGTACCCTTCCCCATATCTGTAACTCGACACAATCCTGTCTCGGAGCTCTACAGACAATTCCTTCGACCTCATGGCTTGGTTTTTGCTCTGACATGCACTGTCAACTGTGGGACCCTATATAGACAGGTGTGTGCCTTTCCAAATGATGTCCAATGAATTTAATTTACCACAGCTGGACTCCAATCAAGTTGTAGAATTATCTCAAGGATGATCAATAGAAACAGGATGCACCTGAGCTCAATTTCGAGTCTCATAGCAAAGGGTCTGAATACTTATGTAAATAAGGTATTTCTGTTTTTAGTTTTTATACATTTGCAAAAATCTATAAAAACCTGTTTTCGCTTTGTCATTATGGGGTATTGTGTGTAGATTGATGAGGGAAAACATTTATTTCATCAATTTTAGAACAAGGCTGTAATGTAACAAAGTGGAAAAAGTAAAGGGATCTGAATACTTTCCTAATGCACTGTATGTCTTTTTAACGGAGACCTTAGGGAACCAATGACCCAGTAAATACAGCACTAGAGGAGAAAAGGAGAGGAGGAGGATAGACGTGGGGAATCTTACGTTGGTTTTCCTTCGACAGCGGGAGAGGTTGAGGTACAGAGACACCCTCAGCTCTTTGAAGGCCTTCAGGTCATCGCCGAACCCTTCCCTGGGGAACTTCCTCAGAGCATACTGGTACCTCTGGGCTGCCTCTTTCATTTTCCCCTTCTGGAGGGAGAGGGAAATTATGGAGAACGAGACAGGTAAGGAAGGAGAGCGAGAGAGGGAGGGAAGGAAAGAGAAAGAGGACGCGAGAGAGGAAGAGAAGGATGGTCGTCAGATACTCCCCCAACCCAACAGCCGCGCGGCAGCAGCTCACACACTCCCTCTCTCTCTCTCTCTCTCTCATCAATCACACACAGGTTCCACCTGAGCGGATTGTCCTTTTCTGCCATAAAACTCAATCTATTAAATGTCACGGATCAATCATGGATCAGAAGGTGAGCGTGGCACTGCACACACCCATTCATCTCTGCTGCGTCGCATTGAGCTGCTCAAAATATGACAGTCATTATGTTGTTTTATCTTAACCAAATTAGTGGCTGAGACGTCCTTTTTATACAGTGGCTAAGATGTATACAAACACTCCTTTTGATGGCTGATCAATTCAGTGACATCATCAAGGCATAATTATAGTACTTGCCTCAGTCTTGTTTAAATGTAGCCCATCATAAAATATCAAATATATTCCATTCACTCAGAACACACTTGACTGTACATAAACATTATACAGTATAATGTCCTTGTTTAGAACCATAAAGTTCAGGCTTAAAGGGATACTTCGGGATTTTGGCAATGAGGCCCTTTATCTATTTCCCCAGAGTCAGATGAACTTGTGGATACCATTTTTATGTCTCCGTGTCAAGTATGAAGTAAGTTGGAGGTAGTTTCATGAGCCAATGCTAACTAGCGTTAGCGCAATGACAGGAAGTATATGGGTATCTGCTAGCATGCTAGCAGATACCATAGACTTCCAGTCATTATGCTAACGCTGGTTAGCAATTACGCTAGCGCTAGTTAGCAACTTCCTACAAACGGCACAGTACAGTAAATAAAGGGCCTCATTGCCAAAATCCCGAAGTATCCTTTTAACAGTGTAATGTTGACTTGATCTCTTTTCCATACCTTGTAATGCAGGTTGCCCTCCTCCATAAGCTTCTGCAGGAGAATGATGAGGATATCAGGCTTGGATGTGGCCATAGCCCAGGCTGCATTCCCTGTTGGTCCACAAAGACACAGAGAAAGTAGAGTTACACCACTGTCGCTCCCCAATCCACGGACTATATTCACTAGGAAATTGGTAACAAGGTAAAGTTACCTAAAGATTGTACCTGATCGATCATAAGGCGACGTTCTGCACCCTTAGGGTTACATTGAATGCAGTCAAGAAGAAGGAAAAAGGATGAGAGATTGAAGGAAGGAAGGAATCATGCAAAAAGATAAAAGCATTCAGAAAAGCAGAGGAGAATTTGAAACTGCTACAACTATAAAATGTGATTTATTCATTTTGGACCTTTCCCAGATTAAAGATGGAATTCACAGTAGGGGAAACAGTGGCACTGTCCGCCGTTGTTGTTTTGTTGCCGAAGTGGAGGTGAGGCGTGTCGCGCGAAAGAAAATTGCAGTACATATTCTGCCGTTCTATCGCGCGTGGAATGATGTCTGAGGGAAAAAACAGTGTTTGTTGTTTACAGTAACTTCTTTGTTGTGTTAATATCGCAAATGGATGTGGCTGTTTCACCATTAAGGATTCCTGCACTGATAATATAGAGCGGGTCTGTCAGTGGATATACTGTACCTACAATTGCATTGATATGAATCCTAATTAAACAAAATGGTGATTTGCTGGTCGTAATGGTCATTCAGATCATAAAGACTGATAGCATTGTGTGCTAGGAGCAGGCTACATTGCTACCAGAGCAAGGGGAGTGGGTTGAAGATATTGGCCATTAGCTAATTCTGGGAGGGGTGCGCCTGGCTGGCCTGCACTGCAGATGTAAAATGAGGCAGATAAGCTCCAGGCCTAGATACCTCAGTGAATGTCATTTAGGTGATAAGTCACATTCTCAAATTAGCCTGCCGGCACACCCCGGGGAGAAAAGAAAGAGAGAGCGAGAGCGCGTTGCGAGAGAGGGGGAGAGAGAGACACAGAAAGAGAGAGAGACACTACACACACTAGGTGAATGCTGGTAGAAATTGGTTCAGTGTCATTGCCTTGAATTTAGCAGTGACCATCAATGAAACCAGGAGTTTGTCACCTGATTCCATGGCATTAGCCTCATCTTATTTAGTAGAATTACAGACACTCAGCTGGAAGCACAAGTCTCATTACTAACATCGTAAAGCAACCAAAAGAACGTCCTATGGTTGGAATACTCAGACGAAAGTGGACACATTAACTGAATGAACATTATTTGCAGCAAACAGACACGGACCATTTGTATCATAGTTAGAGTTCTTAGTTTCTTACCCAGTTTAGCCCCCTTCTTCAGCAGGGTCACCACTACTGACGTGTTCCGACACCCAATCGCCCGGTCCAACGGCCTCATGCCACTGTAGTCCACATGCTCTATCACCGCTCCTCTCTCCACCAGGTAATGGACCTACACACCAGGAACAACACAGTCAAACACACACTCTCTTCTATAGTCAGAACACACACTCTTAACTCTCCCATAAATCTTTGGTAATTCTCAGCAGTGTGCGTCCCATAAGGAGACACAGAGGACTTGTGTTGAGCCTAACTAATGGGCAGGCCTAGTGAGACAGATTTAGACTAAGCTCAATGACTGTCTCTGTCTATCTGTCCGTCCGTCCATCTCTCTCTACTACTCACGATTGCCGCGTCTCCGTAGAAGGCGGCCAGGTCCAGCGGCGTCCGTCCATTCTTGTCCGTGTGGTCTATGACTGCACCCTTCTCCACCAGAAACTGCACAACGTTCTTATGTCCTTTCAAACACGCCCAGCTCAGGGGCGTTAACCCTTCCTTGTCCATCGACGTCAACAACGCACCTGGGAGAGACCGAATATTCAACATCATATTTTTCAAAACCACAGCATATAACTTCACTCAACAAAACATTTGATATAAAACTAAGTGTGATATGTGGTTATTGATATTTGGATGCTCTGAATTTGAATTTCATTTGACTTTAAAAAAAGAGCAGACTGCATGGTTTGCATTCAGATCGCTGACACGGTCTGCATCTCAGATGGCACCCTATTTCCTATATAGTGCACTACTTTTGAGAGTCTTATGAGCCCTGGTAAAAAGTAGGGTGCCATTTGGGACACAGACCACAGGAGGTTGGTGGCACCTTAATTGGGGAGAACGGGCTCCTGGTAATGGCTGGAGCGGAATAGGCGGTATCAAATACACATCAAACACATGGTTTCCATGTGTTTGATGCCATTCCATTTGCTTTTATTCCAGCGATTATTATGAGCTGTCCTCCCCTCAGCAGCCTCCACTGACACAGACGTTATCTAGCGTAGCATCGCGGTAACTTACCCTTTGACAGCAGAAAGTCGGCCGTGCTCAGGTGGCCCTCGCACGCCGCCACCATGAGTAGTGTTCGTCCCTGTTTGTCACTGATGTTCACATCAGCACCATGCTGCAGCAGCAGCTCTGCAACCTGACACACACACAGACTTAAACTCTACTTCCTCAAGGTAAATCATCATGGTTACTTTGATGTGTAATTGTAGTTTGAGGCAATATGATCTCTGTCCAGCAGTGTATGTTCCTCACCTGCCAGTGTCCCTGCCTGACAGCACAGAAGAGAGGTGAGACCCCCCTGCGGTTGACCTGCTGCACCATGGCCACCTGCTCCAGCAGGAAGCCACACACGTCCATCTTCCCCCGGCCCGCCGCCGCCGTCAGAGCTGAAGAGACCAGAGGAGAGGAGATTGGTAAGGACTGGGGTCACCAAGGGTGAGACCACACACACATACGGCAGGCTATGGTCTGGCTCACGTGAGACAAAGCTTGCTCCCATTCAAGATTAAAATATACAGCATTTAGTTGTACATCCACTGAGTGCCATCAATTGGACACAACCACAAAATAGTATTATTTCCTTCTTGGGAAAAGGGACAACACAAGTGTCTGAATATGTCAATGGATGAGTTCCCGCTCAGCCCAGTCAAAGCTATTTGCTGCTCTGGCACCCCAATGGTGGAACAAGCTCCCCCACGACAGCGGAGTCACTGACCACCTTCCGGAGACACTTGAAACCCTACCTCTTTAAGGAATACCTGGAATAGTATAAAGTCATCCTTCTACCCCCCCTCCATAAAAAAAAAAAAAGTGGTTGTCCCACTGGCTATCATAAGTTGAATGCACCAATTTGTAAGTCGCTCTGGATAAGAGCGTCTGCTAAATGATGTAAAGGTAAATGTAAATGATAATAAGCTGCAACAAAGCTTAATAAACAATACTCTGATTGTACTGTTGATTGTACATTCATGTGGAATCTTATCTCTTGGAATCGTGTGCTGGGCCTGCTCAGTCATTACATGACAAAAATAAACACTGACGCAGGAACTGTGGTCAGGAAGTTTGGCTGTTCACCCAGAAACAGTGCCAATGTTACACACACACACACACACACACACACACACACACACACACACACACACACACACACACACACACACACACACACACACACACACACACACACCTCAATGGAATAGGAGAGCAACAGAGACATACACATACTACAGACACAATGTTTGAATAGCCTATTACTGGTTACGGCACTCATATTGTTACATTATCTACAGTATATAGGCCTACCATTAATTCAAATACCAGAATGGGGAAAATAGGCTAATGCTTTTATGCAAGTCCTGTTTACAATCAGACAATTCTGTTATACTGTATGTATGTATTCAACTCGTTAACTTCTTGCCTTAAGCTGTCTGAAGATGTGCTTTGAGATTTGAAAAGTCCCCTCATCTAATGTCTGCATAATAGCAGGTCGAAAATGATGAAAACAGGGAAAAAAACTAAATGAGATATCAATCAATCAATCAATTTTATTTTATATAGCCCTTCGTACATCAGCTAATATCTCGAAGTGCTGTACAGAAACCCAGCCTAAAACCCCAAACAGCTAGTAATGCAGGTGTAGAAGCTAGTGTAACAGCTAGTAATGCAGGTTAATTAATAAATCTTTGCCATTTCTGTTTTAATTCAAATTACTGTACAGAATATCTACTTTAAAGACAGATGCATGCAAGTATGTTCCAACTAATCTAAACGCATAAGATACAGTGACAAACCACATATTTATAATACAATAGTCAATAGGCTCACCTCCTGCTTTGCATCCAGTTGAGCCATGCCGAAACAGACTAATCTTAGCAGTAGTTTGAGGCCCACATTCAGTGGATGCTACACTTTACTCTGGGCTGTGGTAGATTCAGGCAATCTTGGATGAATGTTGGCATCCAAACAATAAATCCCCAGACACCACAGAGAGGGAGAGAGAGAATAGTGGTGCTCTCTGATTCACCTCAGAAAGATTAAAGACCCAGAGCCCCTGTCTCTGGCTGAGTGACATCATCCATCTGGATGTGAGTGTGAGCGGAGGGCTGTTCCATTACGAGCTTGTCTCAGCCGACCACACCCTCCATCTGATCCACTAGCATATCTTTTCAGAGCAGACTGACACCTCCAGACTACTACTCAGTATGAATCTCTATGGAGCAGCATCAGCCAAAACGGATTTGAGATCAGCTGGCTTCATGAGTAAAAACTCAAAAGCCCAAAATATTAAATATTTGATTGTTCTAATGATGGACTCTTTCAGGGATGCATTCGTTTTTAGATCTGTGATTTTAGACACGATTCTGATGTACACTTAACTAGAATGGAATGATAAGGAATGACTAACAGGGGGCTCTGTCTGCATACTACTATCAAACCCTATAGGAGACCCTAGTGGCATCTCTGATCTTCTAAGTACAATTCAATGCATTTTATGTCTCTCTCTGATCTCACAAACATTTATCTTCACTGTGCCCATTCCCTCCCCATCTATCCCTCCCTCTTTCCTTCCCTCCTTCTTCCAAAGCCAGGCATGTTCTGTAATAAGCCACTCAACCTGGTCTTTCCTCCTAATCTGCCTCTCCGGCCCACCAACACTGCTGTCCTGAGGGGGGGGCACTGTAAATCACAGTCTGATACACAAACCAAACCTGGAAACAATAGAATACTATGAAAAATCTGGGAAACCAGGCCTGGTATTCATAGCTAACTTTGAAAAGGCTTTTGATAAAGTACGACTGGAATTTATATATAAATGCATGGAATACTTCAATTTTGGAGAATCTTTTATACAATGGGTTAAAGTTATGTATAGTAACCCTAGGTGTAAAATAGTAATTAATGGCTACTTCTCAGAAAGTAATAAACTGTCAAGAGGAGTGAAACAAGGTTGTCCACTATCGGCATATCTATTTATTATGGCCATCGAAATGTTAACTATTAAAATCAGATCCAACAATAATATCAATGGCCTAGAAATCCAGGGCTTAAAAACAAAGGTGTCATTGAACGCTGATGATTCATGTTTTATTTTAAATCCACAATTTGGATCCCTTCACAGCCTCATAGAGGATCTAGATCATTTTTCTAATCTCTCTGGATTACAATCAAATTATGATAAATATACATATTGGATCACAAAAAAATTAAACGTTTAGATTACTGTGTAGTTTACCAATAAAATGGTCTGACGGTGAAGTAGACATACTCGGTATACATATCCCAAAAGAAATACATGATCTCACTACAATACATATTAATTGAATGTTTTTTTTAAATATATTTTTTATAAAAATATTTAGGGGCTATTAGCTTTAATATTTCAGATAGATTGTAACTTCCATCAATGTAAATTGTCTGCATCACTTCCAGTTTTTTTTCTCGCATATATATATATATATATATATATATATATATATATACACAGTGGGGAAAAAAAGTATTTAGTCAGCCACCAATTGTGCAAGTTCTCCCACTTAAAAAGATGAGAGAGGCCTGTAATTTTCATCATAGGTACACGTCAACTATGACAGACAAAATGAGATTTTTTTTCTCCAGAAAATCACATTGTAGGATTTTTTTAAAATTTATTTGCAAATTATGGTGGTAAATAAGTATTTGGTCAATAACAAAAGTTTCTCAATACTTTGTTATATACCCTTTGTTGGCAATGACTCAGGTCAAACGTTTTCTGTAAGTCTTCACAAGGTTTTCACACACTGTTGCTGGTATTTTGGCACATTCCTCCATGCAGATCTCCTCTAGAGCAGTGATGTTTTGGGGCTGTCGCTGGGCAACACGGACTTTCAACTCCCTCGAAAGATTTTCTATGGGGTTGAGATCTGGAGACTGGCTAGGCCACTCCAGGACCTTGAAATGCTTCTTACGAAGCCACTCCTTCGTTGCCCGGGCGGTGTGTTTGGGATCATTGTCATGCTGAAAGACCCAGCCACGTTTCATCTTCAATGCCCTTGCTGATGGAAGGAGGTTTTCACTCAAAATCTCACGATACATGGCCCCATTCATTCTTTCCTTTACACGGATCAGTCGTCCTGGTCCCTTTGCAGAAAAACAGCCCCAAAGCATGATGTTTCCACCCCCCATGCTTCACAGTAGGTATGGTGTTCTTTGGATGCAACTCAGCATTCTTTGTCCTCCAAACACGACAAGTTGAGTTTTTACCAAAAAGTTCTATTTTGGTTTCATCTGACCATATGACATTCTCCCAATCCTCTTCTGGATCATCAAAATGCACTCTAGCAAACTTCAGACGGGCCTGGACATGTACTGGCTTAAGCAGGGGGACACGTCTGGCACTGCAGGATTTGAGTCCCTGGCGGCGTGGTGTGTTACTGATGGTAGGCTTTGTTACTTTGGTCGCAGCTCTCTGCAGGTCATTCACTAGGTCCCCCCGTGTGGTTCTGGGATTTTTGCTCACCGTTCTTGTGATCATTTTGACCCCACGGGGTGAGATCTTGCGTGGAGCCCCAGATCGAGGGAGATTATCAGTGGTCTTGTATGTCTTCCATTTCCTAATAATTGCTCCCACAGTTGATTTCTTCAAACCAAGCTGCTTACCTATTGCAGATTCAGTCTTCCCAGCCTGGTGCAGGTCTACAATTTTGTTTCTGGTGTCCTTTGACAGCTCTTTGGTCTTGGCCATAGTGGAGTTTGGAGTGTGACTGTTTGAGGTTGTGGACAGGTGTCTTTTATACTGATAACAAGTTCAAACAGGTGCCATTAATACAGGTAACGAGTGAAGGACAGAGGAGCCTCTTAAAGAAGAAGTTACAGGTCTGTGAGAGCCAGAAATCTTGCTTGTTTGTAGGTGACCAAATACTTATTTTCCACCATAATTTGCAAATAAATTCATAAAAAATCCTACAATGTGATTTTCTGGATTGTTTTTTCTCAATTTGTCTGTCATAGTTGACGTGTACCTATGATGAAAATTACAGGCCTCTCTCATCTTTTTTAAGTGGGAGAACTTGCACAATTGGTGGCTGACTAAATACTTTTTAGACACCTGTCCACAACCTCAAACAGTCACACTCCAAACTCCACTATGGCCAAGACCAAAGAGCTGTCAAAGGACACCAGAAACAAAATTGTAGACCTGCACCAGGCTGGGAAGACTGAATCTGCAATAGGTAAGCAGCTTGGTTTGAAGAAATCAACTGTGGGAGCAATTATTAGGAAATGGAAGACACTGATAATCTCCCTCGATCTGGGGCTCCACGCAAGATCTCACCCCGTGGGGTCAAAATGATCACAAGAACGGTGAGCAAAAATCCCAGAACCACACGGGGGGACCTAGCGAATGACCTGCAGAGAGCTGCGACCAAAGTAACAAAGCCTACCATCAGTAAAACACTACGCCGCCAGGGACTCAAATCCTGCAGTGCCAGACGTGTCCCCCTGCTTAAGCCAGTACATGTCCAGGCCCATCTGAAGTTTGCTAGAGTGCATTTGGATGATCCAGAAGAGGATTGGGAGAATGTCATATGGTCAGATGAAACCAAAATAGAACTTTTTGGTAAAAACTCAACTCGTCGTGTTTGGAGGACAAAGAATGCTGAGTTGCATCCAAAGAACACCATACCTACTGTGAAGCATGGGGGTGGAAACATCATGCTTTGGGGCTGTTTTTCTGCAAAGGGACCAGGACGACTGATCCGTGTAAAGGAAAGAATGAATGGGGCCATGTATCGTGAGATTTTGAGTGAAAACCTCCTTCCATCAGCAAGGGCATTGAAGATGAAACGTGCTGGGTCTTTCAGCATGACAATGATCCCAAACACACCGCCCGGGCAACGAAGGAGTGGCTTCGTAAGAAGCATTTCAAGGTCCTGGAGTGGCCTAGCCAGTCTCCAGATCTCAACCCCATAGAAAATCTTTGGAGGGAGTTGAAAGTCCGTGTTGCCCAGCGACAGCCCCAAAACATCACTGCTCTAGAGGAGATCTGCATGGAGGAATGGGCCAAAATACCAGCAACAGTGTGTGAAAACCTTGTGAAGACTTACAGAAAACGTTTGACCTGTGTCATTGCCAACAAAGGGTATATAACAAAGTATTGAGAAACTTTTGTTATTGACCAAATACTTATTTTCCACCATAATTTGCAAATAAATTCATTAAAAATCCTACAATGTGATTTTCTGGAAAAAATTTTTTCTCATTTTGTCTGTCATAGTTGACGTGTACCTATGATGAAAATTACAGGCCTCTCTCACCTTTTTAAGTGGGAGAACTTGCACAATTGGTGGCTGACTAAATACTTTTTCCCCCCACTGTATATACAGTGGTATTTGATGCACTTCCGATTTTGCAGGTTTTCCTACTTACAAAGCATGTAGAGGTCTGTAATTTTTATCATAGGTACACTTCAACTGTGAGAGACGGAATCTAAAACAAAAATCCAGAAAATCACATTGTATGATTTTTAAGTAATTAATTTGCATTTTATTGCATGACATAAGTATTTGATACATCAGAAAAGCAGAACATAATATTTGGTACAGAAACCTTTGTTTGCAATTACAGAGATCATACGTTTCCTGTAGGTCTTGACCAGGTTTGCAAACACTGCAGCAGGGATTTTGGCCCACTCCTCCATACAGACCTTCTCCAGATCCTTCAGGTTTCGGGGCTGTTTTTTTTTTTCTATTGTGTTCATGTCTGGAGACTGGCTAGGCCACTCCAGGACCTTGAGATGCTTCTTACGGAGCCACTCCTTAGTTGCCCTGGCTGTGTGTTTCGGGTCGTTGTCATGCTGGAAGACCCAGCCACGACCCATCTTCAATGCTCTTACTGAGGGAAGGAGGTTGTTGGCCAAGATCTCGCTATACATGGCCCCATCCATCCTCCCCTCAATACGGTGCAGTCGTCCTGTCCCCTTTGCAGAAAAGCATCCCCAAAGAATGATGTTTCCACCTCCATGCTACACGGTTGGGATGGTGTTCTTGGGGTTGTACTCATCCTTCTTCTTCCTCCAAACACGGCGAGTGGAGATTAGAACAAAAAGCTCTATTTTTGTCTCATCAGACCACATGACCTTCTCCCATTCCTCCTCTGGATCATCCAGATGGTCATTGGCAAACTTCAGACGGGCCTGGACATGCGCTGGCTTGAGCAGGGGGGCCTTGCGTGCACTGCAGGATTTTAATCCATGACGGCGTAGTGTGTTACTAATGGTTTTCTTTGAGACTGTGGTCCCAGCTCTCTTCAGGTCATTGACCAGGTCCTGCCGTGTAGTTCTGGGCTGATCCCTCACCTTTCTCATGATCATTGATGCCCCACGAGGTGAGATCTTGCATGGAGCCCCAGACCGAGGGTGATTGACCGTCATCTTGAACTTCTTCCATTTTCTAATAATTGCGCCAACAGTTGTTGCCTTCTCACCAAGCTGCTTGCCTATTGTCCTGTAGCCCATCCCAGCCTTGTACAGGTCTACACTTGTATCCATGATGTCCTTACACATCTCTCTGGTCTTGGCCATTGTGGAGAGGTTGGAGTCTGTTTGATTGAGTGTGTGGACAGGTGTCTTTTATACAGGTAACGAGTTCAAACAGGTGCAGTTAATACAGGTAATGAGTGGAGAACAGGAGGGCTTCTTAAAGAAAAACTAACAGGTCTGTGAGAGCCGGAATTCTTACTGGTTGGTAGGTGATCAAATACTTATGTCATGCAATAAAATGCAAATTAATTACTTAAAAATCATACAATGTGATTTTCTGAATTTTACAGACCTCTACATGCTTTGTAAGTAGGAAAACCTGCAAAATCGGCAGTGTATCAAATACTTGTTCTCCCCACTGTATGTTTGTAAATTTACCAATAAAAAATACCATAGCGATTGACTGTCCATATACTGTGAGGGAAAAAAGTATTTGATCCCCTGCTGATTTTGTACGTTTGCCCACTGACAAAGACGTGATCAGTCTATAATTTTAATGGTAGGTTTATTTGAACAGTGAGAGACAGAATAACAACAACAAAATCCAGAAAAACGCATGTCAAAAATGTTATAAATTGATTTGCATTTTAATGAGGGAAATAAGTATTTGACCCCTCTGCAAAATATGACTTAGTACTTTGTGGCAAAACCTTTGTTGGCAATCACAGAGGTCAGACGTTTCTTGTAGTTGGCCACCAGGTTTGCACACATCTCAGGAGGGATTTTGTCCCACTCCTCTTTGCAGATCTTCTCCAAGTCACTAAGGTTTCGAGCCTGACGTTTGGCAACTCGAACCTTCAGCTCCCTCCACAGATTTTCTATAGGATTAAGGTCTGGAGACTGGCTAGGCCACTCCAGGACCTTAATGTGCTTCTTCTTGAGCTACTCCTTTGTTGCCTTGGCCGTGTGTTTTGGGTCATTGTCATGCTGGAATACCCATCTACAACCCATTTTGAATGCCCTGGCTGAGGGAAGGAGGTTCTCACCCAAGATTTGATGGTACATGGCCCCGTCCATCGTCCCTTTGATGCAGTGAAGTTGTCCTGTCCCCTTAGCAGAAAAACACCCCCAAAGCATAATGTTTCCACCTCCATGTTTGACGGTGGGGATGGTGTTCTTGGGGTCATAGGCAGCATTCCTCCTCCTCCAAACACGGCGAGTTAAGTTGATACCAAAGAGCTCGATTTTGGTCTCATCTGACCACAACACTTTCACCCAGTTCTCCTCTGAATCATTCAGATGTTCATTGGCAAACTTCAGATGGGCCTGTATATGTGCTTTCTTGAGCAGGGGGACCTTGCGGGCGCTGCAGGATTTCAGTCCTTCACGGCGTAGTGTGTTACCAATTGTTTTCTTGGTGACTATGGTCCCAGCTGCCTTGAGGTCATTGACAAGTCCCTCCCGTGTGGTTCTGGGCTGATTCCTCACCGTTCTCATGATCATTGCAACTCCACGAGGTGAGATCTTGCATGGAGCCCCAGGCCGAGAGAGATTGATAGTTATTTTGTGTTTCTTCCATTTGCGAATAATCGCACCAACTGTTGTCACCAAGCTGCTTGGCAATGGTCTTGTAGCCCATTCCAGCCTTGTGTAGGTCTACAATCTTGTCCCTGACATCCTTAGAGAGCTCTTTGGTCTTGGCCATGTTTTGGAATCTGATTGATTGATTGCTTCTGTGGACAGGTGTCTTTTATACAGGTAACAAGCTGAGATTAGGAGCACTCCCTTTAAGAGTGTGCTCCTAATCTCAGCTCGTTACCTGTATAAAAAAGACACCTGGGAGCCAGAAATCTTTCTGATTGAGAGGGGGTCAAATACTTATTTCCCTCATTAAAATGCAAATCAATTTATAACATTTTTGACATGCGTTTTTCAGGATTTTTTTGTTGTTATTCTGTCTCTCACTGTTCAAATAAACCTACCATTAAAATTATAGACTGATCATTTCTTTGTCAGTGGACAAACGTACAAAATCAGCAGGGGATCAAATACTTTTTTCCCCTCACTGTAGCTGTACCATGATATTTGCATTGCTACTAAGTAACCCTCCAATTGTTCTCCACTAATTCCTCCGCTAAAGCCCCTCCCCCCATCCCAAGTTGGGCCGTCATTCCAGTGTTCAGCATACCACCCCCGTCCCCCCAAATCCCTAGGGCCCCGAGAGGCCAGGACCCATCCATCGAAAACAGCACACAGTGCCAGAGGAGGAATGGGAGAAGGTCATGTGGTCTGATGAGACAAAAATAGAGCTTTTTGGTCTAAACTCCACTCGCTGTGTTTGGAGGAAGAAGAAGGATGAGTACAACCCCAAGAACACCATCCCAACCGTGAAGCATGGAGGTGGAAACATCATTCTTTGGAGATGCTTTTCTGCAAAGGGGACAGGACGACTGCACCGTATTGAGGGGAGGATGGATGGGGCCATGTGTTGTGAGATCTTGGCCAACAACCTCCTTCCCTCAGTAAGAGCATTGGGTGTGGCTGGGTCTTCCAGCATGACAACAACCCGGAACACACAGCCAGGGCAACTAAGGAGTGGCTCCGTAAGAAGCATCTCAAGGTCCTGGAGTGGCCTAGCCAGTCTCCAGACCTGAACCCAATAGAACATCTTTGGAGGGAGCTGAAAGTCCGTATTGCGCAGCGACAGCCCCGAAACCTGAAGGATCTGGAGAAGGTCTGTATGGAGGAGTGGGCCAAAATCCCTGCTGCAGTGTGTGCAAACTTGGTCAAGACCTACAGGAAACGTATGACCTCTGTAATTGCAAACAAAGGTTTCTGTACCAAATATTATGTTCTGCTTTTCTGATGTATCAAATACTTATGTCATGCAATAAAATGCAAATGAATTACTTAAAAATCATACAATGTGATTTTCTGGATTTTTGTTTTAGATTCCGTCTCTCGCAGTTGAAGTGTACCTATGATAAAAATTACAGACCTCTACATGCTTTGTAAGTAGGAAAACCTGCAAAATCGGCAGTGTATCAAATACTTGTTCTCCCCACTGTATATAGCCATTTAAAAATATATATCCATTCACATATCTTGCATATCTTATTTTTCATCACTATCGATTAATATGCGTAATAATGTAGGATTTTAACCTAGAACCCGGATTTCCATTGTATTACATTACATTTTTGACAAGCAATTATTATTTTAGCAAACAATTATTGTGGTTCATCCTATATTCTCCCTAACATCCTTACCCCCTTGCAACAGATGTGGGATAAACATACACGCACATACTCTAACACACTCAACCCCTTTCCTCCTAAATCAACCATAAGATCAGATGCTCAACGGTTGTTACATCCCAGAGCCCAACTCAAGAAAGGACCTGATTTACGAATGCATATACAGTTACAGCTGTTTGAGAAAGCATGCAAGATTGAGCAAAAAAAGGACAACAATGTGAGATTTGATTAATCTATTTAATCTATGTCAAGTCCTAGGTGATGGAGATCAGATCCACCCTCTTCACCTGGGACACCAACACTCTGGTACCCCGTTGTAACCATTTCCCCCAAGCATCTCCGTGCAGTCAGACCTTTGATAATTTTTTGCCACTTGGGCCACAATAATAAGCCCCCTCTCTGATTGTCCGAGTGTGACCCCCTCCCCATGGGTTACTGCAGCCAGTGTTGCCAGCACTGCCACTACCTGGGTGGGGGTACCCCACCGGAATTCCCACCGGCTAGGTACAAGGTCATCAAGGTTCTCATTAGCAGCTTTGAGAATTTCCTTGTATATTATGCTCTCCCATCAGGGGGCTCTGGCTTTGTAGGACCAAACCTGCCAGGCAGGCTCAGAATCTTGAGGGGGCGGTGCTGCTCAAGTAGGTCTCTGACCGCATTTATTTTTCTGTTTAGGCTGCATATAGGCAACTCACAGCAGGTCCATAAAACAGATGGGGACTTCTCTTTGGTTTATGGGTCACTCAGGTGGGTGTCTAGGATATAGGGTTGGGGATCGTTCCATCATGATAGGACAATAAAAATATAGATTAGATGTATACTATATTTTAAAATGTATATCCCTCATCTGCACAAAATTGAAAGCTCTCTCTCACAACCCCTGCTCACAGACACACGTTGGTTCTGGGATATGCAACCATTTCCTTTCTCACTCACTTAACGCCACACTTATTCAAACACAAAAACGCACACCACACCTTCCATCACAATTAATCCACACATACCCACATACTGTGCCTTCTATGTCTTCTGTTCGCTATGTTTTTATCTCCACTATGTTGATTGAGTACATGTGTTCTAATTAGTTGTATTTGAAGATGTATTATTTTGCTTGTTATCTTTTCTTGTAATACCGTTTTATCCTTTTATAAATACTATACATACTATAAATGTTCTTTACTATTACAATCCCTACCATGGCTAGTATTGGGTGCTCCATTATTCAACTCCTCTATTAGAACTTTCAGAATAGCCATGGAGTAGTCTTTGTGTCGCGGTACATTTGGTTGTCAATATACAGTTTATCGACATTGAGAGCAACACGCTTCCCTTTTAATCTATTTTCCTTGAAGATTTTCCGAACTGATCATTCATTCCTATTTTGGTGCCAGCAAGTCTTTTACCTAGGCTTTTAACCATTACTTTATCCTCAAAAAAAGCACATTTGGCAACGATTGGATGCTCATATCTCTGTCCTCTTTGTCCGAAGCGGTGTACACGTTCGAGTTGGATTTTATCGACAGCCTCCAGTGGGATTTGAAGCGCTGTTAGAAAGAAGTCCTTCACAATAGTCTTGGTTAACTCTCCCTCTTTTTCCTGGATACCCGTAAGTACTAGATTTTCATGTTTGCATGTCTAGTAAGGCTTCTCTCAGAAAGTTGTTCTCCTTTTTAAGTTCCTTTTAATAGAAAGTTAGCAAAAATAGATAAACTCTTGCTACCAAGAAAAAAATAAAAAAGAATCCCCTTGATTAACTCTTTAGTCATATCCCAGATTACCTATTTGCTTATGGCCTTGCCTACATCTAGCGACTTGTTTTTAAAATTATATGAGCAAAAAATATTCTATTTTATTTGGAACAGCAAGCCAGACAAAATTAAACGGGCCTATTTATATAATAAATATGTATTCAGAGGGCAGAAATGATTAAATATTAAAGACCTCTCAATAATCCGAACTGGTTCTCTAGCAGATTAGTAAGAATGTCTCACCCCATGTTTAAGAATGGCCTTTTCCCCTTTATTCAGATTACAACCTCTCATTTAGGTTATTTGAAAATGAAATAATCTAAAAAATATTGCTATTTTTAAAACAAGCCATAGAAAGTTGGTTGCAATTTCAGTTTAATCCACCAGAAAAGACAGATGAAATATTACAACCAATGTTATGGTTAAACTCAAACATACTAATTGGGGGCGGACGGACGGTATAATCTTTGTAAATTATATCATAAATAGGACTGGTGGAGTTATGTCACACATGCATCTAACAAAAATTACAACCAACTAATTGCAGCATTACCGGAAAATGGAAGAGGGAGAAAGTAAGGAACTTGTCTGTCGGCCCTGCATTAAAGACCAAAATTGGTTAAAGAAAATTGTGATAACTAAAAAAGTATACCAGTTTCATTTAAGGACCAAAAAACTGACAGCTGTGCCATATAGATTGCAAAATAGTTGGGAAGAGATTTTCGATGTACCGATTCCATGGCACATGGTTTATGAACTGATACACAAAACAATGCTGGATTCAAAACTTACGAGTTTTTCAATTTAAATTACAACCATCCCAGCTTTGCAGATTTTGCTGCGAAGAGACAGAATCATTAGATCATTTGTTTTGGTACTGTCCATACGTAGCTTGTTTTTGGTCGCAGGTTTAGGAATGGCTGAAGAATTGCAACATTTACCTGGAGCTAACTCTGCAAATAGCACTGCTGGGTGATTTAAAAAGTCATAGTCAATCGGTTAATAATATAATAATACTCTTAGCAAAAATATTTAACTTTAATTTACAATCTGTAGAAACTATGAGAATAGAAAGGTTCAGAACTTTTGTGAAACATCACAGCACAGTTGAAAAGTATATGGCAAATATAAATCAAAGCTGGATGGTGTTCAGAGATAGATGGGTGGGGTTGAGGGTAGCTGAAGGATGGGACTAAAAACAAACAAAATATAACTATTGTAAAATATACTGTACTGTGTCCGTAAAATGTATAGGATGTATAAGCTGGAAGTAGAAGCAAAAGTGTTGTTGTCCATTAGTTTACTCCAATTAGGGGAGGGGTGGTAGGGTTAGGGGAAAATAATAAACGAAAATATATTAAGAAATATATATATATATATATTTTGTATATATTTACCCCAAAAAAATATATGGGAGATTGGAAATGATGCAGACAATTACATTGATGGAAGCCACAGTCTATCTGCAATTTTAAAGCTGAACTAGGAAACTTGCTAACTGGTTGAACGCGGCATGTGTATAACTACTACCAGTTACAAAGTCAGAAATGTCAGAGTTCCGACTAGCACGTGAACGCGGCAAGTCATCCTTGGCCCTGGTGTCACAGCTGTGGTTTCCACAACATTCTGCACGCTTGTCTACATACTCTGCAAGAGAAACACGCTCACACTTCACCCAGTGTAAATAATTAAACACAACCAAACACTTATAACACAAACAACTAAACACCACATATATTAAACACAGCCTGTGAACAGGGAATATTTTATATATATTTAAAAAAAGATTATTGGCATAATTACAGTGGATAAAAAAACAATATACGGTACTACACCCGATGTCTCTACTGTATATTTAATGATAATGAGAAGTTGATCTCATCGTTTTACTAAGTAATGTAGAAAATGTCAGGGCCGCCTCTTGACTTGGTCGCTGCATTATTCATTTTTGATAGGTGTGATATATAATGTAAACAAACATTCTCTTTTACGGATGGAAAACAACCTCTATTTGCCCATTTCTACAGAAACCATCACCTCAGAATATCTCTTCTCTTGTAACTTGAGGTATATGCCACGTGATCACAAACATTATACCTCACTGTGTCTATATGTCTTTCCCCTAACCTTTTCCACTGCTGCCGACTTATTCACAAATATCAGAAAGCTGTTCAACAAAGAGAGCTAAATTACTTTTTCTCCTTCCTAGAAGTAAAACAGTCATTCTGAGGAGGGATTTTGTATTATTTTTTTTGCCAACACAGAGCCGTAATCCAATCTCTCTCTTTCCAAACAAAGTGCAGTGAGCCTATTTGCATAAAGATGTTATTTCTTTCACACTTTGCCTTTCAAATATGAAATGATATTTCTCCGACAGTTCATTAACTGAGAGAATTTGTTCAGAGCCGCAGCAATAAATGTCAATTTTCAGTAGGATATTTCACCTGGGGTATTTGTGTCTCACTGTGTTTTCTCCCATATCGCCATACAGGCCTCTAGATTGGGTTAATAAACCCTCAATCAGAATTCATATGTAGGGGTCTGACTGTGATATTCACTTTCAGTATTTCTAAGGCCTAACAGGTTCTGCTGTCTATGCTGTATCCACAACATTTAAGTATAGATGCTATTTTCTATAGCTGTGATGGCTCTCCATTGAATTACAACCCAATCATGCCTGTAAGAGGCATTGAATACAACCATTTGAGTCATTCTCCTAAGGGGTCAGGAGAAGTGCAGAGAAGCGTAACCTCTTTACGTTTGCTAAAATACAAAAGTTTTAGAACACCTACACATTCAAGGGTTTTTCTTTATTTTTTACTATTTTCTAGATTGAATAGTGTAATAGTGAAGATATCAAAACTATGAAATAACACACGCGGAAGTGTGCAAAGCTGTCATCAAGGCAAAGGGTGGCTATTTGAAGAATCTCAAATATAAAATATATTTTGATTTGTTTAACACTTTTTTGGTTACTACATGATTCCATATGTGTTATTTCATAGTTTTGATGTCTTCACTATTATTCTACAATGTAGAAAATAGTAAAAATAAAGAAAAACCCTTGAATGAGTAGCTGTTCTAAAACTTTTGACTGGTAGTGTATATTCAATGAGTTTAAAGCACCACAGCGCACAAAATCTGCTCAAATACAAAGTGTTGCTTTGAATGAGCCTAGTGCCAGGTGGGTGCAAAGGGCTTTCAAAATGCGTTCACTAGGTGGCTGAGTTGGGTGTTGGAGCGTGTCTCCTTGTTTCAGGTCGCTGGTGTTGTGCCCGGCGCCATGCGGCCACCTGCAACCTGCTATTGCATTAGCCTGTAATGGATGGGAGTTGAAAGGAGGAATGTGGCTATGATTTAACATCCACTAGGTAAATACATAGAGCTCAGAGGTAAATATTAGATCACAGTTACAGCAGGTGGCACATTCTGGATGACTTTGAGAATGAAGGCAAGCTTGACTACTATTATTCACAGTAATGGTCATGTCTACAGGAACCAGCCAAGGCCTGTGTGTAAATCTGCTCTGTTTAAAGGGACCCATACACATCTGCCTACTACTTATGATAAATTAGTATTTTGTCATATACCTCTTGCAAATCAAAACGATAGTGCAAATCAAATAAAATCTTATTTTTCACATGCTTCGTAAACAACAGGTGTAGACTACAGTAACAGCGTAAATAAGCATTTCACTGTTAGTCTACACCTGTTGTTTACGAAGCATGTGACAAATAAAATGTGATTTGATTTGCACTACCGTCTAATCAAGTAAAAAGAAAGTAGGCCTCTATCCTTCTCTAAAACAACGTAGGTGGTGGTGGTTGGAACAGAAATGTTGGTATGCAGCAGTGTGATGATGTAACAAGGTGCAAAACTTGAAGCAGCACTTTTTGATAAAGAAATATAAAAGTTTCCGTCCCAATCTAAAACAACACTGCGGCACATTTCTCAGCTATAAGAACATCTGGCGCTAAGATGGAAAGCAGCCGTTTCCAGAGATGAAGGCCCATTTCGAATGAAGATATCTTTGTCTCTAGGATGTAATAAGCCCCAAAGCCCTTCAGCACTTTTTGCCAGGAAATGTATTTTGCAGAAGCAGCACCAGTTGGCAGGAGTAGCACTAAGGAGAATACAGCTTGGGCCTATGGGCCCTGGTCAAAAGTAGTGCAATGTATAGGGAATAGGGTGCCATTTGGGACTGAGCGATCCTCTCTCTCCTAGTCCTAATGGGCTGACCTACATCAGAGACATTTGTTACTGCTAGGCTGCACCAGGCTGGCATTCTACTGAGGCCACAGAGAGACTATTGTTCACATTCTCTCTCACCATTAGATTGTGTGCTCTAAAACACACACACATCAAATGAGCTGCCCGAATGATGAGGAGTTGGGAACTTCTGGCCCATTTGAATGCAGCTCTGGTCTAGATCACTAGGCTTTCTGAGCAACAGTTGGTCATCATGATCATATAAAATAGGCTTCTTTCATGTTGGGCCTAACAAGTGAAGTTCTGCTACTGTGAAAAAGTCTGAAAGACATCTGATAGACAGACACTCACCGATCCCTGTCTCTGCTGTTGTACTCTCATTTTTAACAGACTACCACAGATAAGAGAATGCTGGAGTCAGTTATCTCCACTCTGTCTCTGTTTATCTCCAGTGTGCAGCTTTCCACAAGAGGCAATGATGATAACAAAAACAACATTTCATAAATCAAGAATAATTTCTAAAAAACTGTATCGCTGTAGGTTGCATTCCAAATTGCACCCTATTCCCTATGGGCCCTGGTCAAAAGTACTGCAATATTAAAGGGATAGGGTGCCATTTGGAGGTGTGTTTACTCATTCAGTACACAGAGATGCTGCACCAACACCAATAGTGATGGTACTGGTAAGTGGTAATGTTTATCAGCATGGGGGTACTGTGATTGTGGCAAATGTTTGAAACCCATCCCAGATCTCAGACCATTTTAATACTTCCATACCCAGGGGCCTCATCTTTGATTTATATCAAAACACAATGTTCCCCACAGACACATTTGTTTTGTTCAGCATGTATATGACAACCCTGGTGACTCACAGATATGACAACAGACCCATGCTTTTAGGTTGCGTCCCAAATGGCACCCTATTCCTTATAAAGTGCACTACTTTTGACCAGGGCCGATAGGGCTCTGGTCAAAATTAGTGCGCTATGTAGGTAAAAGGGTGCCACTTTGGACGTGTTCTTTTAAACTTTTGTTCCCGGCTCCATTTGGCTTCCCCCACCATTTCCAGGATCAATCTTAAATTGCTTTGACCGGCCATTAACAACTCATGTCTCCTGCTGCCACCCCCTGCCAGCAGCTCCATATCTCTCCTGCTCCTGCTTTTTCTCTCTCAGCTGTTGCTTTTGTCAGATGGGTCCCAACTTTCCTGCTTCTTCCAAAAGAGGTCTAGCATATACAATTTAAGTGGCCACTAAGTACATTGTACCTCTCCCAATATCAACAGTTCTCTGTATTACCACTGGGACTTTAATACTGTCCAACAAAAAGATTGTAATAATTTTCTGCAGTACTTTATGATCAATGATTCGTTTCAGGTCTTAAACCGAAACTGAAGCTCTGGCTACACTTCCAGTAAGAAGAATATATGAGTAGGTGTGTGATTATTGGTAGAAATGCAGGACAAAAAAACAGGCCAAATGGCTTGACATGACCTAAATGGACAATGTATTGCACCGATGACTTAGTGCTTAGACTGCTCATGCTGGGAGCGATGGCTGTAATTCTGCTCTAAAGTAGAAAATCACTCAGTAAGCACCACGATGGCCTGATGGCTTTCCATCCAGATAAAGGACCAAATGACCAAAGCAGAGACACTTTTAAAGGGGCTTTCCGAAGTTGAAACAATAATTAAGTGACTCCCTGCCACTGTTTCAGTAAAGATCTAAGGGATGGGGCTGGAGAAATGTAACCACTCTCAAATTAATTGACAGAGCTATAGATGCAAGGAATGACCATCTACGGCATCTCAGTGATAGTTTTAACCATGTTTTGAGGCAATAAAATGTATTTACATTTACTTTGTTTACAAACATTAGAGTTAAACAAGCTTATATTTTTGGTTCTGATGGGGTACAACAGTTGAACTAAGCTTCTGAGGCATTAATAAGTTAAGAATCAATGAGTACATATAATTAATTTATAAGTCAAAAAATGTATGTAGCAACTACAGATTGCCCCTTTAAGGGAAGAGGACACCCTTTAAGGGAAGAGGACAGGCAGTAAAAATAAAAATGACCACATAGTTGGGTAAATGCAAAAAGAAAGTGTTATGCTACTGGAAGGAGATAGAATACAAAACACTGGACAAGCACACACAATTTCAGCAGCAATGAAACACTGATATTACAACAAGTGTTAACACAACGAGAACAACATAGAGAAAAGAAGAAGAATTGAGAGGAAACGTACCGGTTTCTCCCCACAGAGTGTCATGGCCATCAATTTGCACAGCGTGCTCGTTATTCAACGCCAACAAGCCTCTCACAACCTGCCGAACGAGAAACTTTGATTAATGACACAGAATCCAAGCATCAAAACACCGGAGCGATGAAACACCTTCAGCTGATCGATTTAAAAAGCTGCCCCAGCAAATGATGCTTCTCTGGCGCATGTTAAATGAATCACTGGACTAGAGTGCTGATGCATGGACTATAGTATCTATATAGCCTCTATAGTAGAGATTCTCCGTGCTGTGTAGTACAGGCCCAATGGTATTAATACGTCAGTAGTGTTAGCTAGCCCCATTGTCTGTGCTCTCCTTTACGCTCCTCTCACTGGGCCCTCTGTGGAGGTGGAGGTTGATTGCTCACTCTGGCCCATTCTATAATACTGTCGACCCACAGCCCTCATGTATATGCTTAACAGTATCACAGCCCTTTTAATGAGGAACTGTCATCAATCAAGCCACAGTAGGGATAGGCACGGTTATTCAAAGTTAGTATTCGATTACTTGGGAGAGTATTAATTTTTGTGGGAAAAAATCGGCCTATATTTGGCTGTGTCTAAAATGTAATCAAATTATCTGTGACATTACTACATAGCCTACAAGGATAGACCATTACATTTGACATTTTAATAAAACAAAGACGCACCGGTAGCCTATACACGTTTCACGCGTGTAGCTTGTTGTTATTGTCGGTCAATCAAAGCGGCTCCATGTGTAGCAATGAAGTGGGAGATTTCTAATAACTGCTAAATGGAATTAAAATTACGGAATTAAGTTGGCTAAATGAGAAGGAGTAGGCTGTTGTTTCATATGAATGGAGTTGTTGTAGACAAGTACAGGGAGTGCAGCAAAATGGACTCAATTAGCCTTGCTACTTTAGCTAGCTAGTTGGCTAACTTAGCTGGCTCCTGTCGCTAGCTAGCTTCTTTACAGCGATGTAATGCAGTCAAGACAGGCACTATCAGATGATATGATAGATAACCTATGGCAGCTACAAGTTTGTCTAACGCGAGACGGTTTGGCTACTTTCTCTCTCTCCTTGCCACGCACATAGACGGTCACACACCGGCCCCTTCGTATCTCTCACCCCTCCCCCACAATTCTGCTCAAACAAGCAGAGCGCAGCGCACCGGCTCTCTCTCGAATCGCGCGAGCAAGTCTCCATTGAAGTTTCCCCAAAACATGTTTTCTTTAAAACATGTATTTCGACAATCTGGATATCCGAAACAATAGCATGATATGATTTGAATAGTGAAATCATTTCAATGCCCATCCCTAACCCACAGCCCACTATGCTCCTCTCCTGGGCAGCTAGCTGCAGACCACAGGAGGTTGGTGGCACCTTAATTGGGGAGGACAGGCTCATGGTAATGACTGGAGCAGAATTGGTGGAATGGTATCAAATACATCAAACACATGGTTTGATGCCATTCCATTTGCTCCGTTTCAGCCATTATTATGCGCCATCCTCCCCTCAGCAGCCTCCACTGCTGCAGACCTACAGCCTATTTCATATGTGAAACCAAGAAGAACCTGCTGCTGAAGTTTTCAGTGGAATCATCTTTGTTTCCAAAGCACAGAGGTGAGGTTGTGTTGTGGAATTGTACAGGTGAGAGACTCTGTGGGAGAACTCTCCTGTGTACAGTACAGAACTGACCCGTGTGGATAGTGTGGGTGTACAGTACATTGCAGTCAGGGTTCATACACTTTTTGACACATGGAATTTCATTACTTTTCCCTGACTTCTCCATGACTTTTAACCACATTTCCATGACCAATAATTTGGTGGTCTCCATGTATACATGAAAAAGCTAGCATAAATGTGGACTCTGATCACTTGTACCATCTCCTGCCGCTGTGCCCTTGAGCAAGGCACTTAACCCCCCACAAAATTGAATAACAGCATTGTAAGGCTACTGTACAAAACACATGTGGTCAACCCACCATCTAGAGAGCTAATTTGATCCAGCCCTGCTTAAACACACCCGAGTCAGCTTATCAAGGTCCTGTTGAGCAGCTGATTTTTTGAATGTGCTGTGTTATAGCGGGCTGGAACAAAAGCCTGCACACCAAGTAGCTCTCCTGGGGGATGGTTGGCCACTCTTGATATAAAATATGGCAACATTACAAACAACTACTTTTTATGTCTTTATAAAATCATTCCCTCTTTCAATGAATCAGGGATCAAATGGCTATAAAGGCAGGCACCTTCAAAGGAAGGTAGCTAACGAAGACATGTTTATCTATAACATTCTAAGGCTAAAATATTCAGGTTTCAGGGGAGATCTAATGACAGCATGGGAGTTGTTTGTCAATTAGGCTATTTTAAGAATATTTCTTTAACATTGTCAGAATAACATGGCTACTGTTGATTAGAGGGGAATGCCAGCTTTCCAACAGTGTCAGATGTATTTCTCAACTCCTAATATTCATCAACTGCATGTCAGCCATTTGCCAGTGGCAAGTTTTTAGGACACATACGCAAGTATGCACACACACACACAGAGACGTGTGATGAAGGATCATTCCGATCATGACTGATATGTAGATTTTTACGTGATTTATACAATATTTAAAAAGTGTGCCTAAATGATTTACATGAGGCAAAATTATTAAATTAATTTCCATGACTTTTTCAAAACATTTCGGATTGTATTATTTTCCAAAACCTTTCCATAGGGGGGTGCCGAGTACTTGGACAAAACGAGTATTGTAACGGATATGGAGAATTTTCCGAATACTATTATGACACAAGTATTTTTTGTAATTATCTGTGATCTAAAAAAAAATATTTTCTGCTGCAAGCGCACATCTCTCTTTCACTCAAACAGTGTGATGCGCTGTGTGCTCTAAACAACTATTGGCTAGTTCTTCTGTCTGTAAAGAAATGAGCGGGGTATCGGTTGAGCCTGCTGCAACGATTGGATTAGACCAAGTCGCTCTCCCTCTGCTCTCATTTCCCCAGACAGGCGTGGCTGTTTCACTCACTCATAGTCACTCGTCTCAGGGAACAAGTCTCCACTTCTCCAAACATCCTGTATGAATCAGAATCTGTAGCTAGTCATTGTTGTTCAATATAGTTATTTCCTGTCGACTTTGCTTAGGCCATATGGTTGTTTCTGTCTGACTACTTGCCGTTGTTTAGTAGGCCTACTTTGTCTGTCCGTATAATTATTCCATTGCTGATGACGTCTGTCGTTCTGTCGTGATCCAAACACATGCTTGCTTGCTATTATTATTTATTCTCACCCAGGCATGTTTACCGAGCGACAGATCATTAGAAAATAAAATGACAAATGTACAGTTTATTTTGACTGTAGAAATGTTGTGGCATACAGTGAGGGAAAAAAGTATTTGATCCCCTGCTGATTTTGTACGTTTGCCCACTGACAAATAAATGATCAGTCTATAATTTTAATGGTAGGTTTATTTGAACAGTGAGAGACAGAATAACAACAAAAAAATCCAGAAAAACGCATGTCAAAGATGTTACAAATTGATTTGCATTTTAATGAGGGAAATAAGTATTTGACCCCCTCTCAATCACAAAGATTTCTGGCTCCCAGGTGTCTTTTATACAGGTAACGAGCTGAGATGAGGAGCACACTCTTAAAGGGAGGGCTCCTAATCTCAGCTTGTTACCTGTATAAAAGACACCTGTCCACAGAAGCAATCAATCAATCAGATTCCAAAAACTCTCCACCATGGCCAAGACCAAAGAGCTCTCCAAGGATGTCAGGGACAAGATTGTAGACCTACACAAGGCTGGAATGGGCTACAAGACCATCGACAAGCAGCTTGGTGAGAAGGTGACAACAGTTGGTGCGATTATTCGCAGATGAAAGAAACACAAAATAACTGTCAATCTCCCTCGGCCTGGGGCTCCATGCAAGATCTCACCTCGTGGAGTTGCAATGATCATGAGAACGGTGAGGAATCAGCCCAGAACTACACGGAAGGATCTTGTCAATGATCTCAAGGCAGCTGGGACCATAGTCACCAAGAAAACAATTGGTAACACACTACGCCGTGAAGGACTGAAATCCTGCAGCGCCCGCCAGGTCCCCCTGCTCAAGAAAGCACATATACAGGCCTGTCTAAAGTTTGCCAATGAACATCTGAATGATTCAGAGGAGAACTGGGTGAAAGTGTTGTGGTCAGATGAGACCAAAATCGAGCTCTTTGGCATCAACTCAACTCGCCGTGTTTGGAGGAGGAATGCTGCCTATGACCCCAAGAAAACCATCCCCACCGTCAAACATGGAGGTGGAAACATTATACTTTGGGGGTGTTTTTCTGCTAAGGGGACAGAACAACTTCACTGCATCAAAGGGACGATGGATGGGGCCATGTACCGTCAAATCTTGGGTGAGAACCTTCCCTCAGCCAGGGCATTGAAAATGGGTCGTGGATGGGTATTCCAGCATGACAATGACCCAAAACACACAGCCAAGGCAACAAAGGAGTGGCTCAAGAAGAAGCGCATTAAGGTCCTGGAGTGGCCTAGCCAGTCTCCAGACCTTAATCCCATAGAAAATCTGTGGAGGGAGCTGAAGGTTTGAGTTGCCAAACGTCAGCCTCGAAACCTTAATGACTTGGAGAAGATCTGCAAAGAGGAGTGGGACAAAATCCCTCCTGAGATGTGTGCAAACCTGGTGGCCAACTACAAGAAACGTCTGACCTCTGTGATTGCCAACAAGGGTTTTGCCACCAAGTACTAAGTCATGTTTTGCAGAGGGGTCAAATACTTATTTCCCTCATTAAAATGCAAATCAATTTATAACATTTTTGACATGCATTTTTCTGGATTTTTTTGTTGTTATTCTGTCTCTCACTGTTCAAATAAACCTACCATTAAAATTATAGACTGATCATGTCTTTGTCAGTGGGCAAATGTACAAAATCAGCAGGGGATTAAATACCCTTTTCCCTCACTGTAAGTGTCAGGAGATAAAAGATTTGCTCTTCTCGAAAGTGAAACAATATATTGCTAAAGCGAATTAGCCTACTTTCATCTAAATCTGTGTCTGGAATAAATGCAGGCAGTAGTAGCCAGCCATGCATTACGGTATTTATTAGCCAATTTCATTGATAATTGAAAAGGACTAAGTAAGTAAATCATGAGCATTTTCATCTGTTGGGGTCATTTAACAATGTGTGTGAATGAGTGAAGGAACATAACGATGTGCTATGAGATGCAGTCTGAGTGATAGCGCAGTAATGTGCACTTGAGGTATAGGCTTTACTGACATTTAAAGTGCACTTCTGGGTTTTCCGATCACGAGATGAAACGGATACGATTACGAATACAAGTATGACGAGATCGGCACTACCCTACTTTACCAGGCCTGGAAAACTATTTTCTAATTCCATGACTTTTCCAGGATTTTCATGACCGTACGAGCCCTGTGCAGTACAGTGAGTGTTTGCAACGTGTGCCATTTGGGATTCAACAGGTGTCTCTTGACTGACCTGTGTGTGTCCCATGCTGGAGGCAGCGATCAGAGCCTGCTGGAGGGCCTTGTTCTTCAGACTGCAGTTCTGCTGCTGGCCCTCGGCGGTCCACTCCAGCTCCAGGAGGTACTGGATGATGTCAGGGTGGCACCTCAGAGCAGCATGGACCAGAGCACACTGACCGCTCTTATCCACATGGTCAACCTGCAACAAAACAATAACAGGGCTCATCTGACCATGTTTTATCTGCTGTAATACAGTGACATAGCTCCTCCTACACTCTCCCAGAGTAGCTTTACAATCTATGTGAGGTCTTATCAAAACCTTTAAGCTAGGGTTCCAAAATATGATCTTAGTTCTAATGTCTCCCCTGGTACTAATAGCTGTATTTGCCCTGATCTAATATTGTGTTGCCAGTCTCTGTCATCTAGCATTCACTTTTAACTCTAGAACCACTAAAGCAGTCATTTTGACTGCTCATGATTATAATTGTTTATTACTATGCCATTTTTAAAGTCATGCCCCCCTCCGTCCTTGACGTTTCCTAAATAAGTCTATATAACACACTGTTGGTGTTAGAATCTTAATCTCATTTCTTTGAACGGTTTTCCTCCTTTGCCCCTCCTTCTCCCAACAGTAGGGCCAGCTCAGCTCCTTCTTTCGACAGTTGAAAGTGCAGTGCCCAGCTGATAATCACCCCAATAATTGCCTCGAAACTGAACCTAAACTATACCGAAACTAATTTTACACATATAACAACAGATGAAATAAATTAAGCAAAGTATGATGGGGAGAATGGGTGAGTTGATGAGCGAGAGGAAGCAAATTATGCATAATTATCGAATTACCAATTGAGAATGAAGAACAGGGCGGGCCATTCAATTGCATTAATCCATTCTAATCATAACCTTAAAATGGTATGTACCCTATATCAGTCCACCGAATCAAAACAGTCTTATCAGTCTACTCTGGCCTACTCCGAGTATGCTACACAGTGAGAGCGTGCATATTTGTACACACTGAACGGCTTTCAATATCTAGCAAGTGTTGGATAATGCGGTGATGGGGCTTGTGGAACCTTACGTTGGCAAGGGGAGAAATGTCACCATGGACAATTTCTTAACTTCACTGTCATTGGCTAACAATTTTCTTGCAAAGAAAACAAGTCTGGCCGGCACCATGAACAAAGTGAGATGGGAGCTCCCTCCCGCTGCGCAAAATAAGGCACCTGCACAGCCGTTGTACTCCAAAACGGTGCTGAAGAATGACAAGACAACGGGACACAATAAAGAGAAAATCTGAGACTATTTAGCACTACAACCAAACAAAGGTATGTCAAAGTGTGTCAAGGAAGTGAAAGTTACGAAAATTGTGCCAACTGTTAGGACAAGGGATAACAGATAAATGAAATCCAACTGATGCCATTGCGTCAAGATGCACATAATATAAGCACGAGCTGACAATAATTGACAATTTCTTACTGCTGTCATATCATTATCATGGCATTATTGCTTTTGTGTCGAGTTTCACTATTTATAAAGGCCACTTGGCGCTTATAATGATGTTTAGGCTACTGATGTTTTCATAATTTGACTGTGCTTCTTGTGGTTGGGGTATATTTATTTTGTAGTTATAAAAATAAGCTGTTACTGTGTTCCAGAACATATGCTTTCTGTTTCATAATTGTAACAAAGGTATTCCACAAATAAAATTGATTGAACACTTGAATTCTGGCGTTTTTGGGGGATTTTTGTTTTTACATATAGCCTACAGTAAACTACAGTAAACTAATGAAAATGCTATTGTGTTATTTGAAATAAAATAAAAATCATATTCTAATGTTACCCAAGGCCTTCTAAACACAACCAAATGATTATTTTTGCGATAGCATATATGAAATATATGAAATACACTGTTAGATACACTGCTCATTAGCTTGAAGGGGGGTCCATCGAGGACCAGCGGTTCTAGTGTTAAGGGAAAAGCTGGGATAGAGGTTAGCCCTGATCCTGTAGTTGTCTGAGGGTGAGTCTAGGGGCAGTACCACCAACCTTGGCTCCTCTCTTGCTGAGCAGGCTGACTAAACCCAGGTGTCCGGCAGCCGAGGCGAAGCAGAGAGGGCTCATGCCGTTCTCGGACACCACGTCCACGGTAGCCCCGAACTCCAGCAACAGGCCGGCCATCTCCTGGTGGCCCAGGTGGGACTGGACACACAGCACTGGGCCGTTGTTCAGCACCTCTGTCCTGTAGTTCACATTGGCCCCGCCTAGCATCAGTAGACGACTCACCTGCAAGAGCAGCACACATTAAATACACATGGAATTCAACTGTCTTATCAAACCGTATAAGAAAAACATGAGCATGGAATTCAACTTTTTGGCTTCCCTAAACGTGTTTGAAGAAAATCAAGGCCTGGCTGGGCTAGTGGTAATGCAGCAGGTTGTATCTGTGGGGCGGGCGAGTTTATGATCATGAAATATTGTGCGGATGAAGGGCGGGTGGGTGGCGGGTGGGTTGAAGAAACAGAAAACAATACCTTAAAAAATCCATAAATGTATCAAATCAAATCTTATTTGTCACATGCGCCGAATACAACAGGTGTAGACCTTACCGTGAAATGCTTACTTACAAGCCCTTAACCAACAATGCAGTTTTAAGAAAATATTTACTAAATAAACTAAAGTAAGAAATAAAAAAAGAACACAATAGAATAACAATAATGAGGCTATATACAGGGGGTTCCGGTACCGAGTCAATGTGCGGGGGTACAGGTTAGTCGAGGTAATTTGTACATGTAGGTAGGGGTAAAGTGACTATGCATAGATAATAAACAGCGAGTAGCAGCAGTGTAAAAACAAAGGGGGGGGGGTCAACGCAAATAGTCCGGGTGGCCATTTGATTAATTGTTCAGCAGTCTTATGGCTTCGAGGTAGAAGCTGTTATGGAGCCTTTTGGACCTAATTCTTGTGCAGTTTATATCTATGGGCTACATTGAGGTTTTCTTTCATTATTTTAGGCTATCTGGCATTAGTGAGTAAGCCTAAGCTTTAGGGGCTAACTGTAGCCTACATGCCAATCGCCAAATGCTTTTGGGAACAGACAGAAAAGGTTAACGTCATCCAGAGGCAAAAAGGGCAATGTCAGAGTTTAATTCAATTCAAATTGAGATTTGAAAATAAAGAGAAGGGAGGGCCAGAAAAGTAATGTTTGGGAAAGATTTGGTGAAGTGGTAAAAGAGGATTATAGCAGTGTTATATGTGTGATGATTGTGAGGCGTTATACATATTCGACAGTCACAAGACGGGGACTTCAAATAGGCCTATGGCACGTCAAGGGAACTGTAGCCTACTATTCAGATGGGTTAAATGGAAACTGAAATCTGGACACTGTCAATAACCTCTCACACAGCCTTAATATTAACTCCTGCAGAATTAAGCATTTCTTGCAGTAAATGTTGACTCTGGAACAGGAGTAGAGAAATATTATTTATTTCTTTCAGCATCTTGTGAGAATGCAAATGCACAGATAGATACTGTCTGTAAAGGTGCTATCTTTATCAGCATCATAAAAGCTGAAAGTATTTCAACCCCATAAAATATGAATTTACATTTACATTTTAGTCATTTAGCAGACGCTCTTACTTTTTCGTAAGAAATCTTATCAGAAACATGTTGGGTCGTTTTCACAGCTTTCTATTTCCTTAGAACCGGTCAAACTGATTTTTTGCACAAATAAATAAATAAAATAAATGTTATTGCATTTTCTCCTCGATCCCTAAACGTCTTCGCGCCGCGAAAGAGGCAGAGATCAGAGAGAAAAATTGACCGATGTCAACTAGATTGAAGCATTCATTCTATCAATTTATTACATTATTCTGGTGAGCAAGGGTTTATTTAGTATTCTAGGGCAACATATAATGACAGAAGAGAAGCTGCATTTATCTAATTATAGACAAGTTGACTAATAAATAGCCTACCAAAATGTTGGAAATTATAAGCAGAAACATATCTAAATGAGGCAAAAAATCCTGCACCCACTGTCAAAATATCGTTCCGCCGTTTCTGACTGTACACTCAAAAAGGTGCCATCTAGAACCAAAAAGGGTTATTTGGCTGTCCCCATAGTAGAACCCTTTCAATAACCCCTTTTGGTTCCAGGTAGAACCCTTTCCACAGAGAGTTCTACATGGAACCTAAAATATTTCTACCTGGAACCAAAAAGGGTTATCTTACAGGGAAAGCCAAAGAACCTTTTTGGAATCCTTTTTTCTAAGAGTGTAGCCTACAGGCATTTTCTATATTAGCGGGTTAGGGTCGGGTGCGGGCCTCAGATTTTCACTTTATCACATATAGTCGGGCGGTTGCGGATGGGTTAGCAATTGCGGGAGGAGCGGATGAACAAACAGCTGACCCACACACCACTATCCTCAGGCACATGTCTATTTTGTCGGCATAGGTTCAAATCCGGCCTACTGCCCTTTGACACCTCCTCGCTCCATCTTTCCCCACTGTCATCCTCTCTCACTATATTAGTTTTAAAAATATTTTTGAAAAAATAAAATTGAGCACCGAATTCTGTGAAAATAGCTAAAGTTAAATATACATATATATATATATATATATATATATATATATATATATATATATATAATTTCTTCCTAGCTTTAAAGATGACCTTACCACATTTCTCAGATTAGTTTAAAACAAAGTTGGATTTCACATATAGTCATTTAGAAATGCATTCAACGCAAGAGTACACAGTGGAATTTATCTAGTGTTGCGATAATCAGAGCATATTCTTCTTCTCCTTGATAAGGACATTTATAATTTATGTTTAATCAGACGAGGCGTCGAACCCACTGAGTGTTAAAAGCAGAGGAAATTGAATTCGTTTCATTTACCGGCGGAACCGCAACGGAATAAATTAGCACCAATGATTCTAGGGGCCTTGGAGGACAAGGAACAACTCTGACTGTGACTGTCTTCATGAGTGATGTTACACTGAAACAGAATATTTTACACTGGGAAAACAGAGATGATAATGTTTAATAAAACCACACTCTAAGCGTACCGCTAATGCAAAGAAAAATATATGATTGTTTTTGCTTAAAGCTAGAATACATCTTTCCCCACTGATAATTGCCTTGTACGCCTTAGGAGGGAGGGCTATTTTCTTTCTCCCACCATAATAGAGTGGCCACGTAGACAGACACACAGCCAGGCCTAATTTAACATAAAACATTATTTTGCCCGCTCTGTCATTAACGTGCCCTTTTGGTTATTAAATTACTACTAATCTAAAAGGACCCTGTAATTACTTAGAATGGCACAGCCTCCTTTTCTCCCGCAGAGAGCAGCATCACAGATAGCAAATGGATCAAACTAATGGAAGAGAGTGCAACCTGCATCAATCTATCTGAGCCAGTGAGCATCTTGGTGAGATTTCCAATGAGCTGTTGTTCATCAGTGGCGAGGCCACACTCATCACCGTAAGTGAGTGTTTCCAGGAAACAGATCAGAATGCTTATCATAACACACACTGGGAGCCATCAGTGGAATTAACATGCACTCAGGGAGGACATTCGAAGTGAGGAGATTACAATAATACCACTGTGCTAATACAAATCACTGGTGGAAAAATGTGATAGGAAAGAATTCAGGGAGACCAATGACCATACACTCGAGTGTGTTCAGGTAACATGCATGCGCTCAAGAACATACAGTGGGGTCCAAAATTACTGACACACTGATCAATAATTACTTATAAATAAAGTAGTCAAAAGTTTAGTATTTGGTCCCATATACCTAGCGCACAATGATTACATCAAGCTTGTGACTCTACAAACTTGTTAGCTTCATTTTTGCAGTTTGTTTTGTGCCCATTTGAAATTAATTGTAAATAATGTATTGTGTAATTTTGGAGTCACTTGTATTATAAATAAGAATAGAATATGTCTCTAAACACTTCTACATTAATGTGCATGCAACCATGATTACGGATAATCCTGAATAAATCGTGAATAATGATGAGTGAGAAAGTTACAGAGGGTCAAAGATCATACCCCCAAGACATGCTAACCTCTCACAATTACCAATAACAGGGGAGGTTAGTATGTAATACATTAACAATATAAAATACAGAGCATACAAAATAAAGTGCATGTTTTCTGGAGAACAAAGGAGAGTTGAAAAAAAATAATAATCTGAATGCACAGAACTTCACTGAGGCCATGCAATATTCATGTATAAGTCACTCTGGGCCTTGCCCTGCATTAATGCTTTGAACTTTGGCACAAATGGTGTGAGAGAAACTCTGAGACACTGGTGCAGGTGTTCATTGGTGAGCCTGGTGCGGTATTTGTTTTTAATAAAGTTCATTGTGGAGCTGCAGGCACCATCTTTCCCCAGAAAGTAACAAGGTCACAATCACCAGCCTGCTCCTTCAAAGCCATATTTTCTTGCAGCTTAATCAACTCCATTTGCTGTGATATAACCATCTGAAGATCTGTTTTGCTTCTTCTGACAACTTTGTCACATTTGTGACCAAGAAGGGGTTCTGGATGAGCAGCAGCAGTTCTCTTCCAACAGTGAAGTCATCAAAGCGAGCCTTGAAGTTATCCATCAGCTTCTGGATGAAATCAACATGGTTGGGAACATCTTTGTCTCCCTGCGTTTGCACCAGAAGATTGAGGAAGTGGACAAGTTCTCCCTGGAGAGCATTCTTGAAAAGATGAAATTTCTTCTGGAAAGCCCGGACTGCTGTTATCATATCACACACTGTGTTGTCCCGTCCCTGCAGCTTAACATTCAGTTGATTAAGGTGTGATGTAATGTCTGTCAAAAATGCAACTGTTTTCATCTTCTCCTCATCTTCCAAAAACTCAGAAAACTGAGTTGCCTTGTCACTCTTTTGCTCTGATAAGAAAGCTTTGATTTCCTCCTGAACGGCCCAAAAGTGTTCCAAAACCCTGCCTTTGCTAAGCCATCTGACATTGTTGTGCAGTAGTAAGTCATCAAAACTGGCATTGGCCTCTGTCAGAAAGCCTTGTAGCAGGCGCTGTTGTAGGGATGATGTTGCTCTCAAAAAGTTGATCAGTTTCAGCATCGTTGTCATGACCTCAGAATACTATTTTCCCAGACTGGCACACAGGACAGATTGTCCTGCAGTGATATGATGTCAAGTCAGGGTGGTCCTTTTTCAAACGTGCAACCAGTCCCCTCCCTCTTCCTATCATGGCTGGAGCTCCATCTGTGGTGATGGAGTCCACTGACATCAGATCTATCCCCCTTTTTGTCAGCATCCCTTTGATGGCCTCATGGATATCCTCTCCCCGCGTGTGTGCTTCTAGATTTGTTAAGCCCAACAGCTCCTCACATAATGTATGGACTTTTATATAACAAAATGGGATGTTGTCCGGTCCGGATTGACCCTTCTCTGGGTCCGGACCCGGACCACCAGTTGAGTTTGGCTGGTCTAGTGTTAGTGCTACTGCTTGCAGACTACCCATTGCCCCTGGAGGCATGGGTTCAACCCCTGACAGCGCCATTTTCTATTCTATGTCCCTCTCCTTTATCTCAATCCCCTTTTCACTGTATCTATCAATAAAAATACAAAATACCCTGAGTAAATAAATAAATACCATATCCAATGTCAGTATGTCATAGCAGTGCTCCAGGTGAGGGTCTGGACGTCTAGGGTGGAGGTCTCACCTTGACGTTGGGGGTGTAGAGGTTCCTCAGAGAGGCCAGAGCTGCAGAGAGGCCGTCGGCGCTGCAGCTGATCCAGAGGGCCTGCAGCACGCTGGACGACACACCTGTCTTCTTACTCAGACCCTGAGGACAGAGACGGAGACACTGAAACCATGGACACATACTAGGTCAATAAACCAGTGATGCATACAGTAGATTCACTCTCAGAGCCTTCTCTCACACCGAGAGGGCTTATCCTCTGATGATACTGTCCGTATCTACATGTATCTTGATTCATTAATAAACATACGCACTCAAAAATTCACAAAAGGAATGTAATTTGAGTAAGGGTGGGATATACACTATAGGCTTCAGGGGCCAAGAGTCTCAGAGTAGGAGTGGTGATCTAGGATCAGGTCCCTCTCTGTCCAAAACTGATCATAAATCAGCACTCTGACTGAGACGTTTTGTGAATTCTGGCCCAGAACTAAGTAGCTGGTCACAGGGCTGGACTACCGCATTTGGGGCCCTGGGGCATTATACTGTATATTATTATTATTTTTATTAAATCAGCTAACTTACTGTATTTCAACACATTTTGCAAAGGTGCAGAGAGAAAAATGTGCAGTTTTATAATGCTATTTTACACATTTTGTCATGAGTCTAAGAGAAAAATGTTCAGTTGAAAAAATAATTTCCAGCAATTCTACACTTTTTGCCATGAGGTAGAGATTTTTTTGTTGCTGTTTTATAGCTCATCTATAGCTTTAAAGGGGCCCTGGGGCATGTGCCCAGCGTGCCCGTTTGGTAATCCGGTCCTGGCTAGTCTCTTGTACAGTTGAAGTCGGAAGTTTACATACACTTTGGTTGGAATCATTAAAACTCGTTTTTCAACCACTCCACAAATTTCTTGTTAACAAACTACAGTTTTGGCAAGTCGGTGAGGACATCTACTTTGTGCATGACACAAGTAATTTTTCCAACAATTGTTTACAGACAGAATATTTCACTTCTAATGCACTGTATCACAATTCCAGTGGGTCAGAAGTTTACATACAATAAGTTGACTGTGCCTTTAAACAGCTTGGAAAATTCCAGAAAATGATGTAATGGCTTTAGAAGCTTCTGATAGGCAAATGTACATCATTGAGTCAATTGGAGGTGTACCTGTGGATGTATTTCAAGGCCTACAGTCAAACTCAGTGCCTCTTTGCTTGACATCATGGGAAAAAACAAAATAAATCAGCCAAGACCTCAGAAAAACAATTGTAGACCTCCACAAGTCTGGTTCATCCTTGGGAGCAATTTCTAAACGCCTGAAGGTACCATGTTCATCTGTACAAACAATAGTACGCAAGTATAAACTCCATGGGACCAAGCAGCCGTCATACCGCTCAGGAAGGAGACGCGTTCTGTCTCCTAGAGATGAATGTACTTTGGTGCGAAAAGTGCAAATCAATCCCAGTACAACAGCAAAGGACCTTGTGAAGATGCTGGAGGAAACAGGTACAAAAGTATCTATATCCACAGTAAAACAAGTCCTATATCGACATAACCTGAAAGGCCGCTCAGCAAGGAAGAAGCCACTGCTCCAAAACCACCATAAAAAAGCCAGACTACGGTTTGCAACTGCACATGGGGACAAAGATCGTACTTTTTGGAGAAATGTCCTCTGGTCTGATGAAACAAAAATAGGACTGTTTGGCCATAGTGACCATCGTTACAGTGGGGGAAAAAAGTATTTAGTCAGCCACCAATTGTGCAAGTTCTCCCACTTAAAAAGATGAGAGAGGCCTGTAATTTTCATCATAGGTACACGTCAACTATGACAGACAAATTGAGGAAAAAAAATCTGATTTTGTCTGTTATAGTTGACGTGTACCTATGATGAAAATTACAGGCCTCTCTCATCTTTTTAAGTGGGAGAACTTGCACAATTGGTGGCTGACTAAATACTTTTTTCCCCCACTGTATGTTTGGAGGAAAAAGGGGGCAGCTTGCAAGCCGAAGAACACCATCCCAACCGTGAAGCACGGGGGTGGCAGCATCATGCTGTGGGGGTGCTTTGCTGCAGGAGGGACTGGTGCACGTCACAAAAAAGATGGCATCATGAGGAAGGAAAATTATGTGGAAATATTGAAGCAACATCTCAAGACATCAGTCAGGAAGTTAAAGCTTGGTCACAAATGGGTCTTCCAAATGGACAATGACCCCAAGCATACTTCCAAAGTTGTGGCAAAATGGCTTAAGGACAACAAAGTCAAGGTATCGGAGTGGCCATCACAAAGCCCTGACCTCAATCCTATAGAAAATGTGTGGGCAGAACTGAAAAAGCGGGTGCGAGCAAGGAGGCCTTCAAACCTGACTCAGTTCACCAGCTCTGTCAGGAGGCATGGGCCAAAATTCACCCAACTTATTGTGGGAAGCTTGTGGAAGGCTACCCGAAACGTTTGACCCAAGTCAAACAATTTAAAGGCAATGCTACCAAATACTAATTGAGTGTATGTAAACTTCTAAACAACTGGGAATGTGGTGAAATAAATAAAAGCTTAAATAAATAATTCCCTCTACTATTATTCTGACATTTCACATTCTTAAAATAAAGTGGTGATCCTAACTGACCTAAGACAGGGAATTTTTACTAGGATTAAATGTCAGGAATTGTGAAAATCTGAGTTTAAATGTATTTGGCTAAGGTGTACGTAAACTTCCGACATCAACTGTACCTTGAAGATGTGTGCTTTAAGGATATGGTGGCCCAGCTCCATGGTCTGCTGCCGGTTCAGTTTCCCCTCTTGTCGCGACAGCATGAAGGCCATGAGCGCGTGTCCACTCCTGTAGAGGAAATACCAAGACAATTCCCATCAACAACTTTCCTTACTATCAACTAAAAGTGTGCAAAGTGTTCGAAAAACAATGTCTAGGGCCTACAGGTGCCGTGGTTATGCCATGGTAGGATGTTCTTACAATGTATCAATGTGAATGATACATTGTTCATCATCCACTTTCAAGCTCGGCTGATCGGGGAGTGACGGCTGCTGTTTTTCATTCCAACTAAAGCTTGTTTAATTTCCCCAGGCAGTCAGAGACAGAATTGAGATTTGTAATTTTCTTAACTTGAGAGATTGGAGAGTTTGTTGTAGTCATGGTGCATTATTCCATCCATTACTCCACGTCGGTCTCTCTGTTGGTCGGTCTGATTAAACACTGTTAAACGCTAGTGTCTAGACCCTGTCTAGGCCATACCTGGCCTGGCCCGGACCGTGAGGAGAGGAGGACAAGAAGTGTAGGCTAGAGAATGCAGCCCTTGTGTTGAATGTAACCCCTTCCTCTCCTCACTGAAGCTCTGCTCTCTGGTGTTAATTACCAGAGAACTTCATTAAAAGGCCACGCATGACTGCCGTTTCACTTTGATCCTTTTCCATTAAGGTGTGCCTTCTCTTTTAAATGGGGAAATAACAAGCTAGCGGCTAGAGCTTTCTTCTAGCTCTGTGTGTCAGTCCTTGTGCCAGGTCTTCACTTGCTTTTGTTTTGACAGATTGTGTTGGAGGGGTCTGAGAGGGGGTGTATAGAGGTAGGTCAGTGACTGCAGCTTGGAGGACGTATGCAGAGGTGAGTCAGAACAGAGAGAAAGTAAGGACAACCAGTGTGCGTCTCATATGGCACCTTATTCCCTATATAGTGCACTACTTTTGACCCCTATATAGGGAATAGAGTGCCATTTGGGATGTGTCCCCAGTCTGATTAGTGTGCACTATGATAGTCACTAACCTCTTACTAGAATATTATAGAATAGAATGCAGTATATACATATGAGATGAGTAGTTCAAGATATGTAAACATTATTAAAGTGACTAGTGTTCCATTTCTTAAAGTGGTCAGTGATTTCAATAGGCAGCAGCCTCTAATGTGCTATTTAACAGTTTGATGGCCTTGAGATAGAAGCTGTTTTTCATTCTCTCAGTCCCAGCTTTGATGCACCTGTACTGACCTCACCTTCTGGATGATAGTGAGGTGAACAGGCAGTGGCTCGGGTGGTTGATGTCCTTGATGATCTTTTTGGCCTTCCTGTGACATCGGGTGCTGTATGTGTCTTGGAGGGCGGGTAGTTTGCCCCCGGTAATGCATTCGGCAGACCGCACCACCCTCTGGAGAGCCCTGCGGTTGCAGGCGGTGCAGTTGCCGTACCAGGCTATACAGCCCGACAGGATGCTCTCAATTGTGCATCTGTAAAAGTTTGTGAGGGTTTTAGGTGCTAAGCCGAATTTCTTCAGCCTCCTGAGGTTGAAGAGGCTCTGTTGCGCCTTCTTCACCACACTGTCTGCGTGGGTGGACCATTTCAGTTTGTCGGTGATGTGTACGCCAAGGAACTTGAAGCTTTCCACCTTCTCCACTGCGGTCCCGTAGATGAGGATAGGGGGGTGCACCCTCTGCTGATTCCTGAAGTCCACGATCATCTCCTTTGTTTTGTTAATGTTGAGTGAGAGGTTATTTTCCTGGCACCACACTCCCAGAGCCCTCACCTCCTCCCTGTAGGCGGTCTCGTCATTGTTGGTAATCAAGCCTATTACTGTTGTGTCGTCTGCAAACTTGATGATTGAGTTGGAGGCGTGCTTGGCCACGCATTCATGGGTGAACAGGGAGTACAGGAGGGGGCTGACCACGCACCCTTGTGGGGCCCCAGTGTTGAGGATCAGCGAAGTGGAGATGTTGTTTCCTACCTTCACCACCTGGGGCCGGCCCGTCAGGAAGTTCAGGACCCAGTTGCACAGGGCGGGGTTCAGATCCAGGGCCTCGAGCTTAATGATGAGCTTGGAGGGTACTATGGTGTTGAATGCTGAGCTATAGTCAATGAACAGCATTCTTACATAGGTATTCCTCTTGTCCAGATGGAATAGGGCAGTGTGCAGTGTGATGGCGATTGCATTGTCTGTGGATCTATTGGGGCGGTAAGCAAATTGGAGTGGGTCTAGGGTGACAGGTAAGGTAGAGGTGATATAATCCTTGTCTAGTCTCTCAAAGCACTTCATGATGACAGAGGTGAGTGCTACAGGGCGATAGTCATTTAGTTCAGTTACCTTTGCTTTCTTGGGTACAGGAACAATGGTGGCCATCTTGAAGCATGTGGGAACAGCAGACTGGGAAAGGGAGAGATTGAATATGTCCGTAAACACACCAGCCAGCTGGTCTGCGCATGCTCTGAGGATGCGGCTAGGGATTCCGTCTGGGCCGGCAGCCTTGCGGTGGTTAACATGCTTAAATGTCTTAATCACGTCGGCCATGGAGAAGGAGAGGCCACAGTCCTTGGTAGTGGGCCTCGTCAGTGGCACTGTGTTATCCTCAAAGTGGGCGAAGAAGTTGTTTAGCTTGTCTGGAAGCGAGACGTCGATGTCGGCGACGTGGCTGGTTTTCCTATTGTAGTCCGTGATTGTCTGTAGACCCTGCCACATACGTCTCGTGTCTGAGCCGTTGAATTGCGACTCCACTTTGTCTCTATACTGATGTTTTGCCAGTTTAATTGCCTTGCGGAGTGAGTAGGTACACTGTTTGTATTCTGCCATATTCCCAGTCACCTTGCCATGGTTGAATGCGGTGGTTCGCGCTTTCAGATTAGCGCGAATGCTGCCATCTATCCATGGTTTTTGTTTAGGGTAGGTTTTAATAGTCACAGTGGGCACAACATCACCTATACACTTCCTGATAAACTCAGTCACCGTTTCAGTGTATTCGTTTAAATTATTTCCAGAAGCTACCCGGAACATATCCCAGTCCGCGTGATTAAAACAATCTTGAAGCGTGGAATCCGATTGGTCAGACCAGCGTTGAATAGTTCTTAGCACGGGTACTTCCTGTTTGAGTTTCTGCCTATAGGAAGGGAGAAGCAGCGCGAGTACAACAGTCGATATGTTGATAGAACTTCGGCAGCCTAGTCCTCAAATTTGCTTTGTTAAAATCCCCCGCTACGATAAATGCAGCCTCAGGATATGTGGTTTCCAGTTTGCATAAGGTCCAGTGAAGTTCTTTGAGGGCCGTCGTGGTATCGGCTTGAGGGGGGATATACCAAAGAAAATTCTCTTGGGAGATAATACGGTCGGCATTTGATTGTGAGAAATTCTAGGTCAGGTGAACAGAAAGACTCGAGTTCCTGTATGTTACTACAATTACACCATGAGTCGTTAATCATGAAACACACACCTCCGCCCTTCTGCTTCCCGGAGAGATATTTATTATTCCTGTCTGCGTGATGAACTGAGAACCCGTCTGGCTGGACCGATTCCGACAGAATATCCCAAGAGAGCCATGTTTCCATGAAACAGAGTATGTTACAGGCCTTGATGTCTCTCTGGAAAGAAATCCTTGCCAGGAGTTCATCGAGCTTGTTAACCAAAGAGTAGCGAGTAGTATACTTGGAAGCGGTGGGTGGTGTGCGCGCCTCCTAAGTCGAACCTGCAGGACGTTCCGAGTGCCTCTCCTCCACCGGCGATGTTTTGGGTCAGCCGCTGGAATCAGTTCAGTTGCCTTGGGGAGAGCAAACAAAGGATCTGCTTCGGGAAAGTCATATTCCTAGTCGTAATGCTGGTGAGTTACCGCCGCTCTGATATCCAATAGTTTTCCCCGGCTGTATGTAATGATGCAAAACACTTTCTGAGCTAATAATGTAAAAAATTGTACATAAAAAAAACAAAATACTGCAAAGTTTCCTAAGATCTAGTCGTGAGGCGGCCATCTCCGTCGGCGCCAGCAATAACACTGCATACTGTGTTGATGCTTTAGGGACAACATAAGTTATTGTTGTTATAAATGATAGCAACAAGATAGTAGTACACTCTTGACAGTAGTAATGCTAGCTACTGTATAGTATCCATTTGCCAACTCGAGAGTATCTTTGCTGAGAGAAAACCATGTCTAAGAGCAAATTCACACAGATGGCTCTTCTATTACACTGAATAGTATTTATGGAAACATCCTTGCCAGTAAACAACCTCCCTCATCCGACTTGAGCTAAATCAATTTCCCTACACGCACAGCACTGAAGGAGCCCTACCTTTCTTTTCTTTCAACCTATCAGTCGGACCACATGTAAGATAATGCGACAGGTATGGGACCGAGGATGTATGCTGACAACTCCTGTGTTTCTCTGCCAAACAACAGCGGCTGTGTCCCAAATGGCACCCTATTCCCTATTTAGTGCACAATTTTTGACATAGGGCTCTGGTCGAAAGTAGTGCACTATATAGGGAATAGGGTGCCATTTGGGACGCAGACATCCACTAGGCTACTTCCCCTGGCTGTCCATCCATCCCCTCACCCAGTAGAGCACAGCTTAACAGCAACAGGAAGAAATATGACTTGTCAGCTTCTGTTTCAGAGTTGAGCAATAGATTCTGTCATTTGTTCTGCAGCGAAGCGCCGTCCTCTCCCTCCTGCCCCATGTGTATCGATCAATGGCGGTATACAAACTAGGGAGCAATAACATATCTGTGATTGAGTGAAAAGGAATGGATTGATATAACTCAAAATGGAACGCGGTGACGCTGTCTTGAATGTTCGATTTCCTCTTCAAGCGAAGAAACAGACATCATCAGACATCAGAGATCTCCCAGGCAGAGATGAGTCAAGCACAACTTGTTATTGATGGTAATTTCCTCCCTCTTTACTGCACAAACAACCATTCAATACTGTCTTGTGCTTGTTTGCTCCTCAAACAAAATGGTGCGCTGTCTCCCTCGCTATTTACATTTTTAAAAGCATTTGAAGAGCAGAATATGCAGCGCCAAACAAGGTACTGTAATTATTTATCCTCCTGAGTGCTAGAAGAAATGCCAGAGTGAGCCATCCATCCTAGGCAACCACACATTTCACTTATGGTAGAGAGGTTGCATTTTCAATTCAACACAACTGAATGACTGAAAAGAGAAATCTCCTACTGGCTATGAATGTATTGCTGATTAAAAGCTCTACTGTCAGTGCTAACCTCCTGACAGAATATGCTAGGCAGGTTTTGAATGGGTTCCAGGATGGGCATTTGAAATGAATTCACTATTCAAATAATATCATTATTTTGGGGGTTGATATCCGAATAGTTGAAATACACTGAACAAAAATATAAATGCAACATGCAACAATGTCTAAGATTTCATTGAGTTACAGTTCATATAAGGAAATCAGTCAATTGAAATAAATTCATTAGGCTCTAATCGATGGATTTCCCATGACTGGGAATAAAGATCTGCATCTGTTGGTCACAGATACCTTTAAAAAAAGTTAGGGGCGTGGATCAGAAAACCAGTCAGTATCTGGTGTGACCACCATTTGCCTCATGCAGCGCGACACATCTCCTTCGCATAGAGTTGATCAGGCTGTTGATTGTGGCCTTTGGAATGTTGTCCCACTCCTCTTCAATGACTGTGCAAAGTTGCTGGATATTGGCGGGAACTGGAACACGCTGTCACACACGTCGATCCAGAGCATCCCAAACATGCTCAATGGGTGAGTATGCAGGCCATGGAAGAACTGGGACATTTTCAGCTTCCAGGAATTGTGTACAGATCCCTTGCTGAAACATGAGGTGATGGCGGCGGATGAATAACACGACAACGGGCCTCAGGATCTCGTTACGGTATCTCTTTGCATTAATACTATAATAATATGCCATTTAGCAGACGCTTTTATCCAAAGCGACTTACAGTCATGCATGCATACATTTTTGTGTATGGGTGGTCCCGGGGATCGAACCCACTATCTTGACGTTACAAGCGCCGTGCTCTACCAGCTGAGCTACAGAGGACCACGATCAATAAAATGCAATTGTGTTCGCTGTCCATAGCTTATGCCTGCCCATACCATAACCCCACCGCCAGTATGGGGCACTCTGTTCACAACTTGGACATCAGCAAACCGCTTGCCCACACAACGCTATACACGTTGTCTGTCATCTGCCCGGTACAGTTGAACGCGGGATTGATATGTGAAGAGCACACTTCTCCAGTGTGCCAGTGGTCATCAAAGTTGAGCATTTGCCCACTTAAGTCGGTTACGACGCCGAACTGCAGTCTGGTCAAGACCCTGGTGAGGACGACGAGCATGCAGATGAGCTTCCCTGAGACGGTTTCTGACAGTTTGTGCAAAAATTATTTGGTTACACAAACCCACAGTTACATCAGCTGTCTCAGACAATCCCGCAGGTGAAGAAGCCGGATGTGGAGGTCCTGGGCTGGCGTGGTTACAAGTGGTCTGCGGTTGTGAGGCCGGTTGGACATACTGCCAAATTCTCTAAAACGACATTGGAGGCATCTTATGGTAGAGAAATTAACATTCAATTCTCTGGCAACAGCTCTGGTGGACATTCCTGCAGTCAGCATGCCAATTGTACCCTCCCTCAAAACTTGAGACATCTGTGGCATTGTGTTGTGTGACAAAACTGCACATTTTAGAGTGGCCTTTTATTGTCCCCAGCACAAGGTGCACCTGTGTAATAATCATGCTGTTTAATCAGCTTCTTGATATGCCACGCCTGTCAGGTGGATGGATTATCTTGGCAAAGGAGAAATGCTCACTAACAGTGATGTAAACAAATTTGTGCACAACATTTGAGAGAAATAAGCTTTTTGTGCCTATGGAAATCTCCTGGGATCTTTTATTTCAGCTTATGAAACACATATGAAACACACTTTACATGTAGCGTTTATATTTTTGTTCAATGTACATGTGTTTAAAAAAATGTTTTTACTTCTTGTGCAAATCGGGAGAGAGCTGGTGCGCTGCACTCTGCTTGTTTCAGCAGAAGATGGGGGAGGGGCGGGAGAGGAGCAGGGGCCGGTGTGTGTGACTGTCTATGTGTGTGGCAGGAGGGAGAGAGAGAAAGTAGTCAAACCGACTTGCGCTAGTTAGACAAACTTGTTGCTGCCATAGGTTATCTATCATACCATCTGGTAGTGCCTGTCTTGACTGCATCAAATCGTTGTAAAGAAGCTAGCTAGCGACAGTAGCAAGCAAAGTTAGCCAGCTAGCTAGCTACGGTAGTAAGGCTAATTGAGGCTATTTTGCTGTGCTCCCCATTTTAGTCTACAAAAACCCCATTCATATTAAAGGGAAACATCACAATTGTTTTACTTCATATTCATCATCTCCAGCACCTCCCCAACATATGGGAAAATGGTGCATTTCTATGTTTTGTAGTAAAAAAGATAGAGGAAGATAAATGTTTTCGAATTACATCATCGGTGTGCATTGTGTGATTTCACCAATTGTGAGTAGGCATTGCCTACTAATTGTCTACTCATTGTCTACTAATCTGGTGATAATGTCATTGGAAACACTTATCTTTCTCTATCTTTTTTACTACAAAACATAGAAACACACTATTTTCACATATGTTGATGTTGGGGTGGTGCTGGAGATGAATATGTTGCTTCCCTTTAAACAGCCTACCTGTTGATTGATCATTGTAGCCTACTCCCTCTCATTTGGCCAATTTAATTTTGTAATTTTAATTCCATTTAGCATTGATTAGAAATCTCCCACTTCACATGGTGCCTATGACTGTAGCGTCACTTTGATTGACCGACAATAAGAACAAGCTACAATAACAACAAGCTACAATAACAACAAGCTACATGTGTGATAAGTGTGTAGGTTACCGGTGCGTCTTTTTTATGGGGCGCACTCGTAAAAACTGTCTTAAAACTGTTGTTTTATTAAAATGTTTAATGTAATGGTTATCCTTGTAGGCTATGTAGCAATATTGTTAAAATTAGCATATATATTTTTTTTTTCAAAAAATGAATACTCTCCCAAATATTCTAATACTAATGTCCGTTCAGATATTCAAATATTCTAATAACCGTGGTCATCCCTACTGGGTAGGTTTGACTTTCCCTAACTTACTGATTGGGCTTAAGTTTGCCTAACTCACTGATTGGGCTTAAGTTCGCCTAACTAACCAGGGTAGATTTGAGTTAGTCTAACTCACCTGGGGTCACAGAGGAAGTCGGTGCTCTCTCCTTCGGCCCTCCATACCAACCACTCTCTGAAGGACGGGTGGCAGAACATGCGAGTCTTGTCCCGCCGCTTGATGAGGAAACAGGACAACGTCTCCATGCGCTGCTGGAAGTCGTCCCAGGGCAGCTCGCCACGTACGGCACCCGCGTTGATGGCCTGGAACAGATGCTCGTCCGTCATCGGGTGAAGAGACGCCAGCGCTACATTCAGGATGGGCAGCGAGCGCTCGAACGCCGACTGAGTCATGAACTTCATGTTGCACTGCAGCAGGTAGAGCTCTGCCAGCGACACGGGCACCACCTTGTAACTAGCGCTCTTGATCACCAGGTGGCCCCTCTCGAACAGGTCCAGGGTCAGTTTGAGGTACAGGTAGGAGCCCTGGCTACGGGCAATCAGGTGGCTGCTCACCTTGCCCACAATGATGGGGTCGGCCTTGCCGTTGAGGGAGATGTTGTTCATGATGTCTTTGCTGCCGTTGATGCGGTACTGGATGTAGGCGTTGAGGTCCGTGTTGATTTCCTTGTTCTCTGGGAAGTCGTCCAGGGAGATCTTGGAGAAGGGGAGGAGGCTTGTGATTTCCTATGGAAGGCACAAGGATATTGTCATTAGATTTGCTACTGCACTTTAATATTATATTGTTACATTATATCGTTTTTAAATTAGAAATATTTGTTCTCCAGTATCATCACCCATACAGAAAATGATGTCTATGTAAATGAGAAAGTGGGTAAAACAATAAATCAACCATATAATGTACACTTAAGTGTATGCCCAGAATTCTAAATTCGTATTCCAAAACGGTTTCTCTCCACACAACAGAAACCACCGCAAAATGAAGAGCTTAATGGAAAATCTTCCACTCTCCATGAAAGCTATATCATGTGTGGATCCTCCAGCTTTTCTTATCAGCCCAAGGTCAGTAAGCACAGGGGGCTAGCTGGAACTGACACTGAGCACTAAGCTATCGGCCTGCCGCAGTCACTCGCCGCTGTGTTTGCAAACAAAGGCTTTGGGAGCTGGGAGACTGTGAGATCTGGAGAGAGCAGGAGATGGGTCCATTGGGGAGACTTTTAGCGGGCACGCTGTGGACACAACCCACACTTCAATCTCACTCCTCAGGGTGGGAAAAATCAATCCGCCTTAATACTGCTGCAATCCCCCTGCCTTTCTGGAGAGGATAGAGAAGTAATGCAGCCCAGAGATAACGCCTTCTTCTCAGAGAGAGAGAGAGAGCGAGAGAAGAGATAGAGAGAGAGATAGAGGGAGAGTCAGACACAGTGAAAGTGAGCGAGAGATAAAGGAGAAAATACTGAATAATACACAGGCTGGCCAAGTTTCCTGTGAGCAACACCTCCCCTAAGAACACCTCACAGTTATTAGTCCGTGGTGTTAGCCATTGTGAGCGACCTTGCTTTCAGATCTTGTTTACACTTTGGATGTGTGAGCATGAGGTAACACTTACACCGTCACCTGGCTCTAGTCTCCACTTATCCTACCTACTTAATGAGAGAATTTATCCAAGGGCCTCCCTAGGGTTGCAACATTTCAGTAACTTCCCAGGTTTTCAAGAAAATGTACAGGTTTCTTTTTTTAGAATGATGGATCAATATATTTTGACATGACATGTAGCCTAATTTGTTTGTGTGTAGATACCCTTTAATTCAGGTGCACACCAGCCAGACAGTTGTACTTGGCTATACAGGGTTCATATAGACATTGGTAAGTCAAATTCAAGGACTTTTTCAAGCACTTAATTGTAATTTTCAAGGACCTACATTTTTTCCACAATTGTTGTAATTACCCTATAGAAAAAAAAACTCCCCCAAAAATGTACCGGTATGCTAAAAAGTATGCATTACCACTTTAAGAATGCATTTTAGGCCTACCCAATGGCATTTGCATTTTTAAAAAATTACATTCTAAAATATGTCAGAATAATGTGGGCATTGCCTGGCTAAATAAATAGACAGCAGGCTCCCGACACAAACACACTAATGAAGTCTGTCCATGTAGTAGCTAGTCAGTCTCGCCATTTGAGATGTTGAAGAGTTATTGAAGGGTTATTATATTTTTTTAAACGAGAAAGCGACCTAAAACCAGGTTCCCTTTGTAATGGAACACTTTGTATGGAAAACCAAGTTGAAGCCAACATTCGATGTTGTCTTGCTCATAATAACCACACATGGTTTTACCGCAACAAGCGCAACAGACTAGTGCAACACCCATCAATTGAAAGGACGGGAAACAAACGAAAGCAGCTACATCTCTCATAAAAACTGATCAGAAATGAAATCATAGAATAATTATATTGGAGCAGTAGAACGTCTAAATCGGCTACCATAATTTCAAGGACTTTTCAAGGACCAAACCCTAGAGGAAATGTCTGATTTTTAAGGTAGGCTATTCCATGATAACTGAATTGCGCATCACAAATATTCAACCAAAACGTTGAACTTTTTAAATAACTGGTTTGCATACCCATCCTTGCCTTAGCATTTACTGGTAGATATCATAACTTCGAACAACTTTCATACAGCTTTCCTACCCCTACTACCGATGTCGGTCTTAGGTGAGTTGCTCCATGCAACAACCAGCTGTTTGAGAGCTGCGCGCTCTCTCTGCCCGACTACCGGTCCAAAGCTTTAGAACACCTATTAATTCAAGGGTTTTTCTTTATTTTTACTATTTTCTTCATTGTAGAATAATAGTGAAGACATCAAAACTATGAAATAACACATATGGAATCATGTAGTAACCAAAAAAGTGTTAAACAAATCAAAATATATTCTATATTTGAGATTCTTCAAATAGCCACCCTTTGCCTTGATGACAGCTTTGCACACTCTTGGCATTCTCTCAACCAGCTTCATGAGGTAGTCACCTGGAATGCATTTCAATTAACAGGTGTGCCTTCTTAAAAGTTAATTTGTGGAATTTATTTCCTTCTTAATGCATTTGAGCCAATCGATTGTCTTGTGACAAGGTAGGGGGAGGGTATACAGAAGATTTGGTAAAACACCAAGTCCATATTATGGCAAGAACAGCTCAAATAAGCAAAGAGAAATGACAGTCCATCATTACTTTAGGACATGAAGGTCAGTCAATACAGAACATTTCAAGAACATTGAATGTTTCTTCAAGTGCAGTCGCAAAAACCATCAAGCGCTATGATGAAACTGGCTGTCCTTGAATTTGACTTACCAATGTCTATATGAACCCTGTATAGCCAAGCACAACTGTCTGGCTGGTGTGCACCTGAATTAAAGGGTATCTACACACAAAGAAATTAGGCTACATGTCATGTCAAAATATATTGATCCATCATTCTAAAAAAGAAACCTGTACATTTTCTTGAAAACCTGGGAAGTTACGGACATTTTGCAACCCTAGGGAGGCCCTTGGATAAATTCTCTGGAGGTGTGATGGTGCTTTGCTGGTGACACTGTCTGTGATTTATTTAGAATTTAAGGCACACTTAACCAGCATGGCTACCACAGCATTCTGCAGCGATACGCCATCCCATCTGGTTTGGAATAGTGGGACTATCATTTGTTTTTCAACAGGCCAATGACCCAACACACCTCCAGGCTGTGTAGGGCTATTTTACCAGGAAGGAGAGTGATGGAGTGTTGCATCAGATGACCTGGCCTCCACAATCCCCCGACCTCAACCAAATTGAGATGATTGGGATGAGTCAGACAGCAGAGTGAAGGAAAAGCAGCCAAAAGTGCTCAGCATATGTGGAAACTCCTTCAAGACTGTTGGAAAAGCATTCCAGGTGAAGCTGGTTGAGAGAATGCCAAGAGTGTGCAAAGCTGTCATCAAGGCAAAGGGTGGCTATTTGAAGAATCTCAAATCTCAAATATATTTGGATTTCTTTAACACTTTTTTGGTTACTACATGATTCCATTTGTGTTATTTCATAGTTTTGATGTCTTCACTATTATTCTACAATGTAGAAAATAGTAAAAATAAAGAAAAACCCTTGAATGAGTAGGTGTTCTAAAACTTTTGACTGGTAGTGTATGTGTGCAGCGCGCATGTGATAAATAATCGACATAACGAACAAACAGCTTTGGGAATCAGTTTTTTAAATCAATTATATAGCCTAGATTAAAAATAGCATTATTACAATATTCCCGTGCCATTGTTGCCTCTTCCGAAAGTTTGTATATTTTTGGTCAACTGCACATTACTGTTTGAATAAATCATGAAGATAAAAATAATAATAATTGTGAACCAAAAACGAACGTGACCAGGTACACTTTTTTCACGGGCAACCTTGAGACCAATAAAAAATATGTCGCACTGCCAAGTCAAACGGTTGCAAATGTGACTGTTTTGATCGCAGTATAGAACCCTGCACATCACAGAATCACCCACACCATGCAAGGAATAACCAAAACGGAGCAGGAAATAAAAAAATTATTGAATACGAGATCAGGATAATCCCTTACCCATACCCCTTCAATTCTCCAGTCGTAAAAAAAGAAAACTGAACAGCATAGATCTAACAAATGTGTGCTGCCTCCTATGCTCCCTGTCTGCAGTGCAGTGTAACTAACTCCTGCCTATGCACAGTGATGGATGGTTGTGCCCGTGGCCAGGGTGGCTGAGAGAGCAATAATGACTAGAGCTGGTACAGATATGGCTGTCAGTCAGCTGCCAAATTATCCCAAGGCCCAGGAAAAATCTCAATTGCACTCCTTGCATCCTCTCTCCTCTCCTCCTTCTGCAAACCTATTGGAGGAGAAAGCCAGAGGTCCCTCCCATCTGACCTTCTCCTCCAATGGGTTTTGAGAAGGAGGCGAGGAGAGAGGACGCGAGGAGTATGACATTGAGATTCTCCCACAGTCTACATTGCCAGCCAAGGCAATCAGCCCAGCTCTGTCCATCTCTGTCCATCAGACCTGTCAAAACCTCTGCAAAGAATGCAAAGAAGTGACACCAGGATCTGCGTCTCAAATGGCACCCTAGTCCCTATGTAGTCAGAGCTCTGGTAAGAAGTAGCGCACTACATAGGGAATAGGGAATTTGGGACACAACCCAGCTCAGCTCATCTCCTCCATTGGTAGACTCAGTGGCTCTGTCTGCATGTTCTGTTGTCATGCTGTCTTGTTTAACAGGTAACTGTTATTTCTCTCACTCTCTCCACTACCATTCTCGAAGCACTCAACAGAAATTACACTTTGTAGAGGATAGTGTATGACAACAAGAAACGCTTCGTAAAGCAGTTTATCTTTTACACTTGTCAGGATCTGCCGGTGCTTGTGTCATTCAGTGAGAGACATATCAAATATTGATACCCAGACTTACCCATGGAGGTTGTAAAAGTATCTTATTCACATGAAATTGGCAAGTTAGCTGTGCTGAGATGGCCCTTGAATACAGCTAAACTCATCAGCACCCTTACTGGGAAAAATACAGGGTGTCAATTCAATTAATTAGTGAATTATAGGATATCAACATGAATACCTGTATGGTGACATATTGCCATTTTAGTAGACGCTCTTATCCAGAGTGACTTACATGCGCAATTAGGGTTAAGTGCATTGCTCAAGGTCACGTCGACACATTTTTCACCAAGTCAGCTCGGGGATTCGAACCGGTGAACTTTCGGTTACTGGCCCAACGCTCTTAACCGCTAAGCTACCTGCTGCAGTATCACACCATCTTAGGTTGCAACATTTTGGTAACTTCTCCAAAATTCCCTGGTTTTCCAGAAATCACGGTTGGAAATCCGAAATCCTCCAACCAGGATTTCTGGAAAACCTGGACATTTTTGGAAAGTTACCAGTATTCTGTAATCCTACACCGTACAGTAGGAGTGTACATGGAGACTCACCAGTAGGTTGACTCGGACAGTGACAACCAGTTTGAGCCAGGAGGGGAACTTGGAGATTATCTTGGTGATGAAGGAGGCGATGGTGTCTCCGTAGTCGGGCTTGTGGAACTCTGCCTCGTTTAGCCCATCTATCAGTATGATATGGTCTTCTTCGCGAATCTTCCTCTCTAAACACACACACACACACACGGATGAGTGGAGAAGACATGGTGGAAAGAAACAAATCGACAATTCACAAACCTTTCAGGCCAAGTCGACTGCAAACATGGCATTTTGCCAAGGAGTAGAATATTTTATTTTGAGTTTGTTGTCAGTAAAAATAAGAACTGAACACACAGTAGAGAAAGAGAGTAATATAGTTGGACACCACACTTTAAAGACCTATAAACAACTTTGTACTTAGATGACATGGGTAGATCTCTCTGCACTGCAGTGCCTGGTGCATTAACACATCTTTAAACGGTTTACTCTGGTATTCTCCCACATCTCTACAGCTAGCACAGTGTTGAATGAACATGAGTGTGTTTTAGTCGGCAGCCATATCTACAGTGAGGGAAAAAAGTATTTGATCCCCTGCTGATTTTGTATGTTTGCCCACTGACAAAGACATGATCCGTCTATAATTTTAATGGTAGGTTTATTTGAACAGTCAGAGACAGAATAACAACAACAAAATCCAGAAAAACGCATGTCAAAAATGTTATAAATTGATTTGCATTTTAATGAGGGAAATAAGTATTTGACCCCTCTGCAAAACATGACTTAGTACTTGGTGGCAAAGCCCTTGTTGGCAATCACAGAGGTCAGACGTTTCTTGTAGTTGGCCACCAGGTTTGCACACATCTCAGGAGGGATTCTGTCCCACTCCTCGTTGCAGATCTTCTCCAAGTCATTAAGGTTTCGAGGCTGACGTTTGGCAACTCGAACCTTCAGCTCCCTCCACAGATTTTCTATGGGATTAAGGTCTGGAGACTGGCTAGGCCACTCCAGGACCTTAATGTGCTTCTTCTTGAGCCACTCCTTTGTTGCCTTGGCCGTGTGTTTTGGGTCATTGTCATGCTGGAATACCCATCCACGACCCATTTTCAATGCCCTGGCAGAGGGAAGGAGGTTCTCACCCAAGATTTGACGGTACATGGCCCCGTCCATCGTCTCTTTGATGCGGTGAAGTTGTCCTGTACCCTTAGCAGAAAAACACCCCCAAAGCATAATGTTTCCACCTCCATGTTTGACAGTGGGGATGGTGTTCTTGGGGTCATAGGCAGCATTCCTCCTCCTCCAAACACGGCGAGTTGAGTTGATGAGAGCTCCATTTTGGTCTCATCTGACCACAACACTTTCACCCAGTTCTCCTCTGAATCATTCAGATGTTCATTGGCAAACTTCTGACGGGCCTGTATATGTGCTTTCTTGAGCAGGGGGACCTTGCGGGCGCTGCAGTATTCAAATACTTTTTTCCCTCACTGTATAGTGCAGTACACTCAACTGCTCTGTGGTGAGACCGCAGCGAGGATCTGCTCTTCTTCACTGCAGTATCTAAGCCATGTTTTCACAGCAGTAGAACGACAGGGCCCTTGTGTGCATCCCAAATGACACTCTATTTCCTATATAGTGCACTACTTTTGACCATAGGCTACTTGTCAAATGTAGTGCGCTCCATACAGATTGGGTGCCATATGGGATGCAACCTAGTGTTCCTCCTCACATCCAGCTTCTCACACTGCACAGTGATCAGAAACACGCTAAAATATTAATTACAGGAAAATGTGCAAATCTCAACTCCTCTCCCAGCTGGGATGTCAAATCAGATTTGTACAACCCCACCCTCTCGTTGTGATGGAGTGGACCAATCAACACTTTTCACCCTGTATCAAGCCCAATCAAACAGGCTATTAATTTCAATAAGGAACAGGGGGCAGTCGTGAGGGGAGGCAAGGGAAAGGAGACATGTGAGGGGGACCATCAGTCCACCCTAGCGGTTCCGTCACAGGAGAGCTGCTGCATGCCCTGGCTGCACATTGGTTCTCATCTTTTCCATCTCCTGTTTGTTTATCTACATCGGGTGTTTAGGCTGCTGCAGTAACATATCGATTCAGTGTAGAGCAGGGAAAATGGTGGGTCGTGTTGTCTTTGCACAATGGACTTGACCTTGAGATAGTCGTGTTTCTGTCTGTCTGTCTGTCTGTCTGTCTGTCTGTCTGTCTGTCTGTCTGTCTGTCTGTCTCAGAGAGATGCAGTTGTCACGAGGGTCACGCTTCCTTGGAGAGGCACTATTCTTCCAACAATAACAAAGTAATGCTAATTATTTAGTATAACGCCAATTCAAATCAATGTTGTGTCAGAGCAAACACGGAGCGCCTACGCTAAGCAATTAACAATGTCCGCGCAGACTATGCTCCCTTAGTACGGCCAGCACTTAACCCATTTAACTCAGGTATTTCAGGTCCTTTGTGTAAGGAATGGAACAAATGTATATCAACTGGCTGGAAGAAGTTAAAGAAAAGAACAGTAAATGGTCTCTGGAGTGACCTTAGGTAGCCGTCTGCAATTTATGACACCGAAGGGCACCTTGGAACGGTCCGCATCTGTCTCTACACAGACATCTAAGCAAACCTGTGGTTAAATTACAGTTATAATACACTTGCTAGAAACCTTGAGCCACGGAAGGCCTAGATTATATAATATGTATTCAATGTGTGCTTTCAAGACTTCATTTTGGACCATGAACACCAGTGACAATGAGACAGTCAGATATGAATTAACCTAGGTGTAACTAGCTTAGCATCGTACCCTTGCGGAGGTTGGCCAGCGGCTCCAACACGCCCCTGCGGAAGGCTGCCATGGGGTCCTGGACGCAGGAGCGCAGACTGAGCATGCTCTGTAGATGGGGCTCCTTCAGCAGCAGCTCTCTATAGGCGGTGAGCTGGTGCGCTCTGCATAGCAGGGCAGCGATACTGTGAACAAACTCTGGGACCAGGCAGGTGTAGGTGTTGTCAGCCTGGCAGTAGTGATACGCAACCACCTGGATGGGAGAAAAGAGAGAGAACAATTGTTAAGGAACTTTAGAGGCTTAAAATGTATCAGACATTAACCTTTGGTGTATTACCAAACCATACAATAGTATCGACTGTGAGTAGCTTACATTGTTGTTGGTTTTAGTCATCAGAAATCTGCTAAGCTGGCTGTGTGATCTCAAAGTCCTTGTAAAGCCAATAGACTTGGTGACTAAAAGACATTTGATGCAATACATAGGGCCCTATAAAATCAGTTTTATTTTTGCCTGATTCCCCTACATTATTGTATTTCATATTTCTTATTCCCCTTGTGTTTTTTTCTAGTAATACATTGTTGTTGATTATTGCATTGTTGGGTTTTGAGTTTGCAAGAAAGGCATTTCACTGTACTTGTGCATGTGACAATAAAACTTAAAAATTCAGTTTTCTCCATTTTTCCAGGTCTACGATTTTCCCTGTTTTTTTTCTTCAGGTTTCCACTCTCAAAAGTACACTTTTTTAATAGAAAAACAACAACATTGGATGTTCTAAGTCCACAGCAATGCTTAATTAACCCTTTAGAGTCTAAGGGGTGGGGTGGGAGGGGTTCTAAGCTAACATATGGAATTGTTTTAAGATAATTTAGCTATTTGATTTTGAATTTGAAGAACCTTTAAGGTATAACAAATATATATATAAAAAAAATGAATTTGGCAATACTGCTATTAGCCAATAGAAACGCATAGAATAACAGATCCACTACATGGAACAACAGAAAAAATCAAACAAAGTTTGTTCTGAAGTGACAGTCCTATATCTGAGAGATATAAGAAAGATCAGGAAACAATATATGTTTTTTTGTTTTGCATGTATTTATGCCCTTATTTATCCGCATATACACTACTGTTCCAAAAGTTTGTGGTCACTTGGAAAGTTCCTTGTTTTCGAAAGAAAAGCACGTTTTTTGTCCATTAAAATAACATCAAATTGATCAGAAATACAGTGTAGACATTGTTAATGTTGTAAATGGCTATTGTAGCTGGAAACAGCTGATTTTTTATGGAATATTTACATAGGCGTACAGAGGCCCATTCTCAGCAACCATCAGTCTTGTGTTCCAATGGCACGTTGTGTTTGCTAATCCAGGTTTATCATTTTAAAAGGCTAATTGATCATTAGAAAACCCTTTTGCAATTATGTTAGCACAGCTGAAAACAGTTGTGCTGATTAAAGAAGCAATACAACTGGCCTTCTTGAGACTAGTTGAGTATCTGGCGCATCAGCAATTGTGGGTTCGATTACAGGCTCAAAATGGCCAGAAACAAAGAACTTTCTTCTGAAACTCATCAGCCTATTCTTGTTCTGAGAAATGAAGGCTATTCCATGCAAGAAATTCCAAAGAAACTGAAGATCTCGTACAACGCTGTGTACTACTCCCTTCACAGAACAGCGCAAACTGGCTCTAACCAGAATAGAAAGAGGAGTGGGAGACCCCGTTGCACAACTGAGCAAGAGGACAAATACATTAGAGTGTCTAATTTGAGAAACAGATGCCTCATAGGTCCTCAACTGGAATCTTCATTAAATAGTACCCGCAAAACACCAGTTTCAACGTCAACAGTGAAGAGGCGACTCCGGGATGCTGACCTTCTAGGCAGAGTTGCAAAGAAAAAGCCATATCTCAGACTGGCCAATAAAAATTAAAGATTAAGATGGGCAAAATAACACAGACACTGGACAGAGGAAGATTGGAAAAAAGTGTTATGGACAGACGAATCGAAGTTTGAGGTGTTCGGATCACAAAGAAGAACATCTGTGAGACGCAGACCAAATGAAAAGATGCTGGAGGAGTGCTTGATGCCATCTGTCAAGCATGGTGGAGGCAATGTGATGGTCTGGGGGTGCTTTGGTGGTGGTAAAGTGGGAGATTTGTACTGGGTAAAAGGGATCTTGAAGAAGGAAGGCTATTACTCCATTTTGCAACGCCATGCCGTACCCTGTGGACGGCGCTTGATTGGAGCCAATTTCCTCCTACAACATGACAATGACCCAAAGCACAGCTCCAAACTATGCAATAACTATTTAGGGAAGAAGCAGTCAGCTGGTATTCTGTCTATAATGGAATGGCCAGCACAGTCACCGGATCTCAACCCTATTGAGCTGTTGTGGGAGCAGCTTGAGAAGTTCCCATCAAGCCAATCCAACTTGTGGGAGGTGCTTCAGGAAGCATGGGGTGAAATCTCTTCAGATTACCTCAACAAATTGACAACTAGAATGCCAAAGGTCTGCAAGGCTGTAATTGCTGCAAATGGAGGATTCTTTGACGAAAGCAAAGTTTGAAGGACACAATTATTATTTCAATTAAAAATCATTATTTCTAACCTTGTCAATGACTACATTTCCTATTCATTTTGCTATATTTCCTATTCAAACTCATTTAATGTATGTTTTCATGGAAAACAAGGACATTTCTAAGTGACCCCAAACTTTTGAACGGTAGTGTATACAGTACCAGTCAAAAGTTTGGACACACCTACTCATTCAAGGGTTTTTCTTTATTTTGACTATTTTCTACATTGCAGAATAATAGTGAAGACATCAAAACTATGAAATAACACATATGGAATCATGTAGTAACCAAAAAAGTGTTAAACAAATCCAAATACATTTTAGATTTTTCAAAGTAGCCACCCTTTGCCTTGATGACAGCTTTGCACACTCTTGGCATTCTCTCAACCAGCTTCTCTCAAGCAGACTTGAAGGAGTTCCCACATATGCTGAGCACTTGTTGGCTGCTTTTCCTTCACTCTGTGGTCCGACTCATCCCAAACCATCTTAAATGGGTTAAGGTCGGGTGATTGTGGAGGCCAGGTCATTTGATGCAGCACTCCATCACTCTCCTTCTTGGTAAAATAGCCCTTACACAGCCTGGAGGTGTGTTGGGTCATTGTCCTGTTGAAAAACAAATGATAAGTCCCACTAAGCGCAAACCAGATGGTATGGCATATCGCTGCAGAATGCTGTGGTAGCCATGCTGGTTAAGTGTGCCTTGAATTCTAAATAAATCACAGACAGTGTCACCAGCAAAGCACCATCACTGCTACTCCATCACACCTCCCCCTCCATGCTTCACGGTGGGAACCACCCATGCAGAGATAATCCGTTCACCTACTCTGCGTCTCACAAAAACAAGGCAGTTGGAACCAAAAATCTCACATTTGGAATAATCAGACCAAAGGACAAGTTTCCACCGGTCTAATGTCCATTGCTCGTGTTTCTTGGCCCAAGCATTCTCTTTTTCTTATTGGTGTCCTTTAGTAGTGGTTTGTTTGCAGCAATTCGACCATGAAGGCCTGATTCACGCAGTCTCCTCTGAACAGTTGATGTTGAGATGTGTCTGTTACTCTGTTTATTTGGGCTGCAATTTCTGAGGCTGGTAACTCTAATGAACTTATCCTCCGCAGCAGAGGTAACTCTGGGTCTTCCATTCCTGTGGCGGTCCTCATGAGAGCCAGTTTCATCATAGCGCTTGATGGTTTTTGCGACTGCACTTGAAGAAACTTTCAAAGTTCTTGAAATTTTCCGGATTGACTGACCTTCATGTCTTGAAGTAATGATGGACTGTCATTTCTCTTTGCTTATTTGAGCTGTTCTTGCCATAATATGGACTTGGTCTTTTACCAAATAGGGCTATATTCTGTATACCACCCCTACCTTGACAGAACACAACTGATTGGCTCAAACGCATTAAAAAGGAAAGAAATTCCACAAATTAACTTTTAACAAGGCACACCTGTTAATTGAAACGCATTCCAGGTGACTACTTCATGAAGCTGGTTTAGAGAATGCCAAGAGTGTGAAAGCTGTTGTCAAGGCAAAGGGTGGCTACTTTGAAGAATCTCAAATATAAAATATATTTTGATTTGTTCAACACTGTTTTGGTTACTACATGATTCCATATGTGTTATTTCATAGTTTGATGTCTTCACTATTATTCTACAATGTAGAAAATAGTAAAAATAAAGAAAAACCCTGGAATGAGTAGGTGTGTCCAAACTTTTGACTGGTACTGTACGTCCATTAATTTTTTTAAACTGGTACCAGGGAACTTCAGATCAGTCTTGTGACACTTGTGGGCGGAGAACACCAGCGTGTTCATGAGAGTCTCAGCTTTCAATAGAGTGGTCATAATGTAGGCCAAACCGTTCGGACGCTACAGACATTTTCGTGAGAAGACTGAATTTTGGGATGTCTCATGGTCTGACAAACAACGCTCTGCCACCTTTCACCGCAGATGCGGAAGGGCGATATCGGCGGGTGTGATGGATTGAGGCACATCCCATGCAAAAAAACATATCTCTAGCTTAAACAGACTGATTTTTATGGGGATTTTTGTATTAATATTCCATTATATTTCCGCGAGGGCGCGACCATTGTAGGCCAAGGGTTAAACCACATCAGGAGACCACTTGAGGTCTGGGAAAAATCAAATACATTTTTATTTTGGGGTGTAGTTAACCATTAACATATCTGCGCACCAGCAAGAGACCGTTGTTTGGTAAGCACTCATGTAATTGCAGAGTTTGCAAAAGAAATGGCCACTGGATTGATGCAAATAATCATGATATCATTCTGCCAGGTAGAAATTGTCTACTTTGTAGTTAACATATAATTGGGAAGGTTTATGGGAAAGCCTTTCCATCTCTACCAGAAGACGGTTATCATTTGCATCTATGTGTACCCCCCCATTCTCCTCAACGCAGATTTTATAGGGCCTTAAAAAAAGCAGCTCGGCATACAGACTAAGCCAGCACTGACCTCATTCCACTTTCGCCATTATAAAATGGAATTTGGCGGTGAGAAAATACAGTAGCTATTTGTTAGTCTGAAACCAAAGCTGGGACTTGAAGGCGTGTTCTTGTATTGTGACCTTCATACGCAGTCGTCTGACTAACCAACACCCACTAGGCTATAACCCAATCCAGCCCACTTGAGCAAGGTCGTATTCACTAGGAACGAAACGGAAGCAAATGGGCTGAAACGGGTAGGGGCCTACTTGGATTTGTCCAACAAGAAATATTAGTTTTAGTTTTCCATTGCGAAACATTTTGCTACGTTGTGCACTAATGAATACGACCCAGGTGGCATCCCCTACCCAGACAGATGGGATGATGATGAACTGGTTGAAGCAATGCTCAACGACCTCAGCTAACGTCCCCAATTACTGGCTCCCAAGTGGAGCTCTAAAAGTAGGATGTGCTGCCTGTGCCTTGTGCTGAACAGGTTCTGCTGTGTTCACGGACATCTGAATTGGACAGAGGGTGGGGGACGGGAGAGGGGCGGTGGGACCCTGTGGATCTGTGGCTCTCTCTCTCTGTGTCCTAATTACAATCATACCTGGAGGAGCTGACACACTTTACAGGGCAGCAGGACAAGAGGAGGGAGAAGCAGGTGACTGGTTACCGCACCTTAGTGCCCTGCCTCTGCCTGGGTCTACTGCAGAAGGACTGCAGACCTGGAGCCTGTCCCCAGGCACAATGACAAAGACGTCCCAGAGAGGTCAGAGAGACAGTTGGCCCTGAACAACACCAGTCTCAGAACCGCACATTCACTATCAGTATAAATATGGCCACGCAAATGTCTTGGATGCTACCGGCGAGTAAATCACGCCCAAATTGTCTAATTTAAAATGAGAGAAATATAACCCTCGCCAAAAGATAAAACAAGAGTAAGCACTTTAACGGTAACAAAGTAGTGCCCTAATGATGATCTCTGTCACTGAGATCTAAATGGCAGAGGAAGGTGGCACACGATTGTGGCCTAGGACGAGGGAAGGAGGACCTTAAGGCGCAGGCCTGGCTGCCACCATTACGGCTGCTTTCTTCATGATTTCCAATGAAATTATCAAATTATTATTGAATCGTCTGCTTAACGGATGGCGTCCTTTCTTGTTTGGACAGACAGGGTTAATAGGGATGGCTTGTCCTACACCTCCTTGGGGGTAAACTTCCTGGCCCAACGCAACCTTCTGAGAGGGATGGCCAAGCTAACATGATTAATCTACAGAGAATTCCACTTTTTCACAGAGCATAATGATAAAGCGGCAGAAGAAAGGACCATTGCCAAGGTACTGTTACCAGCTCTGCTGCCAAGACATTTCTCACACTGAGACGATTAAGTCAAACGAGCTGTACCGACAAAAGAATGCAGAATAATAAAGAGCTGTATTCGAGGGAAAACCTAGCTTTGCCATCGATATGACATACTGCTGTGAGAGAGACACAATGCCGTTAGACACTGGGCGTGGGGCAGGTAGATGTCCATTGTTGGGGATGGATTAGAATGAAAGAAAGGAGACAGCAGCTTGCTAATCAGAAACTGTTTTCCTGAACAGCTACTCTGTAGTCATCTGAGAGGAAGGATGCAGTAACAGTGCGTTACAATGTCTCACAGATGTGGACCATATACTGTACATCCCATGCAGACCACTACCTCATCAAAGAGACATGAACATCTGGTGTTTGTCACTTATTTCTAGGTGATTCTCTGCAGTACAACTGGATGTTTCCAGAGATTTGACTGACTGTCATTAATTTCCAATTCAGGGACAAAACCTTGAAGTGTGATTGTGCTCATACAGTGGGGAAAAAAAGTATTTAGTCAGCCACCAATTGTGCAAGTTCTCCCACTTAAAAAGATGAGAGAGGCCTGTAATTTTCATCATAAGTACACGTCAACTATGACAGACAAATTGAGAAAAAAAAAATCTGAAAATCACATTGTAGGATTTTTTATGAATTTATTTGCAAATTATGGTGGAAAATAAGTATTTGGTCACCTACAAACAAGCAAGATTTCTGGCTCTCACAGACCTGTAACTTCTTCTTTAAGAGGCTCCTCTGTCCTCCACTCGTTACCTGTATTAATGGCACCTGTTTGAACTTGTTATCAGTATAAAAGACACCTGTCCACAACCTCAAACAGTCACACTCCAAACTCCACTATGGCCAAGACCAAAGAGCTGTCAAAGGACACCAGAAACAAAATTGTAGACCTGCACCAGGCTGGGAAGACTGAATCTGCAATAGGTAAGCAGCTTGGTTTGAAGAAATCAACTGTGGGAGCAATTATTAGGAAATGGAAGACATACAATAACCACTGATAATCTCCCTCCATCTGGGGCTCCACGCAAGATCTCACCCCGTGGGGTCAAAATGATCACAAGAACGGTGAGCAAAAATCCCAGAACCACACGGGGGGACCTAGTGAATGACCTGCAGAGAGCTGGGACCAAAGTAACAAAGCCTACCATCAGTAACACACTACGCCGCCAGGGACTCAAATCCTGCAGTGCCAGACGTGTCCCCCTGCTTAAGCCAGTACATGTCCAGGCCCGTCTGAAGTTTGCTAGAGTGCATTTGGATGATCCAGAAGAGGATTGGGAGAATGTCATATGGTCAGATGAAACCAAAATAGAACTTTCTGGTAAAAACTCAACTCGTCGTGTTTGGAGGACAAAGAATGCTGAGTTGCATCCAAAGAACACCATACCTACTGTGAAGCATGGGGATGGAAACATCATGCTTTGCAAAGGGACCAGGACGACTGATCCGTGTAAAGGAAAGAATGAATGGGGCCATGTATCGTGAGATTTTGAGTGAAAACCTCCTTCCATCAGCAAGGGCATTGAAGATGAAACGTGGCTGGGTCTTTCAGCATGACAATGATCCCAAACACACCGCCCGGGCAACGAAGGAGTGGCTTCGTAAGAAGCATTTCAAGGTCCTGGAGTGGCCTAGCCAGTCTCCAGATCTCAACCCCATAGAAAATCTTTGGAGGGAGTTGAAAGTCAGTGTTGCCCAGCGACAGCCCCAAAACATCACTGCTCTAGAGGAGATCTGCATGGAGGAATGGGCCAAAATACCAGCAACAGTGTGTGAAAACCTTGTGAAGACTTACAGAAAACGTTTGACCTGTGTCATTGCCAACAAAGGGTATATAACAAAGTATTGAGAAACTTTTGTTATTGACCAAATACTTATTTTCCACCATAATTTGCATATAAATTCATAAAAAATCCTACAATGTGATTTTCTGGATTTATTTTTCTCATTTTGTCTGTCATAGTTGACGTGTACCTATGATGAAAATTACAGGCCTCTCTCATCTTTTTAAGTGGAAGAACTTGCACAATTGGTGGCTGACTAAATACTTTTTTTCCCCACTGTATAAGCGAATCAAGCGATAGCAGTGCCTAATTGCTACTGCAAAAGCATCAAATACTTTGTGCATGCATCAGTGAGTGCCCTGGATATGAGGGTGAATTTGAAGAGCGGCATCTCCTTTTCATTTAGCCGTGATGACAGACGATGCAATGTTGCGCAGCAGTAACAACACTACAGGAACGCTCCTTTGAGAGACGCCGTTGAAAGCAGTTTAGTGCATAATTGGCATGAGGGATTCGCAGAGTTTAAAGATGTTAAAGGGGCAGTGAAGTCAAAAACTAGATTTTCCAATTTTTTGTTAAGATATTTCCACACTATGAGGTCGAAATAACACTCTGAAATCGTTAAAATTATGATAATACCCTTTTAGTGTAAGAGCCTGTTCAGGTGGGATGGAGTTTTTGGCCCACAGCATAACATCACAATTTGATCTGATTATTCTGCATATGTATCATCCTACATTGAAGGGGTAAAGGGGTCCGCATGCTTTCCATCCGAAGAAGTTTGTGCATATTTTTCTGCTGTTTGTGCACACAAAAATGTTCTTGAGGCAAGCCGAAGTCTACGCCCCTTCGTCGTTGATTGTAGTAGGGATTCTTCAATGAAGTGTTTGCTGTCATTCAACGAGAGACACATCGCATTTCATGGAGAAAAATATAACTTGCGAAATACTGCACCAAACATTTTATTTAAACTTCAAAACGAATGACTGATTTCTTGAGTTATCTTAGATTAATTCTGACTAAATATACAGGTCCTTTTTATATTATTATGGTGAACTATTATATAATGCTGTCCAGTGAATATAACAGCAACTACAGTGCCTTCAGAAAGTATTCATACCCCTTGACTTATTCCACCTTTTGTTGTGTTACAGCCTGAATTCAAAATGGAATAAATATATTACTTTTCTCACTCATCTACATACAATACCACATAACGACAAAGTGAAAACCTCTTTTAGAAATGTTAGCAAATTTCAACCTCTAAGTCAATACAAGTTAGAATCACCTTTGGCAGCGATTACAGCTTTGAGTCTTTCTGCGTAAGTCTACTTGCACATTATTATTCTGTACAGGCTTCCTTCTTTTCACTCTGTCATTCAGGTTAGTATTGTGGAGTAACTACAATGTTGTTGATCCATCCTCAGTTTTCTTGTCACACCCTGGCTCTGGGGACTCTATATGTTGAGCCAGGGTGTGTAAATTCTATGTGTTTATGTTCTATGTTGTAGATTCTAGTTGTTCTATTTCTATGTTGGCCCGTGTGGTTCTCAATCAGAGGCAACGAGTGTCAGCTGTGGCTGGTTGTCTCTGATTGGGAACCACATTTAGACAGGCTGTTTTCCCACAGTAGTTGTGGGATCTTGTTCCGTGTTGGTTGTGTTTAGACCTAGGACGTCACGTTATCGTTTATTGTTTTGTTTATCGTGTGATACTTAATAAAGTAAAGTATGTTCGCTCATCACGCTGCGCCTTGGTCCTCATCCTTCGACGTTCGTGACAGAAGATCCCACCACCACAGGACCAAACAGCGTGTCCAGGAACACACGCAGGAGGTAACTCTAGTGGATGTCCTCCTCGGTTGGGGGCAGATTACGGAGGAGGAGGCCGTCCGGTACCGGAAGGCTATGAAGGGGGAGACCCAGGCAGGAGAGGAGAAGTGGCGCCAACCGGGCCGTGGTCGGACAGGCGAGAGGCACCCCCAAGAAATTTTTAGGGGGGGGGGGGCACACGGCATGGGCGATGGGGCAGCAGGAGGCTGCCACAGGGCGAATTGGGAGATTAGGAGAGGAGGCCACCGGGTTTGGGGGGCCGGAAGGCAGGTTGGCGGAGCCTGGATGTAGAGCAGAGCCAACTCCCCGTACTCAGGCATGGCAGCATGAGACTGGGCAGGTTCCGGGGTATGCGGAGCTGCGTACTGTGCCACGAGTGGTCCGGCATAGTCCGGTACGTCCTGTGCGAGCACCCCCGCACGTGTCGTGCGAAGGTGGGCATGCAGCCAGGGACGGAGTGTGCCGGCTCAGCGCTCGTGGCCTCCAGTGCCCCTCCTCGGTCCCGGATATCCTGCGCCAGTGTCACGTGCTGTTATGCCAGTACGTGTACACAGCCCTGTACGTCATGTGCTGATGCCTCACACAGAGTGTGTGAAGGTAGGCATTCAGCCAGGACGGGTTGTGTCAGCTCTTCACTCCAGGCCTCCAATCCGTCTCCACAGCCCAGCCCGGCCTGTTCCTGCTCCTCGCACCAAGCCTACGGTGCGTGTCGCCAGCCCGGCTCGGCCTGTTCCTGCCCCTCGCACCAAGCCTACGGTGCGCGTCGCCAGCCCGGCCCGGCCTGTTCCTGCCCCTCGCACCAAGCCTACGGTGCGCGTCGCCAGCCCGGCCCGGCCTGTTCCTGCCCTTCGCACCAAGCCTACGGTGCGCGTCGCCAGCCCGGCCCGGCCTGTTCCTGCCCTTCGCACCAAGCCTACGGTGCGCGTCGCCAGCCCGGCCCGGCCTGTTCCTGCCCCTCGCACCAAGCTTACGGTGCGCGTCGCCAGCTCGGCCCGGCCTGTTCCTGCTCCCTTCGCACCAAGCTAATGGTGAGCGTCGCCAGCCCGGCCCGGCCTGTTCCTGCCCTTCGCACCAAGCCTACGGTGCGCGTCGCCAGCCCGGCCCGGCCTGTTCCTGCCCCTCGCACCAAGCCTACGGTGCGTGTCGCCAGCTCGGCCCGGCCTGTTCCTGCTCCCTGCACCAAGCTAATGGTGAGCGTCGCCAGCCCGGCCCGGCCTGTTCCTGCTCCCCGCACCAAGCTAATGATGCGCGTCGCCAGCCCGGCCCGGCCTGTTCCTGCTCCTCGCACCAAGCTAATGGTGCGCGTCGCCAGCCCGGCCCGGCCTGTTCCTGCTCCCCGCACCAAGCTAATGGTGCGCGTCGCCAGCCCGGCCCGGCCTGTTCCTGCTCCCTGCACCAAGCCTATGGTGCGCGTCGCCAGCCCGGCCCGGCCTGTTCCTGCTCCCCGCACCAAGCTAATGGTGCGCGTTGCCAGCCCGGCCCGGCCTGTTCCTGCTCCCCGCACCAAGCTAATGGTGCGCGTCGCCAGCCCGGCCCGGCCTGTTCCTGCTCCCCGCACCAAGCCTATGGTGCGCGTCGCCAGCCCGGCCCGGCCTGTTCCTGCTCCCCGCACCAAGCTAATGGTGCGCGTCGCCAGCCCGGCCCGGCCTGTTCCTGCTCCCCGCACCAAGCTAATGGTGCGCGTTGCCAGCCCGGCCCGGCCTGTTCCTGCTCCCCGCACCAAGCCTATGGTGCGCGTCGCCAGCCCGGCCCGGCCTGTTCCTGCTCTCCGCACCAAGCTAATGGTGCGCGTCGCCAGCCCGGCCCGGCCTGTTCCTGCTCCCGTACCAAGCTAATGGTGCGTGTCGCCAGCCCGGCCCGGCCTGTTCCTGCTCCCCGCACCAAGCTAACGGTGCGCGTCGCCAGCCCGGCCCGGCCTGTTCCTGCTCCCGCACCAAGCCTATGGTGCGCGTCGCCAGCCCGGCCCGGCCTGTTCCTGCTCCCCGCACCAAGCTAATGGTGCGCTGCCGCCAGCCCAGCCCGGCCTGTTCCTGCTCCTCGCACCAAGCCTACGGTGCGTGTCGCCAGCCCGGCTCGGCCTGTTCCTGCCCCTCGCACCAAGCCTACGGTGCGCCCGCCAGCCCGGCCCGGCCTGTTCCTGCCCCTCGCACCAAGCCTCACGGTGCGCGTCGCCAGCCCGGCCCGGCCTGTTCCTGCCCTTCGCACCAAGCCTACGGTGCGCTGCCGCCAGCCCGGCCCGGCCTGTTCCTGCCCTTCGCACCAAGCCTCACGGTGCGCGCCGCCAGCCCGGCCCGGCCTGTTCCTGCCCTCGCACCAAGCCTACGGTGCGCTGGCCGCCAGCTCGGCCCGGCCTGTTCCTGCTCCCTGCACCAAGCTAATGGTGAGCGTCGCCAGCCCGGCCCGGCCTGTTCCTGCCCTTCGCACCAAGCCTACGGTGCGCGTCGCCAGCCCGGCCCGGCCTGTTCCTGCCCCTCGCACCAAGCCTACGGTGCGTGTCGCCAGCTTCGGCCCGGCCTGTTCCTGCTCCCTGCACCAAGCTAATGGTGAGCGTCGCCAGCCCGGCCCGGCCTGTTCCTGCTCCCCGCACCAAGCTAATGATGCGCGTCGCCAGCCCGGCCCGGCCTGTTCCTGCTCCTCGCACCAAGCTAATGGTGCGCCGCCAGCCCGGCCCGGCCTGTTCCTGCTCCCCGCACCAAGCTAATGGTGCGCGTCGCCAGCCCGGCCCGGCCTGTTCCTGCTCCCTGCACCAAGCCTATGGTGCGCGTCGCCAGCCCGGCCCGGCCTGTTCCTGCTCCCCGCACCAAGCTAATGGTGCGCGTTGCCAGCCCGGCCCGGCCTGTTCCTGCTCCCCGCACCAAGCTAATGGTGCGCGTCGCCAGCCCGGCCCGGCCTGTTCCTGCTCCCCGCACCAAGCCTATGGTGCGCGTCGCCAGCCCGGCCCGGCCTGTTCCTGCTCCCCGCACCAAGCTAATGGTGCGCGTCGCCAGCCCGGCCCGGCCTGTTCCTGCTCCCCGCACCAAGCTAATGGTGCGCGTTGCCAGCCCGGCCCGGCCTGTTCCTGCTCCCCGCACCAAGCCTATGGTGCGCGTCGCCAGCCCGGCCCGGCCTGTTCCTGCTCTCCGCACCAAGCTAATGGTGCGCGTCGCCAGCCCGGCCCGGCCTGTTCCTGCTCCCCGTACCAAGCTAATGGTGCGTGTCGCCAGCCCGGCCCGGCCTGTTCCTGCTCCCCGCACCAAGCTAATGGTGCGCGTCGCCAGCCCGGCCCGGCCTGTTCCTGCTCCCCGCACCAAGCCTATGGTGCGCGTCGCCAGCCCGGCCCGGCCTGTTCCTGCTCCCCGCACCAAGCTAATGGTGCGCGCGCCAGCCCGGCCCGGCCTGTTCCTGCTCCCCGCACCAAGCTAATGGTGCGCGTCGCCAGCCCGGCCCGGCCTGTTCCTGCTCCCCGCACCAAGCTAATGGTGCGCGTCGCCAGCCCGGCCCGGCCTGTTCCTGCTCCCAGCACCAAGCTAATGGTGCGCGTCGCCAGCCCGGCCCCGCCTGTTCCTGCTCCCCGCACCAAGCCTACGGTGTGTGTCGCCAGCCCGGCCCGGCCTGTTCCTGCTTCCCGCACCAAGCCAATGGTGCGCGTCGCCAGCCCGGCCCGGCCCGTTCCTGCTCCACGCACCAAGCCAGGGGTGCGCATCGTCAGCCCGGTCCGGCCTGTTGCTGCTCCACGCACCAAGCCAGGGGTGCGCATCGTCAGCCCGGTCCGGCCCGTTCCTGCTCCACGCACCAAGCCAGGGGTGCGCGTCGTCAGTCCGGCACAACCCGTGCCTGGGTCACCGGTGCCTGGTCAGGTACCGGTCAGCTGCTCCACACCGGAGCCTAAGGTATCCGCTCCTACGATGTCCAGTCCAGCTCCAGCCAGCGGGGCCAGACCGGACCAGGGGCGCTACGGAGGGATGGTTGAAGGGTGGTGGTCTAGCCCGGAGCCGGAACCGCCTCCGAGGAGGAAAGCCCACGCAGCCCTCCCCTGTTTGGTTTATGTTTAGGCGCGGTCGCAGTCCGCGCCTTTGGGGGGGGGGGTACTGTCACACCCTGGCTCTGGGGACTCTATATGTTGAGCCAGGGTGTGTAAATTCTATGTGTTTATGTTCTATGTTGTAGATTCTAGTTGTTCTATTTCTATGTTGGCCAGTGTGGTTCTCAATCAGAGGCAACGAGTGTCAGCTGTGGCTGGTTGTCTCTGATTGGGAACCACATTTAGACAGGCTGTTTTCCCAGAGTAGTTGTGGGATCTTGTTCCGTGTTGGTTGTGTTTAGACCTAGGACGTCACGTTATCGTTTATTGTTTTGTTTATCGTGTGATACTTAATAAAGTAAAGTATGTTCGCTCATCACGCTGCGCCTTGGTCCTCATCCTTCGACGTTCGTGACATTTCTCCTATCACAGCCATTAAACTCTGTAACTATTTTAAAGTCACCATTGGCCTCATTGTGAAATCCCTGAGCGGTTTCCTTCTTCTCCGGCAACTGAGTTAGGAAGGACACCTGTATCTTTGTATTGACTGCATTTATTGATGCACTATCCAAAGTGTAATTTATAACTTCACCATGCTCAAAGGGATATTCAATGTCTGCTTTTTTTTTTTTTTTTACCCATCTACCAATAAGTGCCCTTCTTTGTGAGGCATTGGAAAACCTCCCTGGTATTTGTGTTTGAATCTGTGTTTGAAATTCACTGCTCGACTGAGGAATCTTACAGATAATTGTATGTGTGGGGCACAGAGATGAGGTAGTCATTCAAAAACGTATCATGTGACTTGTTATGCAGATTTTTGCTCCTGAACTTATTTAGGCTTGCCATTACAAAGGGGTTGAATATTTATTGACTCAAGACATTTCACCTTTTTATTTTTAATGAATTTGTAAAAACTAAAAAAACATACTTCCACTTTGACATTATGGGGTATTGTGTGTAGGCCAATCTCAATTTAATGAATTTGTACTATTGCTGTAATACAAATTTTTATTGAAAAAATAAAGGGGTGTGAATACTTTCTGAAGGCATTGTATATAACAAGTTGCAAAGCCAAGCCATAGAGCAGGGGTCCTTAACTAGGTTCAGCCGGGGACCGATTTTTTCAAGCGGATGGTCAGGGGGCCCGAACATAATTATAAATAATTTGTACTCTGCAAATTAACAAAAGAAGCCCAAACAGATATTGTATTTGACAAAAACATAATCATGATCAACGATACAGAGTAAAAAAACAAAAAATAGTAAAACAAGAGGAATAAAATACACAAGAATGGAGCTACATGTATATACAGGGAGCACCAGATCAATGTGCAAAGCTGTCATCAAGGCAAAGGGTGGCTATTTGAAGAATAAAAAATAAAATATATATTTTGATTTGTTTAGCACTTTTTTGGTTCGACATGATTCCATATGTGTTATTTCATCGTTTTGATGTCTTCACTATTATTCTACAACGTAGAACAAAGTAAAAATAAACCTGTTTTTGCTTTGTCATTATGGGGTATTGTGTGTAGATCAATGAGGGGGAAAAAAACAATTTAATCAATTTTAGAATAAGGCTGTAATGTAACAACATGTAGAAAAAGTCAAGGGGTCTGAATACTTTCCGAAGGCACTGTATATACATATATCGATTTTGGGGGGGTTTGTATCATTTGATTTACACAACATACCTACCACTTTGAAGATGCAAAATATTTTTAATTGTGAAACAAACAAGAAATAAGACAAAAAAACAGAAGACTTGAGCGTTCATAACAATTCACCCCCCCTCAAAGTAAATACTTTGTAGAGCCACCTTTTGCAGCAATTACACCTGCAATTCTCTTGGGGTATGTCTCTATAAACTTGGCACATCTAGCCACTGGGATTTTTGCCCATTCTTCAAGGCAAAACTGATCCAGCTCCTTCAAATTGGATGGGTTCCGCTGGTGTACAGCAATCTTTAAGTCATACCACAGATTCTCAATTGGATTGAGGTCTGGGCTTTGACTAGGCCATTCCAAGACATTTAAATGTTTCCCCTTAAACCACTCGAGTGTTGCTTTAGCAGTATGCTTAGGGTCATTGTCCTGCTGGAAGGTGAACCTCCGTCCCAGTCTCAAATCTCTGGAAGACTGAAACAGGTTTCCCTCAAGAATTTCCCTGTATTTTGCCCCATCCATCATTCCTTCAATTCTGACCAGTTTCCCCGTCCCTGCCGATGAAAAACTTCCCCAAAGCATGATGTTGCCACCACCATGCTTCACTGTGGGGATGGTGTTCTCGGGGTGATGAGAGGTGTTGGGTTTGCGCCAGACATAGCGTTTCATCTGACCAGAGTACCTTCTTCCATATGTTTTGGGAGTCTCCCACATGCCTTTTGGCGAACACCAAACGTGTTTGCTTATTTTTTTCATTAAGCAATGGTTTTTTTCTGGCCACTCTTCCGTAAAGCCCAGCTCTGTGGAGTGTACGGCTTAAAGTGGTCCTATGGACAGCATTGCAGCTCCTTCAGGGTTATCTTTGGTCTCTTTGTTGCCTCTCTGATTAATGCCCTCCTTACCTGGTCCGTGAGTTTTGGTGGGCGGCCCTCTCTTGGCAGGTTTGTTGTGGTGCCATATTATTTCCATTTTTTAATAATGGATTTAATGGTGCTCCGTGGGATGTTCAAAGTTTCTGATATTTTTTTATAACCCAACCCTGATCTGTACTTCTCCACAACATTGTCCCTGGCCTGTTAGGAGAGCTCCTTGGCCTTCATGGTGCCGCTTGCTTGGTGGTGCCCCTTGCTTAGTGGTGTTGCAGACTCTGGGGCCTTTCAGAACATGTGACAGATCATGTGACACTTAGATTGCACACAGGTGGACTTTATTTAACTAATTATGTGACTTCTGAAGGTAATTGGTTGCACCAGATCTTATTTAGGTACTTCATAGCAAAGCGGGTGAATACATATGCACGCAACACTTTTCCGTTATTAATGTTTTTGAATTTTTTGAAACAAGTTATTTTTTTTCATTTCACTTCAACAATTTTGACTATTTTGTGTATGTCCATTACATGAAATCCAAATAAAAATCCATTTAAATGACAGGTTGTAATGCAACAAAATAGGAAAAAAGCCAAGGGGGATGAATACTTTTGCAAGGCATTGTAGTCTTATGAATGTGCATAGAGTCAGTGCAAGACAGGGTCAGTGCAGATAGTCCGGGTAACTATTAATTAACTACAGTATTTATCAGACTTATGGCTATTTAGCAGTCTTATGGGTTGGGGGTAGAAGCTGTCTCGAAGCCTGTTGGTCCGAGAGCCGATGCTCCGGTACCGTTTGCCAGATGGTAGCAGAGTGAACAGTCTATGGCATGGGTGGCTGGAGTCTTTTGGCACCGCCTGATATAGAGGTCCTGGATTGTAGGGAGCTCGGCCCCAGTGATGTACTGGGCTCTCTGCACCACCCTCTGTATTGCTTTGCGGTCGAGGTGCATTTGCCATACCAAGCGGTGATGGAGCCAGTCAAGATGCTCTCGATTGTGCAGCTGTATAACTTTTTGAGGATCTGAGGGCCCATGACAAATCTTTTAAGCCTCCTGAGGGGGAAGAGGCACTGCCGTGCCCTCCTCACGACTGTGCGGGTGTGTGTGGACCATGTTAAATCCTTAGTAATGTGGACGCCAAGGAACTTGAAGCTCTCAACTTGCTACTATTGTCACGGTTCAGACAGACGACAAGAGGACCACAATTGCGTCACACCAGAAAGTTTATTAAAACTTAAGGGAAAAGGGAAGTAGGGAGTGAGTGAAGGCTCCAGGGGTTATCCCGTCCAATGTGCTGGGTCTGTGCCCCCCCCCAGTGGCAGCGGTGCGTCCGATGACGCCGGTGGTTGGTGGTCCAGAAGTCCTGGGGGGGGAGGAAACACAGACACAACGGGGCGGATGAAACAAGGCAGAAGTACAGTTCAAGGGAAATCCAAATACGTTGTAGCAAGGCAGAAGGCTGGTCAGAGTTACCGGGGGTCGAAGAGTAGTCAGGAGTCGTAATGGCAGAAAGCAGGTCTGGTTTTCCTGGGGCAGAAGAGTATCCAAGAATCAGGCAGGTCCGGGGTCACAAAACAAGGGGTGAGCCAGAAGCGCGAGCACACAGGTTCGGGGTGTGAGCTTTGCAGACGATCTGACAAAGGAGAGCTGAGAGACGGGACTTTAAATACTGGGAGAGGTTAGTGGGTAATGCAGCGCAGCTGGCAGAGTAATTAGAGCCGAGCAGAGCAGGGACAGGTGGAGCTCGTTAGGCTGAGTAGAGAGAGAGAGATGAGCAGAGTGGAAGATAGTGGAAACACATTAAGGTGGTAACCCGGTGGAGTGAGAGGGCTCATGACAGAACCCCCCCAAGGGACGGCCCCAGAAGTCCCAAGAGCAACACCACGCCGGGCGGGAGGAGGGGAGCCGGAGGAGGGCTAGGAACTCCTCCGAACGGTCCGAGCGAACGCCCTCATCCTCGGAGGAAGCCGGAGGGCCGTGGTCGGGAGATGGGACAGGTCCCGAGACAGGATCAGGCACAGGACAGGAAGCCGAGCGGGCAGGACGGTTAGGGATCCCTCTGGGGCGGCCCCCTACGGATTGCAGGTTGATCAGGATGCCGTTGGTGGAAGGCGGTGATGAGAGTCCTATCCACAATCCGACTAGCTGGCACCCAGGTCCTTTCCTCAGGTCCATAGCCCTCCCAGTCAATGAGGTACTGGAGACCCCTACCCCTCCGTCTGGACCGAAGCAGGCGGCGGACGGTGTAAACCAGACCACCATCGACTGAGCCGTGGAGGAGGAGGACAAGGCGCAGCAGGGACCAGCGGACTCTCATGAATGGGCTTAATCTTAGACACATGGAAAGTGGGGTGCACCCTCATGGAATTAGGCAGTTGGAGCCGGACAGCAGTTGGGCTAATCACTCTTATGATAGGGAATGGGCCAATGAACCGAGGTGCCAACTTCTGCGACTCCACCCTGAGTGGCAGGTTCCTTGACGACAACCACACCCTTTGACCAACATGGTAGGTGGGAGCAGGGGATTCTCCGACGGTTGGCCCCGGTAGTGTAGCTGGCAACGGATCTGAGAAGTGTGGCTCGGGCCTGTGACCAGGTGCGGCGACATCGACGGGCAAACGCAAGTGCAGATGGGCAAGTAACCTCCCCTTCCTGACTGGCAAATAGAGGAGGCTGGTATCCATAAACACATTGGAAAGGGGACATACCGATGGCAGAGCAGGTCAGAGAATTGTGTGCGTACTCCACCCATGTCAATTGCTGCGACCAGGAGTGGGGGTTGCGTGAAGTCATGCATCGCAGTGCCTTCTCGAGCTCCTGATTTGCCCGCTCTGACTGCCCATTGGATTGGGGATGGAATCCGGAAGTCAGACTGACTGTGGCTCCCAGCAGGTGACAGAACTCCTTCCAAAAAGCGGAGGAGAATTGTGGACCACGGTCAGAAACTACATCCTTTGGCAGTCCGTGGATCCGGAAGACGTGTTCCAGGACCACCTGGGCGGTCTCCTTGGCGGTTGGGAGCTTGGGGAGGGGAATGAAGTGTGCCATCTTGCTGAATCGGTCAACTATGGTGAGAATGACGGTCTTGCCCCTTGAAGGGGGCAGCCCCGTGACAAAGTCAAGGGCGATGTGAGACCAGGGCGCTCTGGGCACAGGCAGGGGCTGCAGCAATCCGGCTGGGGGCTGGCAGGACGACTTGTGTTGGTTGCAGATGGGGCAGGCTTGGACGAATTCCCGTACATCCTTTCTCAGAGCGGGCCACCAGAACCTCTGGGCGAGCAGGTTGTAAGTGCGGGTGGAGCCAGGGTGACAAGCTAGGCGGGAGTCATGTCCCCACTGAACGACCTGGGGCCTTAGGTTTTCGGGGACAAAAGGCGGTCAGCTGGGCAAGTGCTGGGACCGGGCTGGTTACGGAGAGCTTCCAGCACCTGTTCCTCAACAGCCCAGGTCAGAGCTGCTACGATGCAGGGACTTGGCAGAATCGACACAGGATCCTTGGAGGGGTTGTCATCCTTCTGGAATTGACGGGAGAGGGCGTCTGGCTTGGTGTTGCGTGATCCAGGCCGGTATGACAGAGTGAAATTAAACCTGGTGAAGAACAGGGCCCAGCGGGACTGCCTGGAGTTCAACCGTTTGGCCGTGCGGATGTACTCCAAGTTCTTATGATCGGTCCAAACGAGAAATGGAGTGGTGGACCCCTCCAGCCAGTGACGCCACTCCTCCAAGGCAAGCTTCACAGCCAGCAGCTCTCGGTTCCCTATGTCGTAATTGCACTCAGAGGGGGACAACCGACGTGAGAAAAAGGCACAGGGATGGAGCTTCCTATCCTCCGCAGCCCACTGAGAAATCACAGCACCAACTCCCACATCCGAGGCGTCCACCTCCACAATGAATTGCCGGTCCACGTCAGGCATCTGGAGGATGGGAGCGGAGGTGAACCTTACCTTGAGGGTACTGAAGGCCTTGTCGGCTGCTGGGGTCCAGGTGAAGGGTTGCTTGGTGCTGGTTAGAGCAGTGAGAGGGGCAGCAACGGTACTGTAGTTCCGGATAAACTTTCTATAGAAGTTAGCAAACCCCAGAAACTGTTGCAGCTTCTTTCTGTTCTCCGGAACTGGCCATGACGTGACTGCTGATACTTTGGCAGGATCCATTTGGATACTTCCCTCTGCCACTATGTACCCCAGGAAGGCCACTGTCTTGACGTGAAACTCACACTTCTCTGCCTTGGCGTAGAGGGAATTCTCCAGAAGACGATGAAGGACTTGCTGGACATGGCGGGTGTGTTCAGACAGGTTTCTGGAGTAGATTAAGATGTCATCCAGGTAAACGAAGACAAACTTGTTTAACATGTCCCGCAGTACATCATTCACTAGAGCCTGGAACACAGCAGGAGCATTGGTGAGGCCAAAAGGCATAACCAGATACTCGTAGTGGCCTGTTGGTGTATTGAATGCGGTCTTCCATTCATCTCCCTCCCGGATCCGCACTAGGTGGTAAGCGTTTCTGAGATCCAACTTGGTAAAAACAGTGGCTCCCTGGAGCAACTCAAAAGCAGAGGTGAGCAGAGGGAGAGGGTAACGGTTTTTCACTGTGATGTCGTTGAGTCCCCTGTAGTCGATGCAGGGGCGAAGAGATCCGTCCTCTTCCCCACAAAGAAGAAGCCAGCACCAGCCGGAGATGAAGATGAACGGATCAATCCTGTGGACAGAGAGTCATTGATGTAGTCCTCCATGGACCTTCTTTCAGGAGCAGACAACGAATAAAGACGGCCCCTTGGAGGGGCTGTTCCAGGGAGGAGGTCGATGGCACAGTCGTACGGTCGGTGAGGGGGCAGAGATGTGGCTCTTGCTTTGTTAAACACTTCTCTGAGACCATGGTAGCATTCTGGGACATGGGAGAGGTCAGGGGCGGAGCTAGTAGGTACTGGCCGAGGGGGTAGTGCGGCAGCAAGCAGGCAGGTTCGGTGGCAGTCCTCTCCCCACTCCCTGATCACCCCGGTCACCCAGTCGAGCTGAGGGTTGTGCCGGGCGGAGCCATGGGTAACCCAGGATGAGGGGTTGGCCTGGAGAGGGGAGCAGGTGAAACTGGATAGTTTCTTGATGGTTTCCGGACAGACCCATCAAGACCGGGGCTGTGACATGAGTGACCGATCCGAGTAAGTGTCCGTCCAGTGCCCGGGCAGGAATAGGAGGTGTCAAACGGAGGTTCTCCAGTCCCAGTTGGCGTGCCAGCTTGATGTCCATTATGTTGGCTTCGGCGCCAGAATCCACCAGAGCAGCCAGGGTGTGAGTAGAGTCAGAGAGGCGGAGGTGAACTTGCAGCAAGGGTTTGCGGTCGGAGGACTGGATGGTCATTGAGCTCAACCGGACTCCCCCTATGCCCGGTGAGCTTCGGCTTTTAAAAGGGCAGGTTACCACCCGATGTCCATCACCTCCACAATAGAGGCAGAGGTTTGAGGTGAAGCGGCGCTGGCGCTCTGCAGGAGTGAGAGAGGCTCGCCCAATCTCCATAGGCTCAGACTGATCAAGCTGACTTGGGTGAGTGGCAGTAGCTGACAGGAGCCCAGTCGGATCTCTCCGAATGCCGGTAGTTGGTTGGCGCCCCCTCTCACGACGACGGGTCTGTATCCTTCTGTCGATCCGGACAGTCAGTGCGATGGCTTCATCAAGAGTGGAAGGCAGTTCATGGGAGACCAACTCGTCCTTGATATAGTCAGCCAAGCTATGGAAGAACGCGTCCACCAACGATGGTGTGTTCCAAGAACTTCGTCTTGCCAGGGTTCGGAAGTCGATGGAATGGTCTGCGACTGTACGTCTGCCTTGTCGAATACTGAACAGTTCACGAGACGCCTCTGCGGTTGGTGAATCCAGGTCAAACACCTTCAGCATCTCCTCAGCAAACAGGTCGAAGGTTGCACATGCGGGGGTTTGACGTTCGAACTCTGCTGTTCCCCAGAGTCGAGCTCGGCCCGTCAGGTGAGTGATGGCATACCCGACCCTAGCCCCCTCCGTGGCGAAGGTCCTTGGCTGCAAGGAGAACTGAAGTCGGCAGCTAGTCAGGAATGGCCGGACCTGGGTAGAATCGCCGTTGAACCGCTCGGGGTTTCCAATCTTGGGTTCCGGGGCAGCGGCTGAAATGACCGGGGCAGGTGACTCGGAGGCAGGGCTGGTGGGCAGACTGGCTGGGGTAAGGTTGGTGAGGAGTTGGATGATCCTGGCGAGTTGTTGTTGCTGCTGCTGGGACTGCTGCTGGTGCTGCTGGAACTGCTGATGCTGTTGGTGGCCGACCTGAAGCAGAGAGGTGATGTCGCCGCTCATGCGGCCTAGCTCTCTCTCAGTGTGTTCCAGGCGTAGCATGGCGGTGGGTTGCTCAGGTTCTTCGGTTTCCATGTCGGGGGAAGTGTGCGCTGAGTCCATGATGGTCAGATCGTACTGTCACGGTTCAGACAGACGACAAGAGGACCACAATTGCGTCACACCAGAAAGTTTATTAAAACTTAAGGGAAAAGGGAAGTAGGGAGTGAGTGAAGGCTCCAGGGGTTATCCCGTCCAATGTGCTGGGTCTGTGCCCCCCCCCCAGTGGCAGCGGTGCGTCCGATGACGCCGGTGGTTGGTGGTCCAGAAGTCCTGGGGGGGGGGAGGAAACACAGACACAACGGGGCGGATGAAACAAGGCAGAAGTACAGTTCAAGGGAAATCCAAATACGTTGTAGCAAGGCAGAAGGCTGGTCAGAGTTACCGGGGTCGAAGAGTAGTCAGGAGTCGTAATGGCAGAAAGCAGGTCTGGTTTTCCTGGGGCAGAAGAGTATCCAAGAATCAGGCAGGTCCGGGGTCACAAAACAAGGGTGAGCCAGAAGCGCGAGCACACAGGTTCCGGGTGTGAGCTTTGCAGACGATCTGACAAAGGAGAGCTGAGAGACGGGACTTTAAATACTGGGAGAGGTTAGTGGGTAATGCAGCGCAGCTGGCAGAGTAATTAGAGCCGAGCAGAGCAGGGACAGGTGGAGCTCGTTAGGCTGAGTAGAGAGAGAGAGATGAGCAGAGTGGAAGATAGTGGAAACACATTAAGGTGGTAACCCGGTGGAGTGAGAGGGCTCATGACAACTATACATCAATGTGGATGGGGCCGTGCTCTTCCTGCTTTCTCCTGTAGTTCACGATCAGCTCCTTGGTCTATTTATGAATGGAAATACTTAGGAATAGATGTCCTAAATTAAAATAATTTTGAGGTGAATTCCTAGTGATTTTACACTTTAATGTCCTAAGAACGTTGGGGGGCCAAATAAAATCTAATTTGGCCCGTGGGCCGCCAGTTGACGATTCCTGCCATACAGTATGGTGGAATAAATAAACCGATGAATAAACCATTCTGTATTGACAAGTCGCCTCAGATTGTAGGAAGCTGCTATATTCATGTTGTGAACTGTGAGCCACAGCCTTCCGATTTGGCCAATTTACCCTACCTGAGGTCTTTCTGACCACACTGCTAACATGTTACCCTGGCAACACTGAGGTTGTCCCAAATGGCACCCTATTTCCCTTTATAGTGCATAGGGCTCTGGTCAAAAGTTGTGCACTATATAGGGAATAGGGTGCCATTTGGGATGCAGACAGAGACGAGTCCTAGGGGAGTATGACCCGACAAATCATTTGACTCTCTCTGTGAGTGACAGAAGAGTGCAGTAGCAATCACAACATGTTAAGGATCCAGAATTAGCTTCTCACTCTCTCCCTCTCCATTGTATTGGAGCCGCCGAGGTGAAAATTGGGCCTGAGTGACTTTGCGTTGGATTGTATGTCCATTTGATGAGGGAGAATCAAGAGGAATGGTTATTTAACTAAGCCCAGTGCTCGCTGCAAATCAAACGGGCCTATGATGTGAGAATTAATTTAATGGGGACTCTGTGTGATTGTCTTCAGTAAACAACCAGGAACCCCAGGGAAATGTTTTAATTAACTTGCTTCAGATACAAATAAATGAATGTAAACAAACATAAATCAACTGAGTGCCGCATGGTCTGTTACGTTTTTGATGAAACCTCATAAATACTCAAGGATAACCCAGCCTCGATATGAAAGGACATGATTCAAGGAGGCGCCACAGCCTCCCTCCCCAATCTACCGGTGGTGGATTGAGGGATGAAATTAAGGACAGGAGAAGCAGACAGAGAGAAGAGAATACAGTGGGGGAAAAAAGTATTTAGTCAGCCACCAATTGTGCAAGTTCTCCCACTTAAAAAGATGAGAGAGGCCTGTAATTTTCATCATTGGTACACGTCAACTATGACAGACAAATTGAAAAAAAATAATCCAGAAAATCACATTGTAGGATTTTTAATGAATTTATTTGCAAATTATGGTGGAAAATAAGTATTTGGTCACCTACAAACAAGCAAGATTTCTGGCTCTCACAGACCTGTAACTTCTTCTTTAAGAGGCTCCTCTGTCCTCCACTCGTTACCTGTATTAATGGCACCTGTTTGAACTTGTTATCAGTATAAAAGACACCTGTCCACAACCTCAAACAGTCACACTCCAAACTCCACTATGGCAAAGACCAAAGAGCTGTCAAAGGACACCAGAAACAAAATTGTAGACCTGCACCAGGCTGGGAAGACTGAATCTGCAATAGGTAAGCAGCTTGGTTTGAAGAAATCAACTGTGGGAGCAATTATTAGGAAATGGAAGACATACAAGACCACTGATAATCTCCCTCGATCTGGGGGTCCACGCAATATCTCACCCCGTGGGGTCAAAATGATCACAAGAACGGTGAGCAAAAATCCCAGAACCACACGGGGGGACATAGTGAATGATCTGCAGAGAGCTGGGACCAAAGTAACAAAGCCTACCATCAGTAACACACTACGCCGCCAGGGACTCAAATCCTGCAATGCCAGACGTGTCCCCCTGCTTAAGCCAGTACATGTCCAGGCCCGTCTGAAGTTTGCTAGAGTGCATTTGGATGATCCAGAAGAGGATTGGGAGAATGTCATATGGTCAGATGAAACCAAAATAGAACTTTTTGGTAAAAACTCAACTCGCCGTGTTTGGAGGACAAAGAATGCTGAGTTGCATCCAAAGAACACCATACCTACTGTGAAGCATGGGGGTGGAAACATCATGCTTTGGGGCTGTTTTTCTGCAAAGGGACCAGGACGACTGATCCGTGTAAAGGAAAGAATGAATGGGGCCATGTATCGTGAGATTTTGAGTGAAAACCTCCTTCCATCAGTAAGGGCACTGAAGATGAAACGTGGCTGGGTCTTTCAGCATGACAATGATCCCAACCACACCGCCCGGGCAACGAAGGAGTGGCTTCGTAAGAAGCATTTCAAGGTCCTGGAGTGGCCTAGACAGTCTCCAGATCTCAACCCCATAGAAAATCTTTGGAGGGAGTTGAAAGTCCGTGTTGCCCAGCGACAGCCCCAAAACATCACTGCTCTAGAGGAGATCTGCATGGAGGAATGGGCCAAAATACCAGCAACAGTGTGTGAAAACCTTGTGAAGACTTACAGAAAATGTTTGACCTGTGTCATTGCCAACAAAGGGTATATAACAAAGTATTGAGAAACTTTTGTTATTGACCAAATACTTATTTTCCACCATAATTTGCAAATACATTCATAAAAAATCCTACAATGTGATTTTCTGGATTTCTTTTTCTCATTTTGTCTGTCATAGTTGACGTGTACCTATGATGAAAATTACAGGCCTCTCTCATCTTTTTAAGTGGGAGAACTTGCACAATTGGTGGCTGACTAAATACTTTTTTCCCCCACTGTACATGCATCTGCAACACTGATGAAATTATGAAAACACCAGTAGCCAAAACATCATAATAAGCAACAAGTGGCCTTCATAAATAGTGAAACTTGGCACAAAAGCAATAATGGAATTATAATGAACAGCAGTCAAAAATAGTCAATTGTGACCCGCTTCAAGAAACTAGGCATATGTCGCACGTCACTACGTCACAGGAGAGCCGTGAATGTTTTTTAAATTATTTTTTTTATCAAATGCGCTTTTTGGCAGAAATGCCTTCTGGAAAATGGAACTTTCATGTGCCTTAATAACAAACTTGTATGCCATCTGTAAATACGAATAGAATAGTTAAATTATGAGCCTAGTTGGTTCAGACACGGAAAAAGACAGGAACCTTCCTGCTAGCCATGATTGGCTGAGATAATGGATTGGCTGGACATGCCGAGAGATGAGTTCGGATTGGTCTGTCATGTAGAATGCTTCTGTCCATTACTTGAGCTGTTCAGTATGTGAAGATAATCATGCTACCGCGGCTTTTTTGAAAGATATAACGTTGGACTGCCCTCAACAACATGGACTGCACTCAACAACATTGCTGCCATGAATTTTAGGATGCATATTTTGGAATATTTCTATTCGGTACAGGCTTCCTTCTTTTCACTCTGTAAATTGGGTTAGCATTGTGGAGTAACTATAATGTTGTTGAGCCATCCTCAGTTTTCTCCTATCACAGCCATTGAACTCTGTAACTGTTTTAATGTCACCATTGGCCTCATGGTGAAATCCCTGAGCAGTTTCCTTCCTCTCCGGCAACTGAGTTAAGAAGGACGCCTGTATCTTTGTAGTGACTGGATGTATTGATACACTATCCAACGTGTAATTAATAACGTCACCATGCTCAAAGGGATAGTCAATGTCTGCTTACATTTTTTTTTACCCATTTACTAATAGGCATTGGAAAACCTCCCTGCTCTTTGTGGTTGAATCTGTGTTTAAATTCACGGCTCTATTGACGGACCTTACAGATAATTGCATGTGTGGAGTACAGAGATGAGGTAGTCATTCAAAATCATGTTAAAAACTATTATTGCACACAGAGTGCAACTTTTGTGACTTATTAACACTAGAACCGTCATAGGTCAACGTCCACTGACGTTCGATTTGTAAATAAATAAAACCAGCAAAAAAGCTACCTCCTGTTCCTACCCTGACTTTTCCTAAATGTTTGCATTTTAAATTGCTCAGTTGTCTGAATTTTGAAATCCCAAACAGAAAAGTATTTAGAGCTCTTTTACCTGTTGTTTTCACACCTAGTCCTACTTTAATGGGCCAAGACAAATGCGCTGTAGGATGTTGGTACCCAGCCAGGCACTAATGCGCCTCGCTCTCCTCACTGAATGAATGACAAAATTTTGATAATAATGGATGAATGGGTTACTTCACAATTTAATTTAAATTAGACCTAGCTGAATGATAAGGAAGGTGAAGAGCTTGATTTAATTTAGAAAGACAATAGTGTAATGATGAGTTTGTGTTATGCCTATTTATCAGCTTTGGCGCTCATGTTTATAGCAAATAATTTGACCGCACGCCTTGCGGGTTGACATAATTTTATTTTGTTTTACTTTGTAAAAATAAGTTGTTATGGGACTGTTTTATTTACTATAACTCTATTACTAAACTAATCTATTGTAAGGGAAATAAAAACATCCTACATGTTGCAGTAGGCCTTTAGAATAATGCTAAACATATCCTTGACTCTATCCGAATTGATAAGGAAAGGGAAGCAAACGATGCCAGCCCACTGAATGAATGACAAATGGATGAAAGGCAATAATTGTGCACATTACTTTAGAATCAAATTTAAATAAGGCCAACTAAATGATAAGGAGGGTGAAGAGGTTGATTTAATTTAGAACCACAATAGTGTAATGATGAGTTTGTGTTATGCCTATTTATCATAGTTGGCGCTCATATTAATAATTTGACTGCGCGCCTTGCGGGTTGATACCATCTGTTTTAAGTTTTACTTTGTAAAAAGAAGCCGTTATGGGACTTTTTTTATTTACTATAACGCTATTACTAATCACATTTATTGTAAGGGAAACGAAAACATGCTACGTGTTGCAAAAGGCCTTTAGAATAATGGAAAACATATCCTTAACTCTATCCGAATTGATGAGCGAGGGGAAGCAAACGATGCCAGTCAGCCTGCACAGCCGGCCCATCGAAACTACACCGAAACTAATTTCACACATAATAAGAGTTATCCTAAAGACAAGATTAAATTGACAATAGTCTGAGTGACAATATTATCAGTTGTCAAATTGTACATGAAGAGATGGGCGCAGCTTGGAAATGACAGAGGCAGGGAAAGGAGCATCACTTTATCAAATCCTCCTTCAGAGTCACATGCAGGTAAAACGTTTTGGTTTCTATATACTATCAAACATAGCATATTCTTCTGTTTCTATGACACTTACATTTGTCAAATAACTCTCAAAATTCAGATAGCATTTATGAAATGTATTTATTAGACCGTTAGAATGTTCATGAGTCATTGGCTGGAAGTGTCGAAAATTGGCTTTAGGCCTACATTTTCACAAGGGTTTTGTAGAATTATACAAAACATATCTTTGACTCTATCTAAACACAAAAATACTGTTGTTATATTTTTACATGGATATACTTTATTTCCACTAATATTTCTTCATGCATAACATGCTTTACAATTGTTTATGCACTATTTATCAAGCCTAGGTGCTTATGTTTTCGCACCTTGTGGGTTGATGGGCGGCAACGTTCTCTAGCAGGTACTTATAGGCTGAAAGGCCAGGCGGTTCTAGTGTTAAGCACTTTTTTATTCCTGAACTTATTTAGGCTAGCCATAACAAAGGGGTTGAATACTTATTGACTCCTGAACAGCTAATCATGGCTATCCTTTTTTACGCTGCTGCTACTCTGTTAAGTATTTATGCATAGTCACTTTAACTCTACCCACATGTACATATTACCTCAACTACCTCAACTAGCCGGTGCCCCCGCACATTGACTCTGCAACGGTACCCCCCTGTATATATAGCCTCCCTACTGTCACTTTATTTTACTTCTGCTCTTTTTTTTCTCAACACTTTTTTTTGTTGTTGTTTTATTTTTAATTTTTTTGTTTAAAATAAATGCACTGTTGGTTAAGGGCTGTAAGTAAGCATTTCACTGTAATGTCTGCACCTGTTGTATTCGGCGCATGTGACCAATAAAATTTGTTTTGATTTGATTTGATTTGACTCAAGACATTTCAGCTTTTCATTTTAAATTAATTTGTAAACATTTCAAAAAACATAATTCCACTTTGACATTATGGGGTATTGTATGTAGGCCAGTGACAAAAAGTCTCAATTTAATCCATTTTAAATTCAGGTTGTAACAAAACAAAATGTGGAAAAAGTCAAGGGGTGTGAATACTTTCTGAAGGCACTGTACCATTTTAAGATTATAATTAGCATGGATCAATACAATAGAATGGCCCGCCCTGTTCTTCATTCACAATTGTTGATTACATAATTATGCATTGTTCACTTCCCCTCGCTCATCAACTCACCCATTCTCCCTCTTTCTCCCCATCATACTTTACTTAATTTATTTAATCTGTTGTTATATGTGTGAAATTATTTTCAGTATAGTTTAGGTTCAGTTTCGAGGCAATTATCGGGGTGATTATCAGCTGGGCACTGCAATTTCAACTGTCGGAAGAAGGAGCGGAGCTGGCCCTACTGTTGGGAGAAGACATCCCCTCCTAAAACTGGTTATAACCCCAGTTCTGTTTGTGATATTAAGATTCTAACACTGACAGCCTGTTATATAGACTTATTTAGGAAAAGACAAGGACGGGGGGTCGGGGGGCATGACTTAAAAAATGGCAGAGTAATAAATAAATACAATTCATGAGCAGTCAAAATGACTGCTTTAGCGGTTCTAGTGTTAAGGTATGACACTCTCGTCGACTTCTTGCTATTCTGAGCACCAATATGCACTTCACAGTAACAAAATGTCTTCCTTGAACCTGACCGGTGAAATGACACAATGCCCCAAAGCCGTCATGTGTAATAAACACATTTCCATGCAAACCTACAAAAGACCAACTTAAAAAAGAGACCAAAAGTTATCTTCTAATCTCAAAGGGTATGTCCCAAATTGCACCATATTCCCTATATAGTGATACTTTTGACCAGAGCTCTATAGGTGATCTGTGACACAGACAAAGTCACTGTAACAACATTCCCAATGTTGGGTTGGGCTATGAACTGTGATCTGACCATGTGAGCCTCCAGTACCTTGGTGGCCAGGCGTTTGACGGCCTCCTCCTTGCGTCTCTGGATCTCAGGGGTGCCGGGACAGCTGTTGTTCCGCATGGTGTTGGTGGCGCTGGGTGGAGGGGTGGGCTGGGGGGGCTGGCTGAGGGGGAGGTCGGTGCTCTGGGTGTCCCCACCATCTAGAAGGAAGAGAGGGAGGGAAGCAGGCTTGTCCATCAACAGGAAGACTCACTGTAAAGACTCTACTGCTCTAAGACTCTTCAGGTGCAACCATGGCTGCATCCCAAATGGCACTCCAATAGTGCACTATTTTTGGCTCGTCAGAAGCAGCGCACTATATAGGGAATAGGGTGCTGTTTGGGACATACCTGATAACTTTTAATTGTTTGACAAATCAGTTCTGATTCTCACAATGAGAATGTATTTTCATTCGTACAGAATAACCTTGTGAGAATGTGAAAAAAACGTACGCATAGCATACAGTATTCAACATTTCACAACTCGAGAAAGCATAGAAATGACATCAATGCAACCAAGGTTGTGCCCTTCTGTATTCAGAAACATACAGTAGTCTGTAGCATTACAATTACATATTTTTGTCTGCCACTCAGTAGAAAAGTGAAAACTCTATACTGTACCTATCAGTATCACTTCCTGTCAGAACCTGGATGAATGATGTTTTGGGCTACACAGTTCCTGGACATTTCATGTCACTACTGTACAACATGTACAGTATTTAACCACACATTATTTCAGCCCACAGTCTAATCTTTCTGTAAGTCCCTGACAGGTCTATTTACACTAGAGCACCCAACATGAATGATGATGATGAGGAGGAGGATTAGGTCACATTTGGTCCAGGCAGTGCGTGACTGTGGATGCGTCCTGGGCCCTGGTCAAAGGGAGTTCACTAAATAGGGAATAGGGTGCCATTTGAAACATAACTAGCAGTTATTTCTTACTTTTGGGAGACGAGCTAGGGCTGTTGGAGGCGATCTGCCGCATGCGGCCGCCGTGACAGCTGAGCGCCACCAGGCGGGAGATGATGGCCGTCTTGCCGAAGCCCACGTTGCCCACAACCACGGCGCCACGGCTCTCCTCGCAACCGCCACCATTCAGAATGTCCTCCAGCTGCTGGAAGAGCCAATCGCGGCCCACAAACACTGAGTCTGTGGTGATGCTGGGCACCTCGAACAGCAGCGGCTTGAGCATGATGTCCACCGGCTTGTAGGGAGCGAAGCGCGCTGGAGGGAACCAAATAAAATACAAACATTTACTAACTGAAGGTTCATAAGATATATGAACATATACAGCTGAAGTCGGAAGTTTACATACACTTAGGTCATTAAAACTCGTTTTTCAACCACTCCACAAATTTCTTGTTAACAAACTATAGTTTTGGCAAGTCGGTTAGGACATCTACTTTGTGCATGACACAAGTAATTTTTCCAACAATTGTTTACAGACAGATTATTTCACTTATAATTCACTGTATCACAATTCCAGCGGGTCAGGAGGAATGGGCCAAAATTCACCCAACTTATTGTGGGAAGCTTGTGGAAGGCTACTCGAAACGTTTGACCCAAGTTAAACAATTTAAAGGCAATGCTACCAAATACTAATTGAGTGTATGTAAACTTCTGACCCACTGGGAATGTGATGAAATAAATAAAAGCTGAAATAAATCACTCTCTACTATTATTCTGACATTTCACATTCTTAAAATAAAGTGCTGATCCTAACTGACCTAAGACAGGGACTTTTTACTAGGATTAAATGTCAGGAATTGTGAAAAACTGAGTTTAAATGTATTTGGCTAAGGTGTACGTAAACTTCCGACTTCAACAGTATAATCCATCATACATTTACACAGGTGGTAAAAAGCAGCTAGGCGAGAGCGTGAATAGACAGACATTTGCCTCCCTAGCTGGCGTGAAGCCAAGCCTCAAAACCAATTCAGTCACTGATTAGAGGAATGTCTCCATCTGAAACACCGTTTACACCTGGGCTGTTTACCTTACACATCTTTCATCTGTTTTCTCTGAAAGCCAGCGCTCAGTCAAAATGACACAATATGATACAATGTTTAACATTTCTGTGGATTGCAAACCTGACACATACACACGCCACAGCAAGATCAAACTCGCACATCGAGATGCAAGATCAATTAGAATGCGGAGGCCAAGCCCTAGTCCCATCCAGGATATTTTTCTCCTGTAATCATCTGAACTGTCTTTGTGTGTCTCATTGTCACACCATTCGTTCACAAACCATTTGAGGAACATAAATATCAGTTGATCATAACAAGAAATCACTGTCCGTCTGTCTGTCTATGGCAGTTGCAGTGTGATAAGTGCTGACTGTCAGCCAGGCGATAAACACCTGCTGCAGGCCAAACACTCTTCTCAGGGCTGTTGAAGGGGAGGAGAGGAGATGGCTTAAGCCTGGACTGCAGTCAGTGTCCACCACACAGCTAGAGAAACAGAGTGGGCTATTCTTCCTCTGCAGCTCTCTCTACTTCTTCATCATTGCCCTCTCTGATTATCTCTCCCCCCTCTCTCTGTATTTTTTCCTCTCGCTCTCTCTGTCTGTCTTTCTCTCTTTTTCTCTCTCCCCATCTCTTTCCATCTCTCAGTCTGAGCTATGACTAGCTAGCTCCATTGGCTTGGACCATTTGTAAGTGATCATTAACAGGGCAGCTAACTTCAGCGCTGATTATTTCTCTCTCCCACACACCTTGACTGCATAAGAGCGACAAATCAGTACTAGCTGTACTATCCGACGACCGCCAGTCCCCTCTGTCTACTGAGCGATGTACTCTGGGAATAGCAGTTTAGTTGGAGAAGCTGCTCAACTGCATTTAAACAGCCACTGACAATCATGGAGGTGGATGGCAAAGGTTTGCAATGTAACAAATATAAATGCTTCTATTAGACTGCTTACAGTGTCTAATAAAAGCCAAACACATAATGCTCATCAATGTGGACTGTTGCAAAAATGTTTGTCCACAGGGACATTTTACATAACACTAACAACTGTATACTGACAGCGGCAGAGAAAACTGAGAGGGTTTTAAAAGAGGGTTAAATAGTAGCAGCAGCAAAGGGGGGACCAACTCCATATTAATGCCCATGATTTTGGAATGAAAGGTGTGACGAGCAGGTGTCCACATACTTTTGGCCATGTAGCATATGCTGCTCTGTGTTCTATGGAATAGGTCTACATTTTCCCTATGTTTCGTTTATGAGTCTGGTGTGCACTGTGGTGGCCCTTGTTCTATCCTGGAGAGTAACTAGTTACTGTATGGGTGTGATCCAAATGGCATTCCTATTCCCTATTATATAGTGCTCTACGAAGGGCCCTGGTCAAAAGTAGTGAACTATATAGGGAATGGGGTACCATTTAGGATGCAACCTAGGTGTACAGTGCCCATGCTGTTTAACAGTACCTTTGGAGTCTTGTGGTGCCCTCCCACCTGTGTTATGCCAGGGCAGCCGAATGGACGTCCGCAGGGGAGTATTACGCTGTTCATCAAGATAGCTCAGGTCTTCCAGCTTGGTGGAACTGGTGGCTACAGAGAAAGAGAGAGAAAACAATGAGATAATGTGTTTCATGAAAAGGATGACGTGATTCACAGTTCAGCCTTTATTAGATGAATGCACATGATCAGATGACCCTGAACAGACAATGATCACAAGCTAAAACCAATGATGACAAACATGTAACAGGGGAAATCATGTTAATAAGTCATAAATCCTAATCCAGGGCTTGTCGGGAATACGCTGAGAGAGAAAAGAGGAGTAGAGAGAAGAAGAGAGGAGGGGAGATGTGAGGCACAGATCCAGGGTGACGATGGCAGGATTTCAGGGAGAGGAAAGCGAACGGGAGTTGGGCCAGAGCAGTGGACCCTGGCATTGGCAGTTCCCTGGAGGTGGTGTGGTGTGGGCACTGGGCAGCCAGGTACAGTACAGCCGACAGGAGAGGAGAGCAATATCCATTCCCTATCCCCCCTAAAATCCCCTGTTCCCCACCCTGATCCAACCTGACAGCTGAGGAGGATCCAGAGAGAGGTGTCTGTCCCCCATAAATACTAATGTGTGGTGGAGTACAAACAGAGCTACAGTAACAACCCAAATACAACTAGGTTGCGTCCCAAATGCCCCACTATTCACTTTATAGTGCAATACTTTAGACCAGGGCCCATACATAGGGCTTCTGGTGAAAAGTAGTTCACTTTATAGGGAATATGGTGCCATTTGGGACTCAGCGAACTAATACACACAGAGCCAACAGACACATTTACTCACTAAAGCCAGCCTTACTGCAGGGATTACTGCCTGAAAACATACAGTAGGCTACAGCAAAATTACAGAGAAACTCACAGCGCCCAAACCCACAGAGCATGCAGCCTGTAGCCACAGGAGAAGAAACAGTCATGAAGGAAGAATGACTGCAAACAATTCCTGTCATTGGATCAGAATGAGAAGTGATAATAAACACTAGCAGTTTGCTATATAAAACTCAACCTCAAACTCTACCTACCGTCTGAGCAGGCTTCCTCTAACAACATGCAGACAGAGACAGTCAACGTGAAACAAGGTCTTCGGTGTTCCTGGCAACAACGAAATCACCATGGAGAACTGGCTGACGTCTAGCCGGTGTCCTGTTTAAAGGGGCAGTCTGGGATTCGAACAACAACAATGAGGACACGCCACCACTTTTTTTGCTAAACAGCTAAATGGATGTACCAATTCTAGATTGTCCCTTTAACAAGAAAAATCTAAGCCCTTCTCTCTCTCTCTACTCCATCAGCCTCAGCTGAGCCGGGAGGACACAGGACAGTGAGCGACTCTCTTCCCCAACTTACTCTGAGGAATGTTCTCCTAATTAGGAACCAGCAGGCAAGGCAGAACTTTAATAGGCATCAATAGAACTTTAATAGACATCAATAGAACTCAACGATCAGCCACTTTTAGGTTTTACTTTTCACAAGCCTGTTGATGTGAATTTCATTTCGGCTCCAAAATGAGAATAAATGAGAGCTCAAGTCCGGGATAGCGTAACTTTAATTCAGCATGCACAGCATGCACGGTGAGAAATCACTTCACACAATGCAGCCAGAATGTTAAACTGTTCGTTGCACTTGAGCTCAACGCTCCCAACACTGCCAACCTGTTAGTGCTGGGCAGTGGCCCCCCCCGCCGGTATTACCACACTAGAGGCTGAAGTAGCTACTTACAGTCGGTCAGCGGCAGCAGAGTCAGAGAGCTGGGCAGGACAGCAGCAGGTATTTAAAAACACTCCTCCTCATTCCCGGCATGGAGCAGGCAGGCTGAGAGGCAGGCAGGGTGGAGGCCCTTTGTGGAAAAGCTCCAGATAATTATTCTCCCCAGTGGGCTGGACGCTCATCAGGGTACCCAAGTGAATTTTCTTCCCCAGCGCTCCCATCCATGTCCAGGCACACTGGCTGCATTCAACTGGTGACTGGGCTTGGCAGTCCACAGGCACTGCTCTCTCTCCATCTCCCTACCTCACAACATCCACAGCATTAGCAGCGCTCCGTGCAAAATGAATGCAGGTGCTTTACGAAAATGTTCCCCCTACCCACCCCTCACAAAGATTTTTAGCAAGCAGAGGAGAAAAAGCGGGTGAATAAACCAAAGAAGAAATTAAAGGCGGGAATGCGGTGAGAGCTGCTCTCCTGGCTGATTACAGTTTGCACTAGGCAGCCGGACTCACATAGGAATTAATCAATGATCCTCCCTGTACTGCTGTCACACAGAGAGAGGGGGGAGAGAGGGGGGAGATGGAGAAAGAGAGTGAGAAAGAGAGAGAGATATATATACAGTATTTAGAGAGAGGGAGAGAGAAAGTGAAAGAGGGGCACCGGGGGAGAGGAGGAAGAGGGTAGTGAGAAGCACAGAGGGAGAATAATGTAAGGAAGAGAGGAGTGAGAGATGGCAGAAAGGAGAGGGACAGGAGAAGAGATGGAGTGAGAGTTGGCAGAAAGGAGAGGGACAGGAGAAGAGATGGAGGGAGAGATGGCAGAAAGGAGAGGGACAGGAGAAGAGATGGAGTGAGAGTTGGCAGAAAGGAGAGGGACAGGAGAAGAGATGGAGTGAGAGTTGGCAGAAAGGAGAGGGACAGGAGAAGAGATGGAGGGAGAGAGAAGTTAAGTTGAAAGTCTGTGCGGCGATCCAGCTCTAGCGCATCAGTCAAGGCCCATGCTGACATTCGTGGTCTGCAGTGAGATTACCATCCCATCTCTCCCTTCTCTACCTCCCCTCCCCTTTCGTGCTCTCATAGCACACCCATCGGAATTGGTATCCCTTTATACAAAGCTGTAATACAGATATTTCGCAGCAGACATATGTCTGTTAGTGCTAAAACCAAGGAGGCAGGGATGAGTCAGTGTAACTTGTTTCAGAGTGCTACTAGGGCTGTCTCACAGATGCACTGTGCCATTAGATGCTCTTTCATTTTCGCCTGTAACAGAGCTGCTCGAAGACGGCACCATTTCCCGCCACACAAAAATGGGCAATCCTCTCTAATGTAAGAGAAGAAAAATACTTCTGCTGTAAAGTCATGTTTCTTTATTTGTTCTTTCAAGCCCCACATATTCTACAGGGTGCCAATAGTCAGTGTCTCTCTCTCTCTCTCCTCTTCTTATTCCGTATGACTGTGTTGGGAGCAGCTTTGAAGCTCCACAAATGTGTCAGGTTCCCTTCTGATGAAAATCGGTTATTTTTTGATGCGGCTCTGCCCTTTGAAACCCTCTGTTCTTTTTCCTCCTTTGTCAGAGCAGGATGGGGGGGGGGGCTCTGAGTTGCGAGCTCTGTGGACATCGCTTCGCCTGCACCCGTGCACCACTCCCCAGTACTTGTGTATATCCCAAATGGCAACCATATTCTCAAAAGTAGCGCACTACATAGGGAACAGGGTGCCACAGGGTCATAGGGGTTTTGTTAAAAGTAGTGTACTAGTGTATATAGGGGGGAATAAGGTGCCAATTGGGACACACCCCCAGTGTTAGTTAATGGGCTCTGGTATAGGCTTAATGCCTCCAGAAGACTCCTGGCATCTCTCAGACTTCCACCTCAAATCCCTCTCTGACGCACCATGTCAAAATGCCCTGAGCTGGAATTGACTAAGTGCAAAATGGAAATCAAAGTGGCTTACGCACAGTTTGTGGCACGTAACCAAGTAAACAGATTACGCTCGATTCCTCGCTGGTTGTCGCTGGCTGCATGGCGAGCAATCTCATTGTTATGAAGAAAATAAATAAGATAATGAGGATGTAACAGCCTGCATAAACCTGATTTTTCCCCCTGTTATTTTGTTACCAAACACAAACACCTTTATTTATCACACTCTAAGACATGACAGAATATATGAGGAGTAAGTTGCTCCACTAGTGGGCACAGAGACTTAGATCTAACCTGTTAGTGTGGTACAGGCAGCAGACACTGCAGGGCACATAGCAGAATGCAGAAGAGCTTTAAAGCAGACCAGAGCACACAAACTTCACTGGAGCCCTGCATTACACTGCCTGCATCCCCCACAATGCTGGCCAAGCAATGCAGGCAAACTACATATATGGAAGGACAACTCAATATTAATGTTATAAGAAATAATTAGGGTAAGTGTACCTATTTAGCCCGCCAGAATCTAAATTTAGACATTTCTAACATTTACTGCCCTAATTTCTGTAAGAAAAGTTGAGATAAAATGAAAGATGAATCTCTCATATGAGGTTTTATAACTTTACTTAAATGTTTTAATAAATATTTGATAAAATATGTGAAAAGTCCGGACTGGGCTTAATTGTTACTGAAAGCCCATAGTTGTTCCAAATAAGCCCACCTAATTTTCAAAATGTACAAACTGATATTTATATAAAATGTGATAATATTAATCTCCCCTAAAGTTATTAAATAACTGATCATTACTATTCATCATTAAAGTAGCACTCATAACAGGGGGGTGTCCAATCGTATCCACAGAGACCAATGTGGACTTTTGTTCTTGCCAACCAGTTCACACCTGATTCAACTAATCATAGACTTCAATCAAGACATGATTAGTTAAAGCAGGTGTGATAAGAAGCCATGCACAAAGACCATAACACACACAAGTTTCAGTGAATTATCTGAAAGCGGATTCACATTTGCTGTACTGCTATTCTTGTTAATTAGTTCAACTTCCTAAAGCCTATCTGAAGATAGTTTCACATCTCCCTTTCTACTGTTGTATTACAAAGGTACAGGTGGTGGACCAAAAAACTGAATTAACTGGATGAATGAAGGACAACAATATGACAATGCCCCCACCCAAAAGTGCATGAGTAGTTGCCCAATAGTCATCTTGTCCCACATTCGTTTGCTTTTTTATCCACTTGTAGGTCTCCTATGCCAGATATCCCTCAACCCTGATCTTTTATTCTTCTCTCTCCGCATCAACCAATACCTGTCCACTTCAAACGTCTAGGAGAGAGTACAGAGGTATCTAATTGTTCCTAATTATTTCCAATCTTGATAAAGTCACCATGGCTAGATGCATAATACGCATAACTGTAGTTTTTGTGTGTTTTAATCAACTTAAATCTGAACAAAAAAACTAATTTATGCTTATGTTAATTGAATATTAGGGATATCAACAAACTATCCCCATGTGTTTCAATGCAAACCGGGCTTAATAGGAGCATACTGGGCTTTTCTTTACATTTATTTTATTTAACCTTTATATAACCAGGTAAGCCAGTTGAGAACAAGTTCTCATTTACAACTGCGACCTGGCCAAGATAAAGCAAAGCAGTGCGATAAAAACAACACCAACACAGAGTTCCATATGGAATAAACAAAACGTACAGTCAATAACACAATAGAAAATCTATATACAGTGTGTGCAAATGTAGTAAGTTATGGAGGTAAGGCAACAAATAGGCCATAGTGCAAAATAATTACTATTTAGTATTAACACTGGAGTGATAGATGTGCAGAAGATGATGTGCAAATAGAGATACTGGGGTGCAAATGAGCAAAATAAATAACAATGTAAATAACAATATGGGGATGAGGTAGTTGGGTGGGCTAATTACAGATGGGCTGTGTACAGGTGCAGTGATCGGTAAGCTGCTCTGACAACTGATGCTTAAAGATAGTGAGGGAGATAAGTGTCTCCAGCTTCAGAGATTTTTGCAGTTCGTTCCAGTCATTTGCAGCAGAGAACTGGAAGGAATGGCGGCCAAAGGAGGTGTTGGCTTTGGGGATGACCAGTGAGATACCTGCTGGAACGCATACTACAGATGAGTGTTGCTATGGTGACCAATGAGCTAAGATAAGGCGGGGATTTGCCTAGAAGAGATTTATAGATGACCTGGAGCCAGTGGGTTTGGCGACGAATATGTAGTGAGGGCCAGTCAACGAGAGCGTACAGGTCACAATGGTGGGTAGTCTATGGGGCTTTGGTGACAAAACGGATGACACTGTGATAGACTACATCCAATTTGCTGAGTAGAGTGTTGGAAGCTATTTTGTAAATGACATCGCCGAAGTCGAGGATCGGTAGGATAGTCAGTTTAACGAGAGCATGTTTGGCAGCATGAGTGAAGGAGGCTTTGTTGCAAAATAGGTAGCTGATTCTAGATTTAACTTTGGATTGGAGATGCTTAATGTGAGTCTGGAAGGAGAGTTTACGGCCTAACCAGACACCTAGGTATTTGTAGTTGTCCACATATTCTAAGTCAGACCCGCCGAGAGTAGTGATTCTAGTCGGGCGGGCGGGTGCAAGCAGCGTTCGATTGAAGAGCATGCATTTAGTTTTACTAGCGTTTAAGAGCAGTTGGAGGCCACGGAAGGAGTGTTGTATGGCATTGAAGCTCGTTTGGAGGTTTGTTAACACAGTGTCCAATGAAGGGCCAGATGTATACAAAATGGTGTCGTCTGCGTAGAGGTGGATCTGAGAGTCACCAGCAGCAAGAGCGACATCATTGATATACACAGAGAATAGAGTCGGCCCGAGAATTGAACCCTTTGGCACCCCCATAGAGACTGCCAGAGGTCCAGAAAACAGGCCCTCCGATTTGACACATTGAACTCTAACTGAGAAGTAGTTGGTGAACCAGGCGAGGCAGTCATTTGAGAAACCAAGGCTATTTAGTCTGCCAATAAGAATGCGGTGATTGACAGAGTCAAAAGCCTTGGCCAGGTCGATAAAGACAGCTGCACAGTACTGTCTTTTATCGATTGCGGTTATTATATCGTTTAGGACCTTGAGCGTGGCTGAGGTGCATCCATGACCAGCTCGGAAACCAGATTGCATAGCGGAGAAGGTACGGTGGGATTCGAAATGGTTGGTGATCTGTTTGTTAACTTGGCTTTCAAATACTTTCGAAAGGCAGGGCAGGATGGATATAGGTCTGTAACAGTTTGGATCTAGAGTGTCACGCCCTTTGAAGAGGAGGATGACCGCGGCAGCTTTCCAATCTCTGGGGATCTCAGACGTTACGAAAGAGAGGTTGAACAGGCTAGTAATAGGGGTTGCGACAATTTTGCTAATTTTAGAAAGAGGGTCCAGTTTGTCTAGGCCAGATGATTTGTAGGGGTCCAGATTTTGCAGCTCTTTCAGGACATCAGCTATCTGAATTTGGGTGAAGGAGAAGCGGGGCTTGGGCAAGTTGCAGTGGAGGGTGCAGAACTGGTGGCCGGGGTAGGGGTAGCCAGGTGGAAAGCAAGGCCAGCCGTAGCAAAATGCTTATTGAAATTCTCGATTATCGTAGATTTATCGGTGGTTTCCTAGCCTCAGTGCAGTGGGTAGCTGGGAGGAGGTGCTCTTATTCTCCATGGACTTTACAGTGTCCCAAAACTTTTTGGAGTTAGTGCTACAGGATGCACATTTCTGTTTGAAAAAGCTAGCCTTTGCTTTCCTAACTGATTGTGTATATTGGTTCCTGACTTCCCTGAAAAGTTGCATATCGCGGGGGCTGTTCGATGCTAATGCAGTACGCCACAGGATGTTTTTGTGCTGGTCAATGGCAGTCAAGTCTGGGGTGAACCAGGGGCTATATCTGTTCTTAGTTCTGAATTTTTTGATGGGGCATGCCTAATTAAGATGGAGAGGAAAGCACTTTTGAAGAACATCCAGGCATCCTCTACTGACGGAATGAGGTCAATATCCATCCAGGATACCCGGGCCAGGTCAATTAGAATGGCCTGCTCGCTGAAGTGTTTTAGGGAGTGTTTGACAGTGATGAGGGGTGGTCGTTTGACTGTGGACCCATTACGGACGCAGGCAATGAGGCAGTGATTGCTGAGATCCTGGTTGAAGACAGCGGAGGTGTATTTAGAGGGTAAATTAGTCAGGATGATATCTATGAGGGTGCCCATGTTTACGGATTTAGGGTTGTACCTGGTATGTTCCTTGATCATTTGTGCGAGATTGAGGGCATCTAGTTTAGATTGTAGGACGGCCAGGGTGTTAAGCACATCCCAGTTTAGGTCACCAAGCAGTACGAACTCTGAGGATAGATGGGGGGCAAGAAATTCACATATGGTGTCCAGGGCACAACAGGGGGCTGAGGGGGGTCTGTAGCAAGCGGCAACAGTGAGATACTTATTTCTGGAAAAGTGGATTTTTAGAAGTAGAAGCTCAAACTGTTTGGGCACAGACCTGGATAGTATGATAGAGCTCTGCAGGCTATCTCTACAGTAGATTGCTACTCCGCCCCCTTTGGCAGTTCTATCTAGACGGAAAATGTTGTAATTTGGGATGGAAAATGTCTGAATTTTTGGTGGCCTTCCTAAGCCAGGATTCAGACAATGCTAGAACATCAGGGTTGGCAGAGTGTGCTAACGCAGTGAATAACTCAAACTTGGGGAGGAGGCTTCTGATGTTGACATGCAAGAAACCAAGGCTTTTACGGTTACAGAAGTTAACAAATGATAGTGCCTGGGGAGTAGGAGTGATACTGGGGGTTACAGGGCCTGGGTTAACCTCTACATCATTAATTGGAACAACAGTAATTTATGGTGAAAAAGACAGAATAGCAAAGTCTTCTCATAACATATTTGGAGACCAATGGTTTGGGGTATAAATATATTATATAGACTATAATATTATGTAAAGTTAGTATTGATCATATTTAACAATATTTATTTATTTCCATTTCCATTCTGTATAAAGGGAGTGCTTTTTGTTCTACTGTACCCTTTAAGCCCACCTGAGAAAAATGTCAAATTTACAAAAATATAATCTATGTATAAGAGGTTAATTTAACAGTAAAATAAGACAAAATGCATTTAACAATGTAAACTGTGAACACCTGAAATCTATTATCTTGTTGTAGTTCACCAAGTTATGGTGCTACTGTGAGACTTTGTCAAGCAGGCACGACTGCTAGCATGAAAAACCCATATTTTCAATTGGCAAGAAATAGTCATTAATGCCCATAAAATATGCTATCATGTGCATATATCAGTACATGAATCTCTTTATTTGACATAAAGTATGATCACTTATCTGAGAAGGTACAAAAATATCTGGAAAATGTGTTTATCTGAAGGTTGCCTCAACACCTTTGAAATTGGCCACTAGTGGGAATTTACACATTACTGTCAATAACTTAATAAGAAAACATATCATTGGCTTAGAATAAAAACTGCTATGGATATAACAACCAGATTAATTGGTTGAAACATTAAACAGCAGAATTGTTTTATTTTTTATTTGAATCCAAAGACGGAAGTGGGCTTAATAGGTACGCTTACCCTAACAATCACAACAACAAAAAAAAGAGGATCACCAGGATCCAGACTACGAAAAAAGTATAGATTCCACATATTCCTGATATGCAGTACTGTCAAGTTCTTGTTCATTCAATTAATTCACATGGCAGAATACAATTGAACTCTGAATTGTGTGATGATGAAATAAAAAAAGGATGCTAATAACGTCCCACAAGGAGCGAATCCACAAAGCAAAACAATGTTGGGACCTGTCAGTCAAACTCTGTCAGATGGCTCACTGGAGGCTGGTAGCATATCGTTCCTCAGAGAGGCTGTACTTGGTTGTCTCTCCACTGGTTTGTATAAATCAATGAGCACCACTGAGTTGAATGCTAATTGGCTGCTCAAAATTGGACCCGATCGATCCCTGAAGAAGAGGTCTTTATCTTTTTATCTTTTTTTTCAGCTTAATATTGCAGATAGATTGTAACTTCCATCAATGTAATTGTCTGCATCACTTCCAATCCCCCATGTCTATATATATATATATATATATATATAACACAGTGGGGAAAAAAAGTATTTAGTCAGCCACCAATTGTGCAAGTTCTCCCACTTAAAAAGATGAGAGAGGCCTGTAATTTTCATCATAGGTACACGTCAACTATGACAGACAAAATGAGAAAAAAAAATCCAGAAAATCACATTGTAGGATTTTTTATGAACTTATTTGCAAATTATGGTGGAAAATAAGTATTTGGTCAATAACAAAAGTTTCTCAATACTTTGTTATATACCCTTTGTTGGCAATGACACAGGTCAAACGTTTTCTGTAACTCTTCACAAGGTTTTCACACACTGTTGCTGGTATTTTGGCCCATTCTTTCATGCAGATCTCCTCTAGAGCAGTGATGTTTTGGGGCTGTCGCTGGGCAACACGGACTTTCAACTCCCTCCAAAGATTTTCTATGGGGTTGAGATCTGGAGACTGGCTAGGCCACTCCAGGACCTTGAAATGCTTCTTACGAAGCCACTCCTTCGTTGCCCGGGCGGTGTATTTGGGATCATTGTCATGCTGAAAGACCCAGCCACGTTTCATCTTCAATGCCCTTGCTGATGGAAGGAGGTTTTCACTCAAAATCTCACAAAACATGGCCCCATTCATTCTTTCCTTTACACGGATCAGTCGTCCTGGTCCCTTTGCAGAAAAACAGCCCCAAAGCATGATGTTTCCACCCCCCATGCTTCACAGTAGGTATGGTGTTCTTTGGATGGAACTCAGCATTCTTTGTCCTCCAAACACGACGAGTTGAGTTTTTTTAACCAAAAAGTTATATTTTGGTTTCATCTGACCATATGACATTCTCCCAATCCTCTTCTGGATCATCCAAATGCACTCTAGCAAACTTCAGACGGGCCTGGACATGTACTGGCTTAAGCAGGGGGACACGTCTCCCACTACAGGATTTGAGTCCCTGGCGGCGTAGTGTGTTACTGATGGTAGGCTTTGTTACTTTGGTCCCAGCTCTCTGCCGGTCATTCACTAGGTCCCCCCGTGTGGTTCTGGGATTTTTGCTCACCGTTCTTGTGATCATTTTGACCCCAAGGGGTGAGATCTTGCGTGGAGCCCCAGATCGAGGGAGATTATCAGTGGTCTGTATGTCTGTATGTCTTCCATTTCCTAATAATTGCTCCCACAGTTAATTTATTCAAACCAAGCTGCTTACCTATTGCAGATTCAGTCTTCCCAGCCTGGTGCAGGTCTACAATTCTGTTTCTGGTGTCCTTTGACAGCTCTTTGGTCTTGGCCATAGTGGAGTTTGGAGTGTGACTGTTTGAGGTTGTGGACAGGTGTCTTTTATACTGATAACAAGTTCAAACAGGTGCCATTCATACAGGTAACGAGTGGAGGACAGAGGAGCCTCTTAAAGAAGAAGTTACAGGTCTGTGAGAGCCAGAAATCTTGCTTGTTTGTAGGTGACCAAATACTTATTTTCCACCATAATTTGCAAATAAATTCATAAAAAATCCTACAATGTGATTTTCTGGATTGTTTTTTCTCAATTTGTCTGTCATAGTTGACGTGTACCTATGATGAAAATTACAGGCCTCTCTCATCTTTTTAAGTGGGAGAACTTGCACAATTGGTGGCTGACTAAATACTTTTTTCCCCCACTGTATATATATATACATACATATATACACACATACACACACATACACAAATACATACATACATATACATACATGCATACATACACATACATATCATTAAAAAATATATATATTCCCCTTTATTACTTTCCAACCCCACCACCCTTCCCCTAATTGGAGTAAACTAGTGAACAACAATGCTTAGGCCTCTACTTCCAGCTTATACTTACTATATACATTTTATGGACACAGTCAATTTTACAATAATTATATTCTTCTTCTACTCTCAACCTCTCCGATCATTTTCATGATGTCCATCTGGTTTGCTTTTATATGCCGTATCTTTCTAATTGTGCTCTTTCACAAAAGCTCCCAACCTACAACCTATGTGAGGGAAAAAGTATTTGATCCCCTGCTGATTTTGTACGTTTGCCCACTGACAAAGACATGATCAGTCTATAATTTTAATGGTAGGTTTATTTGAACAGTGAGAGACAGAATAACAACAAAATAATCCAGAAAAACGCATGTCAAAAATTTTATAAATTGATTTGCATTTTAATGAGGGAAATAAGTATTTGACCCCTATGCAAAACATCACTTAGTACTTGGTGGCAAAACCCTTGTTGGCAATCACAGAGGTCAGACGTTTCTTGTAGTTGGCCACCAGGTTTGCACACATCTCAGGAGGGATTTTGTCCCACTCCTCTTTGCAGATCTTCTCCAAGTCATTAAGGTTTCGAGGCTGACGTTTGGCAACTCAAACCTTCAGCTCCCTCCACAGATGTTCTATGGGATTAAGGTCTGATGGCCCCGTCCATCGTCCCTTTGATGCAGTGAAGTTTTCCTGTCCCCTTAGCAGAAAAACAACCCCAAAGCATAATGTTTCCACCTCCATGTTTGACGGTGGGGATGGTGTTCTTGGGGTCATAGGCAGCATTCCTCCTCCTCCAAACACGGCGAGTTGAGTTGATGGCAAAGAGCTCGATTTTGGTCTCATCTGACCACAACACTCTCACCCAGTTCTCCTCTGAATCATTCAGATGTTCATTGGCAAACTTCAGACAGGCCTGTATATGTGCTTTCTTGAGCAGGGGGACCTTGCGGGCGCTGCAGGATTTCAGTCCTTCACGGCGTAGTGTGTTACCAATTGTTTTCTTGGTGACTATGGTCCCAGCTGCCTTGAGATCATTGACAAGATCCTCCTGTGTAGTTCTGGGCTGATTCCTCACCGTTCATGATCATTGCAACTCCACGAGGTGAGATCTTGCGAGATTGACAGTTATTTTGTGTTTCTTCCATTTGCGAATAATCGCACCAACTGTTGTCACCTTCTCACCAAGCTGCTTGGCGATGGTCTTGTAACCCATTACAGCCTCGTGTAGGTCTACAATCTTGTCCCTGACATCCTTGGAGAGCTCTTTGGTCTTGATCATGGTGGAGAGTTTGGGATCTGATTGATTGATTGCTTCTGTGGACAGGTGTCTTTTATACAGGTAACAAACTGAGATTAGGAGCACTCCCTTTAAGAGTGTGCTCCTAATCTCAGCTCATTACCTTTATAAAAGACACCTGGGAGCCAGAAATATTTCTGATTGAGAGGGGGTCAAATACATATTTCCCTCATTAAAATGCAAATCAATTTATAACATTTTTGACATGCGTTTTTCTGGATTTTTTGGTTGTTATTCTGTCTCTCACTGTTCAAATAAACCTACCATTAAAATTATAGACTTATCATTTCTTTGTCAGTGGGCAAACGTACAAAATCAGCAGGGGATCAAAAACTTTTTTTCCCTCACTGTACTTATTATGGACACAGTATGCTTACATTATTAGTTATCTTGTTATTAGTTGTTGTTAGTTGTTATTAGTCCCATCCTTCAACTCCAATCAACACCACCCATATATCTCTTAACACCATCCATATAGGATTTCTATTTGCCATATATTTTTCAACTGTTTTACAAAAGTTCTCATTGTTTCTACAGATTGTAAATTGAAAATAAATTGTTTTGCTAAAAGTATTATTATATTATTGATCGATTGACTATGACTTTTCAGATCACCCAGTAATGCTATCTGCAAGGTTAGCTCCAGATAAATATTGCAATCCTTTAGCCATTCCTGGACCTGTGTCCAAAAACAAGTTGCAAATGGACAGTACCAAAACAAATGATCTAATGACTCTGTCTCTTCGCAGCAAAATCTGCAGAGCTGGGAAGATTGTATCCTCATATAAATAACATTGTATTGGTAGCAATAATTTTATATAATAATTTTAATTGATTGATATCGTTTTGCGTATTAGTTCATAAACACTATGCAATGGGATCGGTACGTCAAAAATCTCTTCCCAACTATTTTGCAATCTATATGGGATGGCTGTCAATCCTTTGGTCCTTAAATGAAACTGGTATACTTTTTATTTATCACAGTTTTCTTTAACCAATTATGTTCTTTAATGCAAGGCCGACAGCCAAGTTCCTTACTTTCTCCCCCTTCCACTTTCCTCTTCCATTTTTGCGGTAAGGCTGCAATTATTTGTTTGTAATTTTGGGTAGAGCAGACATTTCCATATGTTTTTGTTAGCTGCATGTGCGACATAACTCCACCAGTCCTACCGATGATATAATTTACGAAGATTATACCTTTTTTAAACATTTTGTCAAAAAAAATAGGTTATTTGTCAATTAGTATATTTGAGTTTAACCACAATATTTGTTGCATTATTTGTTCTGTCGTTTCTGGAGGATTAAATTGAAATTGCAACCAACTTTCTATGGCTTGTTTTAGAAATAGTGATACGTGGGAGATTATTTCCTTTTCAAATAACTGAAAGTGAGAGGTTGTAATCTGAATAAAGGGAAAAAGGTCATTCTTGAACATTGGGTGAGACAATTTTACTAATTTGCTAGAGAACCAGTTCGGATTTAAGTCTAACTTTTGTATGAAGCTTTTAGTGATAGGTCTAATGCTTTAATATTTAATAATTTCTGTCCTCCGAATTCATATTCATTATATAAATAGGCCCGTTTAATTTTGTCTGGCTTGCCGTTCCAAATAAAATTGATTATTTTTTTCTCATATATATAATTTCAAAAACTGATCGCTAGGCGTAGGCAATACCATAAGCAAATAGGTAAACTGGGATAATACTAAAGAGTTAATCAGGGTGATTTTTCCACAAATTGACAGGTATTTACCTTTCGATGGTAGCAAGATCTTATCTATTTTTGCTAACTTTCTATTACAATTTATTGGAGTTAGATCATTTATTTCCTTTGGGATACGTATTCCGAGTACATCCACATCACCATCAGACCATTTTATTGGTAAACTACATGGTAATGTAAAAATTGTATTTTTTAGTGATCCAATACGTAATATACAGTGAGGGAAAAAAGTATTTGATCCCCTGCTGATTTTGTACGTTTGCCCACTGATAAAGAAATGATCAGTCTATAATTTTAATGGTAGGTTTTTTGAACAGTGAGAGACAGAATAACAACAAAATAATCCAGAAAAACGCATGTTAAAAATGTTATAAATTTATTTGCATTTTAATGAGGGAAATAAGTATTTGACCCCCTCTCAATCAGAAAGATTTCTTCTTCCCAGGTGTCTTTTATACAGGAAACGAGCTGAGATTAGGAGCACACTCTTAAAGGGAGTGCTCCTAATCTCAGTTTGTTACCTGTATAAAAGACACCTGTCCACAGAAGCAATCAATCAATCAGATCCCAAACTCTCCACCATGGCCAAGTCCAAAGAGCTCTCCAAGGATGTCAGGGACAAGATTGTAGACAAGGCTGTAATGGGTTACAAGACCATCGCCAAGCAGCTTGGTGAGAAGGTGACAACAGTTGGTGTGATTATTCCAAATGGAAGAAACACAAAAGAACTGTCAATCTCCCTCGGCCTGGGGCTCAGTGCAAGATCTCACCTCGTGGAGTTGCAATGATCATGAGAACGGTGAGGAATCAGCCCAGAACTACACGGGAGGATCTTGTCAATTATCTCAAGGCAGCTGGGACCATAGTCACCAAGAAAACAATTGGTAACACACTACGCCGTGAAGGACTGAAATCCTGCAGCGCCCGCAAGGTCCCCCTGCTCAAGAAAGCACATATACAGACCCGTCTGAAGTTTGCCAATGAACATCGGAATGATTCAGAGGAGACCAAAATCGAGCTCTTTGCCATCAACTCAACTCGCCGTGTTTGGAGGAGGAGGAATGCTGCCTATGACCCCAAGAACACCATCCCCACCGTCAAACATGGAGGTGGAAACATTATGCTAAGGGGGTGTTTTTCTGCTAAGGGGACAGGTAAACTTCACCGCATCAAAGGGACGATGGACGGGGCCATGTACCGTCAAATCTTGGGTGAGAACCTCCTTCCCTCAGCCAGGGCATTGAAAATGGGTCGTGGATGGGTATTTTCCAGCATGACAATGACCCAAAACACACGGCCAAGGCAACAAAGGAGTGGCGCAAGAAGAAGCAAATTAAGGTCCTGGAGTGGCCTAGCCAGTCTCCAGACCTTAATCCCATAGATAATCTGTGGAGGGAGCTGACGGTTCGAGTTGCCAAACGTCAGCCTCGAAACCTTAATGACTTGGAGAAGATCTGCAAAGAGGAGTGGGACAAAATCCCTCCTGAGATGTGTGCAAACCTGGTGGCCAACTACAAGAAACGTCTGACCTCTGTGATTGCCAACAAGGGTTTTGCCACCAAGTAAGTCATGTTTTGCAGAGGGGTCAAATACTTATTTCCCTCATTAAAATGCAAATCAATTTATAACATTTTTGACATGTGTTTTTCTGGATTATTTTGTTGTTATTCTGTCTGTCTCTGTTCAAATAAACTACCATTAAAATTATAGACTGATCATGTCTTTGTCAGTGGGCAAACATACAAAATCAGCAGGGGATCAAATACTTTTTTCCCTCACTGTAGTACATTTGTCATAATTTGGTTGTAATCCAGAGAGGTTAGAAAATGTATCTAGATCCTCGATGAGGCTGTGGAGGGATTCTAGTTGTGGATTTAAAAGAAAACATTAGTCATCAGCGTACAATGACACCTTTGTTTTTAAGCCCTTAATTTATAATTTCTAAACTGTGGCTGTACCCGCTTTAATTTACTGTTTTAACAGTGGCCAAGTAGGCTACTGTGGCTATTTGACCATAATGTAGGCCTACCAGAGCGGCCTACCTACCATCAAAAACTATGGAGAAAATGCATCACATAAGATTTTAACATGGAAATAGCGGTTCTATCTTTCAGCCTACAGTAGCAGCCAATGTGTGGTGTTCAATGTACATTTACATTTACATTTACGTCATTTAGCAGACGCTCTTATCCAGAGCGACTTACAAATTGGTGCATTCACCTTATGATAGCCAGTGGGACAACCACTTTACAATTTTTTTTTTTTTTTTTCCTAATTTAAATCTTAATTTTTAGAGTATATTTATAAATGTTTTTTTTTTGTGGGGGTGGGGTACGGGGGTAGAAGGATTACTTTTATGTACGCCTACATTCCATGACACTTATGAAAAAAAAACTGGGGATTGCATGCAGGGATTCACTGAAGGACAAATTTATACACTTGTCCTTCAGACAAGGAGGTGACTGAACATTTTGTTGGGTTGTTTGATGCAAGAAACCACTTTACAAAATGATATGAATTATTATTCCCATACATTATTACAGAGAATCAGACAAATTATGCTACCCTCTGCCTATTGGCTATTAGCTTATTCAAGCCTGTCTCAAAATACAACACCTTTAAGACATAAAAAAGCTCTTTACCTGACCTGCTTTTCAAAGATGGCTAGAAATGCACACATTTTGTGCTCTTGTAAGAAGCAATCACTCCCACATTGCTGACTACAAATTAGCTATAACTGGGCTAATAACTCACTAACTAGTAAATAATATGAACAAATGTGCACACGTGGCTACATGCAGCTCTGGCTTTGATCTAAAAACAAGAGAATAATAATCGCGACCGCTCATGCTGTAAAAAAAGTCCAGTTCAAAGTGAATGGCACAAATCCATATATGGCAATGGTCTATTTGCATATACAGTGTATTCGAAAAGTATTCAGACACCTTCCCTTTTTACAAATGTTGTTACTTGACAGCCTTATTCTAAAATGGATTAAATAAATACAAATCCTCATCAAGCTACACACAATACCCCATAAAGACAAGGCGAAAACTGGTTTTTAGACAAACAGAAATACCTTGTTTACATTAGTATTCACACCCTTTGCTATGAGACTCGAAATTGAGCTCAGGTGCAACCTGTTTCTATTGATCATCCTTGAGATGTTTCTACAACTTGATTGGAGTCCACCTGTGGTAAATGAAATTCATTGGACATGATTTGGAAAGGCACACACCTGTCTATATAAGGTCCCACAGTTGACAGTGCATGTAAGAACAAAAACCAAGCCATGAGGACGAAGGAATTGTCCGTAGAGCTCCGAGACAGGATTGTGTCGAGGCACAGATCTGGGGAAGGGTACCAAAAAATTTCTGCAGCATTGAAGGTCCCCAAGAACACAGTGGCCTCCATCATTCTTAAATGGAAGAAGTTTGGATCCACCAAGACTCTTCCTCTAGAGCTGGCCGCCCGGCCAAACTGAGCAATCGGGGGAGAAGGGCCATGGTCAGGGAGGTGACCAAGAACCCGATGGTCACTCTGAGAGCTCCAGAGTTCCTCTGTGGAGATGGGAGAACCTTCCAGAAGAACAACCATCTCTGCAACACTCCACCAATCAGGCCTTTAAAGTAGAGTGGCCAGACGGAAGCCACCCCTCAGTAAAAGGCACATGACAGCCCGCTTAGAGTTTGCCAAAAGACACTTAAAGGACTCTCAGACCATGAATGTCCTTGAGTGGCCCAGCCGGGGCCCAGACTTGAACCCGATCAAACATCTCTGGAGAGACCTGAAAATAGCTGTGCAGCGATGCTCCCCATCCAACCTGACAAAGCTTGAGAGGATCTGCAGAGAAGAATGGGAGAAACTCCCCAAATACAGGTGTGCCAAGCATGTAGCGTCATAATCAAGAAGACTCAAGGCTGTAATCGCTGCCAAAGGTGTTTCAACAAAGTACTGAGTAAAGGGTCTGAATACTTATGTAAATGTGTTATTTCAGTTATTTATTTTTAATACATTTTCTAAAATCCTTTTTTGTTTTGTCTTTATGGGGTATTGTGTGTAGATTGATGAATGAGAAAAAACAATTTAATCAATATTAAAATAAGGCTGTAATGTAACAAAATGTGGAAAAAGTCAAGGGGTCTGAATACTTTCCGAACGCACTGTAGGCCTACTGCAGCTCTGATTGGTTATGGCGCACCGGTCTGTGTAAAGTACGGGCCTGAGTCGTGCCTGTCAATGCAATAGGATCGTACTCCGATACGCTCTGCCGTCAACAAAATCTCTTGCATAGTTAGGTTTGCATTCTAAGTCTTGTATAGTTTGTTTTGTTTCATTAAGTTACATTTAAAGTGGCTAATATTGTGTTGATTCTATCACAATTCCCACAGTGAAGGGAAACGTTTATAGTGTTAACTAACAGGGAAAACTTCAGAAAGTTGAGAGAAGTTCAATCTTGTGCTTCTCGGCAGATTTTTCTTCTGTGCCGCAGTCACTGGGGATCTGCGCGCCCGCTCGCAGCTTAGAGTGAAAATTGGTCAGCGGTGACAAAATGGACGCCATGTCTTCAGGGAACAGTGAGACTCCACATACTCTCAATGAGCGAATGGGAAACTTGACCATACAAGCATACCCAAAGAATCACCTCATAAAATCCATACGTGAGTAGACAAAACATAAATGCTGATAAAACCAGTTAAGCCTGTTCTGGTTTATCACCTCATCCACCCGTGGTTAAAACACGACACATGATTTGAAGTAATGACTGCAACATAAACAAACCTGCAGAACATCTGGGGACCACTGAGAGTGTGTCCATCTGGGACTCGTGGAGATGACATCAGTCCAAGAGACGGGACACAGCTGTGTGCTGCAGTCACTATGTGCTCCAGTAATCAAAAAGTATTCTCCTATGAAGAGGGATCCATAGTATCCAGGAGATGGAACAATGTCTGTCAATGATGTCTACTTCTGCTCTGGGGGGCAGGGCAGCTGGGCAGCGGACTTCTGCCAGCCACAAAGGAACAATCACCTAGACACAACAAGACACCGTAACACAAAGGAATGCTGAGTAGGGCAGCAGGGCAGTGACAAAGACTACCTATGCAGACTGGGCACCCGGCACACGATTGTGAACCACAATAGTACTAATGCATGTCTAGGCAATGCACCAATCAACATGTTCCAAGGTTGAGTGAAGTGCCCCTTGGCTACGTGCTATGGCCGAACCATTCCACAGCTAACCACCCTAATGCCGTTTTACTGTCTGGAGAAATCTCCACCAGCGGTTCAACAGGAGGTCTTAGGACCATGGGATTCCTGTGGCCAGTCTTAATGTAGCCTTTGATTCCCTAAGCCACGCTAAATGGCTTAACTCTGATGACTTGAAATATAATTCTTATTATTTGAGTGTAACAAATAATACAGAAGGCTTTGAGCTGAATTATTTTCCCGAAAAGCACTGAATCTGCACTGGATGAAGGTGGCATGGTGTCAAATTGGATTTCAGCCAAATCTGAAGAGCTTACAATACAGCCAAGACAGACCCCTCTCCTTCTACTCTGTACCCCCACACATCAGAGGGGTAGTAACTAAGAATATCTATTTCAGCTACCTTCCTTGTCCTCTCAGTTCTCATTTAGAATTCTGCTCTCTGAAGCCACCACTTTACATGCAGTATTATAATAACATTTACATATTTAGTTTCCGTTACAGAGCCCGTGTCAAAGGCAATCCTTTTTGAAGCCGGTAGCACCTGTGATGGGGTGTGGTTTGGGCTAGGAGAGAGTCATCTCTGAGATGTTTTCAGAAGCTTATCCTGGAGCCACTGTCTGTGTCTTACATGGCACCCTATTTCTTATATAGTGCACACTTTGAAGCAGAGCCTTATTGAGGTGAAGCTGGCATTTAGCAGTAGCAACGCATTACCAAATAGTAACTCTGTAGAGTTATTATGTCTCTAGTAGTGTGAGTTGTGCTGTGGTGTCTGATGTGAAAGGAAGCAAAACAACATTCCGACCCGTCACTCCCTAAGACGTTCTGGCACAGAGTGTGTGCGACTGTGCATCAAAAGTAGTGCACTATATAGGGAATAGGGTGCCATTTGGAACGCATGCAGGCGCTGTGTCACCAAACTCTGTGCAGCTGGAACTGTTGCTGTAGTTGAAATCCTCCAATGGTAGGGGTTAATTTCCCAGCCATAGCAAAGAGAGGCAGGGGGAGTGTGACAACTGTCAGATTAGGGGCTGTGTGTGAGTGTGATATCACTAAGTTATGATTAGGCTTCCAATGTTACAGTCATTTGTAATTAAACCCACAGTCTCATTCTCCGTCGCATCTCATTTATATTGTGTGGTTTTTAAATGAATAAAAATGTGATGATGCCCGGAGCAGTTGTGTGGCTTCTTGCCAGTCTGACTGCCTTAATAATTCAAAGTGTGCGTCCCAAATGGCACCCTATGGGCCCTCGTCAAAATTAGTGCACTATACAGGGAATAGGGTGCCATTTGAGACGCAAACAAATGCCACATTCCAGTGGAGGCATTGTGACTGAGATACATATACATGGATGGAGCAAAAAGCCGCTTTACAGACATGTCCTGCTGTGAGACAATAAAATTAGGGATTTATTCCAACAGATTTAGGAGGGGCTTACAAGCCACGAGAGTCAATCAAAAACACAGACTGTGCAAAAAGAGGAAATATCCCCTTTAAAGTCTTCCAGCAGGGTCTGACTAGACAAGACAAGCTGCAGCCAGGGGGATTGTGCAAAAATAATGATCATATTGTCAGTGTTATGTTGCGAGTTTGTCTGTGTTTTAATTTGAATGAAGCATATTTGTGCGCTCATGGTGGGTTGATCAACTGAGTCCTGCTATGCCCTGAGAAAACGGCAAACCGCTTGTTGATTTTCTGAGCTAAGACATTTGGTGGTTTGGTTTAATGAGTAGGATTCAGGTTTCTGTCTTCTCACTCAGACAGGTAGTGTATTGCTGTGGATCTGGACCTAGCCAGTTAGCCACAGCTTAATGTGCAGACAGTGCTGCTTGGATTTCCCACAGCAGCAGCTTGATTGTACCAGGCCAGTCACGGTGTCCGCTGTAATCACACACACTGCAAATTATATTTCTGAGCAACACGGAAACATTCCCTGCGCATATCTCACATTTTAGCAGTGCTGTGGGACATTAGACAGACTACACTAATTCACCCCCAGAGAAATGGACCCTTTGCTCTCAGGCTAAAAACGTCCAACGACCTGAGAAGGGGACAAACACTCTTGTATGTGCAGACAGAAATAAGTCTAAAGGACAAAACAGACCGTGCCGAAGAACGGATAAAAACAGTGGTCCTATCCCCTTTGACCACAGAACATTAGCCTTCATTTTCGGTTCATTTCCTGACAATTCTACATGTTGAACCGCCACCGCTTGTAGACACCTAGCAGGTGAGCTACTGTGCATGGCTGACGTTCTATATGGTGTCTGTCCAGTCCATAATAGTTCAACTTTGAGCCAGCAGGTCAGCAGAGCAGCAGAGAGACAGCAGCTAGTCCAACTCTAACTCCTGAAGTCCTGGCAGAAACTCTGCCTCAAAGCGTGTTAAGCCTAGGGCTTGTACAATTAAGCAATAAGGCCACAGGGGGTGTGGTATATGGCCAATATACCACGGCTAAGGGTTGTTCTTACGCACAACCCAACCTGGAGTGCCTGGATACAGCTCTTAGGCGTGGTATATTGGCCATATACCACAACCCCCCGAGGTGCCTTATTGCTATTATAAACTGGTTACCAACGTAATTAGAAGAGTAAAAATAACGGTTTTGTCATACCCGTGATATACCACGACTTTCATCCAATCAGCATTCAGGGCTCAAGCCACCCAGTTTATAATTACCGCATAACCGTTTGTGTGGAACAAACAGCTGACTGAAGACGGGATGGCGGCCGGGCATTCGTGTGGTTGAGTCGGTTTCCGCTATAACATGGACTCTACGACGTGATAAAACGTTGTTGCTCCTTGCTGAAACAAGCAAGGTGTTGTAGCAAACAAGTATTTGGTTGCATAGGCAACGCCATCCTCTGGACTCTCATTAGACTCTAGTCTGCCCGGCAACAAGTCACAGGATGTAGTATTCAAACATTTCGCCTCAAATCCCTCTCTCGCTCTCCTGGCAGATCAACGCCCCCCTCCCTGCAGCAGCACATGCAGTCAGGAGCGGAGAAGAGGAGAAAATGTGACTGCGGTCATTTGGCTGACCAATAACCATAATCCAAAATTCCATGACCATCACAGCCCTAGTTAAGGCGCTCCAATCAATGACAGCTTGACTTTCAGCACTTTGGCATCAATCAGACAATGGGGATTTCATTACGACTCCTCTCCTCTACGACACGGACTTGCATCACATGACACCTCTCTCTCTCGCTCTCTCTCAGTCTGCCCACTGTCTCTCTTTCTCTCTCTCCCCCCTATCACTCGCTATCAGTCAGTCCCTCTCTATCAGTGTGTCCTACAGATTATGGCCAGATGTCTTTGCTGTGACAGACTGGTGTGTGACAGGGACAGGAGAGGGGCAATCACAGGACAATCCTGCAGGCACTGGCTGTCTAGCTCTGGATGACTGTGGGATGTTGTCATGTTCTCCATATGGAATGTGTGGTATAAAGCTACAGATAAGGCCACCCTATCCCTTTACACTATACTACTTTGACCAGAGCCCTATGGGTCATGGTCAAAGGTAGTGCACAATATAGGGAATAGGGTGCCATTTGGGACTCAAACAAAGATAATGGCTTCATCCAACTTCCTCGTGATTACAAAAGCACAAGATGACGTTCAATCTTCCCCCACTGGCGGAAAATAAGTAAATCAGTGATCTCACTTCTTCTCACTCCTATAGTCTCTCTCTATCAAGCATTCATTGATGCACACACAATGTATTAACCTATTAAGACATCACATTTAACCTACTATAGCCCTCTCATAAAAGAGCAAGTGGAAAATAATTGTCCCAAATGGCACCCTATTCCTTATATAGTGCACTACTTTTTACCAGAGCACTGGTCAAAAGTAGTGCACTACGAAGGGCCTAGGGTGCCATTTGGGAAGTAACTCAAGCCCCACTCATATTCTCTGGCCCCTGGTGACAGAGCAGGTTCATTTGGACCATAAATGAGCTTGTCCTTCCATGTCATTGCTGTCTGCTCCCAGGGCAACGTAACCAACCATAAAATCAGAGGTGTGAATCCAACGCACTCCTCAGGGGCAACACTGAATAACAAACTCCTAGTCCTAGAGGAAAGAAGGGGCCGATGGCTCCTGGGCTGTTAGCTTTACGAGGCAGTGGATGTCCGTGAGTGTGTGTTTGTCCGTGTGTGTGTGTGTGTGTGTGTGTCCATGCTGTTTAAGCTGCATCGGACCAAAACAACAGGAGATGTTAAAACAGGTTATGAGTTATTGGAATAATTAGGTGGTTAACTGCAAGAGGCCTTAGTAAATGATCCACACCAATGCCCTGTATGCACTTCTATACTCTTTATATGGCAAGGTTATAGATTTATCAGCATGCAGTAAAGATTAATGTTTTGTGCACTAAGAGCAAACAGTGTGTGAAATCCACTGTGTATGCATGTTTGTGTACAAACAGCTAGCTGTAGAACACACAGTAAAATTCTCTCTCGCTCTCTTTTCCTCTCACTCACTCACTCACTCCTTCCCTCTCTCTGTCTGCTGAATTGGCACATCAAAGACTTGTCCACCCCCAGTTTTCTTCTCTCCATTTCCCTCTCACTTGGTCAGCTGGGAAAAGGACAGAGTTGTGTTTCAGTCAGCTCCACAGTCACACAGGGCACCGTGGCTTACTGAGGACCTGAGTCAGGACGTTCTGTGAAGTACAGACACTGTTGGGTCCTAAAGGGTCACAGACTAACACCCTCCTTTCCAGGTCAAGAGATCTTCCTAAGGAGATAATGCAGACACAAAGTCAAGATGAACTGAGTCACATTTGAAGGGGGATTCACTGAGCAAGGATCAAGGAGCACTTCCTTTGATGACCCGATACCAACTCAAACCAGTATACAAGTTTGTCCAGATAACGCAAACCAGTGTACAAGTCCAGATAACTCAAAACAATGTAAAAGTCTAAAAACCTCTAACCAGTAGATAGTCCAGATAACTCAAACCGGTATACAAGTCCAGTGAACTCAAAGCAGTATACAAGTCCTGATAATATCCCTTCTCCGCATCATGAATCACCCAAAGCCAAGGTTTCTTACCTGCAACAGAGTTAGGCCGCGGCATCATGAGGGACAAGGAGGTGTGTGCTGTGGGGTATGGAACGGGGCCCTCTGGTGGGTGGCTTGGTCCTACTGCTGCTCCTCCTGCAGCCCCTGCTGAGGAGCCCGTGGGGTGCTCTGTCCTGGATGGGGTGGGGGTCTCTGGGGGCCCACTGGGGTCTTCCTCCGCCACGGGAGAGCATGTATCGGCCCGCACGCTGGGCGCCAGGCCATGGTGCCCGCTGCTCCTCAGGCTGCCATCTTTACTCCATTCCAGGCTGGAGCCGCTGCGGTCGTCATTCTCCGAGGAGCTTGTGATGGTGGCTGAGAGAGAGAGAGAGAGAGAGAGAGAGAGAGAGAGAGAGAGAGAGAGAGAGAGAGAGAGAGAGAGAGAGAGAAAGAGAGAGAATAAAATCGGTGCAGTACGTCATTATCATTATCAGGAATTCCCTGCACCTTGATATGGAGTGAAACGACATTGGCCTATAATGGAGAAGTTGAGTCTTTAGCGCTCCCACTCTTTTTTCATTGACCTTATCAACACCCTCCACCTGATCTGATATTTACCACTAAATTTAGTTCCAACTAATGAGAATTATCCAGCGCTGGCATGGGGCGGTAGATTTATGGCATTCATTTCCTCAATAGCTTTTTAGTCTTTGTATTAACCACCATTATTTTCCCCTATCAAAGGTATCTTGAATGGAGTAGCTTACATTTTTTACATTTTAGTCATTTAGCAGACGCTCTTATCCAGAGCGACTTACATGAGCAATTAGGGTTAAGTGCCTTGCTTAAGGGCACATCGACAGATTTTTCACCTAGTCGGCTCGGGGATTAGAACCAGCGACCTTTCGGTTACTGGCACAACGCTCTTACCCACTAAGCTACCTGCCGCCCTAGAATGTTTAGCTTAGAATGTCCAATAATAGTGTACACTGTACATCAAATATGTTTGCCTCCAAACAGTACTGTCATCCATCTAATAGAACATGGTGTGATCAAGCTGAGGTTGATACTGTAGTAGGGTTGCAAAATTCCGGTAACTTTCCCAAAATTCCCACATTTTGCAGAAATTCAGGATGGAAGGTTCCCGGAATCAGGAGGGAATAAGCAGGGAATCCTCCAATCAAGATTTCTGGAAGAACTGAGAATTCTGAGAAAGAATTCCCAGCCAACCCTATAGCTACATCAGATCCTCTTATATGAAGAGATCACAAGAACACAATATTTAGGAGGGAGAAAAGGGGGGCTGGTGTGGAGAACAACCAATTTCCATTTGAAGAGTTTAGACAGGTGTTTGCTTACATGAAAGCAAATCCCCTTTTAATCCTCTCCTCAGGCCTGGCTGGCCATGCTAAACACAATCACTAAAAGCTGAGGGGAAAGGCAAAAGCCACTGACTAGCAGCTGGGCTCCAAAACATGGGAATGCGTCCCAAATTGCACCCTATCCCCTCTATAGTGCACTACTTTTGACGGTTAAAAGTAGTGCACTATATAGGGAATAGGGTGTCATTTGGGATGCACACATTTGCAGTCAGAGGAAATGCGACTGCGTCTGTTTTTGGCAGCTTTAGAGTAAACCCACTGTACCACACAGCTAATCTGGATTTCATAACGGTGCCGTGTGTTGCATCATCGCTAATATTCACATAACACATACGTCTGGGATAACTAGCCCGATGCTTGTGCAAATATTCAGCAATTCAGAAATCCCTAAATGTTGTAACATATGATACATGCTTATAAGCATCAGTTATTTGACTCACAAAGATAGACCAAAGTGGTCTGAATTAAAAGGTAAAACAGCCTATTATCTTACACTAGCTTTACCATCTCCTCACTCTGCTTTAGAACATGAATAACTGGTTATCACCATTATTTACAACATTAATAACTGGTTATCGCCATTATTTACACATCAATAACTGGTTATCACCATTATTTACTTAAGTGAAAATGCCCTCGAAGCCGGTGTTTGGAGGATATATTGGCACGGGTGTTGTTAGGCCCGAGACGAAGTCGAGGTGCCAATATATCCTCCAAACACTGGATTTGAGGGCATTATCACTTTTATACAACGGGTTACCAACATATTCAAATAATGGTTGACATATTTTCATTAAAAATGCTATTTTGATTAATTTATTTATACTATTTAATCCTTCCACAAGATATAGTCCCGACAAAAATCTAGGGTTGCTACCCAAGCCGGCTGGTCGTTCGTTCTATCGGTTCGGTTGCCAGAGACGCGACCTAGTCGTTCAATCTTTTTGTTCTGTATCTAGGGACGCGACCCAGTCGTTCGTTCTAAATGTTCCATTGCCATACTGGCTGGCAACATTCTTATCCTTTGCTTGCTAGCTAGCCAACTACAGCTAACATACAGTCACGTCAAACAGTGCAGCCAGAATATCCACAAAGTAGCTGCATTTGCATTTGTTTAAGCTGTTTTCTAGTGACATTTATTTGGATACATCCATAACAATGAGCTAATGAGGCGAGATTTCGCCTGGCATAGAAAATGTGCTCTCTCGTCAGAACACTGTTGTTCAGAGGAGCTAGCCAACATCACAGCTAACACAATCACAAACTAGCTGCACTTTGTTTCGTTTCACCTGTTTTCTATTGACAGTTCTTTATATATATCCATAAAAATTATGCTGATTCATGATTTCGACTGGCTGAGAAACGCAGGCTGCCTGTCTGTCTCATTCCGACTCTGTTATGTGGGCAGCTTGTCTCTCCCTTTTCTGTTTCCCTTCCTCCTTGTTTTGTCCCCTCTGTGTCTGTTGTATCTGTATGTGTGTTTGTCCCCTTTATGTGGGTGTGTCTGGAGTGGATCAGGGGGCGTGCTCAGGATCTGCCTCTCCTGTGCAGCTGCGGGTTGTTTCCAGTGATTCCTGCCTACGCAGCTGCATCCTATTCTCTAATCAACCTGCACTACTAATTCCGGGGCATGGCTCTCCACCGGCGCCAGATCGTTGTTCTTACCAGAGCGTTTCGGACATACCTCCCAACCTGCCTGCCTTCCTGCCTGTCGGCCTGCCTGCCTGCCTGCCTGCCTGCCTCAGCCTCTCCTTCCTCCGGAGCCGACTAGCCCACTCTGTTCCTTTACTTCAGTTGTTTTTGGACTAAGACAATTTTAACTTTTATTAAATATTTTTGTTTCTTCCACTCCCTTTGTCGTGTTTGTTTCTCTGAGTGCTGGGTTGAACCATAGCCTAACAGAACGATCTGGCCATGGACCCAACAGAGAGACAGCACGGGGCAAACGAAGACAGCTTCCAACAAGCTATCCAGGCTCAAGGAACGTTGCTAGGACAGCATGACCAACTGATTCGGACTCTTTTGGAAAATAATCATCAACTGCTGAACCAGGTGACTCAGTTAACTACACAAGTCTCTAAATTGTCTGTTATCAGTTCTCCATCTCTCTCTGACCCCCAGTTTGATGCACCCCAAGTTGGTTCCTCGGACATGATGCAGGCTTCGTTCCATCGGGGAACCCCCTGTCACGTCGCCTGAACCGTTCAATGGAGAATTGGACAAGTGCCGGGGATTTTTGCTTCAGTGTGACTTGATTTTTTCGGCAGAGACCACTGTCATTTTCTACTGATTCCTCTAAGGTACATTATGTTCTGGGGCTGTTAAGAGGGAGAGCTCTGGTTTGGGCTGAGGCTGTGTGCTCAAATCAAACTTTGACTGGATTGACTTTCGCTGATTTTTCTGCTAAATTGAAGACTGTTTTTGACCATCCTGACCATGTGGGTAATTCCTCCAAGATACTTTTTAATTTGAGGCAGGGTTCTAACAGTGTGGCTGAGTACTCTATTGAGTTCTGGACTTTGGCAGCGGACTCCAAGTGGAACAATGTGGCACTTCAAGGAGCATTTCTAAACGGTTTGAATGAAGCCATTAAGGATGAACTGGCTGCTCGTGACGAGCCACATGATTTACATTCTCTCGTTTCCCTGTCCATTAAGCTAGACAACCGGTTGCGGAGAGGCGTCGGGAGAGAGGCGGTCGGCCGCATCTAGGAGGACGAGTTCCCCAGCCTTCAACCACTCGAGTCTCGCCTCCCCGGAGCCGGCAGCTTCTTATTCCTGATTCCATCCCGAGCACAGAGGAGGAACCTATGCAAGTGGGTCGAGCTCGACTACCTCCAGCAGAACGGCAACGGCGCCTCCAGGCGGGTGAGTGCCTGTACTGTGGAGACGCCACACACATTCTGGCTACATGCCCTAAGCGGCCAAAAGACAAGGCTCGCTCGTAACGGTGGGTCTACTTGCGAGCCCAGAGTTAGATCCTGAACCCATCATTCCCCGATTACAAGTACCTGTTACCTTACGTTTCCAGAGTCATTCCCTGCCACTCTCAGCTCTCATAGACTCAGGTGCAGAAGACAACTTTATTAGCCACCAGTTCGTTACACAAGCTCGTATCCCCATGGAGCCACTACCTACCCCCATTCGGGTCACAGCCCTTGATGGGCGCCTCCTCGCGGAGATAACTCATCAAACCACCCCCATTTCCCTAGTGATTTCTGGCAATCATTGTGAAAGCATTCAGCTAAGAGTTATGTCTGGCTCAGCTACCTCCCTAATCCTTGGCTTCCCCTGGTTGGCTCTTCACAACCCACAAATTGATTGGACACGTCACACCATTCTCAGTTGGAGCACTAACTGCCATTCAGAGTGCCTTAGGTCAGCGGTTCCCCCACTAAGTGTAACCCAACTCATCCCTCAGCTCCTCTTGATCTGTCATCTGTCCCCAAAGAATACCATGACTTAGCGGAGGTTTTCAGTAAGGACAAGGCTCTGTCTCTACCACCACATAGGCCTTATGATTGCCCTATTGAACTGCTTCCTGGTGCTCCCTTGCCCTCTAGTCGCTTATACAATCTGTCCCGACCGGAAAGAGAGGCAATGGAGCAGTACATTGGTGATTCTCTGGTCTCGGGCATAATCCGTCCCTCGTCGTCTCCTTTGGGTGCAGGTTTCTTTTTCGTGGAAAAGAAGGACAAGTCGTTACGCCCCTGTATCGATTTCAGGGGGTTTAAACAACATAACTGTTAAAAACAAGTATCCCCTTCCACTCATCAACTCTGCTTTTGAACCTCTGCATGGCGCCACAGTTTTCTCCAAGCTCGACCTCAGGAACGCTTATCACCTTGTCCGGATCCGTAAGGGAGATGAGTGGAAAACCGCTTTCAACACTCCACTGGGACATTTTGAGTATTTGGTCATGCCCTTTGGGCTCTCAAACGCCCCTGCTGTTTTCCAAGCCATGGTGAACGATGTTCTTAGGGATTTTTGAACCGTTTTGTCTTTGTATACCTGGATGATATTCTTGTTTTTTCCAAGTCACCCGAGGAGCATGAGTCACACGTCCGTCAAGTCCTTCAACGGCTCTTGGAAAACAAGCTGTATGTCAAAGCAGAGAAGTGTGAGTTCCACAAACAGTCTACATCGTTCCTTGGTTTCATCATTGAGAGCGGGCAGGTGAAGGCGGACCCCGAGAAGATCCGGGCAGTGACGGAATGGCCCATACCCACCACCCGTAAGCAACTTCAACGATTTTTGGGCTTTGCTAACTTCTACCGTAGGTTCATTAAGGGTTTTAGTAAAGTGGTGGCACCCCTTACTAGACTCACATCCCCAAAAGTCCCTTTTCTGTGGTCCCCTGAGGCGGAGCAGGCGGTAGGGGTTTTGAAGGAACTGTTTTCCACCTCCCCTGTGTTGATACACCCCAATACCTCTCTGCAGTTTGTTGTGGAGGTGGACGCGTCGGACTCAGGTGTGGGAGCCGTCCTCTCCCAGCGCTCCCCCACTGACCAAAAGCTTCACCCCTGTGCTTTTTTTCTCCAAAAAATTGTCACCCACAGAACGGAATTACGACGTTGGAAACCGAGAACTGCTGGCGGTCAAGCTAGCACTGGAAGAATGGCGGCACTGGCTGGATGGAGCTGAACTGCCGTTTGTGGTCTGGACAGACCACAAGAACTTGGCTTACATCCAAGCCACTAAGAGACTCAACTCACGCCAAGCCAGATGGGCCCTGTTTTTTAGTAGGTTTAACTTTATTCTTACATACAGACCGGGGTCAAGAAATGTTAAACCAGATGCTTTGTCCCGCCAGTTTGCTGACCCTTCGGAGACCAGCGAGCCTGAGGCAGTCCTGCCTTCCTCATGCGTCGTGGCGGCTGTTCAGTGGGAGATCGAGTCTCTTGTGAAGACTGCACTTGCCACGGACCCGGGACCGGGTGATGGACCTCCCAACCTACTCTTTGTTCCCGAGACGGTCCGGTCTCAGGTGTTGCAGTGGATTCACACCTCCCGTTTTGCTGGTCACCCTGGGATGAGACGCACGTTGACGCTGCTTAGGAGACATTTTTGGTGGCCTTCAATGGAAACTGACATTCGGGCTTTTGTGGCAGCCTGTTCAACCTGTGCTCGGGGCAAAGCCTCCCATCAGTCCCCCTTCGGGGCTGCTGCTACCCCTCCCAGTTCCCAGCCGTCCCTGGTCCCACATAGCCATGGATTTTGTCACCGGCCTACCCAAGTCTGAAGGTAATGATACTATACTTACCATTGTGGACAGATTCTCTAAATCTGTTCACTATATAGCATTACCAAAATTACCGTCTGCCAGTGAGACAGCGGACCTCCTAGTCCAACATGTATTCCGTCCCCATGGAATACCTGTGGACATCGTATCTGATAGAGGCCCACAGTTTACTTCCCGTGTTTGGAAGGTTTTCTGTTCTGCTTTGGGTGCTTCCGTTAGTCTGTCCTCAGGGTTTCATCCCCAGACCAACGGTCAAACAGAAAGAGCCAATCAAGACCTCGAAGCAACCCTTCGTTGTGTGGCTGCTCAACATCCATCATCCTGGGCCAAACATCTGCCTTGGATAGAGTACGCCCACAACTCCCTCACCACCTCTGCCACTGGTCTTTCACCCTTCGAAGTTACCATGGGTTATCAACCCCCTCTGTTTCCTGCTCAGGAGAAGGAATTGGCTGTTCCTTCGGTTCAGGAGAACCTCCGCCGCTGCCAGAGAGTGTGGCGCGACGCTCGGGAAGCGTTGCTTCGGACCATCGACAGGAACAAGATGACAGCGGATAGGAGCAGGACTCCCGCACCTGTGTTTCATCCTGGTCAAGAGGTTTGGCTGTCGTCTAAGAACGTACCTCTTCGTACCAAATCACGCAAGCTGTCTCCTCGGTACCTGGGTCCGTTTGTGGTGGAGTCCATCATTAACCCCGCTGCGGTTCGTTTGAAGTTGCCTTCAGCCATGAAGATACACCCTACTTTCCACGTCTCCCAACTGAAACCTGTGTCCTCCAGCCTTTTGTGTCCGCCGGCTGTTCCACCTCCACCTGTTCGTCTCATTGACGACCATCCGGCCTACACCGTCAGTAGGCTACTGGACTCTCGGAGGCGGGGTAGGGGTCTCCAATACCTAGTCGATTGGGAAGGTTATGGACCAGAGGAGAGGTCTTGGGTCCCTAAGCGTTTTGTGTTGGATCCTCAGTTGATCACGGACTTCCATCACGACAACCCTGACAGGCCTGGTGGGTCGCCAGGTGGCGACCATTGAGGGGGGGTACTGTTATGTGGGCAGCTTGTCTCTCCCTTTTCTGTTTCCCTTCCTCCTTGTTTTGTCCCCTCTGTGTCTGTTGTATCTGTATGTGTGTTTGTCCCCTTTATGTGGGTGTGTCTGGAGTGGATCAGGGGCGTGCTCAGGATCTGCCTCTCCTGTGCAGCTGCGGGTTGTTTCCAGTGATTCCTGCCTACGCAGCTGCATCCTATTCTCTAATCAACCTGCACTACTAATTCCGGGGCATGGCTCTCCACCGGCGCCAGATCGTTGTTCTTACCAGAGCGTTTCGGACATACCTCCCAACCTGCCTGCCTTCCTGCCTGTCGGCCTGCCTGCCTGCCTGCCTGCCTGCCTCAGCCTCTCCTTCCTCCGGAGCCGACTAGCCCACTCTGTTCCTTTACTTCAGTTGTTTTTGGACTAAGACAATTTTAACTTTTATTAAATATTTTTGTTTCTTCCACTCCCTTTGTCGTGTTTGTTTCTCTGAGTGCTGGGTTGAACCATAGCCTAACAGACTCTCGACACGTTCATTACTATGGGACAGCTGGAGATCAAACTTGAATATTGATACAATGTTGCAGATGTCAGAGAGACAGACAGCAAGGTTTATACAAATCTACGCTGTTGAAAACTAAATGTTAGTCTAAAAGAAATGTGAGATAATGTCTAGATGCTTTTTATAGTGGAGATCAAGTTTATAAATTGCCTGGCTGGGCTGATGAGACAGTGGATTACCCAGTCAGGTGGAACAGAGTAAATAGGCATTTTAACGTCATAGATTTAGCCAGTGGTAACTTATGGAATAGACACCGGCTGGAATGCGGATTTAACCAATCAGCATTCAGGATTAGACCCACCCGGTGTATAAAACATGAATAACTGGTTATCACCATTATTTACAACATGAATAACTGGTCATGACCATTATTTACAACATGAATAAATGCTTATGACCATTCCTATGACCTTCTTAAGTCCCCTCCTTGCGATGCCCTCCCTCCCTCGGCCCCACCCCACAACAGCAGCTGCAGGTTTTCATATGTCAACACACACTCTGCAGTAGGCCCCATACCATCCCACCCAACGTGCTGTTTAAAAACCAGCCAAATGAATATGGGCTTTTGAAGTAAATGATTCCTTGCGTTCTATTATCCTGCTTCTTCCACAGTCCATTTCAACCACTTCAAAGGCCCTGACTACTATTCATCAGAGCTGGAAATCAGTCTCATGGACACAATGTATGCGTCCCAAATGGCACCCTATTCCCAACATTGTGCACTATTTTTGACCAGAGCCCTATGGAATAGGGTGCCATTTGGAACGCAACCTACTTGGCTTCTCTCTCTGCCTTTTAAATAACCCAAGAAGCCCAACTCACTAGGGGGAAGTTCAGGACCAATGTTATAGCTTGTCCTCCGCCAACAAACAGAATTCTGAGTGTTTGAAGGAGAAACCATGAGGCCGCTAGACTTGGCTAAAGGCATAGAGTTCTACAGTACTGATTCCACCGAAGAAGAAGTAGGTCCTAGTGATCTGAAGTTGGCTGGCCCATATGTATCAAGCGTCTCAGAGTAGGAGCGCTGATCTAGGATCAGTTTTGCCTTGAAGATCACAATAAATAAGCTTACATGGACAGGGACCTGATCCTAGATCAGCACTTCTACTCTGAGACGCTTAGGCCACATCTCTCGGTCTCAGCCTGGGCAGTAGCTAGGCACAGCACAGCGCTATTCACGCTGCTTTACTATGGCAGATATAATATCACAGCCAGCATGAATTATTTAGCAACTATGGGGGGGCTAGGAGGAATATGAGTCACAGTTATCAATTATGTCAACAGCAGCACAGGATTTGCATTCGGGAGATGCAAAGTATTACTGCCAACCAACCAAGTCTGTCTTGGCCACAAAATGGTACAAAAAGGTTGAAACACTGGTGAAACAGCTCACGATTTCAGCAGAGGCTATTGCAACAGGTCTTTTTCCTTCATTTTATTTTCATATAGGCCAAATTTGGCTACTTGGGTGAATGTACAATAGGGGATAGAATTGTGATGTCCTAGTGAGGTTAACTGCTTTGTTCTATTTTGGTCCAAATCAACTGGAGCCTTGTCATTAACCAGACAAAAAAAGACTTACTGAAAAACGAACAATGTTTCATGACTAACATCTTTGGGCAATAAAAACGCTACAATTCAGAATTCCGAATGGATTTCTAGTAGGTTTGACTGTCCCTGGAACCTTTAAGCAGAAACCACAAAGGAGTTGAATGCAGTAATAACCCATCTTCCTGTCAGCACGTTTAAATCCCCAAATCTCCTAAAGCCCCTGTTAGTAGAGGAACTGAACAGCCACATGCTGTTGGAGCTGTTAACCACCACTACTCTTTAATACTGTACACACCACTAACAGCTCAATGCAACACCGCTTTCTTCTCCACGATGAGTCTGGATTTGCCTTCCTCCCTCTTGTAGAATGCAAACATATTCTAACCGTTCTGATTGGTCCCAGAAACCGATGGGTTCAGGATGAGTTGTCAGGCAATAGAACAGTAAAACGCTCAAAGATTTTGGAGAAGATGAATGTTCTAAAGTATAAAGTCCATATGAATAATGATAGATTGTAATGCAGACCCTGTTGAGATTGTTGATGATGCTAGTCTCATGAGACACAAGAGGCATGGAGGACATTATAGGTCTATTGCTGTGGGCACTGTGCAGAATGTGAATAGTATGTGCTGAGGAAAGGCTGAGTGCTGGGGACTGAGTGACTGATTGAGTGGATGGGTGAGTGAGGCTGTGTCCCTAATGCCACCCTATTACCTATAGTGCACAACCTTTGACCAGAAGGGCCTCGGTCAAAAGTAGTGCATTACATAGGGAATATGGTGCCAATTGAGACGCAACCCGAGTGTCTCTCACCTATAATCCCGCTGTCCTTGCTCTCGAGCGTGGAGCTGGGGCTGGTGATGGTTCCACAGGGGCTGGAGTGACTCAGAGGAGTTTTGCCGTGACCACTGCTGCTGTGGCTGAGGCTGAGGCTGTGGCTGGCGTTGCTGTTCAGGGTGGAGCACGGGCTCTCTGTGCAGGGGGACGTCGTGCTACTGGTCAGACTGGAGCAGGGACTGATACCCTGACTAGTCACTGAGCACTGGAGAAGGAGAAACATATTTTATTTTGCTTTATTGATTCCACATGGCGGTCAAATATATTACTGAAATGCATGGGTATTTACAAAGATAAGGCACATAGTCCTATGAAGTTGTCGTCATCATTGTCCTCATCAACAACAACAATAACAACATAGTAAAACATGACAACAGAGGAAGAGAGAGAGTAGAGCGTTGAGCCAGGGAAAGAATACTAGTGCAATCAGTATGAATGGAATCTCACAGCTACAAAGTTTAACAATAAAAACATGTTCATATTTTTCACTTGGGAATAAAGAGCTTGTCTCCTTATATGGGAGCAGACTGGAAAATATGAGTCAAGTCAACTAGCTTTTTTTAACCTGAGCAAATAACCCGAATCATGTGCAAGCAATGCAAATTCCTGGGCAAATAAATTAGCAGTTTACATGTGAGCGTGACACACAAGCTGAGGGCATGAGCTCGCTCAGTAAACAAAGTGAGGCTTTCAAAACAGCAAACTCAGGTCTAAAACGACTCCAGGACCTGTGTCTCAGAGTAGGAGTGCTGATCTAGGATCAGTTCCCTCCTTTCCATAATATGGAATAGGATTCATTATGAAACTGATCATATATCAGTACTCCTACTCTAAGATGCATGATAAATAGGGGCCCAGGCCATAGACTAGACCTGAGGCAGAACAACTGAATACCAACTTACAATGTAACTACTAACCAGAATAACTCAACCCATGATTGATCACCATGTTCTTCTTACTAAAGAAGTGCTAATGCCATAACCCCAACCTTTAGGTTTGTCCCCTGTATTCTCCTCTCCACTGCCTCTCTCTCCCTATGCCATCCAGTGTGTAGCCTAGGTCAGGATGAGTGCTTGATGGCTGGGGTTATTAGTGTTACCGCCTAGAGGTGTGCTACATGCCTGCTCCCAAATGACACTTTATTCCCTATTTAGTGCACTACATTTGACCAGAGCCCTATGGGTAGTGAACTATATAGGGAATAGGATGCCATTTGGGATGTAGTCCAGGAGCCTGCTAACACTGCCTCACCAAAGGGCTCCAAGCTGATTAGGTTCTACATGCTAACTCTTCCTCATCGTTTCCCATCTACATCACAACGTCGCACTCTGGAGAACAACGCTAGCTAAATGGTGATCAGGGTCAAATTCATAAGGGTAAACAACAACAAAACATTTACTCTAAGGCAGAATTAAACAGATTATGCTTTAAAACTGATAGTAAAACACAGGTGTAGAAGTCAATGGGACAGAGAATATTTAAAGGTCATGCACAGTCAAAATCATGTTTTTCATTAAATTGGATGATATTTGGATGAAACCACATCAAAGTAGGATGACCACAGTATAAAATATTACTGTTGCTTCTACATTGGTAAAGTTGATTACTCAACTAAAGTTGGACCATAAAGTTACTGGTCCCCTCCCCCATGTCAAACACCTTGATTCAGGAGGCGGGATTATTAAGGTCTGGGTAAGCATCTTCTAATAATTATAACATATTTTTATCTGAACACTTTCTGTTTTTGATATTGCTACCATGCAAATATGCAAGTAACCATTTCACTGTACCGTTTACACCTGTATCCTGTGCATGTGACATATAAACTTTGATTTTATTTGATATAGTTTGTGTTTACCAGAGACGGTAATGTGAAGGACAACATGACCTGCACCAAAGTCAGATTAGGATATAGGACAAGAACTAGATAGTGTATTTTTACCTAGAGTTTTTCCTTATTGTAGGCTACTACTTTCACCACTTTTAGTCTTTAATCTTTGGTTGTTTACTACACTACCTTACTCATTCTGTTTAGCACATGATCTCACAAGCGAATCGTTAAAGAGATGGGTGGTGCTAAGGCTTAAGAGGCTGTGAACGATGCTGAATAGGTGTAGACAAAGAAGAGCTCTTCAGTACGTGTACCAAAACATTCAAGGGCCATTTTCTCAAAAGTGGGGTTACAAGTTCATCAACTTTCAAAGCAGAATTACTTTCCCATTGGTCCTTAACTGCAGTGTATGATATACGATTTTGTAGCTCTGAGTCTCTACTTTTATCAATGTAAACAACACCAATAAAAAATGTTGCTACAGAAGACCAAATCGAGGCGGTGAGGTCACATAGGTTTCCACTTTCATCTGTGTCTGGTGTTAGCTAATAACTGGCTAGCTAAGTCTTTAGCCAGCATGGAACAAAAGCGGGGAAGGGTTGCCCAAAACTCTGATGCAGTTGTCATGTCATTACATCAAGAGACATGCCAAACGGAAGATACATACAAACTTCTTGACGTCATTTATAGTCATGATATATGAACATTATCTGGCAGTCACTGAGTGTCCAAAACATTAAGGACACCTTCCAAATATTGAGTTGCTTCCCCCCTTTTGCCATCAGAACAGCCTCAATTCGTCGGGGCATGGACTCTACAAGGTGTCGAAAGCGTTCCACAAGTTGGCTGGATATCCTTGGGTGGTTGACTATTCTTGATACACACGGGAAACTGTTGAGCGTGAAAAACCCAGCAGCGTTGCAGTTCTTGACACAAACCGGTGCGCCTGGCACCTACTACCATACCCCGTTCAAAAGCACTCAAATACAGTGAGGGAAAAAAGTATTTGATCCCCTGCTGATTTTGTACGTTTGCCCACTGATTAAAGAAATGATCAGTCTATAATTTTAAGAGCTCTCCAAGGATGTCAGGGACAAGATTGTAGACCTACACAAGGCTGGAATGGGCTACAAGACCATCGCCAAGCAGCTTGGTGAGAAGGTGATAACAGTTGGTGCGATTATTCGCAAATGGAAGAAACACAAAAAAACTGTCAATCTCCCTCGGCCTGGGGCTCCATGCAAGATCTCACCTCGTGGAGTTGCAATGATCATGAGAACAGTGAGGAATCAGCACAGAACTACACGGGAGGATCTTGTCAATGATCTCATGGCAGCTGGGACCATAGTCACCAAGAAAACAATTGCAGCGCCCGCCAGGTCCCCCTGCTCAAGAAAGCACATATATACAGGGCCATCTGAAGTTTGCCAATGAACATCTGAATGATTCAGAGGAGAACTGGGTGAAAGTGTTGTGGTCAGATGAGACCAAAATCGAGCTCTTTGCCATCAACTCAACTTGCCGTGTTTGGAGGAGGAGAAATGCTGCCTATGACCCCAAGAACACCATCCCCACCGTCAAACATGGAGGTGGAAACATTATGCTTTGGGGGTGTTTTTCTGCTAAGGGGACAGGACAACTTCACCGCATCAAAGGGACGATGGATGGGGCCATGTACCGTCAAATCTTGGGTGAGAACCTCCTTCCCTCAGCCAGGGCATTGAAAATGGGTCGTGGATGGGTATTCCAGCATGACAATGACCCAAAACACACGGCCAAGGCAACAATGGAGTGGCTCAAGAAGAAGCACATTAAGGTCCTGGAGTGGCCTAGCCAGTCTCCAGACCTTAATCCCATAGAAAATCTGTGGAGGGAGCTGATGGTTTGAGTTGCCAAAAGTCAGCCTCAAAACCTTAATGACTTGGAGAAGATCTGCAAAGAGGAGTGGAACAAAATCCCTCCTGAGATGTGTGCAAACCTGGTGGCCAACTACAAGAAATGTCTGACCTCTGTGATTGCCAACAAGGGTTTTGCCACCAAGTACTAAGTAATGTTTTGCAGAGGGGTCAAATACTTATTTCCCTCATTAAAATGCAAATCAATTTATAACATTTTTGACAAGCGTTTTCCTGGATGTTTTTGTTGTTATTCTGTCTCTCACTGTTCAAATAAACCTACCATTAAAATTATAGACTGATCATGTCTTTGTCAGTGGGCAAACGTACAAAATCAGCAGGGGATCAAATACTTTTTTCCCTCACTGTATGTTGTCTTGCCCATTCACCATCTGAATGGCACACATACACAATCCATGTCTCAAGGCTTAAAAATCATTCTTTAACCTGTCTCTTCCCCTTCATCTACACTGATTGAAGTGGATTTGACAAGTGACATCAATAAGGGATCATAGCTTTCACCTGATCGGTTTATGTCATGGAAAGAGCAGGTGTCCTTAATGTTTTGTACACTCAGTGTATATATTTTATGACAACTGAAATTGTCCAAGATGAACAAGCTAGCTAGTTTGATAAACAGTGCTGACAATTCCATTTGGGCTAGCTAGCTAAATTAAACAGCCAACCTTTTTTTCTATATTGATGCTGTTACAAAACAGTTGGATAAAACAATCTTTGTGAAACCATGATGTATGACAGGATTATATGTTGCATGCAATTTCAATGTTGTTTGAGTTGCTTTGTGTATCAGCAAATTTGCTTGAGATAATCTCACTGCGTCCATGTTGCTTGACATAGGCGTTTTCAAAGAACCGTCAGTCAAGGTGAGCTCCCCACCCACTCATTCTGTCTTTTCAGACTTCCTGGTAGTTTAACCGAAGAGAAAAAGGCCCTTTTGAGCATTTTTATCTGAAAAAATTACTGCAGGTGATGTTACAGTCACTCGAGGGGCTATTTTACATGGGAATCAGAATGACTGATCAAGGACCTTTAACAGATGATCAATGCCTCCAAGCGTTTCTCTCTGAAGCACTGAGAAGAACATCATACTAGATAGACAAAAAACATCCCAAAACCAGTGTTCCCCTCATTTCTTGGGTTTCTCACTTTGAAATCTCGACTAATGAATATGATTCATGAAATATAAGCTTCTTACAAGTGACTTGAATTACCAATTCTGGGCCAAAATATGTCAAAGAAGCATAATGCATGAAGAGGGAAATCAAAGGGGTGCTCTGCTCCCTTCCACTGAGCTTCTGACTAATTAGCAGAGCCAAACAAACTGAGCCGAAGACTTGACATAACTATTTCTGGAGGTAAGCTCGTACACTCGTGTTACATACTCAAGAGCCCCTGCAAGAGCCACTCAAAGTTTGCTTAAGATCATCACACTGGATACCTCAGGCTCATACTCCAACACTAACACACTCAAGCAGTTTAACTAACCAAACATTCACTTTGTTTACAGACACAAAACATCTCTGAGAACACATTGATGTTAGAGTTTAGAGTTACCCTTATTCGCCGCAATTAGTATCATTTCCGTGGAAGAATTGAGACTTTAATCCAAGTCCAAAGAACCGGGCAAAGGCGAGCGCACAAGCTGCACCAAAAAAGCATCCTTTCTTCTTTCCACTCTTTTCACACTCTCTCAACTCCACTCCCCCCTGCTCCCTCCTTCTATCTCTCTCTCTGTTGTTGTACGGCTGCTGCAGCAGCTGCAGGGGGGAAATGAAATACCTTATTTTCATTCTTGTCTTCCATAGGTATGCGAGCCGTGCCCGGGATCCCTTCTCCCAGTAAGAAGCCCAGCCTTGTCATCAGCTCCTGAGTGGCAGGGGAGGAGGAGGAGCTTGGCTCTTTCTCGGCTTGCAGCTCTGCTGTGTGAGAGAAGAGAATTGACTCACGTTAATATTCACAGGCAGGCCAACCCAGGGCGAGTGACTGGCTGTGCCCCTGCTGCCGTGCTCCACACACGCACAGAAAGACACACACACACAGCTGCACCCACGCACACACACACTGCTGCTGGGGCTGTGCAGGCAGAGAGGCAGGCATACACACTGACACAGAGGTGGATACAGCAAGCATGGAAAACAGCACAGTACAGCTCAGTGCACTCCAGAGGCAGTACTCTGCAGGGTCTGCTTGCACAGGTCCAGCCTGCCTGCCTGCTTCGTTAGGAATGCTGTGACAGTGTCTGTCTCTCTGCAACACGTCCAGGGTGCCATTCTGCATGGTGCTGCTGCCTGTTTACAGATCTCACTAGCAGAGCCTCGGAATATCAATGAAGAACGCAATAGTAGAATGGAATAGAAAAGTATTCACTTTTTGGTCCTAACTGTTGTCTCCTGTCAGTGTTACCCCCAAAAATTATATATATATTTTTTAAAGGATCGCAAAAAAAGGCTTCTGTTTATCAGTTCTGTAGCTGTCTAGGGTTGCAAAATTCCAGGAACTTTCAAAAGATTCCCTGGGTTTCCCAAAATCCTGATTGGAGGATTCCCGGAGTCAGGAGGGAATAAGCAGGAAATCCGGAATCCTCCAAAAAGGATTTTGGGAAAATCAGGGAATTTATTGAAAGTTCCCGGAATTTTGCAACCCTAGTTTCAACCCCTTGCTATTGTATTTGTATTGGGTGGATTACATTTTATATTTCTGTAGCACAATTTCACATTGACAGTGTAGGCCTATATCCTCTTACATGTAGCCTGCTGTATATTTGTCTGCTATGACGTTCCAAAGAATGTACATATTGGTTTTCACTGTCAATAAATCTTGAGCTCACAAAACATTGACTTACAAGCACACTGCAAACCAATACATCCACAACTGGGGGATGACTATGTTATTTTGTATGTACATTACCCCAACATGTTAATGAGGAGCCAGGGGGATATTGGCTCCACATATGATGGACTGAACATAGAAATCGTATGATATGATTATTATTAGTATTTATATGGGTCTGACTACCCTGCCACCCCACCCCACCCCTAAGGGCAGTGGGAAGGCGTGGGGTACAATAAGTTATTGTACTGCATTCTGTCAGCACCTCCCCCTCCCCTCTCTCTTCCAGTTATTAATAATGCTGGCAGTCCATCTGATTAAATACAAACCCGTCCAGCCACATAATGTACTGCCAAGACGTAATGAAGTCAAAACTAAAGCCATCACACACACACACGCACACGTGTATGGACACACATGCGCACACACACATTTACAATTATTTGCTGCTGTGGTGGCAGAGGATGCAAGAAGAATACAGACATTTTATTCAAATATGAAATCTGCTGATGGATGCAATGTAGACTGACATGAGCCGCAGCAGAAACCACTCTGCCACCATGAACATGTTTACTTCCCTACTCCCAAGACATTCCCTTACAAACTGTGTATTACTATTGTCTTCTATATAGGAACAAATGCTACACCATATTGGTTGAGAGGGAGGATGTTCCAAACATAGAAACAGACTAAAGCAATTATATTTATATGATTCCAACCTGGTTGAGGGTTAAGAGGAGAAATCCAGCAGAAAGATAAATGTGGTAAAACAGAGAGGAGAGAGGTGGAGAGAGTCAAGGGAGAGGGAGAGGAAGAGAGAAATTATGGAATATCTCATTACTCACTTCCCTTAAGGAATTAACCAAGGAGACCCACCACCAATGCACACAAGCTCCCTCACTCTTCCACCTCCACTCCACCCATCTCCCCTCTTTTGCCCTCTAACTCATTTAATTTCACTGCCTTCAAATCAAAATCAAATCAAATCTGATTGGTTGCATACACATATTTAGCAGATGTTATTGCAGGCGTAGCAAAATGCTTGTGTTCCTAGCTCCAACAGTGCAGTAATATCTAACAATTCACAACAATACACACAAGTCTAAAAGTAAAATAATGGAATAAAGAAATATATAAATATTAGGACGAGCAATGTCGGAGTCCGGAGTATAAATATATATGTGGGATGTATAAATATTATGGACAGTATGTGGATAGAATATTTAGTATATCTGAAGAATACGTAGGATAGAATAGTACTGTATACATACAGCAATAGTTGAATAGGATGGCCTGGACTAGAATACAGTATATACATATGAAATGAGTAAAACAGTATATAAACATTATTCAAGTGACCAGTGATTCCATGTCTACAGTGCAATCGGAAAGTATTCAGACCCTTTGACTTTTTCCACATTTTGTTACGTTACAGCCTTATTCTAAAATTGATTAAATTATTTTCTTTCCTCATCAATCTACACACATTAACCCATAATGACAAAGAAAAAACAGGTTTTTAGAAATTATTGCAAATGTATTTTTAAAACCCCCCCGTAAATATCACATTTACATAAGTATTCAGACCCTTTATTCAGTAGTTTGTTGAAGCACCTTTGGCAGCGATTACATCCTCAAGACTTTTTGGGTATGACACTACAAGTTTGCCACACCTGTATTTGGGGAGTTTCTCCCATTCTTCTCTGCAGATCCTCTCAAGCTCTGTCAGGTCGGATGGGGAATGTTGCTGCACAGCTATTTTCAGGTCTGTCCAGAGATGTTTGATCGGGTTCAAGTCCGGGCTCTGGCTGGGACACTCAAGGACATTCAGAGACTTACATTTACATTTACATTTTAGTCATTTAGCAGACGCTCTTATCCAGAGCGACTTACAGTTAGTGAATACATATATATATATATTTTTTTTTATACTTGCCCCCCCCTGGGAAACGAACCCACAACCCTGGCGTTGCAAACGCCATGCTCTATCAACTGAGCTACATCCCTGCCGGCCATTCCCTCCCCTACCCTGGACGACGCTGGGCCAATTGTGCGCCGCCCATGAGTCTCCCGGTCGCGGCCGGCTGCGACAGAGCCTGGACACTCCTGCGTTGTCTTGGCTGTGTGCTTAGGGTCGTTGTCCTGTTGGAAGGTGAACCTTCGCCCCAGTCTGAGGTCCTGAGCACTCTGGAGCAGGTTTTCATCAAGGATCTCTCTGTACTTTGCGCTGTTCATATTGTTTCTCATGGTCTGAGTCCTTTAGGTGCCTTTTGGCAAACTCCAAGCGGGCTGTCATGTGCCTTTTACTGAGGAGTGGCTTCCGTCTGGCCACTCTACCATAAAGGCCTGATTGGTGGAGTGCTGCTGAAATGGTTGTATTTCTGGAAGGTTCTCCCATCTCCACAGAGGAACTCATTTGGTTCTTGGTCACCTCCCTGACCAAAGGCCTTCTCCCCCGATTGCTCAGTTTGGCCGGGCGGCCAGCTCTAGGAACTTCTTCTATTTAAGAATGATGGAGGTCACTGTGTTCTTGGGGACCTTCAATGCTGCAGACATTATTTTGGTACCCTTCCCCAGATCTGTGCCTCAACACAATCCTGTCTCGGAGCTCTACGGACAACTCCTTCAACCTCGTGGCTTGATTTTTGCTCTTATATGCTCTGTCAACTGTGGGATCTTATATAGACAGGTGTGTGCCTTTCCAAATCATGTCCAATCAATTGAATTTACCACAGCTGGACTCCAATCACACTGTAGATACATCTCAAGGATGATCAATGGAAACAGGATCAACTGAGCTCAATTTCGAGTCTCATAGCAAAGGGTGTGAATACTTATGTAAATAAGGTATTTATGTTTTTTAGAGATAGAAGCTGTTTTTCAGTCTCTCGGTCCCAGCTTCGATGCACCTGTACTGACCTCGCCTTCTGGATGATAGTGTGGTGAACAGGCTTGGCTCGGGTGGTTGATGTCCTTGATGATCTTTTTGGCCTTCCTGTGACATTGGGTGCTGTAGATGTCCTGGAGGGCAGGCAGTGTGCCCCCGGTGATGTATTGGGCAGACCGCACCACCCCCTGGAGAGCCCTGCGGGCGCGGGTGGTGCAGTTGCCGTACCAGGCGGTGATACAGCCCGACAGGATGCTCTCAAAGGTGCATCTGTAAAAGTTTGTGAGGGTCTTACGGGCCAAGCTGAATTTCTTCAGCCTCCTGAGGTTGCACCTCTTCACCACACTGTCTGTGTGGGCGGACCATTTCAGATTATCAGTGATGTGTACGCCGAGGACCTTGAAGCTTTTCCCCTTCTCCACTGCAGACCCGTCGATGTGGATGGGGGCATGCTCCCTCTGCTGTCTCCTCAGTCCACAATCAGCTCCTTCGTTTTCACACACACACACTGCTCGGCTGGCTTCTCCTTTCTCCAAAGTCTGCAATCTACACTATATATACAAAAGTATGTGGAGACCCGTTCAAATTAGTGGATTCGGCTATTTCAGCCACACCTGTTGCTGAAAGTGTATAAAATCGAGCACACCGCCATGCAATCTCCATAGACAAACATTGGCAGTAGAACGGCCTTCCTGAAGAGCTCAGTGACTTCATAGGATGCCACCTTTCCAACAAGTTCATCAAATTTCTGTCCTGCTAGAGCTGCCCCGGTCAACTGTAAGTGCTGTTATTGTGAAGTGGAAACGTCTAGGAGCAACAACGGCTCAGCCGCGAAGTGGTAGGCCACACAAGCTCACAGAACGGGACCGCCGAGTGCTGAAGCACGTAAAAATCGCCTGTCCTCGGTTGCAACACTCACTACCGAGTTCCAAACTGCCTCTGGAAGCAACGTCAGCACAATAACTGTTCATCAGGAGCTTCATGAAATGGGTTTCCATGGCTTAGCAGCCGCACACAAGCCTACGATCACCATGCGCAATGCCAAGCGTCGGCTTGAGTGGTGTAAAGCTAGCCGCCATTGGAATCTGGAGCAGTGGAACCCCTCCACCCCCCTTTTGGTAGGCTAGCCTATACATTGGTCATGTTACTGCTGGGCAAGGAGAGATGTAAGTGTAAGGATGTGTCCCAAACAGCACCCTATTCCCTACATAGTGCACTACTTTTGACCAGGGCCTATAGAGTGTCCCATAGGACTCTGGGCTTTTATAAATAATAGGCCTGTGAACTACTGACTTTCCTATGAATACTGCTGTCTATAAACTGCTGCATTGACATTAATATCATTCACCCCATTTAAACAGCTGGAATATTTTTGTATTGTGATTTTGAAAGTAACATTTGAACATACTTGGAAAACCAAAACGATGCATTTGGAAGTCTAATCAAGCTAATTGCAAAAAGGAATGGGTAAAGAGTGACCTTGATTTCAGAGGTAAAAACTAACTGATGAAACCTGATTGGAATAAAATAAACACACAGATTGTTCCAGGAACAAATGATCCATAAACTAAAATCTGAGTCAATTGTAGCACCAAAGCTGCATGGTAAATGTGTGTAAATGCATGCAGCTGGTGCTCCTGGAACCCCCAGCATTGTTCAGTATAATGGCAGTACAAAGCATGTCAACATCACATCAAAGAAACCAAAGAAATCAAACCTGTTGACGACACTGCATTTATGTAGGGAGTCCAATAAAAACGCATATTTTGACCAATGGGTAAAATAATCCTCTAAGAAAACCAAAGGTCCAAACCTCATATCTCTATCATAAACCATTCCAAATCTATTGGAGTTTTTATCCATGTAGAATGGTCAAAATTAGGGTGACTAAATCAATGGAGGCCAGATTTTTAAAAAAGGTCATAAATCAGGAAAATGTCAGCTAGGCTGGATGCTGTGCGAGAATTAAGGCTTTCGGACAGGCTTACCATTGAACTCGTCATCTTTTTTCTCAAATCCGGAGGACATTAAACAAAATAGAGGTAAGATAGATATCGATTTTGAGACATGACATGTAGTATTTTCATATTTTATTATATAGTATACGTTCATATTAATGCGAAGTTCCTGTTCTATTTCGAAGACTTCTCACAACAACAAGCGTATCTCTCTGAAATGTCAATGGATCACTGAGCGTACCCCAAGCTTTTTATTTTCAAAGCCTTTTACATTTCATTCAGCTCACGTCATGTTAATTTTGTTATTTGTGACCCGCGGAAACAACTTGGAAGACACGACCACAAAATGTAAAATCCTCATAAGTTTCGGCGTTAAAGCTGCAACGCTCTGTCAACAGAGCTCGGTGCTTATTATCGGATGTATTAGGTTACGAAATCCGACTTTTTTTATATAATGTTAATGATATGTTAGAGAAAGACCCCACTGAATGATTCAGAACATGAAGAATCATATTTGTCTTGGTAAAATGTATTTTATAACATAAGGAAGTGAACTGTCATCACCAAAGCGTGTTTTCACCCACTCTGGGCAGAGTGGGTAGACACCCTACATACATTTCCCTCATTCTTTGTAAAAATAACACACTTTTATATGCTTCATGTTAAGACAGTTCCTGTACATTCACAGTTACTGTCACTTACTGCAGCGAGGAGCACCACTGTTTTCAGGTAGCCCTCCCAGACCTGGCCTGTCCCCCACAACAGAACTAGGCTCAGCAGCAATCAGGCCAAATGGAGGGTTTGGGCCAGGGCGATGCGAGGCTGCGAGCTGCATCCATCAGGGAGCCCTTTATTACTGGGCTGTGACAGGCAGCTCCATCAGGCTCTTCTAAAGCGCCTAAGATCCACCTGGCTCTGAGGAGCAATCACTACCTCTGCCCTGTCTGTGGGTGCGTCTCAAACGGCACACTATGCCCTTTATAGTGGTCAAAAGTAGTACAATATAAAGGGAATTGGGGGGGGGACTCAGATACAATGCTACTGACAGGCAGCCTGAGATGGCAGTACAGACACACTGTAAATTATCATTACACACTGTCTGTCTGGGGAGACTTTGGCCAGAGTGTTTTATCTCCAGGCAGATCCTCTAACAAACAGTCCATCTCCTCCTTCCTGTATACTGTGGAGTATTACCTACCGGTCCCTTTTCATTGGCCTTGCTGTCCTAGCTACCTCCACCCCTAGGCATTTACTGCATTCACTGCAATGGCAAATTTGTTAGCATTTGAAGTCTTGTCTGGGTTTAATTGCCTTCAATGTGACATTGACTGCTTTCTGTGTAATCGCTAATGCATGTTGATGACGGTGGGCTTGTCCATCAGAGGGGGAGGTGAGATAAAGATGCTACCTGTAAAGCAGGCTGTATGTGTAGAATGTAACCTTTGACACTGATGGGAGTGTCCTATGAGTCCTAGCCGGGCTATACTAGAGGCCATATTAATGTCACAGGAGCTTTTATTAGATGACCCCTACTCTCTGGTGGAGAGAGGAGTGACCTGCGCCACTACAGAAATGGAGGCCGGACATGAATCATGGTTACGGCGCCATAGGAATGATCATTCAGTAAGAAGCATATCGAACAAACATGTAGGCTGTGCTACTCACTGAATCAACCTCATTGAAGTATGGGTGTGTGTGTCCCAAATAGAACCCTATTCCCTATATATTGCACTACTTTTGACCAAAGACCCTATGGGCCCTAGTCAAAAGTAGTGCACTAAGTTGGGAAAAGGGTGCCGTTTGGGACACATAGACACATAAGTAAACCAAACAGCAGGGAAAATGCCCTATTCCCTACAGTGAGGGGAAAAAATATTTGATCCCCTGCTGATTTTGTACGTTTGCCCATTGACAAAGACATGATCAGTCTATACTTTGATGGTAGGTTTATTTGAACAGTCAGAGAATGTTATAAATTGATTTGCATTTTAATGAGGGAAATAAGTATTTGACCCCTCTGCAAAACATGACTTAGTACTTGGTGGCAAAACCCTTGTTGGCAATCACAGAGGTCAGACATTTCTTGTAGTTGGCCACCAGGTTTGCACACATCTCAGGAGGGATTTTGTTCCACTCCTCTTTGCAGATCTTCTCCAAGTCAAGGTTTTGAGGCTGACGTTTGGCAACTCGAACCTTCAGCTCCCTCCACAGATATTCTATGGGATTAATGTCTGGAGACCGGCTAGCCCACTCCAGGACCTTAATGTGCATCTTCTTGAGCCACTCCTTTGTTGCCTTGGCCGTGTGTTTTGGGTCATTGTCATGCTGGAATACCCATCCAGGACCCATTTTCAATGCCCTGGCTGAGGGAAGGAGGTTCTCACCCAAGATTTGACGGTACATGGCCCCGTCCATCGTCCCTTTGATGCGGTGAAGTTGTCCTGTCCCCTTAGCAGAAAAACACCCCCAAAGCATAATGTTTCCACCTCCATGTTTGACGGTGGGGATGGTGTTCTTGGGGTCATAGGCAGCATTCCTCCTCCTCCAAACACGGCGAGTTGAGTTAATGCCAAAGAGCTCTATTTTTGTCTCATCTGACCACAACACTTTCACCCAGTTCTCCTCTGAATCATTCAGATGTTCATTGGCAAACTTCAGACGGCCCTGTATATGTGCTTTCTTGAGCAGGGGGACCTTGCGGGCGCTGCAGGATTTCAGTCCTTCATGGTGTAGTGTGTTACCAATTGTTTTCTTGGTGACTATGGTCCCAGCTGCCTTAAGATCATTGACAAGATCCTCCCGTGTAGTTCTGGGCTGATTCCTCACCGTTCTCATGATCATTGCAACTCCACGAGGTGAGATCTTGCATGGAGCCCCAGGCCGAGGGAGATTGACAGTTCTTTTGTGTTTCTTCCATTTGCGAATAATCGCACCAACTGTTGTCACCTTCTCACCAAGCTGCTTGGCGATGGTCTTGTAGCCCATTCCAGCCTTGTGTAGGTCTACAATCTTGTCCCTGACATGTTTGGAATCTGATTGATTGATTGCTTCTGTGGACAGGTGTCTTTTATACAGGTAACAAACTGAGATTAGGAGCACTCCCTTTAAGAGTGTGCTCCTAATCTCAGCTCATTACCTGTATAAAAGACTCCTGGGAGCCAGAAATCTTTCTGATTGAGAGGGGGTCAAATACTTATTTCCCTCATTAAAATGCAAATCAATTTATAACATTTTAGACATGCGTTTCTCTGGATTTTGTTGTTGTTAGTCTGTCTCTCACTGTTAAAATAAACCTACCATTAAAATTATAGACTGACCATTTCTTTGTCAGTGGGCAAACGTACAAAATCAGCAGAGGATCAAATACGTTTTTTCCCTCACTGTATATAGTGCACATGGTTCTGGTCAAAAGTAGGGAACTACATAGGGAATAGGGTGCCATTGGGGACATAACCTGGGCCACTCTCAGAATAGCCTGGCATTTTATCTCTGTTTAACACACATGCCCAGAAACAAGACAGGGTGGTGACATCATGCCTAGTATGGACTCCAAAGCATTCCAAATCTAACAGCAAGATATCTCATGCCACGCTCAACATAAAAAGCCTCGATGATGAACTGCATGATTTGTCCATTTATTAAGAGAAAGCTGGTTGCAATTTCAGTTTCATCCACAAAAATTATGGTTAAACTCAAATATGCTAATTGATAAAAAATATATTTTTTAAACGTATAATCTTTGTAAATGGTATCATAAATAGGACTGGTGGAGTTATGTCACACATGCAGTTAACACAAATATATGGAAAGGTATGGTCTATCCAAAATTACAACCAACTGATCGCACCATTAGCGCCACAAAATTGAGGAGGCAAGTTGAAGGGGGAGAAAGTAAGGAACTTGTCTGTCGGCCCTATATTAAAGACTCAAATTGGCTAAAGAAAATTGTGATAAATAAAAAAGTATACCAGTTTCATTTAAGGAGCAAAAAATTTACAGCTGCGCCATACAGGTTGCAAAATATACAGTCGTGGTCAAAAGTTTTGAGAATGACACAAATACTAATTTTCACAAAGTCTGCTGCCATAAAAAATTAAAAAAAGGCCTGCTGCCTCAGTTTTGATGATGGCAATTTGCATATAATCCAGAATGTCATGAAGAGTGATCAGATTAATTGCAATTAATTGCAAAGTCCCTCTTTGCCATGAAAATGAACTTCATCCCCAAAAAACATTTCCACTGTATTTCAGCCCTGCCACAAAAGGACGAGCTGCCATCATGTCAGTGATTCTCTCGTTAACACAGGTGAGAGTGTTGACGAGGACAAGGCTGGAGATCACTCTGTCATTCTGATTGAGTTAGAATAACAGACTGGAAGCTTTAAAAGGAGGGTGGTGCTTGAAATCATTGTTCTTCCTCTGTTAACCATGGTTATCTGCAAGGAAACAAGAGCCGTCATCATTGCTTTGCACAAAAAGGGCTTCACAGGCAAGGATATTGCTGCTAGTAAGATTGCACGTCAATCAACTATTTATCGGATCATCAAAAACTTCATGGAGAGAGGTTCAATTGTTGTGAAGAAGGTGTCAGGGCGCCCAAGAAAGTCCAGCAAGCGCCAGGACCGTCTCCTAAAGTTGATTCAGCTGTGGGATCGGGGCACCACCAGTGCAGAGCTTGCTCAGGAATGGCAGCAGGCAGGTGTGAGTGCATCTGTACGCACAGTGAGGCGAAGACTTTTGGAGGATGGCCTGGTGTCAAGAAGGGCAGCAAAGAAGCCACTTCTCTCCAGGAAAAACATCAGGGACAGACTGATATTCTGCAAAAGGTACAGGGATTGGACTGCTGAGGACTGGGGTAAAGTCATTTTCTCTGATGAATCCCCTTTCCGATTGTTTGGGGCATCCGGAAAACACCTTGTCCGGAGAAGACAAGGTGAGCGCTATCATCAGTCCTGTGTCATGCCAACAGTAAAGCATCCTGAGACCATTCATGTGTGGGGTTGCTTCTCAGCCAAGGGAGTGGGCTCACTCACAATTTTGCCTAAGAACACAGCCATGAATAAAGAATGGTACCAACAAATCCTCCGAGAGCAACTTCTCTCAACCGTCCAAGAACAGTTTGGTGACGACCAATGCCTTTTCCAGCATGATGGAGCACCTTGCCATAAGGCAAAAGTGATAACTAAGTGGCTCGGGGAACAAAACATCGACATTTTGGATCCATGGCCAGGAAGCTCCCCAGACCTTAATCCCATTGAGAACTTGTGGTCGATCCTCAAGAGGCGGGTGGACAAACAAAAACCCACAAATTCTGACAAACTCCAAGCATTGATTATGCAAGAATGGGCTGCCATCAGTCAGGATGTGGCCCAGAAGTTAATTGACAGCATGCCAGGGCGGATTGCAGAGGTCTTGAAAAAGAAGGGTCAACACTGCAAATATTGACTCTTTGCATAAACTTAATGTAATTGTCAATAAAAGCCTTCGACACTTATGGAATGCTTGTAATTATACTTCAGTATACCATAGTAACATCTGACAAAAATATATCATAACACTGAAGCAGCGAACTTTGTGAAGACCAATATTGTGTCATTCTCTAAACTTTTGACCACGACTGTACTTTCACAATTATTTGTCAATTTCCATCATCATTTGTCAAAATAAAGAAAGTTTGACAAAATAAAAATCCACCCCTGTCAAACAGATAAAAATGTTGTCGATCTTTAGAACATTTCTCCTATATCTGCCGTTTCCATTACACATGTTGCAAAGATCTTTTTGCGACATTGCTTTTGTCAAAAAACCTGGGTCAATGGAAACCTGCCGAGAGAGAGATAGACAGAGGCAGAGAGCGAGAGAAAGAGAGAAATGGAGAGAGAGCGAGAGAGAAGAGAGAGCTGAGAGCTAGCTAGCGGTGCTCCTAGGCCGAACCTGCCTTGCCTGTGTTAATGCTGCAGCCTGGCTCTTTTACCTGAGGCTGTGCAGGTTAGTCATCACAGAGCTGGCACCCACAAGGGTCTACGTCCTAAATGGCACATTATTCCCTATATAGTGCAGTTTTTTGAATAGGGTTCTATTCAAAAGTAGTGCACTATATAGGGAATATGGTGTCATTTGGGTCTCACCCGGCTCTGAGGTGACAGGCACCTCCACGGCTCCTAGCTCTCATAAGGACCCTATAAAGACGGCATCTCAGTGCTCTCCTGTCTCCATATCTCTGTGGATTTGTGGAGGCTGGACAGTGTGCAGGCCTCTGGGCATGGAAAGGTAGCCAGGGGCCAGTGATGGCTCAGTCACTTCAGCCACTCACAGACAGACACCTCAGTTCTGGCATAGAAGAGCCTCGCTCATAGTTAGGCTCCTTATAGTGTAAACCTGAATCATTCTCAAAAAGCTCACACAACATTTTTTACTGTACTGCTCACAATTTTGAGAGATTTGTTATTTAGCCAGTTTAACAATTCCCATAAAAAATAACACTAGATTGATGAGAAATAGCCTACTGGGTGACCCATTCGGGAATGAAATGGCAAAGTCACTGATGTAAATGCCAACCTGTTATCATTTACAAACCAGTGTGACAACTGACATGCTGTGTACCGCTGTGTGTGCTGTGTGATATTGGGGTCACCGAGGTAAGCCGCAACACTTTAGGCAGTAATGATGCAGTTGCTTGGCTATCCTGACAGCTGTGGCATTTATTAGCCTGCCAAATACCTGTAATAAAAACAAATCTGCACATTACATATGAGATACAGCAGCCTTAATTCATCCCTAAGACAACAAATCAAAGGTAATCAGTAGGAGTATTGGGCAGCAGAGGCAGAGGAACACTGCTCCTCATTATGAAGCCAGAGATGGAACAGTGCTTTGTTTCAACCGCCGCAGAGGAGTCGAGAACAAAGGTGAACGTTGTTGATTTGTCCAAAAATCTGCCCATGTATGTGTAATTGTTAGCATGAAGCACACGCCTGTAGAGCACCTCGTCAAGGTGTGTCGCGTAAAAATAATAATATATCTGAACTGATTAAATTAAATATAACTCCAAAGAAAAGAACACCCAGGTATAAGTTAAGGAGGGAAGCTCAAGAGAAAAGAACATCCATGTAGGCGTATTTGTTTGTTGAATGCTTGTCTGTATTGTCTGCCTTAACATTTTCCCAGGGTTTTTGTGTCTCCAAGAGATTGATGCAATGTACTTTTCTTAGCACTTGTCTAAAGCAGGCTTTCAGAGCTCATAATTGGAGACTTCTCATCAAATCCTCCCCTAAGTGTCTCAGAGTGCCAGATTGTGTCCAAAATGGCACCCTATTCCCTATATTGTGCACTACTTTTGATCAGAGCCCTATAGGCCCTGTTCAAAAGTAGTGCACTACATAGGGAAATATGGTGCCATTTGGGACTTGATCCCTTTGGTAACTCAGTCTGGGCCAGCTGGTGATGAGAAAACGTGACGAACACTCCTGCCCAGACTGAGTTTACAGAAGAGGCGTAAAGCAGACATTTTAACAGTCCTATAAAATTGCTAACAGAAGTGTGAAAGTCTGACCTTCTTCTCCTAAACTGAATTTGAACACCCCATAAATTGTGAATTCTGACAGATATAAGAGGTGGTGGTTTGTGCCAGGACATTCATAGCAACCGTGATACAGTAGTAGCTGTAAGCAATAGTAATATATAGAATATTAATGCTACTGGCTAACACTACAGCTGAGTCCAAATTGGCACACTATTCCCTATGGGCCCTGGTCAAAAGTAGTGCACTATATAGGGAATAGGGTGCCCTTTGGGATGCACCTACCTTTTGTGTACAATTCTCAGGGCATTACCAAAACATTTAAGAAGAGAATTCTACAGAGTGATGGATCCTTGACTGTCTGGGTCCTGATAGTCAAACAGCAGCACTAATGTCATTAGTGACCCTTTCGCTGATCACTGAAACCAATTCCCTCCAGTGGCTTAGGTCTAGGCTACACAGGGGCGGGGGCCTAGGCTGTCTAAAGACACACAAAAAAAATGATATTGGCTTTAGTGTTATCTACTTCTACATACCTTCCTCCTATGTGGTTGAGAGGCCTTCAGTTGGCCAAATGAAGCTCTAATGGGGCACACACACACACACACTTTGTGTGTTGTCATATAAAGGGCTTTGGCACTGAGTGACCCATCACACAAACCCCACGAAGAGCCTCGAGATGGAAATAAAGAACTATAAAACAGGCGGTAAATAGACTGTAATATTGAATTACATATAGTTCTGCTACCAGTTAAGATCTTATCAAGCCCATTGCATGACTGACATGCACGCGGACCTAGGCCTAGAGTATACTAATTAATATATCTGTCTAACCATGTCTTGTGAAGTATGTCCTGTGATATAGCCTAAGTCAGTGGTCACCATTCCTAGTCGATCTCCAAACCCAACGATAAAGCCTTGCCTTCCTACTTTCTTAATTTGTCTCACGCTGCTGGTGGTAGGTGCACCTGATTCAGCTGCCCTGCGCACCGGGTAGGCGAAGTGTTCCCATTTTGAACCATTTCATGTGTCTGAAGGTACAAACTCTGCCTACTAGGCGGGCACGTAGAGCAAATCAAGTGCACCAATAGGCCTACCGCTGGCCGATCGAATGGCTCAGATAACCTTGTCTGCAGCTTCCTCGAGCAAACAACAAAGTTAATAGTTGATACAAAACGTTTAACTCAAATCAAAGTTTATGTTATCACAGGTGCAGCGAAATAACAGTGTAGTAATATCTAGCAATACAAGAATGAAAAAAATATATATATACAAAATATCACAACGAGGAACATCAGAACGAACAATGTCAGAGTCCAGAACATTAAATATAAATTGATATATATATATATATGTGTGTGTGATGGTGTATATAGACAGTATGGACAGTATATGAATAGAAAAGGTGTGTACAAGAGTAGTTATATAGGATGAGCCATGACTAGAATACAGTATATGATAAGAGGCCGTCTGCACTCTTTTAAGGTCCTTACTACTGAATAGTGTCGGTTCCAGGTGCGTAGGAGTCAAAATAAGAATACTGGAAGATATGGAGACTCGCACACTGTCGAAAGAAGGAATAAATCCAAAACTGAGGCTCATCAACCAATTAGTCGACAATTAGCAGGCAATGCCTACTCATCATTTGTTAAAATCAAATGATGCACGCTGATGATGTACTTGAAAACATTTACCCTTTTCTATCTTTGTTACTACAAAACATAGAAACGTGCCATTTTCACATATGTTGATGTTGGGGTAGTGCTGGAGATTATGAAAATGAAGTTTACATATTTTTTTTTATGTCCCTTTAACAGTATGATGGGCTGGAGAAAGAAGATGTTTTTCAATCTCACGGTCCCAGCTTTGATGCACCTTTACGGTCTCCGCCTTCTAGATGGTAGCAGGGTGAACAGGCCATGGCTAGGGTGGCTGAGGTCCTTGATGATCTTCTGGTCTTCCTGTGACACCGGGTGCTGTAGATGTCCTGGTGGGCAGGCAGTGTGCCCCCGGTGAGGGTTTGGGCTGACCATACCACCCTCTGGAGACCCATGCGGTTGCGGGCGATGCAGTTGCCGTACCAAGCGGTGATATAGCCCGACAGAATGCTCTTGATGGTGCATCTGTAGAAGTTCGTAAGGGTCTTAGGGGCCAAGCCAAATCTCTTCAGCCTCCTGAGGTTGAAGAGGTGCTGTAGCGCCTTCTTCACCACTCTCTCGGTGTGGAAGGACCATTTCAGGAACTTGAAGCTTTTGACCCTCTCCACTGCGGCCCATCAATGTGAATGGGGGCGTGCTCTCTCTCCTGTAGTCCACGATCAGCTTCTTCATTTTGTTGACGTTGAGAGAGAAGTTATTTTCCTGGCACCACTCTGCCAGGGCTCTCATCTCCTCCCTGTAGGCTGTAATCAGGCCTACCACTGTTGTGTTGTCAGCAAACTTGATGATTTTTTACATTTAAACTCGGACAAAACAGAGACGCTAGTTCTAGGTCCTAAGAAACAAAGAGATCTGCTGTTGGATCTGACAATTAATCTTGATGGTTGTACAGTCCTCTCAAATAAAACTGTGAAGGGCCTCGGCATTACACAGGACCCTGATCTCTCTTTTGACGAACATATCAAGAATATTTCAAGGGCAGCTTTTTTCCATCTTCTAGTGCTATTCCATGCCGTCTCTAGGAGGGTGCGTCACTTGAGTGGGTTGAGTCACTGACCTGATCTTCCTGTCTGGCTTTGCGCCCCCTCAGGCTGGTGCGGTGGAGGAGATCAGGGCTATCCTCAGCCTTGTCTCAGGGTAGTAAGTTGGTGGTCTATTGATTTCCATCTAGTGGTGTGGGGGCTGTGTTTTAGCAAAGTGGGTGGGGTTATATCCTGTCTGGTGGTATCGTCGGACGGGCCACAGTGTCCCCTGACCCCCCCTGTCTCAGCCTCCAGTATCTATGCTGCAATAGTCTATGTGCCGGGGAGCTAGGGTCAGTCTGTTATATCTGGTGTAATTCTCCTGTCTTATCTGGTGTCATGTGTGAATTTAAATTCTCTCTCTCTCTCTCTCTCTCTCTCTCCCTCTCCCTCTCCCCCTCCCCCTCCCCCCTCCCTCCCCCTCCCTCCCTCCCTCCTGCTGTCTCGACCTCTGAATGATCGGCTATGAAAAGCCAACTGACATTTACTCCTGAGGTGCTGCGCTGTTGCACCCTCTACAACCACTGTGATTATTATTTCACCCGGCTGGTCATCTATGAACGTTTCAACATCTTGAAGAACAATCTGGCCTTAATGGCCATATACTCTTATAATCTAAACCAGCCAGAAGAGGACTGGCCACCCATCAGAGCCTGGTTCCTCTGTAGGTTTCTTCCTAAGTTCCTGCCATTCTAGTGAGTTTTTCCTAGCCACCGTGCTTCTACATCTGCATTGCTTGCTGTTTGGGGTTTTAGGCTGGGTTTCTGTATAAGCACTTTATGACATCTGCTGATGTAAAAAGGGCTTTATAAAAACATTTGATTGGTTGATTGATGATTGAGTTGGAGACGTGCGTAGCCGCGCAGTCATGGGTGAACAGGGTACATGAGGGGGCTGAGCACGCACCCCTGTAAAAACCATGACTAGAGAGAGACTGTCAATGAATACAGCAAAGAGCTGCTGTTTTTATGAGTGAGTTCATATTTAAGTTTTCTTCCAGCACTGTCAACACTTTTTATTCAACACTTATAAAATGCAATTCTCCCAACTTCCACTCACGCTACAACCAGCATTGCAGCTGCAATGAATGAGAAGAAATATGTATCGATAGGCTTGCGTTGTTATTATTAGCGGCTTATTGAGTAATTTAAAAAAAACATGGAGCAGAAATTATGTGGTGCGACTCGAGTTTCTGCCATCAGCTGGAAGATGGTGTCCCCTTTTCGGTCAGTCTCATCGGAGGGAGGACGGGAGAGTGGAGGGATGGTGAGAGGCTAACCCTTTGCTGCTCTCTTCCTCCCTCCACTGAAACTGACCATCAGATGCAGGCACCATCAGTCCAGTAAATAAAAAAATAAAAAATTATTTCAATTCATGCTCACTCAGCTGTGCCTCACAATTAATACAACAACTGATATATTACCGGTGTGATCATATACCTCAAATGTTTTTATATAATTTTTAAATGGACTAAGAAGAACAACCTTGGCAGGGGAATTCAAGCATAGGGTAAATCAATTTGAATTAAATCAATTTTTGACAGCACCCCTTTGATTTGAACAAAACCTTCCAGACATATTTTCCCATTGTGGAAGCGCTCAGAAAGTGACTTTCTGGACCTGAACGCCAAAATATCCAAGAGATACAGGTGCTCAAAGTTGACCCATTTTGCATACCCCACCATACCATGAGACATCTACGTCTTCATCACTGGAAAAGATAAACAGTTGAGATTTATATCATTTAAAAGCTTACAAACAGGGTTGTCAAACTATTTTATAATTTCTAATGGAGTAAGACTAGCTGTAGCCATTGGCGTCGGCTAATGGGGATCCTAATAAATCAAATCAAAGTGTATCAATTTAATTACAATTTAAATGTTTTAACCTTCAACGTCAATTATGTAAAAATGCATATATTTCAAATTTGCATATGTTGTAGTTAAGACCAATGTTCCCTCAAATATTTTTTGTCACTGAGCATATTTCAGGTCTGCTGAGCGCAAACTTCAACGTTGTGTAAATTCTGTGCAACCTCCAGCACGCGTTCACTGAGGCTGTACCCGCTTTAATTTACAGTTTCAGACAGTGGTCAAGTAGGCTACTGAGGCTATTTGACCATCATGTAGGCCTACCAGAGTGGCCTACCATCAAAAACAATGGATAAAATGCATCCCAAAACATTTTAACATGGAAATAGCTGTTCTATTATTCAGCCTACAATAGCAGCCAATGTGTGGGTGTTCAATGTAGGCCTACATTCCATGACTTTTGAAAAAAACATGCAGGGCTTGACATTAACCTGTTTATCCACTTGTCCTTCAGACAAGGAGGTGACTGAACATGTTGTTGTGTTGTTTGATGCAAGAAACCACTTTACAAAATAAAATGCATTATTATTCCCATACCATTATTACAGAGAATCAAACAAATTATGCCTATTGGCTACTTAGCTTATTCAAGCCTGTCTCAAAATACAACACTGCCCCTTTAAGACAAAAAAAAAAAGCTCTTTAGCAGACTCGCTTTTCAAAGATGTCTAGAAATGTACTCGTTTTGTGCTCTTGTAGGAAGCAATCACTCTCCCATTGCTGACTACACATTTTTTTTATAACTGGGCTAATAACTCACTAACTAGCAAAGGATATGAACAAGATGAATGTGCACACATGGCTATATGCAGCTCTCACTTTGATCTCAAAACAAGCGCATCTTGGTTATGCCACACCGGTCTGAGTTGTGCTTGTCAATGCAATAGAATCCGACTCCGACGCCTACAACAAAATCTCTTACATCGTTAGTTTTGCATACTAAGTCTTGCATAGTTTGTTTTGTTTCGGTATGTTGCATTGAAAGTGGCTAATATTGCGTTGATTTGATCACAATTCCCACGTTGATAGTGTTACCTAAGGGAGGAAACTCTAGAAAGTTGAGTGATGAAAATGTCAATGGTGTACCAGCTAAATTGCAGCGGTCTAAAGGGATAGGTCCATTCTATGAAATCTATTTATATGATTGAAATGACACCCACCCTGTATTCAAGAGCATGTTGTCTCAACTGATGGCAGGCACAACACAAAAACCTCAGATTATATGAAGTAGGGTCTCAGCTACAACATTTGCAAACATGAAGAAAAAAAACAGAGTTTACGAATTTTTTAGAGGTTTAAAAATGACCGTTTTTATTTAGAAGATTTATAAAAAAAGAAATAATAAAATAGTTTGACAACACTGTTTGTAAGCTTTTAAATTATATCAAACTCAACCGTTTATTTTTTCCAGTGTTGAAGACATTGATGTCTCATGGTATAGTGGGGTATGCAAAATAGGTTAACTTGCACACCTTTATCTCCTGAATATTTTGGCATTCAGGTCCAAAGTCCAAAGAAGTCTGACCACTTCTTCCGTGGGTGAACATTTTGGAAAGTTTGGTATAAAATCAAAAGGGATGCTGTCAAAAAATTATTGAATTCAAATGGATTTACACCATAGCCAATGTGAGGTGATTATGTGTTGGGCCTATAGCCTACTGCACAAACCTCATTGCTACAGAACTCTTTTTAATACTGTAGGTTCATGTTGCATAGGCTTACGTTTTTTAAGTCATGTAAAACAAAAGTTTGCATTTTGACTCAGAAAGTGATCATGACTCAGAAAAGGCTGGTGACCACTGGCCTAATTGAAGTGTTTATGTTATGTGTTGTATATACGATGGCCAAAATATCATATCCCAGTATATTTTTTAAAAAATTGACAGTATGATGGTATTTTATGTTTTTGAATAATAAAAGTTCAACATTTGCTTTATGAGTAGTGTGTGACCCTAGCGTGGCAACACATACATTCTAAGTGATTTCAGTGCGTCTTTCTTGATTCTGATTGTTTTATACATTTTCAGTCATTTCTGCATTTCCTGCACTCATTTGAGATCCTTTCTACACTGCCACATAGGGCTGCACGATATGGGCAAACAATCTTGGCCTTATTTCTAACCAAATGTTGCAATTACAATTTGACTTGCAATTTAGAGCAAAACACTTGGGTGAACTGCTCCAGGGAGGAGTTGTGACAGAGTAGGAACCAAATTGTTGATAAGTGTTTCCTAGGAGACCCTATAATCTTTGGCTACATTGAATGTTTTCTAGCTGACATATTCATGCTTCGCGTATTCCTTTTTGATTTAGAAGATACTGTTAAACAAAAACATGCAGATTTAGGTCTACACTATCACTGGTATTATCAGACTGCATAACTAATTAGGTTTTCTCTGACTTAGTACATTTATTAGCTAGCGATTAGTATTAGCATTAGCGGCTAACAAGATTTAAAATAAGAATAATAATATGCCATTTAGCAGACGCTTTTATCCAAAGCGACTTACAGTCATGCGTGCATAAATTTTTATTTTTATTTTTGTGTATGGGTGGTCCCGGGGATCGAACCCACTACCTTGGCGTTACTAGCGCCGTGCTCTACCAGCTGAGGCCCAACTTGCTAAGAAAAGACAGACTAGCTGTTTGCAGATGTAAGAAACACAAATTAATGGTGTAATTATAGAACGCTAGTGGATTTATATGAAAACAGCATCGTTGTCATCAACATGTTGCATGTGCTGCATTGACCATACAGAGACTGAATGCAAGTGTCTCGTGGTCGAGGAACAACAAATGCGTTTCTTGAGTGACAGGGGGCGGGGCTAGGTCTGTGTGGAAAGCGGCATGGAGAGAGAGAGAGAGAGTGGAGAGTGGAGAGACATGACTCAAGTAGTGAAGTAAACTATAAAAATGGACGTTACACACGGCGTATCACATTTAACAAACCAAACATTCAATTCCGTTATAGAAGGTAAAGTAAAAACCCAAACCGGTCCGTGCATCAATACCGGTATATCGTAAAATATTGTTTACCGCCCAGCCCTAGTTGTATGTATGCCAGGAATGCCTATATTGGTGCCAAGTAAATTTACCTATGGGACAATAAAGCATTTGAACTAAACATAGGCTAAATATTTGAATAGATATGAAAGATGCTGTGATGTCTTTTCTTCTCTGATCAGCTGCAGTTGAGGCATCTGATGAGTAATTTCAGACTAAGAATAGGAGACCAGGGTCCGTATGTATCAACCGTCTCAGAGTAGGAATGCTGATCTAGGATCAGGTTCCCCCTGTCCATGTGATCTTATTCATTGTGATCTGAAAGGCAAAACTGATCCTAAATCAGCACTACTCTGGGTAGCTTGACATATACGGACCCTGGCCAAGTGTCAGACTTAGCCATATAAACCACAACATGTTTCTATGCTGCCATATTGGCATGCGGACATACCATTACTGCTAGGCTAAACCCTCCTCTCAATTTCTATTTCACCATAATTGTTACTGTACAGTAGGCTATATCATAACATACACCCCGATGCCTTTCGATAATGGTATAAATGTGTGGGTGTTTTTGAAAACCTCAACAATGATTGTTCCAATGGCAATTGACTGAACAGCCGAGTGGCATTGTTCAATTCAATCAGAACACGCCGATATATGAAGCGTTTGACCTCGGGGAGGCCTGCAACAAACTGTCTGAACAACAAATAAGTCACTTAGCAGAGGAAACTTGGAACAAGGCGGAGACGATGTAGTACCAAAATGGCTACCAGTCTTCCTAACTAACATCCGTACTCATCAAGAGGTATCCAAGGATGAAAATGAGTTCCTTGTGCTCGCTCCATCCTATTAGACGTTTGTATCTCCTCCTAGCCTGGAGATATGGAAAAATAAGACTTGGAAATCACTCTGCTATTCCAATAACTGTAGGGAGGCGAAGGAGGCAAAACCAAAACAACATCATTATCCTCTACCTCAGCAGGCAGGGAGTTTACAAGGCGGTAAACTTAGCAGCAGCCCTGACAGTGAAGTGATACAGGGAAAGGATAAGTGGAGGAAGGGGAGGTCTTTGAACGGGCCCCAGCCCTGTGGAGCAGTCTGAGCCCCCTCTCCTTGCTGAGAAGTAAACGATCCAGCAGGCGCTCATTAGCAGCTGGGGAGTGTTACCAAACACTGGAGCACGTTTAATGAACACTTGATGAATGCTGCACGCATCTCCAGTTTCCACAGAGAGTTCAGAGGTGGAGGAGAGATGACATCTCCCATTAGAATGCACTGGCCGCTCCTAGTGCACATTCCATTGCACAACTGTACTACAGCTAGCTAGCCCGCTGTTGGAGCAGAGGCTTCTTTCCGCACGGAAGGGCTGTCATGTGGATGGATAGGGGACAGGATGGAGTGCACTACTGAAGGTAGGGAGTGCAGTAGAGTGGGAGTGTGCAGTTGAGAGTGGGAGTGTGCAGTAGAGAGTGGGAGTGTGCAGTAGATAGTGGGAGTGTACAGTAGAGAGTGGGAAGTGTACAGTAGAGTAGTGGGAGTGTACAGTAGAGAGTGGGAGTGTACAGTAGAGAGTGGGAGTGTGCAGTAGAGAGTGGGAGTGTACAGTAGAGAGTGGGAGTGTGCAGTAGAGAGTGGGAATGTGCAGTAGAGAGTGGGAGTGTGCAGTAGAGAGTGGGAGTGTACAGTAGAGAGTGGGAGTGTACAGTAGAGAGTGGGAGTGTGCAGTAGATAGTGGGAGTGTACAGTAGATAGTGGGAGTGTGTAGTAGATAGTGGGAGTGTGCAGTAGAGAGTGGGAGTGTGCAGTAGAGAGTGGGAATGTACAGTAGAGAGTGGGAGTGTGCAGTAGAGAGTGGGAGTGTGCAGTAGAGAGTGGGAATGTACAGTAGAGAGTGGGAGTGTGCAGTAGAGAGTGGGAGTGTGCAGTAGAGAGTGGGAATGTACAGTAGAGAGTGGGAGTGTACAGTAGAGAGTGGGAGTGTACAGTAGAGAGTGGGAGTGTACAGTAGAGAGTGGGAGTGTGCAGTAGAGAGTGGGAATGTACAGTAGAGAGTGGGGGTGTGCAGTAGAGAGTGGGAGTGTACAGTAGAGAGTGGGAGTGTACAGTAGAGAGTGGGAGTGTGCAGTAGAGAGTGGGAATGTACAGTAGAGAGTGGGAGTGTGCAGTAGAGAGTGGGAGTGTGCAGTAGAGAGTGGGAGTGTGCAGTAGAGCGTGGGAGTGTACAGTAGAGAGTGGAAGTGTACAGTAGAGAGTGGGAGTGTGCAGTAGAGAGTGGGAATGTACAGTAGATAGTGGGAGTGTGCAGTAGAGAGTGGGAGTGTGCAGTAGAGAGTGGGAGTGTGCAGTAGAGAGTGGGAGTGTACAGTAGAGAGTGGGAGTGTGCAGTAGAGAGTGGGAGTGTACAGTAGAGAGTGGGAGTGTGCAGTAGAGAGTGGGAGTGTGCAGTAGAGAGTGGGAATGTACAGTAGAGAGTGGGAGTGTACAGTAGAGAGTGGGCGTGTGCAGTAGAGAGTGGGCGTGTGCAGTAGAGATTGAAACAGGTAGAGCCAGTGGTATGTTCAGAGAGGAGTTACCACATAGCTTTACCAGGTAAACTGGGAAGTGGACATGACGGTGCAATTGACAGTTAGCCACCCTTCCGCCGCTAGCTCTGTGATTACTGCTATTGGCGACAGACAGTCAACACTTTTCAAGTCAAACCAAAGAGATCTTTGAGCCCTTTCACTCTTGACACTCTGTACACAACGTTGAGGGACAGACAGACGATCAGAGACATGGCAGACCTGACAGGCGTCTGGATGCAGTCACATTTACAGAGTTTTTCCATCAATGTGTCTAGACAATAATGGAAGCTTATATGTGGTACGAAAGGTTGTAGATGGGGACGTGAAAATGTTATTTTTCAAACAAACCTGACAATCTGCAAGTCAGGTGGTGTGTAAATGCCATCCAGACCAACAAGAGGACATTGTGACGTTGTCCTAAACAGCACGCTATTCCCTATTTAATGCTCTACTTTTGACCAGGGCCAATAGGGTTCTGGTCAAAAGTAGCACACTAAATAGGGAATATGGTGCCATTTGGGATGCACCCTGTGGCTAAGCTGTAGAGGCAGATCAGAGACTAATGAAGACTCATCCTTTAACCAGGGGAGACACAAACAAGTACACAAAGACTTGGCCTTTTCCTTCTAATTGAAGGAGGACCGTACAAAGGGCGTAAGATGCCATGGAAGGGATTAAAATATCAATGGTTACAGTTAACCATAATTAGGGCCCATCTAAGCTGTCATTACGATATTTTCCTCCTGAAAAGGGACCAGTGAATCAGAACTGATGTCTGTATCCCAATCAGCGTTCAAAGACATCTTCATAAGGTGTCATCTACTAAAAGGAGAGGTTTTAATTGCAGGGTGAAATTAAATACAGAGAGGATTCAGACACAGTACTGTAGCTTTGGACTTTGAGATTCAAGGGTGAGAGATTGAGCGATTCGGCCTGAACAGAAGCCTATGTGGTGCCAATAACATGTGGTTCATCACATGTACAGTAGTGATGTTCAGTGGCTGTTACGAACCCTGTTGCTTTAAAAGTCTAGGGTGGATGGAAAAGAGACCCGTAACATAACTCATGCGAATTAGAATATTGACAAGGAACAGTGAGAACAAAATACACCGACAACCATATGCTACCGTCAAACACAAAATGTTTATTATAAACACATGGTAAACGGTTTGGGGAAAAGGGGCTAAGCTGGACCCAAGGAATGAAACAAAGTCAAACAGCCCTAAACTGATCTTGCCTGCCTCAAGAACCGCTAAGCTTACTGCTAACCATACAAAAATACAGTGGGTGGTCCGCTCTGGTCTAACTAGTGTGTTTAGACAAGGTTTTCCTATGGGTAGTGTATGTCCAAGGGCGTCTTGCTAAATCCCCCTTTTCCCAGGCACAAACAAACAACATAGGTACCATATGGACTAAACAGCAAACAAGTGAGTACACAAAAACATAGACACCACAGTATACATACTCACAAAGAAAAAAGAGTCTCTGGTCAGAAAACACAACTGACTGGCTTTTTAAAACCAGGGGATGTATGATGTGATATGGTAATGAATACCCAGAAACAGGTGGTGCAATACAGAGGAGTGTCCACTGATTGGTCCACCTCAGCAATCAGCAGACGAACGGATGACGGACAGTTGGGACACACCAACGACCACCAATCAGGAAAACAAGGGACACCCGTGATTAGGGCAGAAGGAGAAGAAAAACAAATACACATACAGGCTACCTGTATCCGTAACAGTGGTGAATTGGACTTGGACCACTGGACCTCCAAAACCGATTAATCTAACTCTTCCAAGGCAACTTTTCTCATACTAACTTGCTGTTTGAGAGACTGATCATTCATGATAAATCTGTGGCTAATGAAGATCGTCTTTAACATGCATGTAACTGGTGATGATGTCATAGGCGACAGGTACAGTCGTGGTCAAAAGTTTTGAGAATGACACATTTACATTTACATTTACGTCATTTAGCAGACGCTCTTATCCAGAGCGACTTACAAATTGGTGCATTCACCTTATAGCCATTGGGATAACCACTTTACAATATGTCTTTCTTTTTTTTCTTTTTTTCGCTGCTTCAGTGTTATGAGATATTTTTGCCACATGTTACTATGGTATACTGAAGTATAATTACAAGCATTCCATAAGTGTCAAAGGCTTTTATTGACAATTACATTAAGTTTATGCAAAGAGTCAATATTTGCAGTGTTGACCCTTCTTTTTCAAGACCTTTGCAATCCGCCCTGGCATGCTGTCAATTAACTTCTGGGCCACATCCTGACTGATGGCAGCCCATTCTTGCATAATCAATGCTTGGAGTTTGTCAGAATTTGTGGGTTTTTGTTTGTCCACCCGCCTCTTGAGGATCAACCACAAGTTCTCAATGGGATTAAGGTCTGGGGAGTTTCCTGGCCATGGACCCAAAATGTCGATGTTTTGTTCCCTGAGCCACTTAGTTATCACTTTTGCCTTATGACAAGGTGCTCCATCATGCTGGAAAAGGCATTGGTCGTCACCAAACTGTTCTTGGACGGTTGGGAGAAGTTGCTCTCGGAGGATGTGTTGGTACCATTCTTTATTCATGGCTGTGTTCTTAGGCAAAATTGTGAGTGAGCCCACTCCCTTGGCTGAGAAGCAACCCCACACATGAATGGTCTCAGGGTGCTTTACTGTTGGCATGACACAGGACTGATGGTAGCGCTCACTTTGTCTTCTCCGGACAAGGTGTTTTCCGGATACCCCAAACAATCGGAAAGGGGATTCATCAGAGAAAATGACTTTACCCCAGTCCTCAGCAGTCCAATCCCTGTACCTTTTGCAGAATATCAGTCTGTCCCTGATGTTTTTCCTGGAGAGAAGTGGCTTCTTTGCTGCCCTTCTTGACACCAGGCCATCCTCCAAAAGTCTTCGCCTCACTGTGCGTGCAGATGCACTCACACCTGCCTGCTGCCATTCCTGAGCAAGCTCTGCACTGGTGGTGCTGAATCAACTTTAGGAGACGGTCCTGGTGCTTGCTGGACTTTCTTGGGCGCCCTGACGCCTTCTTCACAACAATTGAACCTCTCTCCTTGAAGTTCTTGATGATCCGATAAATGGTTGATTTAGGTGAAATCCTACTAGCAGCAATATCCTTGCTTGTGAAGCCCTTTTTGTGCAAAACAATGATGATGGCACTTGTTTCCTTGCAGGTAACCATGGTTAACAGAGGAAGAACAATGATTTCAAGCACCACCCTCCTTTTAAAGCTTCCAGTCTGTTTTTCTAACTCAATCAGCATGACAGAGTGATCTCCAGCCTTGTCCTCGTCAACACTCTCACCTGCGTTAACAAGAGAATCACTGACATGATGGCAGCTGGTCCTTTTGTGGCAGGGCTGAAATGCAGTGGAAATGTTTTGGGGGGATTAAGTTCATTTTCATGGCAAAGAGGGACTTTGCAATTAATTGAAATTCATCTGATCACTCTTCATGACATTCTGGAGTATATGCAAATTGCCATCATCAAAACTGAGGCAGCAGACTTTGTGAAAATGAGTATTCGTGTCATTCTCAAAACTTTTGGCCACGACTGTAGCCTAGCAGTTAGAGCGTTGGGACAGTAACCGAAAGGTCACTGGTTTGAACACCCGAGCCGACAAGGTGAAAATCTGTCGATGTGCCTTTGAGCTAGGCACTTAAACCTAATTTGTTACAGGGGTGCCGTACTACTATGGCTGACCCTGTAAAACAACACATTTCACTGCACCTAACCGGTGTATGTGACAATAAAACAACTTGTTTTCTTTTTTTTTATGATGCTTCCACACATTTACTGTAACACTTGCTCCCTGAGAGAGTAGGTTTGTGTTCTGGGCTCGGCTGGTTCCTGCCAAGGCCCCAGCTGTGTGGCTGTGAAATCCTGATTCGGATTGCATACTTCTGCCTGATGAGAAGTTTGGGGCTTACGAAATGAGAACATGCTGGGGAATGTGGATGTGGAGTAGCATTAAGACACAGCAGCACCACACTACTGCATTCTGTTGATGGCCACACACACACCAGGTTCGTATTCATTAAAGCAAACCGTAGCAAAATGTGTTGCTATGGAAAACGAAAAGAATTGTTTCTTATTGGACAAGTTCAGTCAGTTTTCTTCAGTTTGGCGGCTAATGAACACGACCCAGGAACATCGTCTGTCTGGGCTAATAGAGAAGACTAATTCGCTTTTGGGAAAATGGCCCCTGGTTAAAGATACAGTTAGGAATGTCACCATATGAACTAAACATATGGGATACAGCTAGGGCTGTGGCGGTCATAACATTTTGTCAGCTGGTTATTGTCATGCAAAAGTCTGCCGGTCTCACGGTAATTGACCGTTAATTAACATAAACACGTTTAGCATCTCCAGGCCTCCACGCATACAGGCCGCATACAAGCCGCTTATGCGCGCCTTTGGAACATACACATTTCAAAAGGTCTAAATATACACCATCACAAAAAAGTACTTATTTTAGGCAGCTTATGATATGAAGAAAATATATTTCAGAAGAACAGAATACGAGTTGGCCTACTGTATGTTATCTGGCTATGCGCCATGCCATAGGCTGTAGGCTTGTTTATTTAGTAGACAAGATATGCCATTATTTTATATTATATGATTTTATAGTTAGAATATAATTGAACTTAACTGAATAAAATAGAAAGGATATTTTTCCCATTACGGAGTGAAAGCACATATGAAGTGGCTATGTTGAGCATAAAAGTGATCATTTGAAACAGGTCCTATATGCTAGATTTAGAGTTACTTGGCAACTTTAGTTGTGAATGATACAAACCTTAGCACGTCTTAGAAATCAAAACATATATGGGCTGCATGATGCGACTATAGCCTATTGATGATTTGAGAAAGTCAGACTATTCTCAATTTAATCTTGTCTTTACTAATATGTCAAATAAATTAGTTTTGATTTATAATTTCCCATTATCAAATGGGCACGAACACGGGCAGGGGGAAAAATACATGTCATCTATATGCACCCAAATAGCGAATGGAGGCCGCTTTCCCGACGGTTTGTTTTTCAATCATGCCGGGTAGGCTACTCTGGTTTTATAGCAGAGCATGGCTTAATATGAGCAGCTGAGAAATAAATATAGTAGCAGCTGGGATCCTCCTCTTTTAAGTGGCAACCATCCTTACTCTGCTTTCACACGGGATTACATATAGAAATGTCTGGGTTTATAAGAACACACATCAACCCCTGTTTTAGGAGCCTCTCTCGATATTCCGCCCAAACTCTGTATGCCATAGGCTCTCTAACCCTGTTCCTGCAGCTACCCAGAGCTTTATTTGGGAAACCAAGTGAAATCTGTTCGGGAACATCGATAGTAACATGTTTTCACAACAAAACATATTTAATTAAACTGTTTCTCTATGCGCTCGAGAAAGGAATGAAGGAGACAGAGGAGGAGATGGAAATGCACAGTGGTGATATATTCTGTAGCTAAAGGTAATGTGTCAGCCTATTAATTATTACATTAAAAATCCCTATTATTAGGCTATTCAAAATAAAATACAAACTCACTATAATTGTAGGCTAACTCTGTAAGCCGCCCTGCACAATCAGTGAACCAACAGCATCGCCTAGGCCTATATGTTCTCTCCCTGACTCGTGGATAGAAAGTTTGGAGTGTAGCATAAGGTAACCAGTCCATCCAGTATGCATAATAATACAGTCCACACTCAAAGGTGATTACTAGAATGTGTTTAATTTTGGAGCATGTACCAAAGACATCTTAAATCAGTTGTTTTTAATGTTTTTCTGCCGTGCGTAATATGCTATAGGCTATGTATTGTATAACGGCACAATCATTATTTTAATTCAGGGTTTTTTTTTCGGGCTCGGGCTCATATATACAGTGCATTCGGAAAAGTATTCAGACCCCTTGACTTTTTCCACATTTTGTTACGTTACAGCCTTATTCTAAAATTGATTAAATAATTTTTCCCCCCTCATCAATCTACACACAATACCCCATGATCACAAAGCAAAAACAGGTTTTTAGATTTTTTTTGCAAAAATAAAATTAAAAAATAACTGGGTATGACACCACAAGCTTGGCACACCTGTATTTGGGGAGTTTCTCCCATTCTTCTCTGCAGATCCTCTCAAGCTCTGTCAGGTTGGATGGGGAGCGTCGTTGCACAGCTATTTTCAGGTCTCTCCAGAGACATTCGATCGGGTTCAAGTCCAGAATCTGGCTGGGCCACTCAAGGACATTCAGAGACTTGTCCCAAAGCCACTCCTGCGTTGTCTTGGCTGTGTGCTCAGGGTCGTGGCCTGTTGGAAGGTGAACCTTCGCCCCATTCTGAGGTCATGAGTGCTCTGGAGCAGGTTTTCATCAAGGATCTCTCTGTACTTTAATCTTTCCCATTCTGAGGTCATGAGTGCTCTGGAGCAGGTTTTCATCAAGGATCTCTCTGTACTTTCATCTTTCCATCGATCCTGACTAAGGCCCTTCTCCACCGACTGCTCAGTTTGGCTGGGCGGCCAGCTCTAGGAAGCGTCTTGGTGGTTCCAAACTTCGTCCATTTAAGAATGATGGAGGCAACTATGTTCTCGGGGACCTTCAATGCTACAGAAATCTTTTGGTAACCTTCCCCAGATCTGTGCCTCGACACAATCCTGTCTCGGAGCTGTACGGACAATTCCTTCGACCTCATGGCTTGGTTTTTGCTCTGACGTACACTGTCAACTGTGGGACCTTATATAGACAGGTGTGTGCCTTTCCAAATCATGTCCAATCAATTGAATTTACCACAGGTGGACTCCAATCAAGTTGTAGAAACATCTCAAGGGTGATCAATGGAAACAGGATGCACCTGAGCTAAATTTTCGAGTCTCATAGCAAAGGGTCTGAAATCTTATGTAAATAAGGTATATATTTTATTTATTTATATATACATTTGCAAATAATTATAAAAACCTGTTTTCGCTTTGTCATTATGGGGTATTGTGTGTAGACTGATGAGGGAAAACATGTATTTAATCAATTTTAGAATAAGGCTGTAACGTAACAACATTTTGAAATGTCAAGGGGTCTGAATACTTTCCGAATGCACTCTAATATGTGTATGGGTGTTTTGAATGAATTATCACCTTAGAAAGCACTGTCCATTTCGTTGTGTTAGGCTTTGAAACAACATCCACAACGACCATGTTTTCCACTCAACTTCTTTCTTCAAATTGATAGATCACAGTGAGGTGAGTTTTAAAATCACGATACCGATTTGATGATAAGTATTTGATGTGATTTTCGATTGCATTTGCATTGATGTCAGAGGGGTTAGAGGGACAATAGAGCCCTGAGTACCAGGCTATTAGCAACCTGATGGTCGTTAGCGAGTTGAGTCCTACCAAGGCATGTCCAGAGTGCATAAGAGGAGATTACCGTGACTCAACGGTCACGTGGAATTTTACTGCGGTCATGACTCATGACTGCTGGTGTGGCGGTAATACGGTCACTGCAACAGCCCTATATACAGCAAATGTTTACTGTAGACGATCAATTAGTTTAATCCAAATCCACAACCAATTAGCCCTTTGAGGTTGCCAACAGATCCAAAAGAGCATGAATGTCGCAAGAAACACAGATGTGAAATGTTTCAGCCACTGTTTCAAGTCCCTGAGGGGTAGTAAGAGTGAAGGAAAACGCAGAGGGGATGGAGAGAGCGAGAGTGAGAACGAGAGAACAGAGAAAGAGAGAACAGAGAAAGAAAGAGAGAACAGAGAGAGAACAGAAAGCGAGAGAGAGAGAGAGAGAGAGAGAGCACAGAGCGAGAGAACAGAGAGCTATGGTTCAGACCTGATTGACAGAGAAAGACCTCAGGGGGTCTGTGAGGAAAGACCACAGCTGAGACAACTCTGACCACTGCTGTCTTTCTGTCTCACACACACACACGCACACAAGACATGCATGACAGACACGCACACACACACACACACGCACACACATACACGCACACACAAAATGCATGACATACACTTGCACACACACACACACACACAGCATGCATGACACATACACACGCAAGCCACTGGCTTGCAGGAAACTGTATCCATCTTCAAAGACAAAAGTGAGATTCCTTCACTCCAGTCCAGACACACATTTATTTTCTTAGTCCCAACCCCATCATCCACGTTCAGTAATAAGGAAAGACCATTTTAATCCCGAAAGCCCAACCAAAAACCAAATAGGGGACAGAAACCATGTGTCTGAGTTGTGGTATCCATTAAATACAACATAAAATACATTTATATTTTAAAAACACATCCACAGAGAAAATAATATTCAGCATTTCCTGTAACATCCAGCACATAGACAAACTACCAAACACCCTACAAAGCCCCCTCTCTGCTAGGGCTGGGAATTGCCAGGCACCTCACAATATGACATTATCACGATACTTAGGTGCCGATACGATATGTATTGCAATTATCACAATTCTATATGTACTGAGATAGCTCAGCTGGTAGAGCACGGCGCTTGTAACGCCAAGGTAGTGGGTTCGATCCCCGGGACCACCCATACACAAAAAAAAATGTATGCACGCATGACTGTAAGTCGCTTTGGATAAAAGTGTCTGCTAAATGGCATATTATTATTTATATTTGATGTTCCAAACATATTGCTCACCATGTGTGCTGCAGAGGGACAAGAAAGAGCCATGATAGAATGAGTTATGATCAGTCATGGAAATAAAAGTGCAGAAAACAAATTGGTTCCCTATCAAAACGATACGAAACGATATATCGTCAAAAATAATTTCCAGAGGGCCTCTCGAGTGGCGCAGCGGTCTAAGGCACTGCATCGCAGTGCTAGAGGCGTTGTCTTCAATCCCGGGCTGTATCACAACCGGCCGTGATCGGGAGTCCCATAGGGCGGCGCACAATTGGCCCAGCGTCGTCCGGGTTAGGGGAGGGTTTGGCCGGGGGGGCTTTAATTGGCTCATCGCGCTCTAGCGATTCCTTGTGGCGGGCCAACGCGCCTGCAGGCTCACCTCGGTATTCAGGTGAACTGTGTTTCCTCCGACACATTGGTGTGGCTGGCTTCCGGGTTAAGCAGGCAGGTGTTAAGAAGCGCGGTTTGGCGGGTCATGTTTCAGAGGACGCATGACTCGACCTTCGCCTCCCGAGCCCGTTGGGGAATTGCAGCGATGAAACAAGATCGAAAAAGGGGGTAAAATACTCACAAAAATAATAATAATATCCAGATACTTAACTGTATCGATTTTTTCCCCCATCACTACTCTCTGTTCCCTTCAGTCACCCAGTAGTCTCTCTCGCTCTCTCCCTCTTTCATTCTCCATCCATTGGAGTTGCTGTGAAACGTAGTTTCATAAAGTTGGAGATGAGACATCGTTCAGAACAAAAAAGTCTCTTCTCAACTTGTCTGAGCCGCTGCGGTCCTGATCCTGGTCTAAATGTCACACAGTTCTCATGCTACAAACTTCCGATGGATATTCCACTCATTCCCATCCCGACATTCCAATCCTCTCTGACAGCATTCCACAGTTACACTGACCCTGTCACAAACCCTCTTACTTGAACCCTGGGGGTCACATGTTTAGCGTAACCTCTCAGAACCAACCAAATATGCGTGCCAGTCAGTGTAGTTGTCTGTCAGTGAGACATTACTCCCACAGAACTAACACAAGCTCATTGTTGACACAAGAGTGGATGAATGATGGTTGAAACAGGCACACATCCCCAAGTACATTTCAAGGCACACAACTGTAAGGGACATTCAAAGAGCAGTATGATCTTACTGGAGTCTGTGTAAAGTTCAGAATGAGAGGTGAAACTCTATAGCAGTGTGTGTGTGTGTGTGTGTGTGTGTGTGTGCACCTGGTCCACAGTGCAGTGCACCTGGGCCTCACGACAGCTGAGCCATACCAATTAGGCCTCGTTACAGAGTTCTTATAAAGTCCCTAATTGTACATGATTTATTGTACATTATTTTATGCCTTTACTGAAATATGTTGACTAATTCCTCATGGCGGTGTTATTCCTCGGCAGTCCAAATTCCTCCTTTTATGGTAAGTGCTCTAGATGAGGCGTGAGAAGTATGGGAGGCTGGCTGGTGGAGCTACACACTGCATGCATTAGCAAACCCTAACACAGAACATGCCCAGAGAGAGCTCCCTCCACAGTCCCTACAAGCACAGTGTGGCTTAGTGCAGTGTCTACTACGGCTTGAACACTTGTCATTTTCCCCTGCTGTCGGTTTAGGGAATAGGGTGCCATTTGGGACGCATCCCTTTCCACCAGGTCAGTCAGATGGTTCAGAATCCCCATGGCCTGGAGGAGTAGTAAGGCTACAGCAGAGATGTCTGGAGGCCTCCAGATCTGCCACAGACATGTAGAATTTCCATTGCGTGAAAAGCCCATTTTGGCACGGAGCTGAAACCCTAGAGGGGAGTGCTGCGCTGAGCGTCTCTGTATACACAGGCTGTAGCACACGCAGGGTTAAGACAACGCTGGGCCAGCCCACTCCTGTAAACACATGTTGGTGGCAGAGTGCTGGGGGGTGAGGGGCTGGATGGGTTCTGGGGTCAGCAAGCCCACTGTGAAAGGCCAGCCAGGGGGAATGGGGCTGGAGGGGTAAAATCTGAGGGAAATGTACAGGTACTCTGAAGAGGGTGGGGGTGTAAACTCAGGACAGGTTATTTTGGGCTTTGTTTGATGACAAGGAGGGACTGACCGTACTGGATCCCCCCAACATTCAACAAATGTACCGTGTTACGAGCCTGTGTACCGTAACAGTTACAGTAAGACAGTGTGGCTTAGTGCGCTCGTAAAGCTGCTCAGCAGCAGCAGCACAACGCTGCCTCATGTCCAGCAGCAGCCCACCCATGACCCAGCCTCCAGAACAGAGCAGCCCACTCTGAGACTTAGTCTGTGTCCCAAATTGCACCATATTCCCTATTTAGTGCGCTGTTGTTGACCAGGCTCTATAGTTTTTGTTTAAATAAAAAAAATCTAAAACGATCTCATTATTTAATTAAGCTGAAAAGCAGCACTTACTATAGTATTTAAACATGTTTACCTCTTGAGATGGGAAAACGTGTTTGTTATGAAGGTGAACGTACTCTTTATGACAGAATGTTAAAATTAGGTGAAATCCAAAGTTTTGTTTTTTTACCCACCATCACAATTGAAATTATATCACTGCCAAAGTTTTTGCTTGGTGGCCAAAGAAAGGTCAAAGTAGAATTCTGTTTATAGAAATTTTTACAAATTAATTAAAAATGAAAAGCTGAAACGTCTCGAGTCAATTAGTATTCAACCCCTTTGTTATGACAAGCCTAAATAAGTTCAGGAGTACACATTTGCTTAACAAGTCACATAATAAGTTGCATGGACTCACTCTGTGTGCAATAATAGTACTTAACATGATTTCTGAATGACTACCTCATCTCTGTACCCCACACATTCAATTATCTGCAAGGTCCCTCAGTCGAGCAGTGAATTTCAAACACAGATTCAACCACAAAGACCAGGGAGGTTCAAATATTCAAATGTATAAAAAAAAAATTCTAAGAAATAGTTTCAATGGTATTGACGGTATTGAAAAACCATCCCGTGGCTATTTCCAAGTACTCCGGTATATGCTATATACGGTATACCGCCCAAGCCTATTATATACCTATTTCTATTGATAGGTGGCTGTCCCAAACCATGATAATTTCAATAGAACATCTAGAGTTGTTCTATTATTACATTGAAAGACACTGGTCTAATTATTAGTTTTGTTCATTTTAAAACATCTTTCTCCAAAAACTGCTGTCCCATCTTTTGACGTCTTTACCGAAACGCACACATTAAAATACATGAATGTGCCTTAAGCCACACCCCTACAAATATCACCAGTTGATGGGATTTCACCCCTCTCCAGCATGGCCACATGGTGAGTAGTCTGTCTGCAAACATTTTGGAGAAAATTAGTGAGCAAGTTGGTAAATCTTAATGTATTTTTAAGAAGTGTCACTACCGAAAATCTATAAATATGTCAAGTACCGTTTTGTGACTAAAATATATCTTTGCTGGGATGAACATCTGTCCAAATGAAAGATAGACAGCCTTAGCTATGGAGATTCTTTAAAGTCCAAAATAAGTCAAAATTGTCCAACTGAAACAATTGACACCATAGAGATATATATAGAGGACTAATCTTTGTATCTGTGCCATTATGGGGTCTGTGACAGCACGTGCAGCGCCAATGAGGCTATCTCCATTTTAAAGTTGAATGCACCATGCTCTACCAACTGAGCTACAGAGGACCACCATGTGGGTAGTGGTCAAGTGCCCACTTCATGGAAAAGTGTAGAATATTGAGGTGCATAGCCAGCAGGTGTGCTCCAACCCTCCAAGAGCCTGAACATTTACATCTATTTGGCCAAAACATAGCCCTCTATAATGTGCTATACGTTATTGTACTGTAACCTACTCTACTGTACTGTGGTCTACTATACTGTACCCTACTCTACTGTACTGTGGTCTACTATACTATACTGTACTGTACTGTGGTCTACTATACTGTACTGTACTGTACTGTGGTCTACTATACTATACTCTACTGTACTGTGGTCTACTATACTATACTCTACTGTACTGTGGTCTACTATACTATACTGTACTGTACTGTGGTCTACTATACTGTACTGTACTGTACTGTGGTCTACTATACTGTACTGTACTGTACTGTGGTCTACTATACTATACTCTACTGTACTGTGGTCTACTATACTATACTCTACTGTACTGTGGTCTACTATACTATACTGTACTGTACTATGGTCTACTATACTGTACTGTACTGTACTGTGGTCTACTATACTGTACTGTACTGTACTGTGGTCTACTATACTATACTCTACTGTACTGTGGTCTACAATACTATACTCTACTGTACTGTGGTCTACTATACTATACTGTACTGTACTGTGGTCTACTATACTGTACTGTACTTTCCTTAAGTTTACTCTACTTGAGCTTCTTAAAATTGAAGAAATGGCCAATGGACTTGATCTAGTGGTCTTGGTCTTGAGACCACTCAAGACCACATCAATTCAGTCTTTAACTTGTCATGGTCTCAACTCACTGGATCTTGGGACCAGTGTCCTGGTATAAATCTTGGTCTTGGCTCCTGGATATTCCTTTAGTCTTTGGTTTAAAAACCATTGGCAACCCAATTTGAAGAAGACAATGCTCTCTGATCATTGGCTGATCACTCCCAACCCATAGGAATCCCCACCCAGTTAACTACTTTTTTGGGGGGGGCTATTAAACAACTAATTGACCGACATCTGTTCAATTACTTGAATTCCATTTAGTTCTTTTTTTTTGTGAGCCCAACGCACCATTTCTCTAGAGAGAAATGAAATAATTCACGAGAGAAATCAAGTCAAGAACTATGTGGGGCGCTGAGCTGAAGGGAGTTGTAGTTTTCATTAAGCAAATATTCAACCTAGTTCAGCACAGCAACATGGTAGTTAACTACAATGACCATAATCCATTGTGCCTGTTTTTTCCGGCTAGGACAGAGACGGATACACTTTTATGCCGGCTATGTTAGGTTAGATACACACAGACTGCATAGACCGAATGAGAGAGGAATGTACACAACACAATGGTGAGAGGGATAGAGACAGTTCGTGAATGTATGCCTTATCTACTTTGAAGAGCTAGTAGAATGATTGTCAGACAGCTCTGCAGCATACTTAGGCACGCTAACCTAGCTAAATAAAATGACAAAAAATAGGTCAGTATGAGGAGCACAGAGATAACGTTAGATGGTCTGGCTGGCTGGCTGCTACTGCCTGAGCAGAGATGAGATGATGACTTTAAGGAATGAAAAATAATAAAGTAATCAAATAAAAACTAAGTAATATACACAAATGAAATATTGTATTATTCCATAGTGATTTCCTATTGTTCTATTCTAAATTCAATTTAAAGGTTTTGAAAATCTGGTTATAAATCATGTTTTTACAATTTTGTTAATTTGGTATGCAAATACATTTTCCAAAAATCTGTAATAGAAGGTTAATCAAAAAGATCACTACTGTGCATGGTTCTCCTTTTTTTGCCTAGCATACAACGTTTTGATTCAATTACCGGTATGCCAACTGTCCGGAGGTTGAGGATGGAGAGAAGCCTGAATACAGAGGTGTACAGAGATGACAGATAACCAGTTATAAGGACACTCCTGAATTACTATCACCCAAGTGGGTGCTGCATTTTGTTAGTGATGAAGAGTAGCTAGCTAGCTACTAGTCCAGTGGCTAGTATGGAACTCTAATGTCATCTGACTGAGTCCTACTACGAAGCCACAGACGGCGTGGATGGCGAGACACCGTGATGACAACGTGCTGCCTGCCTGCTCCCGGCTCTCCCCTTTGACCCCTCCTCCCTCCGCTGACCTCACTCGAGCCATGAACGTTCTCAACCTTCAGTCTCTTGACCGTCGATCTACTCATGATGATTAATTATGTTGTTTTTAAATTGCTTGTTTTTTGTTGTTTCTTGTCGAGAAGGAACCTGCAAGTAAGCATTTTGTTGGACGGTGTATACCATGTGTATCCTGTACATACGACAAATAAAACTGGAAAACTATCACAGCAAAACCCCAACAAACCCCATAGAAACACAAACACAGTACACTCACCATTGTGAGAGGACTCTGTCTTGCTGTCAGCCACCTTCCTCAGCGCTGAGATAATGGTGTCCCCGGGAACGCGAGGGCTCTCCACATACTTGGGCTTCCTGATTGGACCTGCAGTCAGAGCGCAGCGAGAGAGAGAGAGTTCTCGCTGAATTAACTTTTTCCAGATGGGGATTGAGAGATGATGAGTGTCCTAGCGGGACTGCTCAAGAGAAACAGAGAGAGAGAGAGAGAGAGAGAATAGCTCCCTGTGCTGATAGCAGCTCTGCTCTGTCTGACAGCCAGGAGAGAGAGAGATTTGCCTGCAGAGACACCCAGCAGTAACACACACACCGGCCAGCTCGGGGAAATGCATATGTGTGTGTGTCTCAGTCTGACTGTGTAGGTGTGTGTGTGTGTGAGAGAGTGAGTGTGTGTATATGTGTGTGTGTGTGAGAGACAGTGTGTGTGTGTGTGTGTGTGTTAGTGAGTGAGTGAGTGAGTTAGAGAGCGAGGGTGAGAGAGCGAGAGAGAGTGCGCATACCAGTAGGGTACTGCTGTGCGCTTGTATGTGAGGGAGTGTGGCTCTGCGGTAAGTTAAGTGTGCTGCTGTTGACGTGTATGGAAGGAGAGTAGTTTAAAAAAATGTGGTCCAGGCTGCGTCCCAGCAGATGTTGTTTCTGGGACAGGAGCTAAGGATCCTCAGGAGGGTCTTTGTTCTGTCCCCTTGGTGAGGATGACTGAGATTCGTGTGCGTCTCTGATAAGAATAGAAGCACCTAATCCCAGTGTGAGCAGAACACTGGGTCTGTCCCAAATGGCACCCTATTCCCTACATAGTACACTACTTTTGAGCCCTCAGGGCCCCTGGTCAAAAGTAGTGTAGTATATAGTGAATAGGGTGCCATTTGGGATGCAGAACTGTTCCCTGCCTGTCGTTATGATCCCAAACGCTGACGCACTGGTCCCGCCGGAGGCATCAATCTCTAGCAACTTTAGTGTGTGTGTGTGTGCTTGCATGCACCCGGGGCACAGTGCAGGGCCAAGCCACTCAAAAAGAGTCTGCCTGCTATTCTATTCTCCCTGTGACAACAATACTATCAAAGGACATCTCTGAACTACTCTCCTTTCACACACAGCCTGCCTCTCACAGCCATGAAAACACAGCATGATGGGCCATGAGAGATGTTTACACATTGTAAGTACACAATGTATGCCTAAGGGCATCCATACATTCATCACAGCTAATATAGTATAGGTCTACATACCCAAAATGTAATGCATAATTTAATGCATCAACAATACCTAAGCATCACTACATGAAGACAGCAATCCTGGTTGGTAAATCAATAAAAACATCTGTGGGAGCAATCAACCTGAATAACAACCAATACCAGGAAGTAAATGGAAACTTCAAATCCATAAGAACAGTATGCCTTCCTTCCCTCTCTGCTTTCTCACACATTGACCTACTGTAACCCAATCTAGTTCTCCTCTAGTGTTCTCTAATCAGATGACTGCATGTGTAACCCCAGCCATAACAAAAAGATTAGATGGGGAGAGAGAGATTGTCGTTTGCCATTACCACATCATCCACCCCCCAACCTAACCCCCTCTCTGTGTGTGTGTGTGTGTGTGTGTGTGTGTGTGTGTGTGTGTGTGTGTGTGTGTGTGTGTGCTAGCTCTCCCTCCCTCTGACTCAGATGGAACATTGGGCCGGCCAGCGCTGTGCTATGCTGCTGTGAAACCATCCCGCATCCCCCAGCTGTGATCTTATCCTCAGATACGGTTCCAGCCAGCAGCCAGCCATGTTAATGGCACTAGAACCAACCACCAGTCACCACCACGCAGCTTCAGCTTGATTCATACTGCCACCTATGGATCTAGGTCTTGAAATGCATAGAGCGTAGCCAAGGCTACAAGGTAGCGATGCGCGGGTTGACTCATAACCCGCAGTCCTCGCGGTTATACACTATAGTTTGTGGACATCCCTTCAAATTAGTGGATTCGGCTATTTCTGCCACACCTGTTGCTGACAGGTGTGTAAAATTGAGCACACAGCCAGAGCTCAGTGACTTTCAACGTGGCACCGTCATAGGATGCCACCTTTCCAACAAGTCAGTTCACTACTTGCCCCAATGCATAGTGCCAACTGTAAAGTTTGGTGAGGAGGAATAATAGTCTGGGGCTGTTTTTCATGGTTCGTGCTAGGTCCCTTAGTTCCAGTGAAGGGAAATCTTAATGCTACAGCATACAATGATATTCTAGACGATTCTGTGCTTCCAACTTTGTGGCAACAGTTTGGGGAAGGCCCTTTCCTGTTTCAGCATGACAATGCCCCTGTGCACAAAGCAAGGTCTATACAGAAATTGTTTATCGAGATCGGTGTGTAAGAACTTGACTGGCCTGCACAGAGCTCCGACTTCAACCCCATCGAACACCTTTGGGATGAATTGGAACGCTGACTGCGAGCCAGGCCTAATTGGCCAACATCAGTGCCCGACCTTACTAACGCTATTGTGGCTGAACGGAAGCAAGTCCCTGCAGCAATGTTCCAACATCTAGTGGAAAGCCTTCCCAGAAGAGTGGAGGCTGTTATAGCAGTAAAGGGGAGACCAACTCCATGCCCATGATTTTGGAATGAGATGTTCGACGAGCAGGTGTCCACAGACTTTTGGTCATGTAGTGTATCTGCGGGGTGGGCAGGTTTAGGGTGATTAAGTATTGGGTGGATGAATGGCGGTTGGGTGACGGGCGGGTTGAATAAAGAGAAAACAATACAACAATTATTTATTTCAGCATCTTGAGAGAATTCGAATGCGCAGATAGATACTGTCTGTAGAGGTCTTTATCAGCATCATAAACGCGGATAGTAGCCTATTTACTTACAACCGGTCAAAATGATGTAATTTGGAAATTTTGTACCGAAAATCCTTTGCACCGAAAATCTTTCCCATTTGATATTGCATTTTCTCCCTGGTCCCTAAACGTCTTTGCTCTGCGAAAGAAGCAGAGATGACAGAGAACTTTTTACCGATGTCAACTTGATTGAAGCATTCATTCTACCGATTTATGACATTATTCTGGTGAGCAAGGGTTTATTTAGTCTTCTAGAGCAACATATAGGCCTAATGACAGAAGAGATGCCGTGTGTTGACTAACAAATAGCCTACCAAAATATCGGAAATAATAAGCAGCAACATAGCTAAATCAGGCAAAAAGAATCCTGCACCCTTCGTCAAAAAATCATTTCGCCGTCTCTGACTGTAGCCTACAGCACATTTTCTATATTAGCGGGTTAGGGTCGGGTGCGGGCATCATATTTTAACTTTATCACATATATTCGGGCGGTTGCGGATGGGTTATTATCAATTGCGGGTGAACAAACAGCTGACCCGCGCTCCACTACTACACAGCCCACTGCTGTGGCATGTGGTTATCATCAGGAAACTGTTTGTCCAAGGTCAATAGCATTGATAAAACTATAGAAGTAAATTAGGGGTATTATACATATCATAGTGGAAAATCATAATCTTTACAGTGAAAAACTGCGCATAAAAATGAGCAAAGAGCACCCAAACCGGCACATTACCAATCCAGTGAGTGAGCACGGGAGCTGCCTGGAACTTACGTTCTACAATGCCAGGAAGACAGATGTTTCTGGAGAGCATCATCTAGTCTGGATCTCTTTCAAATGAACCACATGTGAGCTGAAGTCTGAATGCATCTAATCTGTCTGTAGCTGGCCTCCAGCAGGACGGACCTGGCCAAGTCAGCTTCTTGGATGAGGAAGTAAACAGTCTGCATAAGAGTCCATTCATCTGTGGATGGTCAGGCTCAACCTATTAGCCAGGAGTCACACAGAGCCAATTAGCTAGGGGGAAGAGACGAGACAGAGCCACGGCTGTTTTACATAGTACAATTACTGAGTCGAGGTCAACATCTCCGAATAATCACAAACCCACTAAATGCATTCACATCATTCAAGCACGCAGTGTGCCATGATGACTTGAATAATTAAAAAAACACATGCTTGAAAGTTTACAATATTGTAAGGAGTTAATGGGTCATTCCACCAATTCGGTACCTCTCGAGAAGTGTAAATTGGTCCACAGAAATGTTGATTTCACCTAATTTTAACATTCTGTCATAAAGAGCACATGTTCAACTTTATAAAAAACATGTTTCCAATCTTAAGAGGTGAAATAAAAAAATACTATAGTAGGATCCTATTAAAGTAACAGGGTTGACCGTAACAGGGTTGACAATTCCATCTTAATTCAACCATAAATCCCCTTGTGACAGGGGGAATGGAAGCTTGTTGTACGCAACAGGGAGTGGCAATTGAATGCAAGCTTCACAAAAAAATTGTATTGGTAACAGAGTTGATGTGTTATGCTCGACCTGCTCAGTTTTCCAACACAAAACACCAGAAAATGGCCAAAAAGTGTAGAACCAGTTTACCTGGTTTACAGTATGATTTGACTATTAGATGTTCAAAGATTTTTATAAAAAGTAATGTTTAAAAGGAACAGTTTCACCATATTGAAACGAGAGTTCAGTTCACATAACAAGGTTGACCTTAAAATGAGTGACAGACGTAAATTAATCACTAATCACATGAAATAGATAATAATCTTCAGAAATGACTTTCTCAAAGCAACAAAATAACTAGGGCTTTACAATGATGGTGAAAACTTGGGAGAAATGTTGGGGTTAAGTGGGTTAAAATCTTCCTTAAAGTCACAGAGGGCAAACGGAGGGACTTGCCAAAATGCGGAATGTTTTTCTTTATTCATATTAAAAATATGATTGATTGAATTATCCATGTGGTTTATATTAAACTACATGGTAATGTAAAAATTGTATTTTTTAGTGATCCAATATGTAATATACAGTGAGGGGAAAAAAGTATTTGATCCCCTGCTGATTTTGTACGTTTACCCACTGACAAAGAAATGATCAGTCTATAATTTGAATGGTAGGTTTATTTGAACAGTGAGAGACAGAATAACAACAAAAAAATCCAGAAAAACGCATGTCACAAATGTTATAAATTGATTTGCATTTTAATGAGGGAAATAAGTATTTGACCCCCTCTCAATCAGCAACATTTCTGTCTCCCAGGTGTCTTTTATACAGGTAACGAGCTAAGATTAGGAGCACACTCTTAAAGGGAGTGCTCTTAATCTCAGCTTGTTACCTATATAAAAGACACCTGTCCACAGAAGCAATCAATCAATCAGATTCCAAACTCTCCACCATGGCCAAGACCAAAGAGCTCTCCAAGGATGTCAGGGACAAGATTGTAGACCTACACAATGCTGGAATGGGCTACAAGACCATCGCCAAGCAGCTTGGTGAGAAGGTGACAACAGTTGGTGCGATTATTTGCAAATGGAAGAAACACAAAATAACAGTCAATCTCCCTCAGCCTGGGGCTACATGCAAGATCTCACCTCGTGGAGTTGCAATGATCATGAGAACGGTGAGGAATCAGCCCAGAACTACACAGGAGGATCTTGTCAATGATCTCAAGGCAGCTGGGACCATAGTCACCAAGAAAACAATTGGTAACACACTACGCAGTGAATGACTGAAATCCTGCAGCGCCCGCAAGTTCCCCCTGCTCAAGAAAGCACCTATACATGCCCGTCTGAAGTTTGCCAATGAACATCTGAATGATTCAGAGGAGAACTGGGTGAAAGTGTTGTGGTCAGATGAGACCAAAATCGAGCTCTTTGGCATCAACTCAACTCGCCGTGTTTGGAGGAGGAGGAATGCTGCCTATGACCCCAAGAACACCATCCCCACCGTCAAACATGGAGGTGGAAACATTATGCTTTGGGGGTGTTTTTCTGCTAAGGGGACAGGACAACTTCACTGCATCAAAGGGACGATGGACGGGCCATGTACCGTCAAATCTTGGGTGAAAACCTCCTTCCCTCAGCCAGGGCATTGAAAATCGGTCGTGGATGGGTATTCCAGCATGACAATGACCCAAAACACACGGCCTAGGCAACAAAGTAGTGGCTCAAGAAGAAGCACATTAAGGTCCTGGAGTGGCCTAGCCAGTCTCCAGACCTTAATCCCATAGAAAATCTGTGGAGGGAGCTGAAGGTTCGAGTTGCCAAACGTCAGCCTCGAAACCTTAATGACTTGGAGAAGATCTGCAAAGAGGAGTGGGACAAAATCCCTCCTGAGATGTGTGCAAACCTGGTGGCCAACTACAAGAAACGTCTGACCTCTGTGATTGCCAACAAGGGTTTTGCCACCAAGTACTAAGTCATGTTTTGCAGAGGGGTCAAATACTTATTTCCCTCATTAAAATGCAAATCAATTTATAACATTTTTGACATGCGTTTTTCTGGATTATTTTGTTGTTATTCTGTCTCTCACTGTTCAAATAAACCTACCTTTAAAATTATAGACTAATCATTTATTTGTCAGTGGGCAAACGTACAAAATCAAAAGGGGATCAAATACTTTTTTTCCCTCACTGTATATACTCCCCTTTATTACTTTTCAACCCCGCCATCCTTTCCCTACTTGGGGTAAATTAGTGAACAACAATGCCCAGGCCTCTACTTCCTGCCTATACTTACTATCTACACCTTATGGACACAGTACATTTTATAATAATTATATTTTATTTGTTGTTTTTTTGTTTTTGCTCCTGAACTACTTCTACTGTCCATCTGGTTTGCTTCTATATGCCATATCTTTCTAACTGTGCTCTTTCCCAAAAGCTCCCAACATACAACCTATATACTTATTATGGACACAGTATGCTTACATTATTAGTTATCTTGTTATTATTTGTTGTTATTTGTTATTAGTCCCATCCTTCAACTCCATTCAATACCTCCCATCTATCTCATAACGCCATCCATATAGGATTTCTATTTGCCATATATATTTCAACCGTAATGTGATGTTTTACAAAAGTTCTGAACCTTTCTATTCTCATTGCTTCTACAGATTGTGAATTAAAAATAAACATTTTTGCTAAAAGTATTATTATATTATTGATCGACTGACTATGACTTTTCAGATCACCCAGTAATGCTATCTGCAAGGTTAGCTCCAGGTAAATATTGCAATCCTTTAGTCATTCCTGGACCTGTGTCCAAAAACAAGCTACAAATGGACAGAACCAAAACAAATGATCTAATGATTCTGTCTCTTCACATCAAAATCTGCAGAGCTGGGAAGATTGTATCCCCCATATAAATAACATTCTATTGGTAGCAAGATTTTTATATAATAATTTTAATTGAAAGATTCTAATTTTTGAATCCGGTGTCGTTTTGCATGTCAATTCATAAACACTATGCCATGGGATCGGTAAGTCAAAATTCTCTTCCCAACTATTTTGCAATCTATATGGGACGGCTGTCAATCCTTTGGTCCTTAAGTGAAACTGATATACTTTTTTATTTACCGCAGTTTTCCTTAACAAATTATGTTCTTTAATGCAAGGCCGACAGACAAGTTCCTTACTTTCTCCCCCTTCCACTTTCCTCTTCCACTTTTGCGGAAAGGCTGCAATTATTTGGTTGTAATTGTTTGGGTAGAGCAGACATTTCCATATGTTTTTGTTAGCTGCATGTGCGAGCGACATAACTCCACCAGTCCTACAGATGATATCATTTACGAAGATTATACCTTTTTTAAACATTCTGTCAAAAAATTAAGGTTTTTTGTCAATTAGTATATTTGAATTTAACCACAATATTTGTTGCATTATTTGTTCTGTCGTTTCTGGAGGATTAAATTGAAATTGCAACCAATTTTCTATGGCTTGTTTTAGAAATAGTGATATTTGGGAGATGATTTCCTTTTCAAATAACTGAAAATGAGTTGTTGTAATCTGAATAAAGGGAAAAAGGCCTTTCTTGAACATTGGGTGAGACAATCTTACTAATTTGCTTGAGAACCAGTTCGGATTTAAGTATAACTTTTGTATGACTGAAGCTTTTAGTGATAGGTCTAATGCTTTAATATTTAATAATTTCTGTCCTCCGAATTCATATTCATTATATAAATAGGCCCTTTTAATTTTGTCTGGCTTGCCGTTCCAAATAAAATTGAATATTTTTTTCTCATATAATTTAAAAAACTGTTCGCTAGGCGTAGGCAAGACCATAAGCAAATAGGTAAACTGGGATAATCATAGAGTTAATCAGGGTGATTTTTCCACAAATTGACAGGTATTTACCTTTCCATGGTAGTAAGATCTTATCTATTTTTGCTAACTTTCTATTAAAATGTATTGAAGTGAGATCATTTATTTCATTTGGGATATGTATTCCGAGTATATCCACATCACCATCAGACTATTTTATTGGTAAACTACATGGTAATGTAAAAATTGTATTTTTTAGTGATCCAATACGTAATATAGTACATTTGTCATAATTTGGTTGTAATCCAGAGAGGTTAGAAAATGTATCTAGATCCTCTATGAGGCTGTGGAGGGATTCTAGGTGTGGATTTAAAAGAAAACATGAATCATCAGCGTACAATGACACCTTTGTTTTTAAGCCCTGGATTTCTAATCCTCTGATATTATTATTGGATCTGATTTTAATAGCTAACATCTCGTTGGCCACAATAAATAGATATGCCGATAGTGGACAACCTTGTTTCACTCCTCTTGACAGTTTAAAAATTTCTGAGAAATAGCCATTATTTACTATTTTACACCTAGGGTTACTATACATGATTTTGACCAATTTTATAAGAGATTCTCCAAAATTGAAATGCTCCAGGCATTTATATATAAACCCCAGTCGTACTTTATCAAATGCCTTTTCGAAGTCTGCTATCAATAGCAGGCCTGGTTTCCCATATTTTCCATAGTGTTCTATTGTTTCCAATACTTGCCTTATATTACAGTGGGGGGAAAAAGTATTTAGTCAGCCACCAATTGTGCAAGTTCTCCCACTTAAAAAGATGAGAGAGGCCTGTAATTTACATCATAGGTACACGTCAACTATGACAGACAAATTGAGAGAAAAAAATTCCAGAAAATCACATTGTAGGATTTTTAATGAATTTATTTGCAAATTATGGTGGAAAATAAGTATTTGGTCACCTACAAACAAGCAAGCTTTCTGGCTCTCACAGACCTGTAACTTCTTCTTTAAGAGGCTCCTCTGTCCTCCATTCGTTACCTGTATTAATGGCACCTGTTTGAACTTGTTATCAGTATAAAAGACACCTGTCCACAACCTCAAACAGTCACACTCCAAACTCCACTATAGCCAAGCACAAAGAGCTGTCAAAGGACACCAGAAACAAAATTGTAGACCTGCACCAGGCTGGGAAGACTGAATCTGCAATAGGTAAGCAGCTTGGTTCGAAGAAATCAACTGTGGGAGCAATTATTAGGAAATGGAAGACATACAAGACCACTGATAATCTCCCTCGATCGGGGGCTCCACGCAAGATCTCACCCCGTGGGGTCAAAATGATCACAAGAACGGTGAGCAAAAATCCCAGAACCACACGGGGGGACCTAGTGAATGACCTGCAGAGAGCTGGGACCAAAGTAACAAAGCCTACCATCAGTAACACACTACGCCGCCAGGGACTCAAATCCTGCAGTGCCAGACGTGTCCCCCTGCTTAAGCCAGTACATGTCCAGGCCTGTCTGAAGTTTGCTAGAGTGCATTTGGATGATCCAGAAGAGGATTGGGAGAATGTCATATGGTCAGATGAAACCAAAATAGAACTTTTTGGTAAAAACTCAACTCGTCGTGTTTGGAGGACAAAGAATGCTGAGTTGCATCCAAAGAACACCATACCTACTGTGAAGCATGGGGGTGGAAACATCATGCTTTGCGGCTGTTTTTCTGCAAAGGGACCAGGACGACTGATCCGTGTAAAGGAAAGAATGAATAGGGCCATGTATCGTGAGATTTTGAGTGAAAACCTCCTTCCATCAGCAAGGGCATTGAAGATGAAACGTGGCTGGGTCTTTCAGCATGACAATGATCCCAAACACACCGCCCGGGCAACGAAGGATTTTTTAAATGGACTGGATCTTTATATTTTCCACTTGTATCCGGTTTCAGTAATAATGAGATCAGACCTTCTTCTTGAGTGTCAGATAATCTACCATTTACATAGGAGTGGTTAAAACATGCTAATAACTGTCCTCTTAGTATATCAAAAAAGGTTTGGTATACCTCGACTGGTATGCCATCCAACCCTGGAGTTTTCCCGGACTTAAAAGTCTTTAATTGCATCCAGAAGTTCCTCCTCTGTAATTTCACCTTCACATGAGTCTTTCTGTATAGCTGTTATTTTGACATTATCAATAGAAAGAAATCTCTACAATTAGCTTCAGTTAGAGGAGATGGAGGCGACTGAAAATAAAACATATGCTTAAAGTACTTTGTTTCCTCCTTCAAAATAACTAGGGCTTTACATTGATGGTGAAAACTTGGGAGAAATGTTGGGGTTAAGTGGGTTAAAATCTTCCTAAAAGTCACAGAGGGCAAACGGAGGGACATGCCAAAATGCTGAATGTTTTTCTTTATTCATATTAAAAATATGATTGATTGAATTATCCATGTGGTTTATATTAAAGGGCACTTCATTTAATATAACAGGCTTTTAAAATTAAATATTGGTGCACAATTGCTACTTAAAATATCAAAGGGACACAAAAAGCACTCTTTTCATAGAACAACCCTAATGTACTCAAGCAGTAACCGAAACGTGACTATATGTCTGCACTAGGGTCAATTAAAGTTAAGAGGCTAGATAATGTAGATAGTTAGGTATAGTACCTACTAGTACTCTCAGGTCCGAGCATAGAGAGAGGGCGGGAGGGTTTTCCTCTTCCAAAATCTCATCGCTTAGATATGACTCTTTCATGTTTACCCCAAAGCCTTTATCAATGGCTGCCTATCCCTGAAAGAGCCATTAGAGTGTGCTGCTTTCTGCACTTAAGACCTGCCCAATGAGAAATTGCATTGTTTAATAAGCATGAAATAGGCTGGAGAGTGAGTGAGTGAGGGTGCTGAGATCTTGCGAAGGACAGATCAAGGAGGAGCAAAACAGACACTATGCCAGCTCTCTCTGCCTCTCTTAAGACACATCCAAAATGGCAGCAATTTCCCTATATAGTGCACTACTTTTAATGGGCTCTGGTCAAAAGTAGGGGTGTGAATGTTTAAACGTTAAAGCGTTTAAACGAAACTGAATAATTAACGTTAAGAAAAAATCCCTAACCAAAAGTGTTTTTTCACCACAAAATGTAAATCACAGTGCAGTTATCACAAAACAACCACTAACAGGTCCCGGTCATCTTGATAAATGGAAAAAATGCAACAAATAGGCCTACCTAATGCAACAACGCTCCGCACGTCATCGTCGATAATAGTTGGAAAAGAAAGCGATGATTACAGAAATTACTGCAGTTGATATGCAGCCATTGCCAATGGTCTACTTGAGTTGAGAGCTAATGTGCTAAATGAAGGGCTGCAAGTGGCATTCGCGCTACTGAAACAGGTACATCTTTATCATCAATAACACTGCTCAGCGTTTACTCCCGTTTCAACAGGGTGTTATAATGGGAGTTGAGACATACAGTTAACAGCATTAGAAAGCAACACTTCTTCCCTTTTAACCAATAGATACCAGCATTTGGAGTGTGTTTTCTTTTGCCCTGTGTTGATTTGTGAGCTTAAACTTGGTGGGCAGGCTTTTGTTAAACATGAAACAAAGTAGGCCCCTAGACTAATGAATACGCTATTTGCCTTCATCGAAACAATGATTTTGTTGCATATTTCAGTCTGGAACCTGCCTAGGTTTAGGGGGGGTTGTAACCTATTCTAAATGGCACACTATAGGTGCGCACTTCACAAAAAACCCTAAAATAGACTGGATGCATCTATTATTCCAAAACTACAGCAAGTGCTTGGAACACATATTTCCCTAATTTAATCAACCAGTCCATTTAGAATTTGTGCTAAAGCTGTCTTGATTTGGCAAGGAATGTAGCTTTTCTACACTTTGGTTTGTGTATTCCATCAGTTAGATATGTTTTTATAGGCAGTCATTTCTGTAGGCCTAATGGGTGCTTGGGTACGCAGCACGTGTGTGTGTAGCGGGAGTGGTTGGATCGTTATTGAGTGAAAGACACGTAACGGAAGGAAAAGAGAATGTAGGGAAAATAACGTAGGTTTATTTTTGTTGTGAGTCGCTAATGCACATAACAAATGGAAGGAACACTAGAGTCAATGTGAATTAACGGTTGTCTTCGGGACGATATTTCACCTGCAGCCAAAAAGCAGATTTTAGCAGTCATAACACCCAATAGGATTTCACGTCGCATGTTATGACATTATCTTATCGTTTTAATGGAAAACCGAAAACATTAAGAACTATTTTGTTTGTCACATCCCTGGTCAAAAGTAGTGCACTATAGGGAATAGGGTGCCAAATTTGGACACACAAATTACATTGACTCTCTGTGCCAATCATAACAAATAAAAAATGCATGAACCAAGCTCGGCACTCTCAGCAGACTTTTCGCAGAGAGGACAAATAAGTATTATCTCAGTGTGATGTCCTCCAACGGCAATTGAAAGCTCATCACAGGAGGGGAAGAAAGCAGAACAAAATAGAACTGGAGAGAGGGAGTGAGGGAAGGAAAATGCCATGATAACAGTGCCATGGAGAACAAACCAGGGATTTGTCCCAAATGGTACCCTATTCCTTATATAGTGCACTACTTTTCACCAAAAGGGTGCAATTTGGGATGCAGACCAGGAACAAGGCAGTTTCTCCTAATTCAGCAGAGCTCTGATGGTTCAGTGGGTTTGAAAGGCTGGTTACTGGGACAAAAATGGGTGGCTGGACAAGCAGTAGTCCTGCCATTTACATAACAAAATGCAATACATGATTCCACCTGTGTTGTTTCTGGATAAACAACACACTATCAAATAACAGCCTACTGTTTAGTAGGGTGTGACTTCCTGATTGTCCGGAATCCAATGTGGAGAAGAGATATTAGACATACAGACATAGCTGGGAGACCAGTGCCCTGTTCGAATACTTCAGAAATGCATCCTTCCTTCCTTGAAGTAACTATAGACCTGAATGGGTTGGATTGGTGAAAGTAATACGGTGGTCACCTTGCTTTCACCTAAACAAACAACTTATAGATGGCGTAGTAGTGCGTTCATGTATTGTGTTGTGTCCTCGTGTATACAGCCAGTTTTTTTGTGTTTTTTGGTATTTTATTCGTATATATTTCTCTCTCACTTTCCATCCTTTAATCTAAATATACTTTCCTGCAACCCGCCTCACCCAATGTGGAACGGATTCTATTATTTCTTTATTTTTATCAAGAACCTACGGCTGAAACTAGCCAGCTAACTAGCTACTTGCTATTAGCCACCGTTAGCAGTCTTCACCACTGTCCGTGGCCTGCACTACCTACCAGCCAGCTCTAGCCTGGACAATTATCGGCCAGTCTGCACAGCGTGCTATCGACCCAGAGCATATTGGATTTTCTGCCGGAATCACTGGACCTTAACACCGGACCATCGCAACTAGCTAGCTGCAACCAAATGGCTGTTGATGGCTAATATCCACTTCCCGACGTACCAGTTAGCCTTGAGCTAGCCTCGAGCCAGGCCCATCTCCTGGCTATCTGCCTCTCTGTCGACACGGAGCCCAGCCGATCCATCACGTCTGGTCTGCCGACGTAATCATCTGATGTGGTTTCAACAGGCTTCCCGTTGCGACGACCACGAAGATCCATCTGCTAGCCCCGGCCCGCTAGCACGCGCAATCAACAGCCGTGCCTCCTGTTCGCCTGTGCTTTAGCAGCCTACGATCTGCTCCCCGGACTTACTTAGTGCTGTTAACTGGACCTTATGATCACTCAGCTACACAGCTAATGCCTGATGGACTGTTCCTTTACACGGTACCCCATCCTGTTTATCTGTTTAGCCTCAGCCCAAACTTTCGTTGCCATTACCAGTTGTTGTCTTAGCCCTCTCGAATAACACCTGTGATTGCGTTATGCCTCTCTCCCATGTCAATATGCCTAGCCTATTGCTGTTTGGGTTAGTTCTTATTATACAATTTCACTGTAGAGCCCCAAGTTCAGCTCAACCAGCCTCAGAGAGCTCCTTTGTCCAACCCCGGCTCAATCGGTACCTCCAGTGATGCTATCTCTTTCATAGTTACCCAGTGCTTAGGTGTACCTCCACTGTACTAATATCCTTCCATATCCATGTCTGTACATAATGCCCTGAATCTATTCTACAACGCCTGGAAATCTGCGCCCTTTCTCTGTACCCAACGCACTAGAAGACCAGTTCTTAAAGCCTTTAGCCGTATCCTTATTCTATTCCTCCTCTGTTCCTCTGGTGATGTAGAGGTTAACCCAGGCCCTGTAGCCCCCAGTATCACTCCTACCCCCCAGGCGCTATCATTTGTTGACTTCTGTAACCGTAAAAGCCTTGGTTTCTTGCATGTTAACATCAGAAGTCTCCTCCCCAAGTTTTAGTTATTCACTGCGTTAGCACACTCTGCCAACCCTGATGTTCTAGCAGTGTCTGAATCTTGGCTTAGGAAGGCCACCAAAAAATCCGAACTACAACATTTTCTGTCTAGATAGAACTGCCAAAGGGGGCGGAGTTGCAATCTACTGTAGAGATAGCCTGCAGAGCTCTATCATACTATCCAGGTCTGTGCCCAAACAGTTTGAGCTTCTACTTCTAAAGATTCACCTTTCCAGAAATAAGTCTCTCACTGTTGCCGCTTGCTACAGACCCCCCTCAGCCCCTAGTTGTGCCCTGGACACCATATGTGAATTGCTTGCCCGCCATCTATCCTCAGAGTTCATACTGCTTGGTGACCTAAACTGGGATATGCTTAACACCCCGGCCGTCCTACAATCTAAACTAGATGCCCTCAATCTCACACAAATTATCAAGGAACCTACCAGGTACAACCCTAAATCCGTAAACATGGGCACCCTCATAGAGATCATCCTGACAAATTGACCCTCTAAATACACCTCCGCTGTCTTCAACCAGGATCTCAGCGATCACTGCCTTATTGCCTGCGTCCGTAATGGGTCCGCGGTCAAACGACCACCCCTCATCACTGTCAAACGCTCCCTAAAACACTTCAGCGAGCAGGCCTTTGTAATTGACCTGTCCCGGGTATCCTGGATGGATATAGATCTCATTCCGTCAGTAGAGGATGCCTGGTTGTTCTTTAAAAGTAATTTCCTCTCAATCTTAAATAAACATGCCCCATTCAAAAAATACAGAACTAAGAACAGATATAGCCCCTGGTTCACCCCAGAATTGACTGCCCTTGACCAGCACAAAAACATCCTGTGGCGTACTGCATTAGCATCGAACAGCCCCCGCGATATACAACTTTTCAGGGAAGTCAGGAACCAATATACACAATCAGTTAGGAAAGCAAAGCCTAGCTCTTTCAAACAGAAATTTGCATCCTGTAGCACTAACTCCAAAAAGTTTTGGGACACTGTAAAGTCCATGGAGAATAAGAGCACCTCCTCCCAGCTACCCACTGCACTGAGGCTAGGAAACACTGTCACCACCAATAAATCTACGATAATCAAGAATTTCAATAAGCATTTTGCTACGGCTGGCCATGCTTTCCACCTGGCTACCCCTATCCCGGCCACCAGCTCTGCACCCTCCACTGCAACTTGCCCATGCCCCCCCCCCCTCAAATGACTGCCTCGCCTGGTTCACCAACTACTTCTCAGATAGAGTTCAATGTGTCAAATCGGAGGGCCTGTTGTCTGGACCTATGGCAGTCTCTATGGGGGTGCCACAGGGTTCAATTCTCGGGCCGACTCTATTCTCTGTGTATATCAATGATGTCGCTCTTGCTGCTGGTGACTCTCAGATCCACCTCTACGCAGACGACACCATTTTGTATACATCTGGTCCTTCATTGGACACTGTGTTAACAAACCTCCAAACGCGCTTCAATGCCATACAACACTCCTTCCGTGGCCTCCAACTGCTCTTAAACGCTAGTAAAACTAAATGCATGCTCTTCAATCGAACGCTGCTTGCGCCCGCCCGACTAGAACCACTACTCTCGGCGGGTCTGACTTAGAATATGTGGACAACTACAAATACAAATACCTAGGTGTCTGGTTAGACCGTAAACTCTCCATCCAGACTCACGTTAAGCATCTCCAATCCAAAGTTAAATCTAGAATCGGCTTCCTATTTCACAACAAAGCCTCCTTCACTCATGCTGCTAAACATGCCCTCATAAAACTGACGATCCTACCGATCCTTGACTTCGGCTATGTCATTTACAAAATAGCTTCCAACACTCTACTCAGCAAATTGGATGTAGTCTATCACAGTGCCATCCGTTTTGTCACCAAAGCCCCATATACTACCCACCATTGTGATCTGTACACTCTTGTTGGCTGGCCCTCACTACATATTCATCGCCAAACCCACTGGCTCCAGGTCATCTATAAATCACTTCTAGGCAAATCCCCGCCTTATCTTAGATCATTGGTCACCATAGCAACACCCACCCTTAGTATGCGTTCCAGCAGGTATATCTCACTGGTCATCCCCAAAGCCAACACCTCCTTTAGCCACCATTCCTTCCAGTTCTCTGCTGCAAATGACTAGAACGAACTGCAAAAATCTCTGAAGCTGGAGACACTTATCTCCCTCACTAACTTTAAGCCTCAGTTGTCAGAGCAGCTTACCGATCACTGCTCCTGTACACAGCCCATCTGTAATTAGCCCACCCAACTACCTCAACCCCATATTGTTATTTACATTGTTATTTATTTTGCTCATTTGCACCACAGTATCTCTATTTGCACATCATCTTCTGCACATCTATCACTCCAGTGTTAATACTAAATTGTTATTATTTTGCACTATGGCCTATTTATTGCCTTACCTCCATAACTTACTACATTTGCACACACTGTATATAGATTTTCTATTGTGTTATTGACTGTACGTTTTGTTTTTGTTTATTCCATATGTAACTCTGTTGTTGTTGTTTTTATCGCACTGCTTTGCTTTATCTTGGCCAGGTCGCAGTTGTAAATGAGAACTTGTTCTCAACTGGCTTACCTGGTTAAATAAAGGTAAAACAAATATGCTTACCTCAAGGAAACAAGGAAAGATGGATACATTTGTGAAGTATTCAAACTTTACCCAAAGGGAAGAGAGGATGGGGGGGTAGATCGCTATGTAGGGGCATGCAGAGGAGCCAAGCAGAGTGGTCTGGTCTCAACGGGAGAGAGAGGCAGCCAAGCATGATGTGACGAGCACTCTGCATACTGGCCCTCTCTGTGGTGAAGCTCAGAGGGCCATGACCACTGAGCTGTGACACACACGTGTGCACGCCACACACGCACGAGCTTCAGACAAGTGCAAGCCCTCCATGGCATACAAACAAGCTATTACGCTACATAAACATAGCTAGGAAAAGCATTCAAATATGAAATATTGTCCAGTTGATGTCAATCCCCAATGAGGGATGGGGTGATTATCTAAGCTTTCAAAACGTCTTTAAGTTGTGTTTCCACATAAACACTATTTTTTTTTTTTTTTTACATTTTAGTAATTTAGCAGACGCTCTTATCCAGAGCGACTTACAGTTAGTGAGTGCATACATGGCTCTGTGTGGCAACAACAAAAGGAGGCCTCTGACAATATCTGACAATACCCTTCTTTCTGTTTTAGGGACGTCATTCTACAACTCAGCAGTGAAACAATGTATTCAGACTGAAATACTCAGTTACAAGTGTGAGACATTGAGCATTGGTGTCACGCCCTGACTCTGAGGACTTGTATTTGTTGAGTCAGGGTGTGTATTTTCTGTGTTGTGTTTGCTATGTCGATGTTCTATGTTTAAGATCTAGAATGTGTAGATCTATGTTGGCCTGTGTGGTTCCCAATCAGAGGCAGCTGTTGCTCGTTGTCTCTGATTGGGGACCATACTTAGGCAGCCTTTTGGCACCTGTTAGTTGTGGGATCTTGTTCCGTGTAAGGTATGTTGTGTGTATGCTACCTTGGACTTCACGTTTCGTTTGTTGTTTTGTCGTGGTGTTTATTCGTTAAATAAACATGTATGCTTATCACGCTGCGCCTTGGTCCCTCTCGTTCGTAAACGATCGTGACAGAAGATCCCACCAAAATAGGACCAAGCAGCGTGTTCAGGAGCAAACGGCGGGAATTAAACAGGAGGTTACGTTAGTAGATGTCCTCCTCGGTTGGGGGAGAATCACGGAGGAGGAGGCCGTCCGACGAGGCAGCAGGAGGCAGCGACAGGGCGGATCAGCAGGTTAGGAGAGGAGGCCACCAGGTTAAGGGGGCTATTGGTTCAGAGGGAGCAGAAGTTATTAGGTCAGAGGGAGGCGCTACAGGAGGCGATAAGGGAGAAGGAGAGTGTAGAGGCACGGCGAGAGGAGCTGGTTAGGCAGCAGAAGGAGCGGGGGTTTATAAAGGAACCCAGTCCGGTCCGGCCCGTTCCTGCTCCCCACATTAAGCCAGTGGTGCGTGTTCCCAGTACGGCCCGACCCGTTCCTGCTCCCCGCACTAAGCCAGTGGTGTGTGTTCCCAGTACGGTCCGGCCCGTTCCTGCTCCTCGCATCAAGCCAGTGGTGCGCGTCGCCAGCCCGGCCCGGCCCGGCCCGTTCCTGCTCCTCGCATCAAGCCAGTGGTGCGCGTCGCCAGCCCGGTCCGGCCTGTTCCTGTCCCTCGCACCAAGCCAGTGGTGTGCGTCGCCAGCCCGGTCCGGCCTGTTCCTGCCCCTCGCACCAAGCCAGTGGTGCGCGTCGCCAGCCCGGTCCGGCCTATTCCTGTCGCTCGCACCAAGCCAGTGGTGCGCGTCGCCAGCCCGGTCCGGCCTGTTCCTGTCCCTCGCACCAAGCCAGTGGTGCGCGTCGCCAGCCCGGGTCCGGCCTGTTCCTGTCCCTCGCACCGCCAGTGGTGTGCGCCGCCAGCCCGGTCCGGCCTGTTCCTGCCCCTCGCACCAAGCCAGTGGTGCGCGTCGCCAGCCCGGTCCGGCCTGTTCCTGTCGCTCGCACCAAGCCAGTGGTGCGCGTCGCCAGCCCGGTCCGGCCTGTTCCTGTCCCTCGCACCAAGCCAGTGGTGCGCGTCGCCAGCCCGGTCCGGCCTGTTCCTGTCCCTCGCACCAAGCCAGTGGTGTGCGTCGCCAGCCCGGTCCGGCCTGTTCCTGCTCCCCGCACCAGACCAGTGGTGTGCGTCGCCAGCCCGGTCCGGCCTGTTCCTGTCCCTCGCACCAAGCCAGTGGTGTGCGTCGCCAGCCCGGTCCGGCCTGTTCCTGCCCCTCGCACCAATCCAGTGGTGCGCGTCGCCAGCCCGGTCCAGCCTGTTCCTGTCGCTCACACCAAGCCAGTGGTGCGCGTCGCCAGCCCGGTCCGGCCTGTTCCTGTCCCTCGCACCAAGCCAGTGGTGTGCGTCGCCAGCCCGGTCCAGCCTGTTCCTGCTCCCCGCACCAGACCAGTGGTGCGCTTCGCCAGTCCGGTACAGTCCGGTACGGCCCATTCCTGCTCCCCGCACCAAGCCAGTGGTACGCGTCGCCAGTCCGGTACGGCCCGTTCCTGCTCCCCGCACCAAGCCAGTGGTGCGCATCGTCAGCCCGGTCCGGCCTGTTCCTGCTCCCCGCACCAAGCCAGTGGTGCGCGTCGTCAGCCCGGTCCGGCCCGTTCCTGCTCGGGTCCAGACAGGGCTTGGTACGTCGTGGGAGGAGGGAGAGGGGAAGTAGCGCGCCGAGGTCCAGACCAGACCAGGGGCGCAACAGGGAGGTGGAGAGTAAGTGGTGGTCACGCCCGGAGCCGGATCCGCCTCCGAGGCGGAATGCCCACCCGGCCCCTACCCTGTTATGTTTATGTGGCGTGGTCGGAGTCCGCACCTTTGGGGGGGTACTGTCACGCCCTGACTCTGAGGACTTGTATTTGTTGAGTCAGGGTGTGTATTTTCTGTGTTGTGTTTGCTATGTCGATGTTCTATGTTTAAGATCTAGAATGTGTAGATCTATGTTGGCCTGTGTGATTCCCAATCAGAGGCAGCTGTTGCTCGTTGTCTCTGATTGGGGCCCATACTTAGGCAGCCTTTTGGCACCTGTTAGTTGTGGATCTTGTTCCGTGTAAGGTATGTTGTGTGTATGCTACCTTGGACTTCACGTTTCGTTTGTTGTTTTGTCGTGGTGTTTATTCGTTAAATAAACATGTATGCTTATCACGCTGCGCCTTGGTCCTTCTCGTTCGTAAACGATCGTGACAATTGGTCAATTCCTCTCTCATACAAAACAAATGGGGATAGCGTGACACCGATCCCATATAGCCTACCCTTTGCTCTTCTACTCTAATAAACCCATCAGGCATCATTGAAGAGGATTGCTTCATTATAATGTTTGACATGATTCATGATAATGGCATGAGCAGACATACATACTATTTTATTCATAACAATTATCATTCAGGACAATGCAATGGATTTCGGAAACTAACTAGTATGGAGGAATTGCAAATGGGTATAATGCTTTCAAAGTTTAATAGTCATGTCTATTCTAACCCTCTCTGTTCTAGATAATGAGATAAATTAAACCCTTCACCAGGCAACATGGTATTGTTTTTCAGTAAATTTATAAACATTTCATCCCTATGAGTCCTGGTCAAAAGTAGTGCACTATAAAGGGAACATGGGTGACATTTGGGATTTATCCTCAGCCTTTCTACCACAGCCCCCAGAAACATATCAATATCCCCTGAGGCAGCCATGTAACTGCTGGGATAATACTGTAGAGGTGACTTCAGGAGACGTGCAAATTCATCCCCTCGACAGAGACAGAACATTATTTGTAAGGCCCAATGGACAGTTAAAGTAATGACAAATGTTACAAGAAGGAACATTTATGCTTTTTTTGTATAATTTATCATTTAAAATGTTCCGTCTTTAAAATCGGTAACTGAACAGTGATTTGGACGAGAGCCAAAAAACGATTTGGCAGGCAGGGGCATAGCAGAGGAAAATGAATATTGAGAAAACATTTAGCAGAGGCTTGAGCATGGAAATTAAAGTCGCCCTCTGATGAAAAGGTAATTATCAATATCAGTCATATTATGAAAGTCTTGTGACAGATACAGATGGGTATATCAGTTTGAGCATTAACCTAATTTAAGCACTAAATTAACTGTACATATTACATTATATTAATGTATTTGGTTTAATTATGAAATCTACTGGAAAACACATAGCCATGCTTAACCATTACTGTAGTACTTAATCAAACGCCACCCATCAACAGTGCTCTATAAATTCTATGTTGACACAAATCCAATCTTCTCTGCGTTGCCTATTGTACCAATATGCTGTTGAGTGACTCCCCACCTCCTTCATTTAACACTGCCAATATTTACTATTCATAAAATCCCTTTGTTCTCTTCAAATCAATAGTCCCTCAAGCAGTGCTATTGTTTAACCCTCCCAACCAATTTTTTCCTATTCAGATAACTCATTCCAATTGCTTCCTTGACCTATTAAGATAGGAAAATACCCTGAGGTATTAAATCAATATCGTGTGCATGTACCTTTTGAGAGGATACACAATGCAAAATACATTGTGTTGTGCCAGGGGAATAGCATCCAACTGTGTCCCTGTGCTTGTTCTCTCTCTGTCTGTCCATCTCTCTTTTTCTCTACTGAATTAGTTTGATGTGGTATTTGTGGGGAGGCTAGCCTGGCTCTGACATGTGGCCTAAAGGGGAATTTCACCCTGGCTCTGCCACGGCATATAGTCATTACTACAGTGCATTCGGAAAGTATTCAGACCCCTTGACTTTTTCCACATTTTGTTAAGTTACAGCCTTGTTCTAAAATGGACAAAAAAAGCAAAAACAGGTTTTTAGAAATGTTTGCAAATGTATTAAAAATACCTTATTTACATAAATATTCAGTGCATCCTGTTTATATTGATCATCCTTGAGATGTTTCAACAACTTGATTGGAGTCCACCAGTTGTAAATTCAATTGATTGGACATGATTTGGAAAGGCACACAATTGTCTATATAAGGTCCCACAGTTGACAGTGCATGTAAGAGCAAAAACCAAGCCATGAGGTCGAAGGAATTGTCAGTAGAGCTCAGAGACAGGATTGTGTCGAGGAAACAGATCTGGGGAAGGGTACCAAAACATTTCTGAAGCATTGAAGGTCCCCAAGAACACAGTGGCCTCCATCATTCTTAAATGGAAGAAGTTTTGAACTGCCAAGACTCTTCCTAGAGCTGGCCGCCCGGCCAAACCCCGATTCTGCCAGTGGCTTGCGGCTAACTAGAATGGTGCGGTGACCAAAGGGATTATCAGGCTGAACTGATGGGGAATCCATTTCGACAACAGCTTAGAAGTGATATGATAACAGCATTTTTTCCCCCCTTCACAACAAAACGGAAGATTCTCAATTAGAGGTAACCTAACGTTAGCTAGCTTGCTAGCCTACAATTTACAATTTAGTCATTTAGCAGACACTCTTATCCAGAGCGACTTACAGTTAGTGAGTGCATACATTTTTCATACTGGCCCCCCGTGGGGATCGAACCCACAACCCTGGCGTTGCAAGCGCCATGCTCTACCAACTGAACTACAGGAGGCTAGCTGGGTAAGTTAGCTAGCTAACGTTACAGTCCTGTATTGAACTCTGAAAGCCATCAGCTAAATCATATATCTATCTTTTGGTATACACACTGTCAATCAATTTCACCTATGTCATAGTTTATTTATTTATATCAACAACAAAAAAACGTTAAAATGGTCTGTCCTCGGTTGCAACACTCCCTACCAAGTTCCAAGCTGTCTCTGGAAGCAACGTCAGCACAAGAACTGTTCGTCGAAAGCTTCATGAATTGGGTTTCCATGGCCAAGCAGCCGCACACAAGCCTAAGATCCCCATGCACAATGCCAAGCGTCGGCTGGAGTGGTGTAAAGCTCGCCGCCATTGGAAATGTCCGACAGACGAATCTGGGTTAGGCAGATGCCAGGAGAACGCTACCTTACCTGCCTGAATGCATAGTGCCAACATAGTGTTTTTCATGGTTTGGGCTAGGCTCCTTAGTTCCAGTGAAGGGAAATCTTAATTCTACAGCATAACTTTGTGGCAACAGTTTGGGGAAGGCCCTTTCCTGTTTCAGAATGACAAAGCCCCTGTGCACAAAGCAAGGTCCATACAGAAATGGTTTGTCGAGATTTCAAATAAAATAACAATGCGACCCTTGAAGTATTAGCATAAACAATAAATAAACCGTTCCATTTCAGCAATTGCATTCACAAATGCATGCGACTGTTGTTAGTCTTTGCTGTAATAAAGGCTTCACAAAAAAATAAAATAAAATAAAATAAAATAAACACTCTGGTACGCTTATCATTTATTTAGTGTTGTTTACATTGTTCCAAACGGTCAGAAAAAATATAATGTCCTCTAACAGCACCTGTTTGGCACACATAATATGCACGCAACACTTGCTCCTTACCTTATTTTTCTTGATCTCCAGTATTTTCCACAACTAGACAAATTTATTCCACACATCTCACTTCGCCAACCAGTTAACATTCCCCCGTTTCAAGTTTATTTCTCATTTCCTCTGCATCCATTTTACTGTCACATGTGTTACGGTGTTCAGAGTTTGTTATAACCAATTTATTGTTAAATATTTCAGTCAGAAATGGCTGTAATTATGTTGCAACTTCAGCAACACGGACAGCGTGATAAACACTGTTGATGTTCTGTGGTGGTCGCTGCAGCAGGGAGGAGAGATAGACAATGGGTGCTAGTCACACAGTCACTCGCTGTGTCTGAGTCCGGCACAATGAAATCAAATGTGGTCGGACTACCTCTAGTCATTTGGGTGTCTTAATTATTTCATCAAACAGTGCGCTTACATCATCAGACAAGCTTAGTGCATATAGTTGATTTAATTAAACACATAGGATGTGTCTATATATGGAAAGATACACGTTTAAAGATTTAGACCTATTGATTGGTCGAAAGAACAGACAACTCTTTTTGTTGTTGTTGGGGACAGCCCTAGTCTAATCCCTCGAGAGGGATACAGTTCACGGGACACAGTTCTGCAACAATGACACACGCAGGAAAATAATTATGTTTCTGTATCTAGAATCCACTCCAGGAAGAAGCCCAGGCAATACACGGTATTAATTAATTCAAATTATGCTCTATTGTACAGTTTGAACAACAGTTGAACCGTGCCAGCATAACAATAACATTAGGGTAGTCTAGTTGAACATGCATACATGTGCACCGGCACAGTTATTACATTTACAACAATATCTAGCCTAATAGAAAGAAATATGGCATAACCCTCAACCCTTGCACAGTGACCAGAACGTACAAATGAGCCTAGATACGTTAGCAGACAGTGTCTACCTACAGCCATGAGTCACGATCGTCAGGGAGAGACCAATGCGCAGCGTTGAAGGTGAACATATTTCTATTTATTAGGGTATGATCAAAATAACACCAAATAAGAACAAGAAACCACAAACACAAAGTGAAAGACAGACAGTTAAATATGGCTCCCAATCAGAGACAACCAGCTGACACTCGTTGCCTCTGATTGGGAGTCACTCAGGCCAACACAGAAATACAAACATAGAATTTCACACCCTGGCTCAACATAACAGTGTCCCCAGAGCCAGGGCGTGACAGTACCCCCCCCTAAAGGCGCGGACTCCGACCGCGCCAACTAAATACCACAGGGGAGGGACCGGGTGGGCACTCCGCCTTGGCGGCGGATCCGGCTCGGGCCTGATCCCCACTCCCTCTCCAACCCCCAAAGTACCCCTGGTCCGGTCTGGCCCCGCTGTCCGGAGCTGGACTGCACACTGATGGAGCGGATTGCTCTAGCTCGGCGTAACGCATCTGACCGGTGCCGGACCAGGCACCAGTGGAACAGGCACGGGCCGTGCCGGACCGACGACGCACACCACTGGCTTGGTGTGGGGAGCAGGAGCGGGACGGACCGGGCTGGCTGCGCACCACTGACTTGGTGCGGGGAGCTTGGATGGGCCGGACTGGGCTGGCGACGCGCACCACAGACTTGGTGCGGAGAGCAGGAACGGGCCGGACAGGGCTGACGAAACGCACCACAGACTTGGTGCGGGGAGCAGGAATGGGCCGGACTGGGCTGGCGACGCGCACCACAGACTTGGTGCGGAGAGCAGGAACGGGCCGGACAGGGCTGACGAAACGCACCACAGACTTGGTGCGGGGAGCAGGAATGGGCCGGACTGGGCTGGCGACGCGCACCACAGACTTGGTGCGGAGAGCAGGACCGTGCCGGACAGGGCTGACGAAACGCACCACTGACTTGGTGCGGGGAGCAGGAATGGACCGGACCGTACTGGGGACACACACCAGTACCTCTCGCCGTGCCTCTACATCCTCCATCCCCTCTTCGACCAGTGGCCCCCGTAACCTGGCGGCCTCCTCTGGCAACCCGCTGGACCGCTCTATCGCGGCCTCCTGCTGGTCCGACGTCGTGAGCCCCCCCCTAAAAAATTTCTGGGAGTCTCTCTTCCCCGTGGGCCAGGCCTCGATAATTCTCGCACAACTCTCGCTCTTCTGCTGCCAATCTCCGCCATTCAGCTCCTCATTCGGCTTGACCCAGTCGAAGCTCTGCCTCCACTGTTGCCAAGTCCACCCACTCTGCTCCTCACTAGGCTGCTTGGTCCAGTTCTGGTGGTTTCTTCTGTCACGATCGTCAGGGAGAGACCAATGCGCAGCGTTGAAGGTGAACATATTTCTATTTATTAGGGTATGATCAAAATAACAGACGAAAACGTGATGTCTACGGTTTAACACAAACCAAATAAGAACAAGAAACCACAAACACAAAGTGAAAGACAGACAGTTAAATATGGCTCCCAATCAGAGACAACCAGCTGACACTCGTTGCCTCTGATTGGGAGTCACTCACGCCAACATAGAAATACAAACATAGAATTTCACACCCTGGCTCAACATAACAGTGTCCCCAGAGCCAGGGCGTGACACCATGTCTATCAGGCATGCTTAGGCAAATATGTTTTATAGTAAATCCAGCTTCAGTTTTAGAGATTTACAACAGTAAATTGTTGTATTATTATTTATCCTCAATGTTTGGTAGTAAACTTAGCTAGCTAGCTTGCTGGACATGCAATACTTGTTATTTACATCTGATTGGAATCCTATCTTGCATCATACCTACAATTTTGTGAGAATTAAATGCATCCAAGGTCATAATCATAACCAACGTCAGCCCTCATCAATTATGTTACATAGCTAGCTAGTACAATTATTTACAGTTGCTGATGTTACACGTTTGTTAACAAGTTACAAATGTGAGGTGTGGCGCATAGCAAGTTAGCAGGCGCCAGGCTAACAAACTAGCCAACTTCAGTCATGTGCTAACGTTTGCTGGTAAACCTAGCTTTAGGTGGCTGGTTGTAACGTTGTAGCTTGCTGTTTAGTAGCTAGCCATATCTACGACTAAGAGAAAAAGCTTTACAATCGAGATACAAAAGATCTCCGATTGTACAACCTCTTCTATTTTTTGTCATATATATGGCTACCGGTAGTTGTTTAGCTAGCTAGCTAACTTTGCTAGTTAGCTAGCTACCTAGCTAGCTACATAACTTGCTAAGTTAGCAAACATATATATATTTTTAATTTCCCCCCACTGTAACACAGTAGTATGTTAGCCAGCAATACAAAATATGGGTTTCACTAGATAAACTAAAGTTAGCTCGCTAGCTACAGTGAGGGAAAAAAGTATTTGATCCCCTGCTGATTTTGTACGTTTGACCACTGACAAAGAAATGATCAGTCTATAATTTTAATGGTAGGTTTATTTGAACAGTGAGAGACAGAATAACAACAAAAAAATCCAGAAAAAAGCATGTCAAAAATGTTATAAATTGATTTGCTTTTTAATAAGTATTTGACCCCCTCTCAATCAGAAAGATTTCTGGCTCCCAGGTGTATTTTATACAGGTAACAAGCTGAGATTAGGAGCACACTCTACAAATAAACCTACCATTCAAATTATAGACTGATCATGTCTTTGTCAGTGGGCAAACGTACAAAATCAGCAGGGGATTAAATACTTTTTTCCCTCACTGTAGGTGGCTTGTAGGATAAAATAACTTACTTAGCTAGGCACCATATTTGTCATCTGCCCTCTTGGTGCTGGCATCGGCTGTAGCTGAGCTTCTAATGTTAGCTAAATCCAACTCTTTGTTTAGCTGAGCTTCTAATGTTAGCTAAATCCAACTCTTTGTTTTTCGAATCCTCTTCGCTATATTCTGGTTGAAGCATGTATGGTTGAATGTCACCATGTAGCTAATAGATGCTCTATCGTCGAATTCGTGTTGATGAGAGGAATCACTTGAAGCCATTGCGTCTGGTCAGTTCTTTCAGTTTTACCCAAAGGATTGTTGTTAGTGTCCGCCTTGGGGGAGGGACGTGGGCCAGTGCAGGAAGCACCACCCAACCAAAGTTGTGGACTTTCAGACACTAGAAAAAATGGGTCTGCTTGTATATTTACTAATGAATCCGCGGATAGGAACATCGCTAAAAGACGTCTGTCCAATGGCTCTATCGAACAAGGACAACAATATCTACACCCACAAAAACATATAGTGCAATCAGCATAACATAGAGCCACAAAGCAGGACTACATGTATTTTTAGACCCCCCATCAATACACCGGAAGCCGTCATAGGGTGTATCATTCAGCGCACAAAGCCCTGACGTGCCTTCCTCCTGGCCAATTATGTGTGAAACACATCTCACTGTCCTAGAAATGCCTCAGTCATTATGAAAACAAGCCCTGATTCCCCGTGGGTGAAATTCCCCTTTAAGTGGCAGCCCTTCATCCTGTCTGATAGTGGAAGAAGCAGTGGCTCAAACAGTCCACCATCACTCACGGATACTGCTGGGTTAACTTTAAGTGAACTGTGGTTGGCTTCTCTCTGTAACTCCCTCTACCCCATCGCTACAAAATGAAGTTCCGTGATAAGACTCGTGGAAAAAGAGGATCTGTGTCACTCTACTTTGTCTCCATACAGACACTGCATGATATTCTAACACAGGACTTAAGGAGTCTGTAGGGGGTCGGAGGGTTTAAGGGAATTTACATTTGGTAGTAGGGTTTAGTCCAAGGACGTTTCCAAACATAGTATATCATGGCAGCAGGGTCTTCTCAGATCCATCAATAGCAGTGGCCAGTCAGGGTTACTTACACGCCTGGCTGGGAAAAGGAGGAAGACTCAGATCTGATGATGATATAGATACCAAACTGAGACTACAGTGCCAAGAGTCCTGCGCCGGCATGCTCTCCTTCACAGATAAGATGCACATCTGGCTGACAGATCGAGGAAAATAAAATAACCCTTTGAACCATAGAGAACTGGGGCCAAAGCTCCCCATCAAAGCGTAAGATTTTTAAATGATTTCCATGTGAAATGGCCTACGAGGTACCTGCTCTGCCCAAGCCTCATTCCATATACAGTGAGGGAAAAAAGTATTTGATCCCCTGCTGATTTTGTAAGTTTGCCCACTGACAAAGAAATGATCAGTCTATAATTTTTATGGTATGTTTATTTGAACAGTGAGAGACAGAATAACAACAGAAAAATCCAGAAAAATGCATGTCAAAAATGTTATACATTGATTTGCATTTTAATGAGGGAAATAAGTATTTGACCCCCTCTCAATCAGAAAGATTTCTGGCTCCCAGGTGTCTTTTATACAGGTAACGAGCTGAGATTAGGAGCACACTCTTAAAGGGAGTCAAATACTTTTTCCCCTCAATGTACAGTGCCTTGAGAAAGTATTCATACCCCTTGACTTATTCCACATTTTGTTGTGTTACAGCCTGAATTCAAAATGGATTAAACTGATTTTTTTTCTCACCCAGCATTATTATTTGCCTATTATTATTTTCAAAATTCTTCAGGCTCTGTCAAATTGGTTGTTGATCATTGCTAGACAACCTGCAAGCAGATTTAAGTCAGAACTGTAATTTGGCCACTCAGGAACATTCACTGTCTTCTTGTAGCTGAAAGGTGAATTCATCTCCCAGTGTCTGGTGGAAAGCAGACTGAACCAGGTTTTCCGCTTGGATTTTCCCTGTGCTTAGCTCCATTCTGTTTCTTTTTTATCCTGAAAAACTCCCTAGTCCTTAATGATTACCAGCATACCCATAACATGATGCAGCCACCACTATGCTTGAAAATATGGAGAGTGGTACTCAGTAATGTGTTGTATTGGATTTGCCCCAAACATAACACTTTTGTATTCAGGACAAAACGTTAATTGCTTTGCCACATTTTTTGCAGTATTACTTTAGTGCCTTGTTGCATATTTTTGAATATTTTTATTCTGTACAAGCTTCCTTGCCAGTTAGGTTAGTATTGTGGAGTAACTACAAAGTTGTTGATCCATCCTCAGTTTTCTCTTATCACAGACATTAAACTCTGTAACGGTTTTAAAGTCACCATTGGCCTCATGGTGAAACCCCTGAGCAGTTTCCTTCCTCTCCGGCAACTGAGTTAGGAAGGACGCCTGTATCTCTGTAGTGACTGGGTGTATTTATACACCATCCAAAGTGTAATTAATAACTTCACCATGCTCAAAGGTATATTCAATGTATTTTTATTTGTACAGTACATGTAGATTAAAATGATAAGGGCCAGAGACGGTGATACATATGATATGAACTGCCGTTTTGTTTCCCTAAAGCGTGTCAAGATGGCTAAGTATACGCCTAATTGTTGTTCACGTGCCTCACAATGTCCATTCACCTATCTTCTCTGGTGGGGGAAGTAGAGCGTAAACTCTACTCTCCCCACTCTATCTCCTTAGTTTAAATCCAATGTCACTAGTAAAGCCTGTAATTGGGACGGAAGCAGAGCTGTTATTGGCATATCTGGTAGGCAGGACGGCTGATGTGCATATAGATGTGTGTTCGGCTGAGAGGAGATAGGTTGTTTGAATGTTGCTCATGCACTCCCAGCCCCCAGAAAGTCATCAGGGAGACAGGGAGGGCTGGTTCAGACAGAGCTTGGCTGGGCGGTTACGACCTTGAAGACTAGAGGCAGGAGGAAATCACTGATGGAAAACACAGTGACCTGACATGACCAGAGGAGGTCACTGTGGAGTTGCCCAGGATTCCATCATGTCCCACTGGCAGTCAGAGCAGAGGCAGTCAGTCACACGTTCCTGAGGCTGAGGGCTGAGCCCCTACCCTCGAGTGGGCCAGCCTCCTCCGGACCTGTAAACTTCAGACTGTACACTGGAGGTCCTGTGCAACACATGTCTGCACTGCGTTAATTGTAAGCTCTCTGCTTAGCTGATCAAAGCAGCAGCAGTGAGCAGCACCACCAGGCCCATGTGGCTCAGGCATTCGTCATGCTCTTAATTGGCTCGCAGTGTTATCTGTGTTATTTCTGTGAAGTCTTCATGAAAGGACACCCATTAAAATCAAGCCTTCCACCACAATGCTATAGATTATCCAATCTGTCAGGAAATGAAGCAAGCCACAAAGGCGTTGGGATCAGAGCAACCACTTCCCATAAAGGTCATAGTGGATGGATGAGGAGTATGGGGGTAGGATGAGCAGCAGGGTAGAGAGATGGGCGGGTTGACTAGTGTGGGGGTGACAGGACCCCCACCCCCCACCCTACCTCCCCCAAGCCTTCCTCCCTCTGTCACAGTAACTATAGGCATGTTTCTGAGCTGCCCTGATGAAACAGCACAATCCGGTTTCACTTACAAACGTCTCTCTCTCTCTCTGTCCCCCTCTCTGACATGACGTCTGTAGAGGATAAGTCACTGGGTCATGACATTTCCCTTTGTTAAACACTGCTAAACTACAGCAGAGTAAACACACACACTCTCCCACGGTAGGCTTTCACTATGGGTTTGCCCTGAAGGTATTTGACCAAAATAACATATTCAAGATGGCAACCTGTTATTAGTGAGAGCTGGGATATTTCCTACAGTGCTACTCGGGTATGTGTTAATTAACTGTAGGTGTGAACTCTTCCCCTACAGTTTGTCATTTACCTGTGAGCAAGACAGTGGAGTATCCACCCTCAACCATCCCCCTTTCCCTTCTTTTCTGAACCATCTTAACTATTTCTCTCCTACTCTGCTATATCCCTTTTGTACCTCTTTACCTTCAGAGTGTCTCCATAGGGATGTGTGTCTGTAATGAACATGGCCCTCTCTCTCTCTGGGCCCTGTTCACCTTCACAAACCCTGTCCTCCCCCCCTCTCTCTCCCTCTTCCCCTCTCTCTCTTTCCTGTCAATGTGCTTTTCATCAGAGCTGCCTTTGATGGGCTTAAAACAATCACGGCAAATACCAATACCACCTGCAGGATGGAGAATAAAAGGTGTTTTTAAGTTGAGTGGTACGTGAGTCAGAGGGGACTGTACACTGCTTAGACAAACTTACAACACATTCAGATGTGGATTTCACATTGCTCGACTTGACTACGGTTTTCCTTGGCTTTAACAAATACAGCTACCAATTCTCGTTTTAGCACAATAAACTACAGAGTAAGCATATTTGCAGTCAAAGGCCTCTTTTAAAAAAGACGTTAATTTGCATAATATATGCTGTTTGCTTTACAAACTCACTAGTCCAACATTAGAATTGGAGAGCACTGTGCGGAGAGAATTGTGGAAAAAGAGCATAGCAAATGAGGTTTGAGATGAAAAAATCTGTGGCAACCACAATCTCTCAAATGAAAACAGTCTGGATCAGAGGGTACTATTCCCAAGCTCTGTAGCTGAAATTAGAACAGGATACTCCCCATTAGAAACCTCATTCCAAACAGGCAAAAATATACCAAAATACGGTTCCATTTTCCAATACAGTTGGAGCGAGTAAAACGTACCTCATGTATTTATGTGTATGTATGTATGTGTGTGTGTGTATATATATATATATATATATATATATATATATATTTGTGAAAAAAATACATGGGGGATTGGAAGTGATGCAAACAATTACATTGATGGAAGTTACAATCTATCTGCAATATTAAAGCTGATCTACCCCCTAATTATTTTATTTTTTTAATTTAAAAAATCCGTAGAGATTTCCACATTTTAATCTCCAAAATAAAGTTATGTTACTGATGATAGAAGTATTTGTTGAGGTATAGAAAATATAGCCTTGCTCTGAAATTAGACCAGTGGCCTAGTTGGATCTAGAGGCCAAAGGCCTACTTACCAGCACATCTTATACTAAAGGCTAGATCAAAGCATTGAGCACTCAAAACAAAGAGTAGCACAGGAGGTTGGTGGCACCTTAATTGGGGAGGACGGGCTCGTGGTAATGGCTGGAGCGGACTAAGTAAAATGGTAGCAAATACATCAAACACATGATTTCCAAGTGTTTGATGCCATTCCATTTGCTCTGTTCCACCCATTATTATGAGCCGTCCTCCCCTCAGCAGCCTCCACTGAAGAGTAGATACCACACAGATGAGTCCCAGATGTGTGCAAGGGGCCAGAGTGACCACTTAAAGGATTTCTATCCTCTTTGCTGTCTTCACAATACAAAGACTCAGGTTGAAACAGGTCCAGATACAATGGCCCATGCTGCTTTGAAGATGGCTGCACACACCCACAGCTGTTGACAGCAATGTTCTCAACATGGGAGAGAGAGGGGAGCAGATAAAGGGGAGCAACAATCAGACACTGTGTATACACATGCCCCCCATTAAGAACCAATAGAGTGCCAACAAGCTCCGTCGTTGTAAAGGCCACCATCCTGACAGAAGCTGATCAAATAAAGAGGGAGGGATGAAGAGGAGGGATACAGTGAAACAAACAAACAAACCCTTTACCCTCCTCTACCCTGACTCAAACACACTGGAATCACATGGAGATTGACTATAGGGCAAAAGCTGAATGAATTGACCAATACTGCTTTCACATAGGATTTACTGTATAGTTCATTATTTTGTTCATTAAACAGACAAGACACACCTACCCGACTACAGTCAACACACATTGCCTATATTTTATAGTAAGAATATAACGGAATAAAATACAAATAATATTTTTCCCACACAACTTGTGTCACGGAAATGTGTGGAACCGCTGCCCATACTTTTTGGATCCACATTTAATCTCTTTCCTACCCTCACTCCACTTTGTTATGAAGCAGGCGTAGGGTCTTATCTTTATCATGATACCGATAGAAAATAATAGCAATACTATTTTCAAAAGCATGTGAGTCTCGTGTTCACATTTCACAACCTCCGCAGGCTTTTGGAATTGTATATATGTGATCGAGCAAAATAATAGGCCTACCCTTGACTTAGGCTACCACCTCCACTTATTTGCCCAGCCAGAAAACAATTAACCAAATAGCCTATACAGACGGAGATTCAGTGAAACCAAATAACATTGATTGATTATCAGACAAGTCAGTGAAGTCACAGGCTTTTGGTCAGGGGTAGGCCTATAGGCTACTAAGCGACTGAAGACCAAAATAATCCACTTGTTAAACTACATAACATACTGGCAAAATGTTCTAACAGGCCTAAATGAGCCAACTAGACAAGATGATCATGAGCAGCACCCACCCACCTCAACTTAACTAACATTTTCCCAGCCTAATTGTAGCCTAACCAATATCCAAATGATGATTCAGTGAAAACAAAAATCTGGCATTAGGCCTATTGATTTATGATGACGAGTCCCTACGCTTGTCTCAAAGCAGCGCGATGGCGCTGTCCCAAACAAAACAGTGCTGAAATTATTATCTAGTTGACCACAGACGGTAGGCTATTGCTTCATATCTATTACAAGGATTGAATGACTTTGTGAGTTTCAGGAATCAACAATTTGATACATGCCTTCAATTGCATTAGCCTACTTTATTCCAATATTTTCGTCATTCAGTGATATTTTGGCTATTCCCACAGTAATTCTTTATGGATCCATCCAGTTGTGGTTAAGAAAACAGTGCATTCTTAGTGGTGGGCTATGCGAAGAGATGGGTGAAGTGACATGCCTTGCAAAGTTTAAAACTGCCAGGATGATGGTAACAGGGCGCTGCCTAGCAACCATCAAGAGTTTAACATCTACTAGATGGGTGTCCCGAAATCGGGACAGTTGTTGCTCAATACGGATAATGTGACTACAATGACGTTGTAAACAAAAGCAAATTTTCACGGACATATACATGTCTTATATTAGCGTATTATTTGCACGTACATTGTTGACCTCTTGTGGACAACATCTAAATTACCTCCAGCTTCCTATCTGAATCTATGTCTTTTATTTTTCATGTCAAAGATGATGCAACAAACATTTTTTGTTTGTTTTATCTTTTACCAGATCTATTATGTTATGTTCTCCTACATTCATTTCACATTTCCACAAACTTCCAAGTGTTTCCTTTCAAATAGTATCAAGAATATGCATATCCTTGCTTCAGGTCCTGAGCTACAGGCAGTTTGATTCGGGTATGCATTTTAGGCGAAAATTGAAAAGAAGGGTGTGATCCTTAAGAGGTTAAGAGCCTAGTGCGTGCCCAATGCCGCCTCAGTATTGCAGCTACGTTTCATACTAAGCAGTAGGAAGAACTTTACCGAAATTATTACTAGGTCGTTTGGTTAAAATAAAAGTTTCGGCTTTGATACATGGCAATACCTTTCAGATATAAAGAAAAGGCGGAAAAAAGTTGGCGGTATGGTAAAGTTGGCGGAAAAACATCTTAGTATGAAAGGAATACAAGTGGATGAACCAATACTGTTTTCCCTGTCTTTCTAAGAAGGTATTTTTCGAGTATAACAACGACAAGTGTGTATGACATGTTTAGAAGAAAAAAACAAGCTGGAAGCTACAGAAATTCTGGTTGAAAGCGAAAAGGATTGTCGATCCTCAGGCGCTGTCAGATGTTCAGCAGTGACACAATAACACCTGAAGGAAGACAGCAAACGTCACTTTCAGAAGACGTCCACTGAGACTGAACCAGTCCCAGGCTGGGATTACAAGAACAGAGAAACAGGAAATGCTCATAGCACTTCACGCCTGGACTGGTAAATGTAAGTGTAGTGGTGTAGCTACTGCAGTAATAGTATAGTGCTGTAAGCCTAGAAGTGAGGGGTGGTGTGGGGTGAGGAGGGGTGTGGTGAGGAGGGGTAGGGTGAGGAGGAGTGATGATGGGTGAGGTGGGGTGAGGTTGGATGGAGGCAGTGCAGTACAGTACCTGGGGATCGCTTGCTAGAGCGCGAGGGCATCATGTAGGACTGGCGAGGCAGCAAGGGCGAGGAGGGCAGAGACATGGACACGCCTTTGGCCAGGCTCAGTCTGAACACATCCTCTGGGGAGTAGGGGTGGTGGAGGCCTCCAGGCTCATGTGTCTGGGGGGCACCGCCGCCGGGCGGGCACCTTCGCTGTGCAATGTAGAGCTCACCCGCTGAGAAGAGAGGATGGACACTGTTTAGGACATTATTCACTAGGGCTGGGAATTGCCAGGGACCTCATGATATGATATTATCACAACACTTAGGTGCCGATACGATATGTATTGCGATTCTCACGATTCTATATGTATTGCGATTCGATACTGCGATTTGATGTTCCAAACACATTGCTCACTATATGTCTGCTGCAGAGAGATGAGAGAGCATGAGAAAATGAGTTTTGATCAGTCATGGAAATAAAAGTGAGGAAAACATGTTGGCTCACTATTTAAAAAGAAGATGGAGAACAAGCTATAAGATGGCAAATACCGGAGTTCCCTAGTGCTAGCTAATGCTAACTTTTTTTAAACAAATCAATATTTGGAGTCAAAGTATTGATATAATATCGTCCAAAAATAATATTGCAATATGTAACTGTATTGATTTTTTCGCCCATCAATATTATTAGCCAACCCTGATTATATAAGCTAAGCATACATTTTTGGAGAGAAAATTACAAATGAAATACGTCAGACCATTCAAAATCTCCATGAGGGAAAAAACTGATTTGAGATCAGATATTACCAGACATGTGGACTCCTGAATGTCTAATGAAGTTGAAGGCATTCAGACAGCAGAACAAATCCCCCTTCTATGGAGGCTTTCTGCTAATGCTGTGTTCTGCACGGTCAGCCGCGGTTGTGGAGAGTTGCGCCTAGCCACACACCATGAAATAAAACAGACAATTTCAGATATCTTTCAGATACCAAGATAAGTGTTCTCAAATCGAGGTCCAGGGAGTGATCATGATCAGTGATAGACCAGGACAGAGTCAGACACACACATTAAGAGTGAATGGAGCCACATGCTGTGTGGTTTAACCAGAGGTCATGGGCCCACACTTATACGCCATGGGGCTCATGATGTGGCAAGACACCCAGTTTGCAGCATAAATAAGAGTGGTGTCATTGACCATGGAGCTGAGATAACATGTGTGACTCTTTGATCGAAAATCATTTGGACAAACTAATTGAGCAAATATTAGCAAAATACTGTTTTTGCTCTGTACAATACTGAGAGCATTCTAGTAAATTCATTGTACAGCTAATGTGTGAGGAATGAATAATGAAGAAGTAATATCTTTAATTCAGTGGTTCAGGTGGAGCAGCTTGAGCTTGAGACGCTAAAGGCAAGAAAGCTGCCGTTATTGGTGCAATAGGCTACTCCAAAACAGAGTACTATATCTACACTGTACAGAACTCTACAGAAGTGATCATCAGCTAGATTCAGCCGCGGTCTGATATTTTTCTTGAGCAGATGGTCAGGGGGCCGGAACATAATTACAAATAATTTGTAGACAGCAAATTGACAGCAAGAAGCCCAAACAGATATAATGTTTGACTAAAACATAATCATTTCAAACCTTGCTTATATTTGTATACGATCACGTGTCTCTCTATTATGCGTGGGAATACTTGGGAACAGATTTCTTCAATTAAAATCACTTGGAGCTGATTTCCTGGTGTTTTAACTGTCTTTTTTTGTATTTTACAGTCTTTTTTTTTTTAAAGTTGGGGGCTACATAAAACCACCGTGGGCCACTAGTTGGGGAACCCTGCTCTACAGACTCCAGCTAACAGCAGGGAGGTGATCAGGGAGGTGACTAAGAACCCGATGGTCACTCTGACAGAGCTCCAGAGTTCCTCTGTGGAGATGGGAGAACCTTCCAGAAGGACAACCATCTCTGCAGCACTGCATTAATCAGGCCTTTATGGTAGAGTGGCCAGACGGAAGCCACTCCTCAGTAAAAGGCACATGACAGCCTGCTTGGAGTTTGCCAAAAGGCACCTAAAGGACTCTCAGACCATGAGAAACAAGATTCTCTGGTCTGATGAAACCAAGATTGAACTCTTTGGCCTGAATGCCAAGCGTCACGTCTGGAGGAAACCTGGCACCATCCCTACGGTGAAGCATGGTGGTGGCAGCATCATGCTGTGGGGATGCTTTTCAGCGGCAGGGACTGGGAGACTAGTCAGGATCGAGGGACAGATGAAAGGAGCAAAGTACAGAGAGATCCTTGATGAAAACCAGCTCCAGAGAGCTCAGGACCTCAGACTGGAGTGAAGGTTCACCTTCCAACAGGACAACGACCCTAAGCACACAGCCAAGACAACGCAGGAGTGGCTTTGGGACAAGTCTCTGAATGTCCTTGAGTGGCGCAGCCAGAGCTTGGACTTGACCCTGATCGAACATCTCTGGAGAGATCTGAAAATAGCTGTGCAGCGAAACCCCCCATCCAACCTGACAGAACTTGAGAGGATCTGCAGAGAAGAATGGGAGAAACTCCCCAAATGCAGGTGTGCCAAGCTTGTAGCGTCACCGCTTGTAACGCCAAGGTAGTGGGTTCGATCCCCGGGACCACCCATACACAAAAATGTATGCACGCATGACTGTAAGTCGCTTTGGATAAAAGCGTCTGCTAAATGGCATATTATATTATTATTATTTTTATACCCAAGAAGACTCAAGGCTGTAATCACTGCAAAAGGTGCTTCAACAAAGTACTGAGTAAAGTGTCTGAATACTTATATAAATGTGATATTTCAGTTTTTTATTTTTTTAATACATTTGCAAACATTTCTAAAAACCTGTTTTTGATTTGTCGTTATGGGGTATTGTGTGTAGATTGATGAGGGGGGAAAAAATTTAATCGATTTTAGAATAAGGCTGTAACGTAACAAAATGTGGAAAAAGTCAAGGCGTCTGAATACTTTCCGAATGCACTGTATATGGCCTCAGCTATAGCTTTGAGTCTTTCCCATCATGTAGGCTATACACTCTTCCTGTGTTAGACCCAGTGAGCACTAAGCCAAGGCTGTTTCTCCCAAACAGTTCCCTGGAGCTCTGGCTAGGGACAACCTAGCGGACTAAACTCCACTCCATTGTGAAGGAAGTTTATGATGAATTTCACAAACGCCGTGGAGCCGAGACCAGGCTTTGTGGAATCCATCTCCGACTACAACATATTCGCCCAAGGTCAATACTTTCACAAATATAAATTACGAAATGCCCACCTTGTACCCAATATGTGTCTTTCTTTGTTTTCTGAATCCATACTTTTTCAATAAACGTTAATCAAATACAAACACTGACTGTTTGCTCATTGCTGTTGCTCTAAGATGGCAACTTTGCTCAAATGCGCATGTGTCCATTTAATCTCAACAAGGAAACAATCAGTGGTGGTATTTGTTTAACGTTTTTGAAAAATTATGGATTTCAGCAAACAAAGAAAGGCACACAACTACCGAGGACAAACAAGGTGGGCATTTGATAATTATACTTTTTAAAGTATTGACCTTGGGCGAATCGATGTAGTCGGAGCTAGATTCCACAAAGCCTGGTCTCGGCTCCACGCCGTTGGTGAAGTTCATCAGAAACTTCCTTCACCATGGAGTGGAGTTTAGTCCGCTAGGGATGACCTTGCTCAAGACCTGTTAATGATTACACACACCTAGTCGCTAGCCCAGTGCTAAATGGAAAACATGGACCCTTTATCGAAAGCCAACTTTGAATGAAAAGACCATGCTCAATAAGTAATATATTTTGTTGAATATAAATGTTGCCCTCTCAGGCTCTCATCAAACCAACCACACATACAAATGTCTGAATGATCAACCTCTAATAGTACTGCTGCTCATGCGTCAACAGAAAGAGCAGGCTGGATCATAATCATAGATGTGGGGAGCCACATGCCCATTAGGCTTGGCTATGTTCTAAGGACCATGCCAGCCTCTTGTTTGGGACCCTTTTCCCAGATAATCGATGGGCTTCGTCCCAAATGGCACCCTATTCCCTACACAGCACACTACTTTGAATCAGAGCCCTATGGGCCCTGGTCAAAAGTAGTGCTCTATATAGGGAATAGGCTGCCCTTTAGGACGAAGCCCATGACGCCAGTCTGGACCATGAGGATGAACCAAGGGGAAAGGATCAGGGTGCTAGTGGTCTGCTGCTATTAGCCAGCCAGGACATTGCTCGGTTCCTAGGGGAAATGAATGTTGGCTGCTGAGAATAATCAGCAACAGAGCGCTGTGTTCTCCCTGGGGCCTCGCAACGGGAGACACAAAGCTGTCTTGTTTAAAGGGCTATTAAATAAAGAAGAATGCCAGAAACAGGATCTGGCCCCAGTGCAATGACACATCAGCATGTTTCCAGGTGCTTGTGAAGTGTTCGTCCACGCAGTTGAGCCCTGCAGTCACCGTGACCTGGTCAAAGGCCTACTGACCAGAGATCACCATCCATATTCAACAGATTTAACACACAGATTTGCAAATGGACCATTACTGAATGGCTAACAAACATGACGCATTAGTACAGAGTCAATGATCTGCTAGGCACATTTTCAGATTTGTATTGCATTAGGTACTGAACCTGACATGTCAATGCAGAAGAGCCAAAAACACAGAGCTACTGTCAGTAGCTATTGCGCTTATTTAAACAGCCCCAACGGAACACTGACATGAATAGAACAGGCTGCTCCAAGCACATATGAAAAGAGGGGCCCAATCCTAGACTAAAGACACTCTAAAGACACTCAGGGACTCATCTCGACCAATTACGCCACCCATAGACAGGAGAAACAGTACTCCAAGCCAGAGAATTCCACAGTATGCTTTGGTACAGTAGATCCTGATTCTTTCTGCGTCCAATTCCAGGATTTGCCCTTACCAGCTCATCTAAGTCTATATCTTCACTACCACTAGACTAGACTATTCATGAAACAATATCTGTTACTTTACATAGGCAAAATGAATGAACCGCTACTATGAAGACAATATGTGTTGTGAATAGACAGGAAAGGATTTTGTTAAGACCATTGAATTATTGCGATGGGCGCAACCACAGGCCAAGCGATCAGAGGTCAAGCAGTTGAAGCAGGACCTCATCCGTTGCTATGCTAGTTATGTGCAGTAACTAATGACCACACAGCTTTAGCAGGTGTCAGGGTGTTATACGACAGGGGAAGGGAGAGGGCGGACAGAGAGAGACAGAGAACCCCTCCATTCATGAAGAACCCTGAACTGCTAAGAGTTACAAGGGCAATTAACACAAACACTACTACTGTATTACAATAGCACTTTTGAGAAGTAGCCATCAAAGAGGAGGGATGTATTTCAGTAGGGGGCTCTGAGAGGGAGGTAGACCCCTTCTATCACTGTGCTCCAGTTATGCAGGGGTGCCAATAGTGACTTCCGTTCGCCCTGTGTGCCAGTAAATTATGTAAGCCCAAATTCCTTAAACTCTCAGTACGCAAGTCTATTCGCACATTTCAAGAGCTGGACCTGTTAACAATGGCAATATCCTTATTGTCACTTGCATCTTTTTCGCTAGTAAAACTAAATACCAGTCCTTGACTGAATGGCAGATCATGATACCCCCTTTGGAGTGCTCATTTGTGCAGCGATGCTAGACAGTGGGCATTACATCTCAGGCATGTTGCATGCTAAAGACATTATGACAAAGTTGTAATTAGGGCTGATAGTTTTGAAAAGAGGCACCACATAAAAGCTGGCCTTGAATAAGTTGCAGGCTGGACGGCCTGCTGGCTTTGTGTTATGGTGGCTGCACTGCCATCTGACCCAGAGCTAAAACTCAGAGGGAAACAGTAATGTAAACTCACCATGGGCTATTTCAGTTGCTTTTCCTGAAGTCCTGGCCCAGGCGAGGCCTGCAATTTCAGCCCCTGCTGTGGTCCAAGGAAATCAACCCTTTCTAATTATAAATCCCTGCACCAAGATTATGTACAAATAATTACAGTCCCTTTCATGCCCGTTTCTCCCTCATTGACCAAGGCCAATGAGGACATGCCCTCCAAATAAAAAGCCTGATAATAATTTAAGTCATTGATTAAAAATGTAAGTGGAAATCAATTACTTGACTAGGAAGGTTTTAGGCAATTCAGAACTGCCTGTAGAAATAGACTAGAAGTAAAAGATGATGGGTGAGGGAAAGGTGAGATTTTGCATTAGGGTAAGTGTAGCTATTAAGCCAACCATTATCTAAGTTTAAACATTTCTAACATATACTGCCCTAATTTTTGTAAGAAAAGTGGATAAAAAATGAAAGATTAATCTCTCATGTGAAGTTTTATGACTTTACTTACCTGCGACTATAAAAAATATTTGATAAAATATGTGAAAAGTCCGGAATGAGCTTAATGGGTACCGAGTGTAGCTATTAAACCAATGGGTTTTTCAAACAAGCCCACCTCTTAAAAATACATTTTTTTAATTTCCAAACGTTCAAAGCTTACAAATGGACATGTATTATGTAAAATTACACCGAACAAAAATATGAAAGCAACATGCAACAATTTCAAAGATTTTACTATGTTATAGATCATATAAGGAAATCAGTCAATTTTTTAAAAAATCATTAAGCCCTCATCTATGGATTTCACATGATTCGGAATACAGATATGCATCTGTTGGTCACAGATACCTTAAAACAAATGTAAGGGTGTGGATCAGAAAACCAGTCAGTATCTGGTGTGACCACCATTTGCCTCATGCAGCAAGACACATCTCCTTTGCATAGAGTTGATCAGGCTGTTGATTGTGGCCTGTGGAATGATGTCCCACTCTCTTCAATGGCTGTGCGAAGCTGCTGGATATTGGCGGGAGCTGGAACAGGCTGTCGTACACGCTAGCTAAATAATGAACCATAATCCAAACATTACTACCCTGCATGAATCTGCAAGTACAGTGGGGAAAAAAAGTATTTAGTCAGCCACCAATTGTGCAAGTTCTCCCACTTAAAAAGATGAGAGAGGCCTGTAATTTTCATCATAGGTACACGTCAACTATGACAGACAAAATGAGAAAAACAAATCCAGGAAATCACATTGTAGGATTTTTAATGAATTTATTTGCAAATTATGGTGGAAAATAAGTATTTGGTCAATAACAAAAGTTTCTCAATACTTTGTTATATACCCTTTGTTGGCAATGACACAGGTCAAACGTTTTCTGTAAGTCTTCACAAGGTTTTCACACACTGTTGCTGGTATTTTGGCCCATTCCTCCATGCAGATCTCCTCTAGAGCAGTGATGTTTTGGGGCTGTACTGGGCAACACGGACTTTCAACTCCCTCCAAAGATCTTCTATGGGGTTGAGATCTGGAGACAGGCTAGGCCACTCCAGGACCTTGAAATGCTTCTTACAAAGCCACTCCTTCGTTGCCCGGGCGGTGTGTTTGGGATCATTGTCATGCTGAAAGACCCAGCCACGTTTCATCTTCAATGCCCTTGCTGATGGAAGGAGGTTTTCACTCAAAATCTCACGATACATGGCCCCATTCATTCTTTCCTTTACACGGATCAGTCGTCCTGGTCCCTTTGCAGAAAAACAGCCCCAAAGCATGATGTTTCCACCCCCCATGCTTCACAGTAGGTATGGTGTTCTTTGGATGCAACTCAGCATTCTTTGTCCTCCAAACACGACGAGTTGAGTTTTTACCAAAAGTTCTATTTTGGTTTCATCTGACCATATGATATTCTCCCAATCCTCTTCTGGATCATCAAAATGCACTCTAGCAAACTTCAGATGGGCCTGGACATGTACTGGCTTAAGCAGGGGGACACGTCTCGCACTGCAGGATTTGAGTCCCTGGCGGCGTAGTGTGTTACTGATGGTAGGCTTTGTTACTTTGGTCCCAGCTCTCTGCAGGTCATTCACTAGGTCCCCCCGTGTGGTTCTGGGATTTTTGCTCACCGTTCTTGTGATCATTTTGACCCCACGGGGTGAGATCTTGCGTGGAGCCCCAGATCGAGGGATATTATCAGTGGTCTTGTATGTCTTCCATTTTCTAATAATTGCTCCCACAGTTGATTTCTTCAAACCAAGCTGCTTACCTATTGCAGATTCAGTCTTCCCAGCCTGGTGCAGGTCTACAATTTTGTTTCTGGTGTCCTTTGACAGCTCTTTGGTCTTGGCCATAGTGGAGTTTGGAGTGTGACTGTTTGAGGTTGTGGACAGGTGTCTTTTATACTGATAACAAGTTCAAACAGGTGCTATTAATACAGGTAACGAGTGGAGGACAGAGGAGCCTCTTAAAGAAGAAGTTACAGGTCTGTGAGAGCCAGAAATCTTGCTTGTTTGTAGGTGACCAAATACTTATTTTCCACCATAATTTGCAAATAAATTCATTAAAAATCCTACAATGTGATTTTCTGGATTTTTTTTCCTCAATTTGTCTGTCATAGTTGACGTGTACCTATGATGAAAATTACAGGCCTCTCTCATCTTTTTATGTGGGAGAACTTGCACAATTGGTGGCTGACTAAATACTTTTTTTCCCCACTGTAGCTAACCAACCATATTCAATGTTAGCTAGCTAGCTAACATTAGGCTATAACTAGCAATGCAAATAGCTCTGAGATACAAATAATATTACTACATAGATCATACACGTAACGTTAGCTAGCTAGCTAACATTACACTTTAACATGAAATGAAAACGACTTTCTGACAAAATTAGAAACGTGTAATATCTGCAAATTTTGCTAGCTAGACTATCTTACCCGTATACATGGATGGACGCTTCTCCCTCTCTGTCGCGGATTCCATGGTGGCCTTAGTTTGAAGATGTAATCCGAGACAGGTGTTTTATACAACAGCGTTTTGTGTGTTCTCTTTTCGACTCCGTCTGCATATTTGCAATCAAACGCCAAACATTTTCTCCATCTCCTTAGCTATCACACTCTAATTCCATCGTGCATTCCACTGATTTCAAAACTCGGTCCTCCATAAAGTGGAGAGCAACACCTTTGCAGTTCTACTACGTGATATCATTCAAAAAAGCAGTGTTAGAAAGGATTACCTACACATACTGACCAGCTCATGTTATAGACAGAAGCGTGCTACATGGCAGACAAATCCGAACTCATCTCTCGGCATGTCCAGCCCAGCCATTATCTCAGCCAATCATGGCTAGCGGGAAGGTTCCTGTCTTTTTCTGTGGCTAAACCAACTAGGCTCGTAATTTAACAATTTACAGATGGCATACAAGCTTGTTATTAAGGCACATGAAAGTTCACATGTTCCAGAAGGCATTTCTGCCAAAACAAACGCATTTTGATTTAAAAAAAAGTTTATGTTCAAATGGCTCTCCTGTGAAGTATTGACGAGCAACATACTTCTAGCTTCCTGAAATGAGTCACATTTACATAAGTATTCAGACCCTTTACAGAGATTACAGCCTCGATTCTTGAGTATGACGCTACAAGCTTGGCACACCTGTATTTGGGGAGTTTCTCCAATTCTTCTCTGCAGATCCTCTCAAGCTCTGTCAGGTTGGAGGGTGAGCGTCGCTGCCCAGCTATTTTCAGGTCTCTCCAGAAATGTTCGATTGGGTTCAAGTCCGGGTTCTGGCTGGTCCACTCAAGGACATTCAGAGACTTGTCCCGAAGCCACTCCTGCGCTGTCTTGGCTGTGTGCTTAGGGTTGTTGTCCTGTTGGAAGGTAAACCTTCACCTCACTCTGAGGTCCTGAGCACTATGGAGCAGGTTTTCATCAAGGATCTTATCTCTCTGTACTTTTCTCAATTCATCTTTCCCTCGATCCTGACTAGTCTCCCTGCCGCTGAAAAACAACCCACAGCATGATGCTGCCACCACCATGCTTCCCCGTAGGGATGGTGCCAGGTTTCCTCCAGACGTGACGCTTGGTATTCAGGCCAACGAGTTCAATCTTTGTTTCATCAGACCAGAGACTTGTCTGAGAGTCCTTTAGGTGCCTTTTGGCAAACTCTAAGCGGGCTGTCATGTGCCTTTTACTGAGGGGTGACTTCCGTCTGGCCACTCTACCATAAAGGCCTGATTGGTGGAGTGCTGTAGAGATGGTTGTCCTTCTGGAAGGTCTGTGCCTCCTTCCCCAGATCTGTGCCTCGACACAATCCTGTCTCGGTGGTCTACGGACAATTCCTTCGACCTCATGGCTTGGTTTTTGTTCTGACATACACTGTCAACTATGGGACCTTATATAGACAGGTGTGTGCCTTTCCAAATCATGTCCAATCAATTGAATTTACCAAAGGTGGACTCAATCAAGTTGTAGAAACATCTCAAGGATGATCAATGGAAACAGGATGCACCTGAGCTCAATATTGAGTCTTATAGCAAAGGGTCTGAATACTTATGTAAATAAGGTATATATATATATATATGTTGTTGTTTTTTATACATTTGCAAAAATGTCTAAAAACCTGTTTTCGCTTTCTCATTATGGGGTATTGTGTGTAGATTGAGGAATTCGTTTTATTTAATCAATTTTAGAATAATACTGTAACGTAACAAAATGTGGGGAAAGGAATCGGGTCTGAATACTTTCCGAATGCACTGTATCACATCTGCTACAAGACCATGGTGCTTGCCTACGGAGCTGTGAGGGGAACGGCACCTCCTTACCTTCAGGCTCTGATCAGTCCCTACACCCAAACGAGGGCATTGCGTTCTTCCACCTCTGGCCTGCTGGTCCCCCTACCTCTGCGGAAGCACAGTTCCCGCTCAGCCTAGTCAAAACTGTTCGCTGCTCTGGCACCCCCAATGGTGGAACAAGCTCCCTCACGATGCCAGGATAGCGGAGTCACTGACCACCTTCCGGAGACACTTGAAACCCTACCTCTTTAAGGAATACCTGGGATAGTATAAAAGTAATCCTTCTACCCCCCACCCCACCCCCCCACCCCAAAAAATAAATAAAATAATAATAAATTAATAAATAAAATAAAAATATATATATATAAAACAAATTAAAATTAAAAATATACTCTAAAAAAGGTGAATGCACCAATCTGTAAGTCGCTCTGGATAAGAGCGTCTGCTAAATAACGTAAATGTAAATATACAGCCACAAGGCCCATTTGGTCAGCCAGCTGTAGTCATGGCAACCGTCTCAATATCAAATACGCTGGAAAAATACCCAATTCAGAGAGGACAGATTTATGTTAGTATCCAGTATAATAATACAATTCCACACATTAGACACGCTTCAGAATATGCTGGCTACCTGGATAGTGGATACACATTCCTCAAAAACTAATTTCACCTGTGTGATAACATCAAGACGTCACATAGAGGAATCAATCTCCACATAGCAGCATAATTTCTGTCTGTGAGACTAGAGGATGGAGAGAATATGCAATCACAGTTCATCTCTCCCTTCTTAGAGGGCTTCTACTTTCAAGTTCATTACACGCTCTTGTTTATGAAGAATGCCAAAATTGACTTTGCACACAAAGCTTCCTTCAGACTAAAATCCACTGACAGTATTTTCTCAATGTTCAGTTATCTGAATACCAATAGCCTGTCAAAGACTAAAACCCACTGGCAGTGTTCAGAAACATCTTTGTTGAATTTAATTAATTGAGTCATCTCTGCTGGGGAGATACACTAACGCTGACAGTCTTTTGGTTGCAACATCTCACAGAAACCATCCACTCTCATCCCAAAAGTGGCTAATGTGAACAAATGAGCTGGTTAAAGCAGAGCCTAAGCCGTTTTGCAGGCAATAGGCAGGCAGACTTGCAGAATCATCCCGCAGTAAAAAATGCTCTGCGGTGGCCTGTGCACTGGAATGTCTTCACCAGCCTCCCCTGGGATACAGAGACAGTGGGAGGGGAAGGAGGGCAGAGGGAGGAGGCGGTGGGCAGCCAGCGACCATGACAGTTCCCATTCCTCTTCATAAATGGTCAATTTAAGCAGGTATGGGAAACATATCTGGGCCAGACAATGTCTTTACCACATGTTTTATTTTAAGTTGGTATCAAGCAGGGAGGCAAGAAAGGGCATTGGAGGTGAAGGGAAAAGATACAATGTGCCAACTGATACTGCATAAAGCAGACAGAGCCCAGGGAAGGTTTTAATTAAAACATCATGATCTCTGTAGGAGAATATATGAATACCAATGAGGTGCCAAGCAACACAAGGAGAGAGCTCTCCCATAGAGCAGCACAGGTGTGCCGTAAAAACCAGTCAGTCGGTTGATCTCAAAAACACACATGACAGTCACACATGTATCATTAGGACTTAACAGGTCTGTCAGGGCTTAGAAAGGGGAACTGGCGGTGGGGCAATGTGAGGATATGTGTCGCTCACTACATTTATTGCACTCAACGTCACCATCCAGAACACCATTCCAGTGTTTTAAGAAACTACAGGAGAGAATGACCTTATTCCCATCACTCAGAAGTGAAGAAACAGATCATCCACAAAGAATGTCCCTGTCCTACCTGAGGACATAATCTCATCACAGCATATATTTTGATACCTATTTTACCAAGTGCAAAAGGGGTCAAAGACAAGCAAATTTGGCCCTAATGATAATTTGTGGGGTCACAAATATATGTTACAAAGGCATTGACAGCAGTGCGATTAGAGTGAAGAATAGAAAGAGAAGAACATCCTGACAACTCTTTTTCAACAACCTACTGAGATAGCCTACAAACACCTTTAGCAGTTTTCTGCATTCAGCTGGTGGGTGGTGAGCTTTATGAAGTGCAATGAAGAGAGGGCCTTCACATTAAAAGCCTGTCCTTAAAAACTACTTTCATTGAGCCACAAAGAAGCCAAGTGGTCTTCTCTGATCCAAGTCTTTTTTAAATACATTTTCACAGATTTACTGATGACAGGCCCAGTTTGAGTTGAGGGAGAGGGGGTTATTGATATTCATACTGGCAGCATTGTGAGTGCGATTACCAGTCTGAATGGCTTTCCACAGGCCTCTTGAGCCCCATGGTCTGGAGAAGTGGGGCACCCAGCCACCCTCCCACGCTTTGGGGAAAAACCCCTCTCACCTCCCCATTCATACACAGCAAATCCTCATCTGGCCACATTGATTGGTGACAGTAAAGTCAGCTGCTTGTTGCTGCTGCATGTCTCCTTGAAAACTCTTCAATGAGGCACGGAGACAGTCACCTGACCAAAGCAGCAGTCACACTCCAATTGCTCTAGTGCAGTGGTCACCACCCTTTTCTGAGTCAAGATCACTTTCTGAGTCAAAATGCAAGCAGAGATCTACCACTCAGATCTTTTTTTTTACATGACTTAAAAAACGTAAGCCTATGCAACATTAACCTATGAAAAACAGTACTGTAGCAATGAGGTATGTGCAGTAGGCTATAGGCCCAATACATTATCATCACATATTGGCTTTGCTTGAATTGCCTTGCCGATGCATTGTTGTTCGGACCATTTTTTCGAAATTATATTTCAAAATTTGAGGTATGCTATATGATCACACCGGTAATAGATCAGTTGTTGTATTAGTTGTGAGGCACAGCTGAGTGAGCATACATTTAAATAATTTGCTTTTTATTTATATTTTACTGAGCTGATAGTGCCTGCGTCTGATGGTCAGGCTCAGTGGAGGGAGAGAGCAGCAGACTGAGGGTCCGCCTCTCAACGTCCCACCCTCCTCTCCCTTTCCTCCACTGACACTGACCAAAAAGGGACACCGTCTTCCAGCTGATGGCGAAACTCGAGTCGCATTACTCCTATGAACAGAGAAAGTTAAATATTCCTCGATATTAAAAAAGACCCAAGCTGCTAATAATAACAACGCAAGCTTATCGATACAATTTCCTATTTTTCATTCATCACGTAGTAGCATGAGTGGAAGTAGGAACAATGCAAATATTATGGTTTATAAAAGTGTTCAATAAAAAGTGTAAAAGAAAAAGAGTAAAAACTTAAACATGAACTCACTCATAAAAACAGCAGCTCTTTGCTGTATTCACAAACAGTCTCTCTCTAGTCATGGTTTTAAAAGTTTTGAAACCTTACGCCTGCTACGTTACTGCAGACTTGGTAATCTGAGCCATCCAATTGGGCAACGGTAGGCCTATAGTGCACTTGATTTGCTCTCCGGGCCCGCCGGGAAGACAGAGTTTGTACCTTCAGACACTAAAAAATAAAAAATTGTAACACTTCGCCTACCTGGCACACAGGGCAGCTGAATTGGGTGCACCTACCACCAACATCGCAAAAAAAATAAAATAAAAGGAACACAAGGCTTTATTGTAGTTTTTTTTAAAGAAATCGCGATCGACTGGTTGGTGACCACTGCTCTAGTGTCTAGTAGACAGTGGAGAGGAAAATCCAAGAAGACCCTTTACAACTCTATTGCTCGCGTCATATGATTCACATGATGTGGCTAACTATATGGCTGTCCTCTACTTACCCCCGTATGTAGGCTAGCCCTTGGTACTGAGACAGTTTGTATGGCTGGCACTACCAGAAGAGAGAGGGATGATGGATGACACTGAAGAGTTTTTCTTACTGTGATCAATCATGTGGTGACTCTGAAAATACCTTTGAGGGTTATGATGCCTAGGGAGCTGAGTAACCCAGGTTCACTATACAACACAACCCCCTGAAGAGTGGACAAGAGAAAGGGGGCCTGATTGTAGGGGTCTTGCTGCCTACACTCTCTGTTCTGTTGGCCCCATCAACCTTGGACTTCTAAAGCTCCTCTGAATGTTCACGTTTTTCAGAGCGGCAGTTTCCTCTCTCTTCCACTGTATTCACAAACCAGCTCTGGGGTTTGAATGAATGCATTTTCCATGCAGGGAGCTTCGCAGGCCGTGGAGAGCAGAGGTTAACAACAGATTGTGATTGCCATTAACACAGGTCATTAGGCAGTCCTTCTTGTGGGGCAGGTGAGGTCATGAGAATATCACTCACTAGACAATTGGAAGTCTCAGCTCAGGCCCCTTTCAATAGTTAAATGGATGTGGCCGCCGTACAAAGCCTGTCCATCCATCCCCTTCTGCACAGCCTAATCCCATAAGCAAACAATACTTTGTGTCACGCCGAAAAAACCTGTCCTTATGTTGAACCTTCAGAACACATGCCGATGGTTGCTTTTGTTGCCTTAGTTCGACAAAGGGGATTTCCGTTTTATGTATAAATAATCTATTAATGGATTGATGATGATCAATTGATTGATGACGATGATCTATTAATGATTTATCACTTCTCCGGAAGCTTTAAGAGCTTTGACAGAGGGACCACTGACTGACAGGACAGCACCCAGTGACATTCCACTGCTTTCAACCAGATCTTCCTCCTTCCTAAATGTTGACGTTGTCTGCTCTCCTACTATTGACTGCTCCAATCGACCTCCAGAGACCCTCAGTACTGTAGCTGGAGGAGCTGGAATGTGCCAGAGTAGCTGTCTCCTTTTAAAGAAAACCGGCCTTGGAGGGGAGGCCATTTTAAGGTTGAGGAAGGTGAACGTAAAGAGGGAGCCGATCGGCAAAGCATTATCCTCCTCTTCCCTTTGAGGCCGAGCACAAAGAGGGCCGAGGTCATTAGTTCAGCCGGTCTCAAACGCTCCTGAGCTGGGGACGGACTGGCGCATTTATCTGCCGACGCAATCACAAAGAGCAGCTCTCTGTCCCATACAGCCCTGCCACAGAGCAGTGCAGAGCAGAAAGAGAGAGGGGCCCGGGGCAGAGGCCTCGCGGACTCCCACAAACACTCTGTGACTTGAAGGGATAAGTCTCTCAGGATAGAGACCTCAGATGAAGCATGAAGTCGTAAAACACTGCAAACTATACTGTCTCAGATAAACCGATATGGACTTGGAACGGAGGGATTGTAAAACACATTTACTCACATTCAGTCAGAGGCTCATGTACTATACACTACATTTTTCTTAACTTGCTTAGTGTAAACATGAGAGTGAAACACCAAATTAGGTGCACACACAGTCAGAGGGAGTATGGAGGATGTCAGAGGTATAAAAGCCGAAGGAAATCAGACAAAAGGAATGTGTCCGTCTACCCAGTCAGGTCACGGTGTAATGAGAAAAGCCTGTGGCCCGCTGACCTCTCCAGCCAATGAACTGCCATAACAGCCACTATCGGCCTTCAAAAGCCTTCCAAAACACCCGCCGTTGCTAGCTGATACGACTGTCCTTTCCCCCCCTTTGAAGCGCCAAGAGAATTCATCAGCATCAGAGCCAGTGAAAAACCAAGATAACACTTTGCTGCCTGTGTGCTGTGCTGTTATATTTCAGTATGACATCACTCTCTGTACCCAGCCAATTCTGATGCGTTTGTTTGTTTTTTATCCCTCACTACACCAGCCATTCCAAGGTCATGGACACCGGTGCAAAGCGCTGGGGAGCAGAGAAGGGAAATTAAGAGTATTTCACCAGCCGGGTGCCTCTGGCAGCTAGAGGGCCGCTGGGAGCCTGGAGGGCCGCTGGGAGCCTGGGGCCCACTCCGGATTCCTCACGACACAGCAGCCACTGTTCAGGACGCAGGGTGTAATATCTGACCCTGTGCCAATTATCACCCCGCAAGGTGCGGATAATAGTGATGGGGGAAAAAAATCAATACAGTTAAATATTGGGATATTATTTTTGACGATATATCGTAGTTTTGACAATATCTCAATATTATTTTTACGCTAGTTGGCTGTACATGTACCAAAACCCCAAGGACATGTTTTAAATAGTTATGTAAACAAGGTATTTCTGGTATTTATTTTTAATACATTTGCAAACATTTCTAAAAACCTGTTTTCGCTTTGTCATTATGGGGTATTGTGTATTGTGATAAGGGAAAAAATGTTTTTTAATCAATTTTAGAATAAGACTGTAACGTAACAAAATGTGGAAAAAGTCAAGGGGTCTGAATACTTTCCGAATGCACTGTATGTTTGGAACATTGAATCGCAATAAAATCACAGTATCAAATCGCAATACATATCGTATCGGCACCAAAGTATCGTATCATGAGGTCCATGGCAATTCCCAGCCCTTTCGGATACGGCAACAACAAGCCTCAATTCTAGGAAATAGGAGTTGAATAAACCAGTATCACAGCTCCCCTGTCTTGATATAGCCTGGTGACTTTACAGCATTGGGACAGAGACACACTAAGATATCCTCTAGAGCAGTGGTTCCCAACACCAGTCCTTGAGTACCCCCAACAGTACACATTTTTATTGAAGCCCCGGACAAGCACACCTGATTCAACTAATCATCAGGCCCTCAATGAATTGAATCAGGTGTTTTCTGTCCAGGGCTACAACAAAAATGTGTGCTATTTGGAGTACTCGAGAACTGGAATTTGGAACCACTGATGGGAATAGAATTCCATGACCTTTACAATTCAAGTCCCACACAATATGAGTGGTGCAGGAATCCAAAGTGAACGCTGCACCTCATGATGCGATTTAAAGGCCAATTGCCTCCTCAATCAATACTATTGCATTACATGGCATTAAAGATGCACTATGCAGAAATCGCTCCGCCATTTCCTGGTTGCTAAAATTCTAATAGTTTGCATGATTTCAGTTTATGTGACAAAACATGCAAGTATAGTGTAGAGAATCATTGTATCATCTAAACCGCTGTGAAATATATTTCTCCATAACCAAAAATATTGTATTTTCAGCTGTTTGAAGCTGGTATACAGAACCGAAAGTAAAAGACGTAAAAACTAAACTTAAGGGGAAGCATAGAAATAGTGCACATAGAACAGATCTACCGCTTCTTATACTTGCTTTCAATGAGAAAGATCTTTAACTCAAATTTCTATGTGAATTTGGTCGGGTCGCCCAAAGAGTTACATATTGCAGCTTTAATGCCTTTATTATTGCATGACTACATTAAGGCAGCATATTGGAGAGGAAATCTAGCCCAACTGTGCTGAAAGAGATTAGTAAAATTATATTTGCTTCAAAGCCTCTGGCCTCCGAGCTCCACATCATATGATGTGAGGGGGAAATGTAATGTTTGTTGTTTGTGAGGTTTCTACAAACACAAAACAGTGTGACTGGCCGACCTGGTTCAATGATTTCCCATTGCGCCCATATTTTGCTTTTCAGGAGACATGGAGAGACAGGGTGGGCCTCATGTGGACCCACCTGAGGTTTGGTTTGAGGGCTTTCTAAACTAAGGGTGTGTGTAAGTGTGTGTGGGTATGTGTGCGTGTGTGTCTGTGTGTGTGTTTGTCATGTGGTTTGAGCTACGCCCTGCTAATCGTTGCCTACTGGCTGAACAGTGCTTTGATACTGGTATAGGTCTGGAGCTAGCTTCAATGGTTCCCTTTGTGACTCTTTTACATTCCTACCTTCCAGCATGTACAATCTCACCTCCACTGTCTGGGCATGACCATTTAGACAAACACAATAACAAAGAAAGACACCAATCGGGGCTCTAGCCAAGTGTCAGCAAGGTGTTTTATTCATATGAATTAGCTGCAGTAATAGGAGTAGGCTAAACAGAATAGCAAACATCCTCAGAGTTGTGAGTGGAATTGAGGTCTTTGTTGATCATTGTCATTGGATAAACTGTACTATAAAAGACATTGTGCACTGGTAAACCAAAAGGTAATTTATTCTAGATGCCTTTTCATCTAGGCAAAGTGGAACACATTGTTCACAAGGGAAACTAAGAGAGGATGACAAAGGAGGTTATTATTATGGTTGAAGTGCTAGGCTATTATGGTTTAACAATATCAAAGCCAGTTGATTGTGGCGACGGAAAATGTTAATTGTCGTTGTTCAATTTATGAAGGAAAAAAAGGTGTGTGTGTGTGTTCTCCTGCTTGTTTCACATGTATCATCTGTGGTCTAGACTTCCTGCTGTGGCTGCCTGAGTATGTTGCTGTCTTCGGCCAGAAGAAGACCTCAGACTGAGTTATGACTCAGGATATTATAGAAAAAGCAAAGTTTACCTACCCCCTCTCTGGCTTGTTTACAACATTCCTCCTTTTACCTCAAGTGCAAAATGACCGCAGACAGGGTTTGAGCCCCTGTATAAAAGACATGAGCTCCTCTCTAAACGTCAATACCTCTGAGTCACTGCTTCCTATCGCACCTAGGTGATATAGCTCTTCTTCAACCCTGGGGATAGGTAGGATGGTGAGGGAGAGTCTGTTCATAGCCCCAGCGTCCTCCCCTCTCCTATTTCCAAGAACGCTGAGAGGGCGTTTTCCTGCCTGGAGCTGCTTGTGGTGGAGGTGGTGGTCACTGAGGAGAGGAGAGCTGGGCTGACCAGTGCAGCTGTTCACAGACGGCCAGCCAGCCTGACAAATAGTCTTAGAATGGCACCTGTGGCCAGACAGGTCGTGAAAGGGCAAAGTGTGGGACAGACAGGTTCGTATGTGGAGGGTCTAGTCTACTAGAGCCTCTTGGCTGCTATGTGTCTGTGAGCTCATTGAACTGCCCCCATATTCAACAAATAGCCTAGCCTACCTCCACACTCTGGGCTAACCGCTCCCCCACAGTGATGATGTTGGAGTAGGAATAGAACCTAACTGGCAAACAGTTCACTCTGGAAACAGGAGACTTGAGACGCATGCCATTAGCATCAGGCACCTCATTAAAGCAAATCAGATTTGTGGAAATGGCTTCCTGCTGACCTAGTAAGCTGAGGCAGTTGACAAACAAAGAGAGAGGACAGACTAATAGTGAGAGAACAGTCCAGAAAAAACAACAAGCCTTCTGGGTGGTTTAGTTGTATTTCCCCTGCCTGTCTGTTTAATATTTGACCAAATGTTCCCTCTTCCCGACAAAACATAGCAACAGCAAAAGGAGTACAGATGGAGCCTTCAGTTCCAATCAGTGGCGGTTGGTGCCGTTCAACATTAGGGAGCACAATAAAACATTTTTTTTTTATTACAGCATATTGGATGACTGTCATTCATATTCCATTTACCCAGCTCAATGTACTGTAACATTGCTAGGTTTAGGCTACTAGATAATACTTGAATTTGCCCTATACCCATCCCAGCCTACAAATGACAGTTTATAACGTAGGTGCACAGGTCGAGAGACAAATTGGAGTAATCAAGGTGATAGACAGTGACACAATCAATACCGCCTTGAACACTCTCGCCTGCATCTAGCTGATCTATGGTGTAATCATTAGTCCAAACAGTTGCAAAACGTTCTGTTTTGCAAACTAAAACGAGAGTTTCTCAAGTTTCAAGTTTTAATGTCACGTGCACAAGTACAGTGAAATGCCCTTCTTGGAAACTCTAAACCCAACAATGCAGTAATCAATATCAATGTAGTACAAAAAAAACATAAGGTAGAACAAAAACGCAAAATAAATAAAAGTAAGAAGAACACGAGAAAGTAGGTAAGCTATACTGCCCTACAAAGGCAAAATGCAGTAACTACGAATTTGGTCAAAAATGTAGTATCATAAATGGCTGTCTGTCTAGACAGAACAATCATTTGAAGTCAGATTTTGCAGTTTAAAAAAAAATGTAGTTACTGCGTTTTGGCTTTGTAGGAAGAGTGAGTTCACAGCACCAGTTCCAATTCCATAGTTGGGTGATTAAGAAAAAAATATGTTTTTATTATTTATATGTTAAGTTCACACTACAATCATCCCAGATTTTTTAAACACCTCTCTATCAAGTATTTAAGATACTTTTCAGATGCATTTTATACCTACATTTCACTGTTTTGCCCTTGTCCCTGACCCAGACTTTATAGCTTCTACTATGTTTTTCTATGAGAAAACATTAATAATTATATATTATATAATGTTACCTACTAGAGAAAGAGTCAATAAAATAAAATCTACATCAATATTCATTGTGAGTATGCCCTTTATATTGTTTTTTACACAAAAATATACCTGTCCTTTGGTCATTTCCACCACTGAGGGCAAATTCATCATTATTAAAGTTTTTCCAAGAGAATGTTAATTTAGTTACCATGGAAACGTATTGTGACACTGAAGCACATGGCTGCAGCAGACAGTTGTTCCAGATGTGATGTCCAGAAGTTGAAGAAAAACCTAGGTAAATATTGCTTGTGTAGAGAATATTTTTATTGTCCGTCATTTCCAAACAGGCTATAATTTCTTTGATTTGTCGTAGAATTAATATATATATATATATTTTTATGTATTTAATGTAAACTATTTGCTAGCTAACCCACTACCTGGACTAGCTGGCGGGTATCTACTGGTAACTATTTGCAACTGTGGATAGTTGTTTCACGCCTGAGAGTACCTGTAATTACGCCAGCTAGCTGCCTACAATGGTTACATACAATAATGCCTACCATTCAGCTGTTTTTATAACCTCATTGTCTGAAGCGTTAACGTTAGGTAGTAAGTGGCTACTGTGCTTGAAATTTAGCTAGCTTGTTGCTACCTGGATAGCTACTAAACAATGGCTGGAACGACCTAGCGAGGAGTCAATTCAGTGGCTAGCTTTGCACTTGGCTAGCTAACAGTAGCTGCTAGGGGTAAGTTATAACCTACATTTGTGTTTTGTTTTTACATACTGGTAGCCAGAGTCGTTCAAGGGAATTCGGGACATGGGTGACTAGTTAACGTTAGCTTGGCTCTCTCTGTGTGTTCGTGCCGTGGGAGGAGGGGTTTCTTCTTTGTCTGAAAGCAATGGCTAGCTAGTATGCTAACTATTCTAGCTAACTAACTGGCTGAATAAGTTGACGACGGACTTGCTCAAGCTGTCGGGACTAACCCACAACGTTAGACGGACACAAATGATCTGCTTGGCGTGTTGACACACTGGTGGTTTGTTGTGGCCGAGTATTGGTGCTAAACCGTGTTGTTGGAGTCCGGCATGCTAGTTGGCTGTGGCGTCATATGACTAGGTGCCCTGGACGATTTTCACGGAAGAATACTGTACCAAGTTAGCTAGCTGAATAAACTAAGTTAGTCTATTCCTAGAAAACATTGAACCGCTGTAGTTTACAAAAATTATAGTTTCTGAGGTGGAAGTTGGGAGAGTTATATTTGGGTGTTTCAGTGAAATGTAAGTGAGGGAGGCCCCGCTCTCTCCTTTCCCAGATGTTTAGTTCATTTCATTCCGATCTCCTTTGCATTATTGTAGCCATTTTCTGTAGCCTGTCAACTATGCCTCTGTCTATCCCTGTTCTCTCCTCTCCGCACAGGCTTTACAAACGCCTGACACCGCGTGGCTGCTGCCTCTCTAACCTGGTGGTCCCTGCACGCACCACCCACGTGGAGTTCCAGGTCTCAGGCAGCCTCTGGAACTGCCATTCTGCTGCCATCAAGGCAGAGTTCATCTCAGCCTATGCTACCCTCCAGTCCCTCGACTTCTTGGCGCTGACGGAAACATGGATTACCACTGAAAACACTGCTACTCCTACTGCTCTCTCCTCGTCTGACCATGTGTTCTCGCATACCCCGAGAGCATCTGGTCAGCGGGGTGGTGGCACAGGAATCCTCATCTCTCCCAAGTGGACATTCTCTCTTTTTCCCCTGACTCATCTGTCTATCTCCTCATTTGAATTCCATGCTGTCACAGTCACTAGCCCTTTCAAGCTTAACATCCTTGTCATTTATCGCCCTCCAGGTTCCCTTGGAGAGTTCATCAATGAGCTTGACGCCTTGATAAGTTCCTTTCCTGAGGATGGCTCACCCCTCACAGTTCTGGGTGACTTCAACCTCCCTACGTCTACCTTTGACTAATTTATCTCTGCCTCCTTCTTTCCACTCCTCTCCTCTTTTGACCTCACCCTCTCACCGTCCCCCCCTACTCACAAGGCAGGCAATACGCTTGACCTCATCTTTACTAGATGCTGTTCTTCTACTAATCTCACTGCAACTCCCCTCCATGTCTCCGACCACTACTTTGTATCCTTTTCTCTCACGCTCTCCTCCAACACTACTCACTCTGCCCCTACTCAGATGGTAATGCGCTGTCGCAACCTTCGCTCTCTCTCTCCTGCTACTCTCTCCTCTTCCATCCTATCATCTCTTCCCTCTGCTCAATCCTTCTCCCTCCAATCTCTTGATTCTGCCTCCTCAACCCTCCTCTCCTCCCTTTCTGCATCCTTTGACTCTCTATGTCCCCTATCCTCCCGGCCGGCTCGGTCCTCCCCTCCTGCTCCGTGGCTTGATGACTCATTGCGAGCTCACAGAACAGGGCTCCGGGCAGCCGAGCGGAAATGGAGGAAAACTAGACTCCCTGCGGACCTGGCATCTTTTCACTCCCTCCTCTCTACATTTTCTTCATCTGTTTCTGCTGCTAAAGCCACTTTCTACCACTCTAAATTCCAAGCATCTGCCTATAACCCTAGGTAGCTCTTTGCCACCTTCTCCTCCCTGCTGAATCCTCCTCCCCCTCCTCCCTCTCTGTGGATGACTTCGTCAACCATTTTGAAAAGAAGATTGACGACATCCGATCCTCGTTTGTTAAGTCAAATGACACTACTGGTCCTGCTCACACTGCCCTACCCTATGCTTTGACTTATTTCTCCCCTCTCTCTCCAGATAAAATCTTGCGACTTGTGACGGCCGGCCGCCCAACAACCTGCCCGCTTGACCCTATCCCCTCCTCTCTTCTCCAGACCATCTCCGGTGACCTTCTCCCTTACCTCACCTCGCTCATCAACTCATCCTTGACCGCTGGCTATGTCCCTTCCGTCTTCAAGAGAGCGAGAGTTGCACCCCTTCTCAAAAAAACAACACTCGATCACTCTGATGTCAACAACTACAGACCAGTATCCCTTCTTTCTTTTCTCTCCAAAACTCTTGAGTGTGCCGTCTTTAGCCAACTCTCTTGCTATCTCTCGCAGAATGACCTTCTTGATCCAAACCAGTCAGGTTTCAAGACTGCTCATTCAACTGAGACTGCTCTTCTCTGTGTCACGGAGGCTCTCCGCACTGCTAAAGCTAACTCTCTCTCCTCTGCTCTTGTCCTTCTAGACCTGTCTGCTGCCTTTGATACTGTGAACCATCAGATCCTCCTCTCCACCCTCCCTCCGGCGCGGCTCACTCTTGCATTGCGTCCTACCTGACCGGTCGCTCCTACCAAGTGGCGTGGCGAGAATCTGTCTCCGCACCACGTGCTCTCACCACTGGTGTCCCCCAGGGCTCAGTTCTAGGCCCTCTCCTATTCTCGCTATACACCAAGTCACTTGGCTCTGTCATATCCTCACATGGCCTCTCCTATCATTGCTACGCAGACGACACACAACTAATCTTCTCCTTTCCCCCTTCTGATAACCAGGTGGCGAATCGCATCTCTGCATAATAATAATAATAATAAATAATAATATGCCATTTAGCAGACGCTTTTATCCAAAGCGACTTACAGTCATGCGTGCATAAATGTTTGTGTATGGGTGGTCCCGGGGATCATGTCTGGCAGACATATCAGTGTGGATGACGGATCACCACCTCAAGCTGAACCTCGGCAAGACGGAGCTGCTCTTCCTCCCGGGGAAGGACTGCCCATTCCATGATCTCGCCATCACGGTTGACAACTCCGTTGTGTCCTCCTCCCAGAGTGCGAAGAGCCTTGGCGTGACCCTGGACAACACCCTGTCGTTCTCCGCTAACATCAAAGCGGTGACCCGATCCTGTAGGTTCATGCTCTACAACATTCGGAGAGTACGACCCTGCCTTACACAGGAAGCGGCACAGGTCCTAATCCAGGCACTTGTCATCTCCCGTCTGGATTACTGCAACTCGCTGTTGGCTGGGCTCCCTGCCTGTGCCATTAAACCCCTACAATTCATCCAGAATGCCGCAGCCCGTCTGGTGTTCAACCTTCCCAAGTTCTCTCACGTCACCCCGCTCCTCCGCACACTCCACTGGCTTCCAGTTGAAGCTTGCATCTGCTACAAGACCATGGTGCTTGCCTACGGAGCTGTGAGGGGAACGGCACCTCCGTACCTTCAGGCTCTGATCAGTCCCTACACCCAAACGAGGGCATTGCGTTCATCCACCTCTGGCCTGCTGGCCCCCTACCTCTGCGGAAGCACAGTTCCCGCTCAGCCCAGTCAAAACTGTTTGCTGCTCTGGCACCCCAATGGTGGAACAAGCTCCCTCACGACGCCAGGACAGCGGAGTCACTCACCACCTTCCGGAGACACTTGAAACCCCACCTCTTTAAGGAATACCTGGGATAGGATAAAGTAATCCTTCTACCCCCCCTCACCCCACCCCCAAAAAAAATAAAAAACATAAATAAAAAAATAAACATATTGTAAAGTGGTTATCCCACTGGCTATAAGGTGAATGCACCAATTTGTAAGTCGCTCTGGATAAGAGTGTCTGCTAAATGACGTAAATGTAAATGTAAATGTATTTGTAATACTAGCCAAAGCATGCTAAGCAGTCTGTCATTTTTCTCAAAAAAACAGTAGAAGCGTCATTTCCATCACAAACTTAACTGTGGTGGAAATGACAGAATGTGGTGGAAATGGCAAAAATCCATTATGATATTATTTTTAACTTTAGGCTTATTTAATCATGTTTTAAATTAATTTAATCTAGAAAATGCTCCAAGGTGTGCACGTTGAAAATGTAAGTAATATTTTTCTTTGTTTTTAGAAGATGCCACATAAAACAGCACAGAGGTCACAGACATATAGAAGAAAAATATATATATCCTATACGATACCAGGAACATCTGCAAAAAGACAGGGAGAGATAATGGAAGAAAAAAAGAGAAGGGAGAAGTGAAATCTATCTCTGAGTTTACAAAGCGAGAACAAAGAAGCAAGAGAAGGCAATGGAAATGCAACCGACGGAATAGAAGACAGACTTTAAAGAGAACAGTTGCAATGGAGACCTACCTATCAGGCAACACACCACCTCAGTTACCAGATGGCTTGCAGCCAGAACATGAGGCCAACATACCTGCCTCTAACTTACCTGCCCCTGATGCATGCCCTGATACCCCTTCCTCATCGTCTGCAACAGGAATGAGAAGTCGAATACTTGCTGGAAGGAAAAAGGTTGGAAGAGGTCGCTCAAAAACATACAGAGATCTTTGCATGACAAATGTCAAACTTCATAAAGCTTTACGGAAAGCTGAGAAATACAAAAAAATATATGATCAACCGATGAAGAAAATGGAGAGACAACATTCCCCGAAGACAAAACAGCAAATGAAGGGAATTTCGAAGAACTTCAGAAAGATTTTGTTGTTTCAAAATGCCATCATTGCAGAATTAAAGCTAAAGTATCAAAAAATGTGCAGTGTCAATGACAAACAAGTGGCTTCAAAAACGCTCAGAGGCAACATCCTGAGAAAGCAAGGCCTGGTGAAAACCGAAACAGAGAATTTGGATTTACAGCAAAAGCAATGAGGGCAAATGAAAACAGGACCACAAGTCTTCAATACTCCAGGAAAAAGCAGTGTAACAGAATTAGCACAGCCACAGAAGAAAAAAATCACTAGCTTCTATGAACGTGATGACAACAGTAGCGCAACAACAGGGAAAAAGGACACACAAACTTCTTGAATGGCAAAATTCAGACCCTTTATCAGAAATTTAAGAGGGAATATTCAGAGATCAAAATGTCAAGCTAACAGTCCAGGATAGGGACACATGCCTCTGCAAAACCCACGGCAACCTCCAGTTCATGGCGGACAAACTACAGTAACACAAAGTGATCAGCTGCAACAACATTGAGAACCTTATTGAGTCTTTGTGCTGTGAGGACCTGAAGAAAGAGTGCATGTACACAGAGTGCTCCCTTTGCCAAGCAAACAACCTTAAAATATCTGACTTTGATGCTGGTGAGCAGACAAGCTGAAGAGAGAGAGAAGAAAAACAAAGAGGGAAACATGGAGAAGTTCACTGTACATTTGCCAGTAAAAGAAAAGGTGTGTGGCACACTGCAGATTCTACTGGAGGACTTCTCCAAAGGATTGAAAGAGAAGTTGAGGAAACACTTGTACAACATTCGACAACAATACTCCAAACTGAGAGAATTAAAAGAGAATCTGCGGAAAGAGGAGATGATCGTGCATATTGACTTGGCAGGGAACTACCTGTGTAAATACACCAGTGAAATCCAGGCAGTTCACTTTGGTGATTCTCACAAGCAGGTGACCCGCTACACCTGTGTTGGATATACCACAAATGATATAGTTTCTATTTGCTCACTGAGCTCTTCTATGCGGATGACCCCTCTGCTATCTGGGCCCATCTCTCAAAAACACTGGCCTACTTCGTTGAGCTCTGCCCATCGGCTACTTTTGGAATCTTACTTTGTCTTATATTAATTAAATGTTTAACAATGGTTGTTCAAAATGTTTGCAATAAAATGTAAATGTAAATGTAAAATATTGTTTTCATGTATTTTTTTGTTTTTTTACATAGATGTCATTTCCACCACACCTTGTAATTTCCAACACAATCATATTTTTGAGGTAAATTAGTATATTATGTATAATTTACATTGACTGATATGTTTTAGATAGGGAAATCATATGGTTGTTATCATAATCTCACAAAAAGGTTGGATGGAAATATCTTATTTTTCATGACAAATATATGTTTTCAGCTGTCACAAAGGCAAGTTTATACATTCAGGCGTCATGTTGAATTATTAATATTAGGAAAACCTTAAAAATCACTTAAAATAATATTCAATACAAGTTAATGTACAAATGTATAAGAAATGTGTTATAAATTAATTGTATGATATTTCATTTTCAACTAAAATTTATGTTTAATGACGTGATGGAAATGGCATTTGTCTATGGCTGTCTGAGAAAAATGACAAAAATATATAAATTCCTGAATAGTACGATCGCAGCCATTATCAGATATTGTTTCTACACAAATCAAAGACAATTATAATACTGGTAAAATGGTGTTTCAATAAGTTTTAATTTCTGAAAGCTTGCAGGGCCAAAGTGCCCGAAGTTGCAGAATCACCCATTTACAATGTGCAGGTAGATATGTATAGGGGTGTGGTAACTAGGCATTAGGATATATGATAAACAGTGTAGCAGCAGTGTACAGTCGTGGCCAAAAATATTGGCACCCTAGCACTTTTTTCAAATAATGCACAATTTCTTCCAGAAAACTGTTGAAATTAAAAAATATTTTGGTGTCCACATTAGTATATCTTCAGTGTGCAGTTGAACAATACAACAAAATCTGAATAATTTACTAAATCTTAACTTATTCCACAAAGAAATCCTAAAATGGCCCGGACAATATTATTGGCACCTTCTAGAAGAAGTTAGAAATAATCCGATTTCAAGCAGGTGTTTCTCCTTTACTTTGGAATTGAACTCACCTGTGGTGAGTTGCAGGTGCCTGCAATATAAAAATCACTAATTCAACCAGTTTTAATAGAGAAAAGGACTCATTCTCCTGTTTTGTGTCACTGTGTTTACTGCAATGAGCATGGAGAAAAGACACAAGATTGTAGCCAAGCTTGGACAATCTCAAGGCTACAAGTACATCTCCAGATACCTTGATGTTCCTGTTTCCACCGTGCGTAATATTATCTAGAAGTTTAAGGCCCATGCCACTGCAGCCAACCTCCCTGGACGTGGCTGCAAGAGAAAACTTGATGGAAGATTGCATCGAAGGATTGTTCCAACGGTGGAGAAAGCACCTCGGTCAACTGCCACACAGATTCAAGCTGATCTTCAGACACAAGGTACGACAGTTTCAACCCGCACCATCCGTCGCCAACTCAATGAAAGGGGGTTATATGGTAGGAGAACCAGGAGGACCCCACTGCTGAGAGAAAGACATAAGAAAGCCTGATTGCAATTTGCCAAAACACACCTGGACATGCCAAAATCCTTCTGAGAGAATGTCCTGTGGACAGATGAGACCAATTAGAGCTTTTTGGTAAAGCAGACCATTTCTATGTTTACAGAAAACAAAATGAAGCCTTCAAAGAAAAGAACACCTTCCCTACAGTCAAACATGGAGGAGGTTCAGTGATGTTTTGGGGTTGCTTTGCTTACTCTGGTACTGGGTGCCTTGAACGTGTGCATGGCATCATGAAATCAGGAGAATAACAAGGCATTTTGGAGTGCAATGTCGGACCCAGTCTCAGAAAGCTGGGTCTCCGTCAAAGGTCATGGGTCTTCCAGCAGGACAATGACCCCAAACACACTTCAGAAAGCACCCAGGGATGGTTCAAGACAAAACGCTGGACTGTTCTGAAGTGGCCAGCAATGAGTCCTGATCTAAATCCTATTGAAAACTTGCGGAGAGATCTGAAAACAGCAGTTGGGAGAAGACACCTGTCACGCCCTGGCTCTGGGGACTCTTAATTGTTGAGCCAGGGTGTGGATTTTCTATGTTTAGTTTTCATTGGTTTTAGATCGTTTAGTTTCTATGTTGGCCAGGGTGGTTCCCAATCAGAGACAGCTGTAGCTCGTTGTCTCTGATTGGGGACCATACTTAGGCAGCCTTGTGGCATGTTAGGTTGTGGGATCTTGTTCCGTTAAGGTTTTGTGTTCACCTGGGACTTCACGTTTCGTTTGTTGTTTTGTTCGTGTTAAGTACTGAATAAAGTATGTACGTTTATCACGCTGCGCCTTGGTCCGCTTCATCAGTCAACGATCGTGACAACACCTTTCAAATCTGGGAGAACTGGAGCAGTTTGCACAAGAAGAGTGGGCCAAACTGCCAGTACAGAGGTGCAGGAAGCTCATCGATGACTATAGGTAGCGCTTGATTGCAGTTATTTTGACCAAAGGCTGTGCTACCAAATATTAAGTCTAGGGTATCAATAATTTTGTCAGTGCCATTTCTATTTATTTTCTGATTTAAATGGAAATATTACGTTCTGAAACAAAAACAAAGGTTCTGTAATATTAACAGTGAAATAAAAAATATACTTATTTTTAGGGAAAATTGCGAATTCCATGAAATCAGGGCAAGGGTGGCATTATTTTTGGCCACGACTGTTTATGATGATTATATGGTGTGTGTGTGTGTGAGTGTGTGTGTGTGTGTGTGTGTGTGTGTGTGTGTGTGTGTGTGTGTGTGTGTGTGTGTGTGTGTGTGAGAGAGTTGGAGTGTCAGTGTACGTGAGTGTGTAGAGTCCTGTGAGTGTGCATAAAGTGCCAAAATACAAATAAAATACAAGGATCACTCGGATAGTCCGTGTAGCCAATTTTTTTGTTGCTATTTAGCAGTCTTATGGCTTGGGGACAGAAGCTGTTCAGGAGCCTGTTAGTGTCAGACTTGAATCACCGGTATCGCTTGCCGTGCGGAAGCAGAGAACAGTCTATGGAGTTTCAATTTTCCAGGCCTTCCTTTCATTATGCAAAGGGTCTTTCCAGGCCTGATATAGAGGTCCTTGACTTGGAAGAGTTGCAGTGTTGGATGACCTTAGCCAGCTTGCTAACATAAATAGCATTCCTCTCTGTTTGTGTCAGGTTGCTGAGTAGGCTAAATGAAGTGAAAGGTAAACTAAGAACAACATATAGCTGGCTCTCTCGCTCTCTGCTACTTCTCAATTTTTGAAGAAATGAATTTGTTCAAAACTGTTCAACTATTGTCTTTCTCTCTCGTTGAGTCAACTACTGACCACACCTTATAAACTGCAGTGCTAGCTAGCTGTAGCTTATGCATTCAGTACTAGATTAATTATCTGATCCTTTGATTGGATGGACAAGATGTTCATTCATACTGCAAGAGCTCTGATAAGATGGAGGATGTCCTCCGGAAGTTGTCATAATTACTGTGTAAGTCTATGGAACGGGTGAGAACCACGAGCCTCCTAGGTTTAGTATTGAAGTCAAAGTACCCAGAGGAGAACGGAAAATAGCTGTCCTCCGGCTACACCATGGTACTACCCTAGAGGGTGTTGTTGAGGCTACTGTAGACCGTTATTCCAAAACAGTGTGTTTTAATCAGTTATTTGGTGATATATTTAGAATAGTTTTAACTAAAAAGGATAACTGAAATTCACTGAGTAGGATGGTCCTCCCCTTCCTCTGAGGAGCTCCACTGGTTCCAATGTCCCATGTTCACAAAGTGTCTCAGAGTAGGGGAGCTGAACTAAGACCAGTTTTTCATATTGCATAATGAATTAGATTACATGGACTCACACTATATGAATACGGGCCAATATCTGTATTCCCTGACAGAAATTTAGGAAATTACAGGGCTAAGCTCACCATGGCTAAATTTAACTGGGCAGCAACAACAGCATAAAACCTTATGTTTAAATGTCAATGGTATGGAGACAATTCTGGACACAATGTGCTAGCTAGCATTTCAACCGCTCAAAGAATGGCCCTTGTATGCAGCCACTAAAACTATGATTCACATTTCACAAAATAATGTAGGCCTACTACTGTCAAGTTTGTTGTGACAAACATGCTTAATCAGCAAAACTGTTCTGTCCATAAACAACTTCCCAAACATCTGCTGTTGCTGTTTAATGGGGAAGGTTTTCATAGCTAAGTGAAAATGTATCATGTTAAAGAGGGGAGAGAAATATGAAAAGCTGCAGGAATCTCTGCTATGTATGTTCAAGAGAAATCCTCACGCATACAGAATCTCTCTCACGCTACAGGAATCTATTCATTTGAGTAATTTATTTTGAAAAACTGTTATATTGCGAATGTTTAGAATTATGGCAGAGACAGAATTTGTTCAAGTGAAATCATCACGCAAACAGAATCCTCTCACTCTAAAGGGGAATGTTTGACTTGAATAATCCATTTTTAGGCCTAATCACTGCAATATTGTGAATGTTCAGAGCTATGGCCGAGACAGAATTGGACATCAGCACACTAGAATGACAACAGCCCTGAGTGACAGCCATGTGTTTTCCTCTTTCATCTGCCCCTCCATCACCAAATTAGGCCTACTCTCCCAGATCCCAAACACACAGAAGCTCTGTTGAGACAGCCTGTACCAGCCACCCTCACAGCTGAGACAACAACGTGGAGGCCTACATCTTACCACCACCACCACTAGGGTTGCATAGGGAGGGTATATTACTGGAAACTTTCAAGGATTTATGAATTATTTCACAAGACATCTATTGGCCCTTTTGGGTACTTCAGATGATCACAGCTGTCTGTAATAATCACTGGCCCTCTGTGCCATTATCACATGTAAAATACATGACATTTTTAAATAAGATGATAAAAAAATATATAGAATGACAAAGCTGTAAAACATTATCCTAACTATAAACCATCAATTTAGTGAATACAATTGGTGTTTAATATGAGGGTTTCAGCATGAAATATCCGTAATATATCTTTTTTTACAAACTTGTATTTATTTTACTATGTCAATATTTATTTGTTGTCAATGTTTTGGCGTCAAACTGATGGCAGTTAGTTGGAAGAGTTGCATAGTTAATAAAAAAGAATGCCATTGATTAAATACTTCATAAATTCATTCATTATCTTTTCTCTTGAACCATACGGTCTATCAACTAGAAACTCATGGACAATATGGACACTGATATAATAAATTAATAGTATATATTAATACATTTATTATCCAAGTATAAATTACCAAAGTTACGATAGATTGCCATAGATTCAGTTAATTACCAAAATTAATGAACATTACGGTAACTTTGGTAAATTACCGGTAGCTTTGCAACCCTAACCACCACCCCCTGTAATGGTCACGCACACATACACACATGCACAAGTACTCATTAGTGTTCGGCACAATCGTTATATTTGTTTAATCTTTAATTTCCTGAGAGCTAAATGACATGAGCAAGCTGCCTTTTGGAGCTCAAAGTCCTGATTAAACATTGCTCTTATTAAAGATGAGTGTGATTAAGAAAATACAAAAATTGAGAAGCAGAAGTAATAAAGCGGTACATTCTTGTCCAAGTTTACTTTTTGCGTAAGCCTCTCAATTAAATGTGGTTTATATCAATTGGATTTTGGTCTGAAGAGCAAAACCACCGCCTGCTGTGCGAGCTCTTTGAAGGAAAGGTCGGCGGCCATGTTGCTCAGTCTCTGGCTGGATGCTACGCCAGATCTGATGAGATGACAGGAACATCAATGAAGTGCATTCCAATTACTTGGGGATCTGTATATGTGCAGGGCGTTATCATCAACTGAGCCATAGTATAGATAGATGGTCCATGCAACTGAAAATATCAGTGTGAGTAAGACATGTTTAGTCCTCCAAAGGTGAGGTAATCACCTTCCACAACTCCACATGAGCAAGACGTGACTTAGCCTATCAAACAGGATAACGTCATCATCATATAACACATATACTTTGAATTACAATGGCATGATAACATACTATGTAGCAGGGTTGGGGTCACTCCATTTCAATTCAGAAAATAAACCGAATTCCAATTCCAAAATGTCCTAATTGAAAAGCATTGAAGTGAATTGGAATTTCAGTGTACTTCCTGAATTCACTGGAATTGAAATGGAATTGACCCCAACCCTGCTATGTAGTACAGTAAAATATAACAAATATAAGATTGTTACACTGTATAGGTAGGCCTAGTGAAGTAAGATTGCCCACAACTGCTGACAAAGACGAGTCAGCAAACTGGGTACGGGTAGGGCTAGGTTCACCACATTATTGAATGAAAAATACAACACTGAAAAAAAGTTCAGTTTGCTTTGGATACGGTCTCTGCTTTTCAGACTAGTGGTTAGCGCAGCCAGGGCAGTGTGCTTGGGCCCACTCTGTACTGACTCTTACTTTCCTCTGACCAGCTGGCCGATGTGTCAGAGTGTGGCTGAGCTCGTAGGGCTCCTGCCAACTGGTGGCAGGCGAGGGAGTCAGTAGAGAGGAGCAGCTGAGGCAGTTTACCCTAGCCACCTCAGAGAGTACAAGGCAAAGACATGCTAGTGTGATTAACACTGGCCACAACAGACAGCTCTGTCTGGCAGCTGGCTGTCTCCTTCAGCTCAGCAGATAGAGCTATAGCTAGAGCTGGGAGCCGCAAAAGGGATGAGTCCAGCCCACACAGCCTGAGCCTTCACAGTCAGTTTCCCTGGGCTCTGATCACTGCATTGAGAGAGAGGGAAATGGTGGGATGTGAGAGTTGTACTCCCCAGACAGTACAGTAGGAAGGTAAAGGTAAAACTTTACTATAGAAAGTAAGTGGTCTCTGTGCTGGGAAGTGAGACATCAGAGGAATAGAGCTTGAGGGTGCTGCTGTGAGGAATGAAATGCTGAAGTGATGTAGGTATGTAGCTGTAGCGCTCCCCAAAGACAGAGTGCTAAATCTCAGAGGGAAGACAGTACACTGAAACATTAGATTCTCTTCATGTGGTTCCAGTCTGCCAGAGGGACGAGATAGGGCCCGCAGTTCAGCTTCGCTCCATCTCCAACTCATTAAACGCATAACATCTTCAATGCATCAGAGTTAGGACTTTTAAATATATGGGCCACTACGTATCTTTAGACGCAGTTGAAAGCCCCTTGTCAAAAGCCCCTTGCCAATAATTAATGATAGACGAAAGGCATATAGGCCTATATTACAGGTTGTCACACAGATAAGAATACTCTAACTCTGAAAATGTCTCAAGGACAAATTGATTTGGCAGTAGAAGCAAAAGTGAAATGTCAATGTCATGTTTCAATGTGATATTACGAAGTGAAATATCTCCCATGCTGGCCATACCAATTTCCTAAGTGCTTCTTCAAGAGTTCTCCTTTAAAAACCCATCTTGTACCCTTATGGTTGCTGCTGACTGCATCTCCTAGCTGTTAAGAAGTTAACAGGAAGAACCCTCCATTAAACCAGCGTATATCCTCAAAGAGAATACCAATTAATCCAGACAAGTTTAATTTTACAACTACATAATCCACTGAGCTCCCGGTGCCATGAGCCTCAAATCCATTAATGTCAGTGAGGCCGGCTGGCAATGTGACCTTTTAAATCAAGTGTTCACATCAAAGCCCAGAGGCCAAAGCTAACCAGTATCCCACTTCCGGAATGCCGGACCATAAAAAAGTGTACTTAGAAGGGATCAAAAAGGACAATTCCAAACAGCAGATTTGGATGAGGTGGAGTAGTGGTAGGAGTAAAGGAGGGAGAAGGTGTGAATTAGCAAATGGTGTGTTTGTGGGCCCTGGCAATGTTGGGCTCCTAGAGGCAGCCTAATGATTGTGGTCTGTCTGGCACGGGGGCCAAGTTTCCCTGACTCCTTTTAAGTTGCCTCCAGGCCACAGCTACGGTGTTATGAGGAACATATGCTCAGCTATCATGTAATTATACAATTATCAAAGATTTTCCTCCCACTAATTTCCATGACATATCTCTCTGTGGACTTTTGATATGCTTTTGTAAAGCATTTATTGCTGTCATTCTCTTTACAGGGAAGGGGGGTGCCTTGAATGTTTGCTGGTCTCTCTGTGATGTTTACATGAGAGCAAATTCTTCAGAAATGCTCTACTGGTTAATGCTGTCTCAATGGTGGCTATTTCTGAGGTCATTGCCTGGGGAAGGGGGGGAGGAGGAACAATTCCAAACACAGCAGCAAGCAATAATTCCTCTCATATCCAATTCTGATATAAAAGCTCACCTTTGTGCATAAGTCAGATTTGAATGTGCCATGATGAAATTATCACATTTCTGCAAATTAAAAGGGAATTTTGACTCCACTATATCAGACCAGACGGGAGATTTAAGCATTATTTCTCTGTCCAATACCATTTGGGAGCATAATGCAATCTTTATTCACACCAGAACAGACGGTTCATTTAATACTTTATGTGCAATATGTTACAATCGAGGCACGGAGAGCACTTCATATTCTGCAGTATACCCGTTCTGATTAGCATGGCCGTTTCCAGGACTACTGTGTTACTAACCTCATTCCAGGCCCCTCCTTGACGAGTGCTGACTTTACAAACAAATTTACATTTACATTTTCGTCATTTAGCAGACGCTCTTATCCAGAGCGACTTACAAATTGGTGCATTCACCTTATGATAGCCAGTGGGACAACCACTTTACAATATTATTATTTTTTTGGGGGGTGGGGTAAGGGTGGGTAGAAGGATTACTTTATCCTATCCCAGGTATTCCTTAAAGAGGTGGGGTTTCAAGTGTCTCCGGAAGGTGGTGAGTGACTCCGCTGTCCTGGCGTCGTGAGGGAGCTTGTTCCACCATTGGGGTGCCAGAGCAGCGAACAGTTTTGACTGGGCTGAGCGGGAACTGTGCTTCCGCAGAGGTAGGGGGGCCAGCAGGCCAGAGGTGGATGAACGCAATGCCCTTGTTTGGGTGTAGGGACTGATCAGAGCCTGAAGGTACGGAGGTGCCAGCTCCGTAGGCAAGCACCATGGTCTTGTAGCAGATGCGAGCTTCAACTGGAAGCCAGTGGAGTGTGCGGAGGAGCGGGGTGACGTGAGAGAACTTGGGAAGGTTGAACACCAGACGGGCTGCGGCGTTCTGGATGAGTTGTAGGGGTTTAATGGCACAGGCAGGGAGCCCAGCCAACAGCGAGTTGCAGTAATCCAGACGGGAGATGACAAGTGCCTGGCTTAGGACCTGTGCCGCTTCCTGTGTAAGGCAGGGTCGTACTCTCTGAATGTTGTAGAGCATGAACCTACAGGATCGGGTCACCGCCTTGATGTTAGCGGAGAACGACAGGGTGTTGTCCAGGGTCACGCCAAGGCTCTTTGCACTCTGGGAGGAGGACACAATGGAGTTGTCAACCGTGATGGCGAGATCATGGAACGGGCAGTCCTTCCCCGGGAGGAAGAGCAGCTCCGTCTTGCCGAGGTTCAGCTTGAGGTGGTGATCCGTCATCCACACTGATGTCTGCCAGACATGCAGAGATGCGATTCACCATCTATATCTAGCTACTGCCAGAGGTCCTGCTGGCTATTTAGTGAGTGACCCCATCTATAAAGACAGCAGAGTAACCGAATGACCACCACTAATGGCCACCACCAAGTAATCAAAGGCTGAGGCAGCTCATCTGTCCTTCCCTGAATAGAGGAGAGGAGTGGCTGACTTTTATTGTTCAAGCATGGGAAAGGGAGAGAGACCTGCTTTTGCTTGATGGATAGCGTCTAACTGGGGAAAGAGCTGGGAAAAAGGGTGATGTAGCTTATTCCCACCATTCACATCCTACAGCTCAGCTACTGCAAGCAGTCCTGTGTGTGTTCGCCTCTGGTGGTGACTGACTGGGCTGACACACAATGAAAGTCTTGTAATCAGAGAGTGATTCATAACATGTTAGACAGGTTTCAATACCTCTACTGGAAATATTACATTGGCCAACAACATCGCTATTCAATATCGTAAACGTAACATGGATAACATCATAGTAATCCTAGCGGGAGACTACTGTACTGTACTGCTCTGTGATTCACTACCTCGACAGCAGGGATCATCAACTAGACTCAGCCGCGGGACGATTTTTTCTTGAGCAGATAGTCAGGGGGACGCAACATAATTACAAATAATTTGTAGACTGCAAAACAGACATAACATTTAACATAATCATTTCAAACATTGTTTACATTTGTATACGATCAAATACAGTGCCTTTGGAAAGTATTCAGACCCCTTGACTTTTTCCACATTTTGTTACGTTCCAGCCTTATTCTTAAATTGATTTAATTGTTTTTTATTCCCTCATCAATCTACACACAATACCCCATAATGACAAAGCAAAAACAGGTTATTAGAAATGTTAGCCAAAATAAAAAAAATAAAAAACTGAAATATTACATTTACATAAGTATTCAGACCCTTTACTCAGTACTTTGTTGAAGCACCCTTGGCAGCGATTACAGCATCTAGTCTTCTTGGGTATGACGCTACAAGCTTGGCACACCTGTATTTGGGGAGTTTCTCTCATTATTTTCTGCAGATCCTCTCAAACTCTGTCAGGTTGGATGGGGAGCGTTGCTGCACAGCTATTTTCAGGTCTCTCCAGAGAGGTTCGATCGGGTTCAAGTCCGGGCTCTGGCTGGGCCACTTAAGGACATTCAGAGACTTATCCCGAAGCCACTCCTGCATTGTCTTGGCTGTGTGCTTAAGGTCATTGTCCTGTTGGAAGGTGAACCTTCGCCCCAGTCTGAGTGCTCTGGAGCAGGTTTTCATCAAGAATCTCTCTGTACTTTGCCCCGTTCATCTTTGCCTCGATCCTGACTAGTCTCCCAGTCCCTGCCACTGAAAAACATCCCCACAGCATGATGCTGCCACCACCATGCTTCACCGTAGGGATTGTGCCAGGTTTCCTCCAGACGTGACGCTTGGCATTCAGGCCAAAGAGTTCAATCCAAGGCCCGTCTCCCCCGATTGCTCAGTTTGGCCGAGCGGCCAGCTCTAGGAAGAGTCTTGGTGGTTCCAAACTTCTTCCATTTAAGAATGATTGAGGCCACTGTGTTCTTGGGGAACTTCAATGCTGCAGACATTGTTTGGTACCCTTCCCCAGATCTGTGCCTCGACACAATCCTGTCTCAAAGCTCTACGGACAATTCCTTTGACCTCATGGCTTGGTTTTTGCTCTGACATGTACTGTCAACTGTGGGACCTTACAGTGGGGAAAAAAGTATTTAGTCAGCCACCAATTGTGCAAGTTCTCCCACTTAAAAAGATGAGAGAGGCCTGTAATTTTCATCATAGGTACACGTCAACTATGACAGACAAAATGAGGAAAAAAAAATCCAGAAAATCACATTGTAGGATTTTTATGAATTTATTTGCAAATTATGGTGGAAAATAAGTCTTTGGTCAATAACAAAAGTTTCTCAATACTTTGTTATATACCCTTTGTTGGCAATGACACAGGTCAAACGTTTTCTGTAAGTATTCACAAGGTTTTCACACACTCACTGTTGCTGGTATTTTGGCCCATTCCTCCATGCAGATCTCCTCTAGAGCAGTGATGTTTTGGGGCTGTCGCTGGGCAACACGGACTTTCAACTCCCTCCAAAGATTTTCTATGGGGTTGAGATCTGGAGACTGGCTAGGCCACTCCAGGACCTTGAAATGCTTCTTACGAAGCCACTCCTTCATTTCCCGGGCGGTGTGTTTGGGATCATTGTCATGCTGAAAGATCCAGCCACGTTTCATCTTCAATCCCCTTGCTGATGGAAGGAGGTTTTCACTCAAAATCTCACGATACATGGCCCCATTAATTCTTTCCTTTACACGGATCAGTTGTCCTGGTCCCTTTGCAGAAAAACAGACCCAAAGCATGATGTTTCCACCCCAATGCTTCACAGTAGGTATGGTGTTCTTTGGATGCAACTCAGCATTCTTTGTCCTCCAAACACGACGAGTTGAGTTTTTACCAAAAAGTTATATTTTGGTTTCATCTGACCATATGACATTCTCCCAATCCTCTTCTGGTTCATCCAAATGCACTCTAGCAAACTTCAGACGGGCCTGGACATGTACTGGCTTAAGCAGGGGGACACGTCTGGCACTGCAGGATTTGAGTCCCTGGCGGCATAGTGTGTTACTGATGGTAGGCTTTGTTACTTTGGTCCCAGCTCTCTGCAGGTCATTCACTAGGTCCCCCCGTGTGGTTCTGGGATTTTTGCTCACCGTTCTTGTTATCATTTTGACCCCACAGGGTGAGATCTTGCGTGGAGCCCCAGATCGAGGGAGATTATCAGTGGTCTTGTATGTCTTCCATTTCCTAATAATTGCTCCCACAGTTGATTTCTTCAAACCAAGCTGCTTACCTATTGCAGATTCAGTCTTCCCAGCCTGGTGCAGGTCTACAATTTTGTTTCTGGTGTCCTTTGACAGCTCTTTGGTCTTGGCAATAGTGGAGTTTGGAGTGTGACTGTTTGAGGTTGTGGACAGGTGTCTTTTATACTGATAACAAGTTCAAACAGGTGCCATTAATACAGGTAACGAGTGGAGGACAGAGGAGCCTCTTAAAGAAGAAGTTACAGGTCTGTGAGAGCCAGAAATCTTGCTTGTTTGTAGGTGACCAAATACTTATTTTCCACCATAATTTGCTAATAAATTCATTAAAAATCCTACAATGTGATTTTCTGGAATTTTTTTCTCAATCTCAATCAATTTGTCTGTCATAGTTGACGTGTACATATGATGAAAATGACAGGCCTCTCTCATCTTTTTAAGTGGGAGAACATGCACAATTGGTGGCTGACTAAATACTTTTTTCCCCCACTGTATATATATATAAAAACATGGGGGATTGAAAGTGATGCAGACAATTACATTGATGGAAGTTACAATCTATCTGCAATATTAAGCTGATCTATCCCCTAAAAAAAAAGTTAAAAAAAGAAAAGAAAAAAGAGGCAAGCAGCAGCCTGCTCTAAAGGAGATCCCGTAAAAAGAAGAGCAAATTGACTCAACTGCATGAAACAGCCCCTGGACAAGGCAAGTATGAGCAGGGCCGTCAGAAGATACTTAACTACTGTACTGCTATATATTACCTATTATGCTACTTAGCTACAACGGTTCCTTCCTATAGTAGGAGAGTCTAGACCAGAGAACATTAGCCTGTCATGTTTATAAAAAAGATAGATCCTGGTCTGTTTGCTAGAGGTGAGTCAGAAAGGAATTAACACTGCTGAGTGACTCACACAAAAAAATGAATTCCCCGTAATGGAAAATGGTTAATAATCCAAAAGGTTACATGGGCAAGCCAGTACAACACCTGCATCCTGATGGGGATGTCAAACTGACAATAATAGTGGTGTCAAATAGTATACCAGTTCAGAATGTGGTGGTCCTCTGTAGCTCAATTGGTAGAGCATGGCGCTTGTAACGCCAGGGTAGTGGGTTCGATCCCCGGGACCACCCATACGTGAAAATGTATGCACACATGACTGTAAGTCGCTTTGGATAAAAGCGTCTGCTAAATGGCATATCATCATCATCATATCATCAGAATCCACCAGCATGGTTCTGACCGCAATGATAAGGCCTTTGTGTGTGATGGGGAGGTATCTATTCTAAAACTGTTCATTACCCTAGCCCCCTTTCTAGTCCAACCTTTTTCATGTTGAAACAGAGACTGGTAAATACTGAAAAATATTGACAACTTGGAGCCATGGTCCTTATACGTGTCTGTGTGTGTGTGTGTGTGTGTGTGTGTACGCACTATGCCTATACCCTGAGCCTCAAGCAAATTACTCACCAAAGACAAATGGTCAATGACAGTGACAGTGGCAGGGACACCAGTTTATGACCATATACAGTATGTTCAAACTGCTTGCTCACTACAAATGTTGGCTCAGATGATGCAATGTTTGTGAACAGCGAGTAAAATGTAGGACTAAACAATTCATAGATGGCCATAAACCCATACAAATAATGGAGACAGGTTAAGACAGGTCTATGTGTGAAATGCGCTAGCCTGAGGGAAACATGTTGTTGCACAATGGTCAAAGTGACCATACCGTGGTTGCAGCAGTTCAGTCGTAACTCAACATACCTGGCTCCTTCTTGCTCCCTTTCCCTCCGTCTCTGTTCTTCTTCAGCACTGCTTTGAACATGATTCTTGGAATCTTCTCACTCTCCCCCTGCAAAAACACAACCATTTTACACTCAGAGAGAGCAGAACAGGTAGAGAGTGAGTGAGCGAGTCTACAGAAACTTTACACGCTGACAATAATGCATCCGGCATTTCATACACTCCTCTCCTGACACTCCTCTCCTGACACGCTCCCAATCCAGCAGGTCATCTCTAGAGGGCTGGCCGCAGAAAGAATGCTCTAATATTTAAACAGAACGGTCTGCTATCTTGTTATGCAGGAAAACAGTCTGTCAGATTCTCCACATTCCACATCTAAATTGATGCTAGCCGGCTGAACTTGGGCCTTCTCCCTCACTTTTCACAAAATTCTAACATTTGGATATATTCACTGAATCTTTCGAATCTCAAATCAAATCAAATCAAATCAAATTGTATTGGTCACATGCGCCGAATACAACAGGTTCAGACATTACAGTGAAATGCTTACTTACAGCCCTTAACCAACAGTGCATTTATTTTAAACAAAAAAAGTAAAAAATAAAACAACAACAAAAAAAAGTGTTGAGAAAAAAAAGAACAGAAGTAAAATAAAGTGACAGTAGGGAGGCTATATATACAGGGGGGTACCGTTGCAGAGTCAATGTGCGGGGGCACCGGCTAGTTGAGGTAGTTGAGGTAATATGTACATGTGGGTAGAGTTAAAGTGACTATGCATAAATACTTAACAGAGTAGCAGCAGCGTAAAAAGGATGGGGTGGGGGGGCAGTGCAAATAGTCTGGGTAGCCATGATTAGCTGTTCAGGAGTCTTATGGCTTGGGGGTAGAAGCTGTTGAGAAGTCTTTTGGACCTAGACTTGGCACTCCGGTACCGCTTGCCGTGCGGTAGCAGAGAGAACAGTCTATGACTAGGGTGGCTGGAGTCTTTGACAATTTTGAGGGCCTTCTGAGTCAAGAGGCACGTGTGCTGGTAACTTGAAGGAATATAGCTAGGTAAAAAGACCTTGGTGAGTTGCATTTTGTTGTGATTTATGTTCTGCGATTCAAACATCTATTACTTTAAAAGTGTTATTACAGTTACAGTTCTGGTTGACCATTTTCTCGCATTCACAGTACAATGCAGCCCCAAATTAGAGCCAAAACTATTAACAACCCTGATTTAGTTAACACCTCATATATTGTTTTTCTTCACTCTTCACTCCCTAATAGCTGAATACATGGTGCTGAATTTGGCACTCTACTTATAGAACCAGCACATTATTCACCCTGCCAAATATGGCCGTCTTTTTGCACACAGGACATAGGCTGCAAGGACCCAGAATGTGGGCCCTCAGTGAGCTAGCATGGGGCCCGGGGGCTCCACTTAGATCTCCACTGGCTCCTGGAGATGTGGAGGAAAAAACTATAGATTTTCATTAGCAGGGAGGTCTTCCGAGACGCATTGATCCAAGCCCTCAGATGAGATGGTGTGCACTGGCCCTCTTCTGGACAGACTGATGGGGGGTGAAGGAAAAGCAGCCAACAAGTGCTCAGCATATGTGGGAACTCCTTCAAGACTGTTGGAAAAGCTTTCCAGGTGAAGCTGGTTGTGCAAATGCCAAGAGTGTGCAAAGCTGTCATCAAGGCAAAGGGTGGCTATTTGAAGAATCTCAAATATAACATATATTTTGATTTGTTTAACACTTTTTTGGTTACTACGTGATTCCATATGTGTTATTTCATAGTTTTGATGTCTTCACTATTATTCTACAATGTAGAAAATAGTAAAAAATAAAGAAAAACCATTGAATGAGTAGGTGTTCTAAAACGTTTGATCGGTAGTGTACTTCCATTCATTTTTTCAACTGGTACCGGGGGACCTTCAGACGAGTCTTGTGAGGCCTGTAGGCATCCTGGAGCAAAACAACTAGGACTGTCCCCGACCCAAAAAAATCTTGGTTGACCAAGAGTTGTCGAAATATATTGATTGCAAAAAAATAAAGTAATGTATTTTTCCATATTTAGACACATCATATGTGTTTTATTCAAATCAACCATATGCACTGAGCTTCTCCGATGGTTTAAGCACATTGTTTGATGAAATAATTAAGACACACAAATGACTGATCGCAATTGATTGGATTGTGCTGGGCCGGCTCAGACTTGCTGCACTGTGTCAGAAAATATATATGTTTATCGCGCTGTCCGTTTTGCTGAACAGCGGCGGAGAAGATGGCTGCTGTTTTACAGCCCTCTAACCTCTGCACCGGTACCCCCCTGTATATATTGCCTCCCTACTGTTATTTTATTTTACTTCTGCTCTTTTTTTTCTCAACACTTTTTTTGTTGTTGTTTTATTTTTAAAAATAAATGCACTGTTGGTTAAGGGCTGTAAGTAAGCATTTCACTGTAATGTCTGCACCTGTTGTATTCGGCGCATGTGACCAATAAAATTTTATTTTATTTGATTTGATTTGAAGCTGCAACATAACTACAGCCATTTCTAACTGAAAAGTTCCATTACCGAAATCCCTCATTTATTTAGGAAAAACATTCCCTATTCCTTCAACCGCTGCTCTCGTTACGTGACACATGTATGCATCGCCTATAGCATATCATAATCCCATCAATAAATTGGTTATAACAAACTCTGAACATCGTAACAGCAAAATGGATGCAGAGGACGTGACAAATAAACTCGAAACGGGGGAATGTTAACTGGTTGCTCAGGAGGTAACGTGGAAGTCAGATGTGTGGAATAAATTTGTCTAGTTGTGGAAAATACTGGAGATCAAGAAAAATAAGGTAAGGAGCAAGTGCGCGTGCATATTATGTGTGCCAAACACGTGCTGTTAGAAAAATTTTTTTCTGACTGTTTGGAACAATGTAAACAACACTAAATGAATTATAAGCGTACAAGAGACTGTTGTTAAGTTTTTTTGCTAAGCCTTTATTACAGCAAAGACTAAAAACATTCGCATTCATTGGTGAATGCAACTTCCGAAACGGAACGGTTTATTTATTGTTTACGCTAAATATTAAAGGGTTGCTTTGTTATTTTATTTTAAAACTAAAATGCTTGATTGCATTTCAAATCATGAATGACTCGTATGCTGTGTGATGACATGAACAAATGAATGATTGATTGATACAGTATCCTATATAAGTATTGAAATATAGGCATAAGTAAGTTATGGTATTAAGACTAAACAGGATGCGCTCTTAGGCCTACAGCTCGATGGTGGTTATACAAGGCTGCTATACTAAGCCTACTAATGATAATGACATGACTTATTATTATAATGATGATCATAATAATAATAATAGTAATAATAACAATAAGAAGGAGATCAAGAAAAAGGAGGGTTATTATTATTATTCTAAATATAATTTTTCTGACAATTTGGAACAGTGTAAATAATACCAGAGACCTAATTAAGTTGGGATTTCCTCTCTTCTCACTTTTATTAGACAACAAAGCAAGGGCTGTTTTCTCGTCTCCTCATTCTGCTGCTGCCTCCGCCGCATTGTTCTGAATGACAGAGAGAGTGAGAGTGTGTTCATGCCTTTGCTTAGTGTTTCCCCTATATTAATTAAGCAGCGGCGGTGGATTAGTGGATTCGGCTATTTCAGCCACAACCGTTGCTGAAAGGTGTATAAAATCGAGCCCACAGCCGTACAATCTCCATACAGAAACATTGGCAGTAGAATAGCCTTACTGAAGAGCTCAGTGACTTTCAACGTGGCACCGTCATAGGATGCCACCTTTCCAAAAAGTCAGTTCGTAATATTGCTGCCCTGCTAGAGCTGCCCCGGTCAACTGTAAGTGATGTTATTGTGAAGTGGAAACGTCTAGGAGCAACAACGGCTCAGCCGTGAGTGGTAGGCCACACAAGCTCACAGAACGTGATCCCAGAGTGCTGAAGCGCGTAGCGCGTAAAAATCATCTGTCATCGGTTGCAACACTCACTACCGAGTTCCAAACTGCCTCTGGAAGCAACGTCAGTACAAGAACTGTTCGTCAGGAGCTTCATGAAATGGGTTTCCATGGCTGAGCTGCTGCACACCAACCTAAGATCACCATTCGCAATGCCAAGCGTCAGCTGGAGTGGTGTAAAACCCATCGCCATTGGACTCTGCAGCAGTGGAAACGCATTCTATGGAGTGATGAATCATGCTTCACCATCTGGCAGTCAGATGGACAAAACTGGGTTTGGCGGATGCTAGAAAAACGCTACCTGCCCGAATGCATAATGCCAACGGTAAAGTTTGGTGGAGGAGGAATAATGGTCTGGGGCTTCTTTTCATGGTTCGGGCTAGGCCCCTTAGTTCCAGTGAAGGGAAATCTTAATGCTACAGCATACAATGACATTCCAGACGATTCTGTGCTTCCAACTTTGTGGCAACAGTTTGGAGAAGGCCATTTCCTGTTTCAGCATGACAATGCCCCCATGCACAAAGCAAGGTACATACAGAAATGGTTTGTCGAGGTCGGTGTGGAAGAACTTGACTGGCCTGCACAGAGCCCTGACCTCAACCCCATCAAACACCTTTGGGATGAATTGGAACGCCGACTGCGAGCCAGGCCTGATCGCCCAACATCAGTGCCCGACCTCACTAATGCTCTTGTGGCTGAATGGAAGCAAGTCCCTGCAGCAATGTTTCAACATCTAGTGGAAAGCCTTCCCAGAAGAGTGGATGCTGTTCTAGCAGCAAAGAGGGGGAACCAACTCCATATTAATGCCCACGATTTTGGAATGAGATGTTCGACGAGCAGGAGTCCACATTCTTTTGGTCATGTAGTCTATGTATACATATATACAGTGCATTCGGAAAGTATTCAGACCCCATCCCTTTTCCACATTTTGTTACATTACAGACATATTCTAAAATGGATTAAATCATCAATCTACACACAATAACCCATAATGACAAAGCGAAAACAGATTTAGCTTATTTACATAAGTATTCAGACCCTTTGCGATGAGACTCAAAATTGAGGTCAGGTGCATCCTGTTTCCATTGATCATCCTTGAGATATTTCTACAACTTGATTGGAGTCCACCTGTGGTCAATTCAATTGATTGGACATGATTTGGAAAGGCACACACCTGTCTATATAAGGTCCCACAGTTGACAGTGCATGTCAGAGCAAAAACCAAGCCATGAGGTTGAAGGAATTGTCCGGAGAGCTCAGAGACAGGATTGTGTCGAGGCACAGATCTGGGGAAGGGTACCAAAACATTTCTGCAGCATTGAAGGTCCCCAAGAACACAGTGGTCTCCGTCATTCTTAAATGGAAGAAGTTTGGAACCACCAAGACTCCTAGAGCTGGACGCCCAGCCAAACTGAGCAATCGGGGGAGAAGGGCCTTGGTCAGGGAGGTGACGGATGGTCACTGACTGAGCTCCGATGGTCACTCTGACTGAGCTCCAGAGTTCCTCTGTGGAGATGTGAGAACTTTCCAGAAGGACAACCATCTCTGCAGCACTCAACCAATCAGGCATTTATGATAGAGTGGCCAGACGGAAGCCACTCCTCAGTAAAAGGCACATGACAGCCCGCTTGGAGTTTGCCAAAAGGCACCTAAAGGACTCTCAGACCTTGAGAAACAAGATTCTCTGGTCTGATGAAACCAAGATTGAACTCTTTGTCCAGAATGCCAAGCATCAGGTCTGGAGGAAACCTGGCACCATCCCTACGGTGAAGCATTGTGGTGGCAGCGTCATGCTGTGGGGATGTTTTTCAGCGGCAGGAACTAGGAGACTAGTCAGGATCAAGGGAAAGATGAACAGAGCAGTACAGAGAGACCCCTGATGAAAACCTGCTCCAGAGAGCTCATGACCTCAGACTGAGGCGAAGGTTCACCTTCCAACAGGACAACGACCCTAAGCACACAGCCAAGACAACGCAGGAGTGGCTTTTTTGCTTTCTCATTATGGGGTATTGTGTGTTGATTGATGAGGGGAAAAAACAATTTAATCAATTTTAGAATAAGGCTGTAACGTAACAAAATGTGGAAAATGTCAAGGGGTCTGAATACTTTCCGAATGCACTGTAAGTATTGAAATATAGGCATAAGTGAGTTACGGTATTAAGACTAAACAGGATGCGCTCTAAGGCCTACAGCTCGATGGTGGTTATATAAGACTGCTATACTTAACCTACTAATGATAATGACATTACTTATTATTATAATTATGATCATAATAATAACAATAACGGGGGGCCAGTATGAAAAATAAAAAGATAATGTAAGTCGCTCTGGATAAGAGCGTCTGCTAAATGACTAAAAAAAATAAAAAATAAAAAAATAAACGAAAAATTAATTAAAAATTGAAAAATATAAAATAAAAATAAAATAACAAGAAAATGGAGGGTTATTATTATTATTTTTTAATTATAAAATAATTGTTACTGCTAAAGAAATCTGCGTGCTCGTCATCCTCACCAGGGTCTTGACCTGACTGCAGTTTGGCATCGTAGCCGACTTCAGTGGTCAAATGCTCACTTTCTATGGCCACTGACACACTGGAGAAGTCTGCTCTTCATGGATAAATCCCGGTTTCAACTGTACCGGCCAGATGGCAGACAGTGTGTATGGTGTTGTGTGGGCGAGCGGTTTGCTGATGTCAACGTTGTGAACAGAGTGCCCCATGGTGGCGTGCGGTTATGGTATGGGTAGGCATAAGCTACGGACAATGAACACAATTGCATTTTATTGATGGCAATTTGAATACACAGAGATATTGTGACGAGATCCTGAGGTCCATTGTCGTGCCACTTCATGTTTCAGCATGATAATGCACGGCCCCGTGTCGCAAGGATCTGTACACAATTCCTGGAAGCTGAAAATGTCCCAGTTCTTCCATGGCCTGCATACTCACCAGACATGTCACCCATTGAGCGTGTTCCAGTTCCTGTCAATATGCAGCAATTTCGCACAGCCATTGAAGAGGAGTGGGACAACATTCCACAGGCCACAATCAACAGCCTAATCAACTCTATGCAAAGGAGATGTGTCACTTTGCAAGAGGCAAAAGGTGGTCACACCAGATACTGACTGGTTTTCTGATCCGTGCTCCTACCTTTTTTTAAGGTATCTGTGACCAACAGATGCATATCTGCATTCCCAGTCAAGTCAAATCCAAAGGTTAGGGCCTAATGAATTTATTTCAATTGACTGATGTCCTTATATGAACTGTAACTCAGTAAAATATTTGAAATTGTTGCATGTTGTGTTTATATTTTTGCTCAGTGTATATAGTGCTATTTCTATTTCTTCTTTTTAAATTACCACTTTCATTTTTTTATTTCCCTTAGTCCTGCATGTTGGAGCTCGGAGGCTAAGATTTTCACTGTATCCTACAATCACACCTGCAACCCTGTACAGGTGACTATTCAAAATTCTGAATCTGAATCCTTTTCATTTAACTTTAAGTTCTGTCATTTTAATTCCATCTTCCATTGATTTTAGTTATCTCCTAATAACTAGCTACACAGAGGCTCTAGCTCTTTGACTGTAGCCTAGTGCCGGTTCGATGACTTGTGATTGGACGACAACAAGCTACACACTCCACTCTTGTGAAAAGAAATAGCACCTGCAGCATAAATTATCAAATGTTCTCTCTTTATTTACATTTACATCATTTAGCAGACGCTCTTATCCAGAGCGACTTACAGTTAGTGAATACATATTTATTTATTTTATACTGGCCCCCCATGGGAAACGAACCCACAACCCTGGCGTTGCAAACGCCATGCTCTATCAACTGAGCTACATCCCTGCCGGCCATTCCCTCCCCTACCCTGGGCCAATTGTGCGCCGCCCATGAGTCTCCCGGTCGCGGCCGGCTGCGACAGAGCCTGGATTCGAACCAGGATCTCTAGTGGCACAGTTAGCACTGCGATGCAGTGCCTTAGACCACTGCGCCACTCAGGAGCTCATGTGAACCAGCTTTATGTGAACCCCGATGTAGAACAGGGGTGGGCAACTTTGATGGGGTGGGGGCCACAAAAAAACGGAACTCATCATGAGGGGCCGCAGTGGCTCGTGGTCATGGGCTGCACATGTTTACAATCACTGTATCCTACACATTCCGTTGTACTGTGGCCAAGTTCAGAGCCAGGTGGACCCACGCTAACACTAACTGTGGAAGGGGAGAGATCCTCTCCTACTCCTAATCCTAGATGCTAACTTTCCTCAAAGCTTGATTGCCATTAGGCCTAACATTTGAAGGGGGTGAATTTCTGAGGCATCCAGAGTTCTATTGAAGGGCAGACTGGGCTTAAAGTTAAAGGTAGAGAGCAATAGTTAGGATATATATAGGCTAGGCTATATTCCCTGTCCATAAATCTCCCTATGATATATGATCCTTAGGAGTTAATTAAATCAACGTGTGCCTCTTACAAGAACAAAGGGACAAAATCAACATTAAAAAACGATAAGCTTTAGGTGGAAAAAAATTGTGACCTTTAAGAAAAACTAAAGAGATAATATAAGATAATATGCCATTTAGCAGACTTACAGTCATGTGCGCATACATTTTTACGTATGGGTGGTCCCGGGGATCGAACCCACTACCCTGGCGTTACAAGCGCAATGCTCTACCAATTGAGCTACAGAGGACCACAGAGCATAGGCCTACACTACGGGTCAAAAGTTTTAGAACACCTACTCATTCAAGGGTTTTTCTTTATTTTTACTATTTTCTACATTGTAGAATAATAGTGAAGACATCAAAACTATGAAATAACACATAGAATTCAAGGCACACTTAACCAGCATGGCTACCACAGCATTCTGCAGCGATACGCCATCCCATCTGGTTTGGGCTTAGTGGGACTATCATTTGTTTTTTAACAGGACAATGACCCAACACACCTCCAGGCTGTGTAGGGGCTATTCTACCAAGAAGGAGAGTGATGGAGTGCTGCATCAGATGGCCTGGCCTCCACAATCCCCCAACCTCAACCAAATTGAGATGGTCGGACCGCAGAGTGAAGGAAAAGCAGCCAACAAGTGCTCAGCATATGTGGGAACTCCTTCAAGACTGTTGGAAAAGCGTTCCAGGTGAAGCTGGTTGAGAGAATGCCAAGAGTGTGCAAAGCTGTCATCAAGGCAAAGGGTGGCTATTTGAAGAATCTCAAATATAAAATATATTTTGATTTGTTTAACACTTTTTGGGTTACTACATGATTCCATATGTGTTATTTAATAGTTTTGATGTCTTCACTATTATTCTACAGTGTAGAAAATAGTAAAAATAAAGAAAAACCCTTGAATGAGTAGGTGTTCTAAAACTTTTGACTGGTAGTGTACATGCATGCAACATACAGGATGGCTAGGCACCCTCAATTTGATAAGCCAGTTGACTACCAACCAACCCATAACATTTAGAAGTTGGGGTATTATCTTCTTTGGGCAAAGCCCCTGAAAAGGGCCTCTCTCTAGCAGAGCAGTGCTGCCAAAGACCTACTGTGGCTGTCAGGCCTTTGTGGACACACTGAATTGAGGGGCAGACACTCAATATTCACATTTGTTCTGAGGCACCGCAAAGCAAGCACCATTCCCAGAGCCACAGCCACGACTAGGCGTATGGTAGAGATTCCCAGGGACCACCACCAGTCAAATATATAGGCTAGAGGGGGGAGGTACTGGGAATTCACATTCACATTGACACACATAGGCCTTTATAGACTACACATGCTCCCATTGTTCAAAATATCAGGCTTAGGCCTAATTGTAAAAATGTAAGAGGTTCTGGGCATGTCTAATCCGTGTTTGAACTGCAATTAATTACTTTTTAGGAAATGATGTGCAGAATTGCCTCACCTGTTGTACATCGCCCGTATCACCTTATAAGTAGGCCTAGTAGTCACCTTTGGTGTAAACCAAGCTTAATCTAAGGGACGATCCTCCATTCTATGATCCTATGACCCAATAGAAAAGTATCCTTTCAGCTCGCAAAAATTGGATACCAGATGGGTTGAAGTTATCATGTTGTAGCCTTTTCATGGGTCTCTCTTAATGGAGTTCACCACATACAGGTTGAGGGGAAGAAAGGAAAGTCTCACCTGCACAATGGCAAGGGCTGACATGTGCTTAATGGGGCCATCTATAGCGGTCATCCAAGACGCTGGACTATATATATGGAACGGAAGTAGGATTGTTTTCCTGATTGCCTTTGGGGCTTGTGCCATCGACACACAGGCCTGTTTGAGTGTGGAGCTGCTTTGTACTCTGTGAGATGTCAGACAATGAAGAGAGCAACCTTCAGCATGACTTCCCCTGCAGCCTGCGGTCAGTTTTTTATTTACTGCTCTCCTGTTAATGGCCATCGCCACAGCCTTTTCATCCACTGATTCTACATGAATGATTCCTCTAAATTTTCCCCACCGCTGTTGTCATAGCGACAGTCGAAATTCACACCAGGCAGTCTATGACCTTTCAGTCATCTGAGAAAATAGACACTTTGCCAATAACAGTTTGTCAGATAAAGAATGCCTCTATGAAATGAGTTTTTATTTGGGGGAGATTGGGCAAATGTTCATTTCCAGCCTACATTTGACAGGTTAAATATGATGGCCGTTATATTACTACCCATTTATACAGAAGGAGGAAATAGGATGTTCTGAATTCAAAGCTCACTGAAACAATGAGAAGTGAACAACACAATCCTAAACCCTGGAAGAGGAAGTGAAGGAGCAGGTATGGAAGAATGGGTGGCTGCTGTCTCAGGCATTGTGCACAATGTCTGCCCTTCACACTGGAAGTCTATGTTATGAAAGGAGGAAATGACAATGAGAAATCCTTTTTTACATACCTAGTCCACCAGTCAAATTCCACTATGATTCATGCATGTCCCAGCTCTAAAATACAGCCAATGCTGTGCTGTCCACCCATATGAGAGGAAGGAGTGTGGGTCTGGCTGGCTGAGATTTACAACACAACTAAGCTATTTTATTCTTGTCAAATTTCCTGAAAGTGCCCCTTTAGGAAACAAGTTGTTGACATTGTTTAAGGCAGTATCAATTAAGTTGTTAATTAACTCTTCACTGGCCATATTTGCTTCCTTCTTGTACCGCAAAGGCAATGTTATACTAATACTATACTAGCATTTGGGTTAACAAAGTTAATGTGGTTAGACCTTTGAAGTAGCCTACACAACCCTGTCACATGGAGAGGTCTGACATCCATGTGTTTTTCATGCCTGCATAGGCTAATTCAAGTTGTGTGCAAACTTTTTCTGCCCCGCAGATTGCACACAGGTCACACTATGACCATGATAGGACGCATCCATCTTAAAGCCACACGACTGGTGGTGTAATGGGAGGATTTAGGCTAGAACTGTTATAGTACAAATAGTTTAACTGTAGGAGTTCCTATCTGGCGTCACTTATGTGCATGCCTATGTAAAGTAGTTTACCTGGGAAATAAATACGCTTGGAGCAGTGTGTTCTTATAGACAGGTTGGTTGTTTAGCAACAAAACTGATGTGTGCACAACTATGGGGCAAAACAGACAAGTTGGCTTAGATTGTTGATAACGTGTAAACTATATTTAGTCTCCAATTTAATTGAAAACATAATAAAATTGAACAATGAGCACTTGTCTCTGAAATATACTGTTACATACATTTGTTGGTTAGCTAGCTAGGTAGCATTTTTTTTGCCATATTAGCATAGACATGACATCAGTCAAAACACCAAAACAAGACATGGTATCAAGAACAAGATCAAATGAGCTGAAACGAGCCACTTCTGATTCACCACATGGCAGTTTCTTGTCATTGTTGCTAGTTATCTGGCCATACAGAACCATAACAACACAAGGCCTTCTGCCCTTTTGAAGTGCGCTCATCGTTTTCGTGACATTGTCAGCTAACCCGTCTATAAACTTTGGAAGATGCTGGGAAAATAGCCTGACATTCTCTGGGATCGTATGATTATTCACCTTGCCTTTAGGGCAAAAATTAGGTCATGCTGTCACAAGCAGATTCAAATACAATTTACAGCAGTGACTAGGGGCATGTAACCCAATTTTCTTCTAGAATGAATGTCCACATGGCTTATGTTGAAATTGAAAAAGATGACAGGCCTAATCTGCTCATTAGCGAGCTCGTATTTTACCCAAGAGGAGAACTGCTATTAAAATGACAGTTTCACTTTTCAGATCATTTTGAGAGAAAGCTGACTCCATACTGCTAATGTGATTTTTGAGGCATGAACTTTCACCTTGAAATTGCCACTGCCTAGTCCGCAGTCAAGAGTGTGAGAAACTTGTTTTTATGCCCTATCCAAGCTTCCCAACATCAATGAAGAGTTGAGACATGTTCCTCAGAATTTACAGTTGTACCTGGGGCTGTGGAGTCAACTTGACATGTCTATCCTTTAGACATTGGCAGACACGACATTGCTCATCCCTCCCTTACCCAATAGGCTACACCTCACCTCGTTCATGAGTTAAACAACATTACCCTACACATGGCCTCCACAGAAAAACACGTTTCACATCAGAGATTACTATCTCTCTTCATGAGGAGCCAAAGTGTTTCAAAAAAGATCTGCCTCAAATATCAGCAGTGAGCTCATGAAGGCTTAGTTCACATATATCTTGATCTTGTAAACTGATCTGATTGAGAGGATGATATCTAGCTATGAGTTACTAGTTGCCAGCTTCAGCCTGCCCACATCTATTTAAAATCTTTATCAGGTTTATTGTATTGAACATCAGGGGGACTCCTTAAATCCTCCTCTACACTCGACTAGGAACACTCCCAAACCGAACAAACAACTCTCCCCTATGTCTATGGGATCATAAAAACCTGGACAAAACCACTGATTCCTCAGAATTCCAATCCTTTCCTACTAATGGACAACTCAGTCAGTCTGACTTAGCATATCCGGACCGTAGCCAGATATTTGGCTGAGGGGTTTCCTTAGGGATGTAACAATTCACCGTTCAAATGTTCAAAATACAAGTGCATAGGTCCGCGGACCCAAAACCGATCCAAATGTAGCAAGCATTGGTCAGAAAATCGATTCAAATGTTACGAATCACTGGTTCACTAATTTCTTGCTCATATTACATTCTACCTTCCGAAAATACCTCTCATCTTTTGTGACAACTGATGTGTCCTCTCCTTCAGTGTCGAACTGCATGTAACTGTGTTGACAGTCACTGATCTATTAGTCATTTTGCATGCCGAACAACTCCAGGCAATATCAGTAGCCTAGTCAAACTGCGCACTGTGCCCAGCTTCGCACGCTGACCAACGTGAGGTAGGCGGCCTGTTCCTGATCTTGCACATCTGCCCTGCACCTTCAGCATTTAAATGCTAAAATGGCTTGCATGATATTATGCTTTATTAGTTGAATGACAATCTATGTAATTTCAGGATAGGGATGGGCATTTTAAATGATTTGAATAATATCATGAAATTTTTTTGGATATCCGGATAGTCCAAATACATGTGATAGTCGAAATACATGTGTTTTAAAAAAGTTTTTTGGGGCTTCAATGGAGACTTGATTGCATGAAGAGAACGCTGGTGCGCTCTGCTTGTTTCAGCAGAAGGGTGGGGGAGGGGCGGGAGTGGAGTAGGGGCCGGTGTGTGTGTGTAACAGTCTGTGTGTGTGGCACACAGGGAGAGAGAGAAAGTTGAAAGGGAGAGAGAGAAAGTTGAAAGAAAGTAGCCAAACTGACTCGACTAGTTAGTTAAGTTTGTCTATCAAACCATCTGGTAGTGCCTGTCTTGACTACATCAAATCGTTGCAAAGAAGCTAGCTAGAAACAGTAGCCAGCTAAGTTAGCCAGCTAGCTAGCTAAAGTAGCAAGGCTAATTGAGGCTATTTTGCTGTGCTCCCTCCCGTCCTTGTCTACAACAACTCCAAACAACAGCCTACCGGTTGGTTGATCATTGTAGCCTACTTCTCATTTAGCCAACTTACTTCCCAAAAATGTATTTATTTTTGTATTGATTAGAAATCTCCCACTTCACTTGCTACACATGGAGCCTCTGACTGTAGAGCCGTTCTGATTGACCGACAATAACAACAAGCTACAATAACAACAAGCTACACGCTCATAAAAACTGTCATAAAATGGTTGTTTTATTAAAAAGTTTAATGTAATGGTCTATCCTTGTAGGCTATGTAGCAATGTCACAGATAATTTTATTACATTTTAGAACTTTTCATTGTTCAAATAGCCTATTATTTTTCTTCTCAAAAATGAATACTCTCTTAAGTAATCGAATACTAACCTCTATTTGGATATTCGAATAACCGTGCCCATCCCTTTTTCAGCAGTTGCATTAATGCAGGATTCTGCTAAAATATCTTTCTGCATTTTGTAAAAGAAGATCTAAAATGCTTCTTATTGCAAATTCTGCTCGGCTTTAGTAAGGGTTCAATGTAAATCATGAATTTAAAAGGACTCATTTCGTACTTCAGTTGAACTTCACTCCGATGAAATAGCTTTGCTCTTGTCATTGGATCACAAGACAGCTGATGTGTAGGCTACTTTTCTCCGGTGTAGTTTTTCTCCGGTAGCAGATTAAAATGCAAAATTAACTTCTGGCAAAACATTAGGAAATGTAGCTGGCTACATTCTTTCTATAATAAACATTAGAAATAAGATGGCCATGCATCATTTTTGCACAAAAAAATTACTTATTTCATTGTAAGCTAAAGGACTTAGTGCCTTCAGAAAGTATTCATACCCCTTGACCTATTCCACATTTAGTTGTGTTACAGCCTGAATTAAAAATGGATAAAATGTATGAATTGTCTCTCATCCATCTACACACAATACCCCATTATGAAAAAGTGAAAACATGTTTTTAGAACTGTATTAAAAATAAAATACAGAAATATCACATTTACATAAGTATTCACACCCCTGAGTCAATACATTGTAGAAGTACCTTTGACAGAGATTACAGCTGTGAGTCTTTCTGGGTAAGTCTCTAAGAGCTTTCCACACTTGGATTGTGCAACATTTGCCCATTATTCTTTTCAAAATTCTTCAAGCTCTGTCAAATTGGTTGTTGATCATTGCTAGACAACCATTTTCAGGTCTTGCCATTGATTTTCAAGTGGATTTAAGTCAAAACTGTAACTCAGCCACTCAGGAACATTCACTGTCTTCTTGGTAAGCAACTCCAGTGAAGATTTGGCCTTGTGTTTTAGGTTACTGTCCTGCTGTAAGGTGAATTCATCTCCCAGTGTCTGGTGGAAAGCATACTGAACTAGGATTTCCTCTAGGATTTTGCCTGTGCTTAGCTCCATTCCATGAATTTTTTATCCTGAAAAACTCCATAGTCCTTAATGATTACAATCATTTGGATTCGAATTGAAATGAAAAAAAGAACTTGTTTCAAAAAATTCTAAAAACTAAATAACGGAAAAGTGGTGCGTGCATATGTTTTCACCCCCTTTGCTATGAAGCCCCTAAATAAGATCTGGTGCAACCAATTACCTTCAGAAGTCACATAATTAGTTAAATAAAGTCCACCTGTGTGCAATCTAAGTGTCACATGATCTCAGTATATATACACCTGTTCTGAAAGGCCCCAGAGTCTGCAACACCACTAAGCAAGGGGCACCACCAAGCAAGCGGCACCATGAAGACCAAGGAGCTCTCCAAACAGGTCAGATCAGGGTTGGGTTATAAAAAAGTATTAGAAACTTTGAACATCCCACGGAGCATCATTAAATCCATATTCAAAAATTGAAAGAATATGGCACCACAACAAACCTGCCAAGAGAGGGCCGCCCACCAAAACCCACGGATCAGGCAAGGAGGGCATTAATCAGAGAGGCAACACAGAGACCAAAGATAACCCTGAAGGAACTGCAAAGCTCCACAGCGGAGATTGGAGTATCTGTCCATAGGACCACTTTAAGCTGTACACTCCACAGAGCTGGGCTTTACAGAAGAGTGGCCAGAAAAAAGCCATTGCTTAAAGAAAAAAATAAGCAAACACGTTTGGTGTTGCCCAAAAGGCATGTGGGAGACTCCCCAAACATATGGAAGAAGGTACTCTGGTCAGATGAGACTAAAATTGAGCTTTTTGGCCATCAAGGAAAACGGCGCAAACCCAACACCTCTCATCACCCAGAGAAAACCATCCCCACAGTGAAGCATGGTGGTGGCAGCATCATGCTGTGGAGATGTTTTTCATCGGCAGGGACTGGGAAACTGGTCAGAATTGAAGGAATGATGGATGGCGCTAAATACAGGAAATTCTTGAGGGAAACCTGTTTCAGTCTTCCATAGATTTGAGACTGGGACGGAGGTTCACCTTCCAGCAGGACAATGACCCTAAGCATACTGCTAAAGCAACACTCGAGTGGTTTAAGGGGAAACATTTAAATGTATTGGAATAGCCTAGTCAAAGCCCAGACCTCAATCCAATTGAGAATCTGTGGTATGACTTAAAGATCGCTGTACACCAGCGGAACCCATCCAACTTGAAGGAGCTGGAGCAGTTTTATCTTGAAGAATGGGCAAAAATCCCAGTGGCTAGATGTGCCAAGCTTATAGAGACATACCCCAAGAGACTTGCTGCAAAAGGTGGCTCTACAAAGTATTGACTTTGAGGGGGTGAATAGTTATTCACGCTCAATTTTTCTGTTTCTTTGTCTTATTTCTAGTGTGTTTCACCCCAAAAAATATTTTGCATCTTCAAAATGGTAGGCATGTTGTGTAAATCAAATGATACAAACCCCCAAAAATCAATTTTAATTCCCGGTTGTAAGGCAACAAAATAGGAAAAATGCCAAGGGGGGTGAATACTTTCGCAAGCCAATGTATATGAAGAGTAGTACTCAGTATTGTTTTGTATTGGACTTGCCCCAAACATACAGTGCATTCGGAGAGTATTCAGACCCGTTGACATTTTCCACATTTTGTTATGTTACAGGCTTATTCTAAAATGGATTAAATAATTTTTTCCACATATCAATCTACACACAATACCCCATAATGACAAAGCGAAAACAGGTTTTTAGAAATGTTTGCTAATTTATTATAAATAAAATACAGAAATAACGTATTTACTTAAGTATTCAGACCCTTTGATATGAGACTCAAAATTGAGCTCAGGTGCATCCTGTTTCCATTGATCATCCTTGAGATGTTTCTACAACTTGATTGGAGTCCACCTGTGGTAAATTCAATTGATTGGACATGATTTGAAAAAGCACACACCTTTCTATATAAGGTCACACAGTTGACAGTGCATGTCAGAGCAAAAATCAAGCCATGAGGTCGAATAAATTGTCCGTAGAGCTCCGAGACAAGATTGTGTCGAGGCACTGATGTGGGGAAGGGTACCAAACAATTTCTGCAGCATTGAAGGTCCCCTAGAACACAGTGGCCTCCATCATTCTTAAATGGAAGAAGTTTGGAACCACCATGACTCTTCCTAGAGCTGGCCGCCCGGCCAAACTGAGCAATCGGAGGAGACGGGCCTTGGTCAGGGAGGTGACCAAGAACCCGATGGCCACTCTCACAGAGCTCCAGAGTTCCTCTGTGGAGATGGGAGAAACTTCCAGAAGGACAACCATCTTTGCAGCACTCCACCAATCAGGCCTTAATGGTTGAGTGGACAGATGGAAGCCAGGTTCACTTTCCAACAGGACAACAACCCCAAGCACACAGCCAAGACAACGGAGGAGTGGCTTCGGGTCAAGTCTCTGAACGTCCTTGAGTGGCCCAGCCAAAGACCGGACTTGAACCCAATTGAATATCTCTGGAGAGACCTGAAAATAGCTGTGCAGCGGCGCTCCCCATCCAACCTGACAGAGCTTGAGAGAATCTGCAGAGAAGAATGGGAAAAACTCCCCAAATACTGGTGTGCGAAGCTTGTAGCATCATACCCAAGAATACTCTAGACTGTAATTGCTGCCAAAGGTGCTTCAACAAAGTATTGAGTAAATGTACTAAATACTTACGTAAATTTGATATTTCAGTGCAAAAATGTCTGAAAACCTGTTTTTGCTTTGTCATTATGGGGTATTGTGTGTAGATTGATGAGGACATTTAAAAAATATATCAATTTTAGAATAAGGCTGTAACGTAACAAAATGTGAAAAAAGCAAAGGGGTCTGAATACTTTCCGAATGCACTGTAACATTTTCTATTCAGGACAGTATTACTTTAGTGCCTTGTTGCAAACCTGATGCATGTTTTGAATATTGTTATTCTGTACAGGCTTCCTTCTTTTCACTCTGTCAATTAGGTTACTATTGTGGAGTAACTACAATGTTGTTGATCCATCCTCAGTTTTTTCCTATTACAGCCATGAAACTCTTTTTTTTACCCATCTTCCAATAAGTGCCCTTCTTTGCGAGGCATTGGAAAACCTCCCTGGTCTTTGTGGTTGAATCTGTGTATGAAAGTCCTTGCCCGATTGAGGGACCTTACATATAATTGTATGTGTGGGGTACAGAGATTAGTCATTCAAAAATCATGTTAAACACTATTACTGCACACAGAATGAGTCCATGCAACTTGTTATGTGACTTGTTAAGCAACGTTTTACTCCTGCACTTATTTAGGCTTGCCATAACAAAGGGGTTGAATACTTATTGACTCAAGATATTTCAGCTTTTCATTTTTTATCAAATTTAATTTAATCCATTTAAAATTCAGCCTGTAACACAACAAAATGTGGAAAAGGTCAAGGGGTGTGAATACTTTCTGTGGTTGCTAGCAATAGCTTTTCACTTCTGTCATATGAAGAAAATTATTTAATGCCGAATGTGTTGCACTAATGTATTTTCTGTGAAGGAAAACTATAGTTGCACGCCCCATTACACTCTATTGAAGCAAAAAATACACTGTTGCCTTTCAACATAAAACGCAGGTGAAATGGTTTAAAGAGCAGATTTTTTTAAGGTCTGCGCTTTGAAAATGCAAATTTATGAAAGCTAATGCGACCCGTGGATTTGCTATGTTATTGTTACCTATGCGCTGTTGAAAATTGTGTTTTACCGGAATAAAAATAAGCTACCGGAGACACAACTCTCATCTGTCTATACCTGCTGAAAAAGGGTTAGAATAGGTTCTATTTTGATTGTTTAGGTTCAGCAATAGTTTTGGTAGTTTTGCTTTAAACAATTCAGTGTATATGGAAGAAAAAAAAACATTTACAGGGTAAAGTTGAACATTTCATAATGAGGACAGCAATCACTTTGAGAGGTGCACTGCATGGTCGAAGCGAGAGGAGATGAGAAGATCACTCCGTGATTTTGAGATGGGGTGAAATCCAAAGTTGTGCTATATATTCATTGGCTATGTCATAGCTAATTTCTAAATGATAATTATTCATACATTACTTGCTCAAACACTTAATCTCCAAAAATGACAAGTTAATTAGTGGGTGATGGTGATTTTACGAAACGAAGTGGGGGCACAAAAAACATAGACTACATTGCCCCCCCCCCTAATCTGATAGTGGTAGTGGGGGTGGGAGATGCATATAGCACAATTTTCAACAACACATTGATGACAACAACCTATCAAATTACATAGGTAGACACTCAAGTAATAAAGCCTACTATCATGCAAGCCATTTTAGCATTTAAATGCTGAAGATGCCACGCAGATGTGCAAGATCAGGAACAGCCTACTTGCCGTTGGTTAGCGAGCGAAGCTGGGCACAGTGCGCAGTTTGACTAGGCTACTGATATTGCCTGGGGTTGTTCGGCATGCAAAATTACTTGTAAATCAATGATTGTCAACATAGTTACATGCTTAGTTCGACACTGAAGGAGAGGACGCATCAGTAGAAAGTAATATGGGCAAAACATTTTAGTGAATTGGTAATTCGTAACGTTTGAATCCATTTTCTGACTGATGCATGCTACATTTGGATCGTTTTGGGGTCCGCATCTTAAACAGCCGTATCTTAAACATTTGAATCGGGGACGGATGCCCTAACCCTTAACCTAACCATAACCCTAACATCTAACCCTAATTCAAACCCTAACCCTAAGTCTAAAATAGCCTTTTACCTTGTGGGGACCGGTGAAATGTCCTCACTTCTCGTCCCCACAAGGATAGTAAAACCAAAAAACACACACACACACAGACACCAGGGTTTCCGTTAGGAAAATGTGTGTTGATTAACTATTATTTCTTCACATTAGAAGTGCAGCAATGCGCAAAAGGCAGTAGGCTATGTGTGAATGTTCGTTCAATAATGCAATTAGTGGGAAAGCACCGTTAGCAAAAGTGCACCCACATGCAAGCAGTTTTATGTGACAAAGATTAAAATATCCATTCGAAATTTGAAAGAGGGGAGATCTAAAGATGCAACAACTAGCATGGGATGCTAATATGACTAGGACTGTGCCTTCGGCTATTGGACAATGAAAGAAAGTTGATTTGAAAACCAATAGAGTATTAGTTACAACTCACTTTTCTATATTTTTTTTGTTATTACATACAACCGATCAGAATTATGAAGAATGACGAAGACATGTCGGAAAAATTTTTATATGGAGGACGCGCCAAAGTTTTGGAAATACATAACGCTATCTAGCTAACAAGATATCAAAGAATGTTAGCTATATGCAGTTATCTTAGCCAGCAAGCTAGTCATCAAGCTAACATCAGCTATTTAGCCAACTAGCTATTAGCCTAGCCAACCACCACGGTTATGGTCGGAAAGCTAGAGCCTAACTAGTGGAGACCAGCTAGGACACAGCTAACACAACTAAAAAAGAACCACACATCAAAAATGGAGAGAGCAGAGACTTACAGATTGATGGAAAACTTTTAAAAGCGTGCAGGCTGGGTTAGCTACCAAAGCCAGGGGGAGGCGGGCGCTTCACCAGCCAATGGAGAGTCAGTGTAATCTAAAATAGATAGATTCCAGATGTCAGTCAGCTAGCACGCTAGCACAAAGCCAAGGTGGGAAAAGTTACAAAACTCCCGTAGCCTACATCACAGAGAACATGCCGAAAAGTTGACAAAACAAAAAGGAGATCAGACGAGGTACTACAAAATTAGAGCAAGCTGGTGTAATTTTCTCTTTCGTTTTGAGCCCACGGCAAGAAGGCACCATATGAACTGATACAAAAAACAACACTGGAATCAACACTTCGAGTTTTTCCATTTAAATCCATGCCACCAACAGAATGCTATATATATATACACTGCTCAAAAAAATAAAGGGAACACTAAAATAACACATCCTAGATCTGAATGAATGAAATAATCTTATTAAATACATAGTTGAATGTGCTGACAACAAAATCACACAAAAATGATCAATGGAAATCAAATTTATCAACCCATGGAGGTCTGGATTTGGAGTCACACTCAAAATTAAAGTGGAAAACCACACTACAGGCTGATCCAACTTTTTGGGATTTTGAGTGAAAACCTCCTTCCATCAGCAAGGGCATTGAAGATGAAACGTGGCTGGGTCTTTCAGCATGACAATGATCCCAAACACACCGGCCGGGCAACGAAGGAGTGGCTTCGTAAGAAGCATTTCAAGGTCCTGGAGTGGCCTAGCCAGTCTCCAGATCTCAACCCCATAGAAAATCTTTGGAGGGAGTTGAAAGTCTGTGTTGCCCAGCGACAGCCCCAAAACATCACTGCTCTAGAGGAGATCTGCATGGAGGAATGGGCCAAAATACCAGCAACAGTGTGTGAAAACCTTGTGAAGACTTACAGAAAACGTTTGACCTGTGTCACTGCCAACAAAGGGTATATAACAAAGTATTGAGAAACTTTTGTTATTGACCAAATACTTATTTTCCACCATCATTTGCAAATAAATTCATAAAAAATCCTACAATGTGATTTTCTGGATTATTTTTCCTAATTTTGTCTGTCATAGTTGACGTGTACCTATGATGAAAATTACAGGCCTCTCTCATCTTTTTAAGTGGGAGAACTTGCACAATTGGTGGCTGACTAAATACTTTTTTTCCCCACTGTACATACATACATACACACTGCTCAAAAAAATAAAGGGAACACTAACATAACACATCCTAGATCTGAATGAATGAAATAATCTTATTAAATACTTTTTTCTTTACATAGTTGAATGTGCTGACAACAAAATCACACAAAAATGATCAAATGGAAATCAAATGTATCAACCCATGGAGGTCTGGATTTGGAGTCACCCTGAAAATTTAAGTGGAAAACCACACTACAGGCTGATCCAACTTTGATGTAATGTCCTTAAAACAAGTCAAAATGAGGCTCAGTAGTGTGTGTGGCCTCCACGTGCCTGTATGACCTCCCTACAACGCCTGGGCATGCTCCTGATGAGGTGGCGGATGGTCTCCTGAGGGATCTCCTCCCAGACCTGGACTAAAGCATCCGCCAACTCCTGGACAGTCTGTGGTGCAACGTGGCGTTGGTGGATGGAGCGAGACATGATGTCCCAGATGTGCTCAATTGGATTCAGGTCTGGGGAACGGGCGGTCCATAGCATCAATGCCTTCCTCTTGCAGGAACTGCTGACACACTCCAGCCACATGAGGTCTAGCATTGTCTTGCATTAGGAGGAACACAGGGCCAACCGCACCAGCATATGGTCTCACAAGGGGTCTGAGGATCTCATCTCGGTACCTAATGGAAGTCAGGCTACCTCTGGCGAGCACATGGAGGGCTGTGCGGCCCCCCAAAGAAATGCCACCCCACACCATGACTGACCCACCGCCAAACCGGTCATGCTGGAGGATGTTGCCGGCAGCAGAACGTTCTCCACGGCGTAAGCACAACCCCCACCTGTGGACGTCGGGCCCTCATACCACCCTCATGGAGTCTGTTTCTGACCGTTTGAGCAGACACATGCACATTTGTGGCCTGCTGGAGGTCATTTTGCAGGGCTCTGGCAGTGCTCCTCCTGCTCCTCCTTGCACAAAGGCGGAGGTAGCGGTCCTGCTGCTGGGTTGTTGCCCTCCTACGGCCTCCTCCACGTCTCCTGATGTACTGGCCTGTCTCCTGGTAGCGCCTCCATGCTCTGGACACTACGCTGACAGACACAGCCACTCGCATTGATGTGCCATCCTGGATGAGCTGCACTACCTGAGCCACTTGTGTGGGTTGTAGACTCCGTCTCATGCTACCACTAGAGTGAAAGCACCGCCAGCATTCAAAAGTGACCAAAACATCAGCCAGGAAGCATAGGAACTGAGAAGTAGTCTGTGGTCACCACCTGCAAAACCAGTCCTTTATTGGGGGTGTCTTGCTAATTGTCTATAATTTCCACCTGTTGTCTATTCCATTTGCACAACAGCATGTGAAATGTCTTGTCAATCAGTGTTGCTTCCTAAGTGGACAGTTTGATTTCACAGAAGTGTGATTGACTTGGAGTTACATTGTGTTGTTTAAGTGTTCCCTTTATTTTTTTGAGCAGTGTATATATATATATATACAGTTGAAGTCGGAAGTTTACATACACCTTAGCCAAATACATTTAAACTCAGTTATTCACAATTCCTGACATTTAATCCTAGTAAAAATTCTCTGTTTTAGGTCAGTTAGGATCACCACTTTATTTTAAGAATGTGAAATGTCAGAATAATAGTAGAGAGAATGATTTATTTCAGCTTTTATTTATTTCATCACATTCCCAGTGGGTCAGAAGTTTACATGCACTCAATTAGTATTTGGTAGCATTGCCTTTAAATTGTTTAACTTGGGTAAAATGTTTCGGGTAGTCTTCCACAAGCTTCCCACAATAAATAGGGTGAATTTTGGCCCATTCCTCCTGACAGAGCTGGTGTAACTGAGTCAGGTTTGTAGGCCTCCTTGCTCGCACACGCTTTTTCAGTTCTGCCCAGACATTTTCTATAGGATTGAGGTCAGGGCTTTGTGATGGCCACTCCAATACCTTGACTTTGTTGTCCACAACTTTGGAAGTATGCTTGGGGTCAATGTCCATTTGGAAGACCCATTAGCGACCAAGCTTTAACTTCCTGACTGATGTCTTGAGATGTTGCTTCAATATATCCACATCATTTTCCTTCCTGATGATGCCATCTATTTTGTGAAGTGCACCAGTCCCTCTTGCAGCAAAGCACCCCCACAGCATGATGCTGCCACCCCTGTCCTTCACGGTTGGGATGGTGTTCTTCGGCTTGCAAGCTACCCCCTTTTTCCTCCAAACATAAAGATGGTCATTATGGCCAAACAGTTCTATTTTTGTTTCATCAGACCAGAGGACATTTCTTCAAAAAGTACAATCTTCGTCCCCATGTGCAGTTGCAAACCATAGTCTGGCTTTTTTATGGTGGTTTTGGAGCAGTGGCTTCTTCCTTGCTGAGCGGCCTTTCAGGTTATGTCGATATAGGACTTGTTTTACTGTGGATATAGATACTTTTGTACCTGTTTCCTCCAGCATCTTCACAAGGTCCTTTGCTGTTGTTCTGGGATTGATATGCACTTTTCACACCAAAGTACGTTCATCTCTAGGAGACAGAACGCGTCTCCTTCCTGAGCTTGTTCCTGGTCACAGGTTCAGGAATGGCTAAAAAAATCACAACATTCATTTAGAATTAAACCTACAAATAGCAGTGTTGGGCGATTTGGAAAGCCATAGTCAATCAATCAACAATATAATAATACTAGTAGGAATGGTTTTCATTGTTAGCTCACAATCTGTGGATACTACGCTATTAGAAAGGTTAAAACGTCAGGTAAAACATCACAGCACAGTTAAAAAATATATGGCACATGGAAACCAAACAAAGGTGGTCTACAGTGATAGGTAGGATGGGATGTGAGTGGCTGAGGGGTGGGATTAAGGAGTTTATGATCGGTAATGGTATTATTGAAAACACTACATATAATATAATGTATACGGAGTAAAATCTAATGTATGTATGTGTATGTCTATTTGTGTGTGTGTACAGTGAGGGAAAAAAGTATTTGATCCCCTGCTGATTTTGTACGTTTCCCCACTGACAAAGACATGATCAGTCTATAATTTTAATGGTAGGTTTATTTGAACAGTGAGAGACAGAATAACAACAAAAAAATCCAGAAAAACGCATGTCAAAAATGTTATAAATTGATTTGCATTTTAATGAGGGAAATAAGTATTTGACCCCTCTGCAAAACATGACTTAGTACTTGGGGGCAAAACACAGAAAAACACAGCCAAAGCATAATGTTTCCACCTCCATGTTTGACGGTGGGGATGGTGTTCTTGGGGTCATAGACAGCATTCCTCCTCCTCCAAACACGGCGAGTTGAGTTGATGCCAAAGAGCTCGATTTTGTTCACCCAGTTCTCCTCTTGAATCATTCAGATGTTCATTGGCAGACTTATTCAACTAAATAAACACACGACAAAACAATAAACGAAACGTAACGTGAAGTCCTAAGGTAGATACACACAACATACCTTACACGGAACAAGATCCCACAACTCAATAGTGCCCATAGGCTGCCTAAGTATGGTCCCTGATCAGAGACAACGAGCGACAGCTGCCTCTGATTGGGAACCACACCGGCCAACATAGATCCACACATACTAGAATATACAACATAGAACATACACAACAAAGAATATACACACCCTGACTCAACATATAAGAGTCCCCTGAGTCAGGGCGTGACACAAACGTACAAAATCAGCAGGGGATCAAATACTTTTTTCCCTCACTGTATATACAGTGCATTCAGAAAGTATACAGACCCCTTCACTTTTCCACATTTTGATACGTTACAGCCTTATTCTAAAATTGATTAAATACAATTTTTTCCTCATCAATCTACACACAATAAATCAAATAAAATGGTATTTGTCACATGCACCAAGTACAACAGGTGTAGACCTTACAGTGAAATGTTTACTTACAAACCCTTAACCAGCAATGCAGTTTTAAGAAAAATTAAGTTAAGTAAAAAATAGATGGGTAAAAAATGAAAAAAAATGAAAAAATTATCAAGCGAAAACAGGTTTTTTGAATGTTTGCAAATGTATTAAAAATAAAAACATAAATACCTTATTTACATAAATATTTCAAACCCTTTGCTATGAGACTCGAAATTGAGCTCAGGTACATCCTGTTTCCATTGATCATCCTTGATTGGAGTCCACCTGTGGTAAATTCAATTGATTGGACATGATTTGGAAAGAAACACACCTGTCTATATAAGGTCCCACAGTTGATAGTGCATGTCAGAGCAAAAACCAAGCCACAAGGTCAAAGGAATTGTCCGTAGGGCTCCGATACAGGATTGTGTCGAGGCACAGATCTGGGGAAGGGTACCAAAACATTTCTGCAGCATTGAAGGTCCCCAACACAGTAGCCTCCATCATTCTTAAATGAAGATGTTTGGAACCACCAAGACTCTTCCTAGAGCTGGCCGCCCGGCCAAACTGAGCAATCGGGGGAGAAGGGCCTTGGTCAGGGAGATGACCAAGAACCCGATGGTCACTCTGACAGAGCTCCAGAGTTTCTCTGTGGAGATTGGAGAACCTTCCAGAAGGACAACCATTTCTGCAGCACTCCACCAATCAGGCCTTTATGTCCAATCAATTTAATTTACCACAGCTGGACTCCAATCAAGTTGTAGAAACATCTCAAGGATGATCAATGGAAACAGGATGCACCTGAGCTCAATTTCGAGTCTCATAGCAAAGGGTCTGAATACTTATGTAAAAAATGTACTTTTTTTTATTTGTTCAAATTTCTAAAACCCTGTTTTTGCTTTGTCATTATGGGGTATTGTGTGTAGATTGAAGACATTTTTTTATTTAATCAATTTTAGAATAAGGCTATAACGTAACAAAATGTGGAAAAAGGGAAGTGGTCTGAATACTTTCCGAATGCACTGCAGTGTAGAGAATCATTGTACCATCTAAACCACTGTGAAATATATTTTCCATAACCAAAAATTAAGTATTTTCTGCTGTTTGAAGCTGGTGTCAAAAAAACAAAAGTAAGACACAAAAACAAAAGTTAAGAATGGGAAGCATAGAAATGGCACACAGAATATATCTACCGCTTCTTAGACTTGCTTTCAATTTGATTGACAGATGTATGTAGGCCTATTTAAACGGTTATTTTATTTTTATGACGGTCTTCATCCATAACCGTCAGTTACACTGTAATTCAATTACCGTCACAGCCCTACCTCAATCTCCTGAATGTTTGGGCATTCAGGTCCAGAAAGTCACTTTCTGACCACTTCTACCATGGGCAAATATGTATGGAAAGTTTTGTTCAATCAAAAGGCGTGCAGTGAAAAAGTGATTGAATTTAAATGGAACGACCCTCTACAGGCTTTCTCTTAACACACAGCATCTTCATCCGTTTAACTTTATGAGTTTCTCTTGTAGGAAATTCTAGGTCAGTAAGACATTTCATGGAATTGGCATCTTAACAAGGAAGGGTAGATTGGGAAAAAAGTCATAGTCAGGACTCTGGCATCATAGCGACTCCGAGCCAATCCCTTTGTTTAAAGCAGATGCGCACTTCTAATAAATCACTCATGGGTTTTGGCTGATGAACATTCCACAGGTGTTCAGCTTGAGCTTAGCCTAGACAGTTTGTGGATAAGACTTCATGGCCACTCATCACCACAGCAGCAGAGGTTTATTATTAGACTACCTCACACTGAACAAACAGTAATATATACCTATATACCTCTAAGTAAAAGACCTCAACTCAGCACTCTAATACAGGGGTTGGAACTGGTTCAGGGAACATAACCGAAAACCGGAAAATAACAAACATTTTCGAGGAACAGAAATGGAACCGGGAACAAAAGGGATCCATACTGTTCCGGAACAGAACCGTTATTTTAAAAGCATGGAAACCGGTAAATATTGTTATTTTACGTTCCAGGCTTTTTTTTCTAGCCCCACAAAAAAATGCAACAAAGTGCATATGCAAAGCCCTCACTCTAAAAATCTTTGCCTGTGTGTGTGGGCGTGTTTAGGCTACCTGCCTCTCCGAAGCATAGGCTACCGTACTGACATTACAAGCATGATTCAGAAGATAGGGAGAGATTTTTAATTAGCTAGAAAATAATTAATTAACTTTTTCAATGCTAGTTAAGGATACTTGTAGGCCTACACATAGAAAAAAGGGTTCCAAAGGGGTTCTTCGGTTGTCCCCATTGGAGAACCCTGTTTTGGTTCCAGGTAGAATCCTTTTTGGTTCCAGGTAAAACTGTGGAAAGAGTTCTACTTGGAACCAAAAGGGTTCTACCCAGAACCAAAAAGGGTTCTTCAAAGGCTTCTCCTATGGGGACAGCCGAAGAACCCTTTTAGGTTGTAGATAGTACCTTTTTTTCTAAGAGTGTAGATATCACAAGTTTGTTAGCTAGCTAGCTCAAAGGACATTCAAAGTTCCTTCATAGAAGCCGCTCATGCTAGTTATAATTCTGTGGACCTAATTCAGATAATGCATGTCATAAGATGTCGAGCACTTCAAGCCTCCTCCTCAACCCTCTCTCGCTCTCTCCCCACATGCAACTTTTCTGTGGCATCTTGCGCCAAAGGCTACACTTGTCTGTCCATTATGCATGTAAACAATTAGCTTGCCTGCTCTATCCGCACTGATTGCTGAAGTCATTTAATGAGCTAAATACTGTTGATTTCACACATTAAAAAAGGAACAGAAAATAACTGGTTCAAACCAGTTCAGAACTTAGTGGTTCTGTTCAGAATTAAACGATTGGAAAATAATTTGCTCCAACCCCTGCTCTCATGTAGTGTTATCACGATAATAAAATATTACTAATGATATGATACCAGGCCAAGTATCACCATACCGAGTAGTATCGCGATGCCACGTGGGGGGAAACCAGTGGCCTAGCACCCTGTTTGCCCCATCCCCTGGACACTTGTTCCCGTTTTCTAAACATTCTGCCCATGTACAGTGGGGGGAAAAAAGTATTTAGTCAGTCACCAATTGTGCAAGTTCTCCCACTTAAAAAGATGAGGCCTGTAATTTTCATCATAGGTACACGTCAACTATGACAGACAAAACGAGGGAAAAAATCCAGAAAATCACATTGTAGGATTTTTTATGAATTTATTTGCAAATTATGGTGGAAAATAAGTATTTGGTCAATAACAAAAGTTTCTCAATACTTTGTTATATACCCTTTGTTGGCAATGACACAGGTCAAACGTTTTCTGTAAGTCTTCACAAGGTTCACACACTGTTGCTGGTATTTTGGCCCATTCCTCCATGCAGATCTCCTCTAGAGCAGTGATGTTTTGGGGCTGTCGCTGGGCAACACAGACTTTCAACTCCCCTCCAAATATTTTAGTGGGGTTGAGATCTGGAGACTGGCTAGGCCACTCCAGGACCTTGAAATGCTTCTTACGAAGCCACTCCTTCGTTGCCCGGGCGGTGTGTTTGGGATCATTGTCATGCTGAAAGACCCAGCCACGTTTCATCTTCAATGCCCTTGCTGATGGAAGGAGGTTTTCACTCAAAATCTCACGATACATGGCCCCATTCATTCTTTCCTTTACACGGATCAGTCGTCCTGGTCCCTTTGCAGAAAAACAGCCCCAAAGCATGATGTTTCCACCCCCATGCTTCACAGTAGGTGTGGTGTTCTTTGGATGCAACTCAGCATTCTTTGTCCTCCAAACACGACGAGTTGAGTTTTTACCAAAAAAGTTATATTTTGGTTTCATCTGACCATATGACATTCTCCCCAATCCTCTTCTGGATCATCCAAATGCACTCTAGCAAACTTCAGACGGGCCTGGACATGTACTGGCTTAAGCAGGGGGACACGTCTCGCACTGCAGGATTTGAGTCCCTGGCGGCGTAGTGTGTTACTGATGGTAGGCTTTGTTACTTTGGTCCCAGCTCTCTGCAGGTCATTCACTAGGTCCCCCCGTATGGTTCTGGGATTCTTGTGATCATTTTGACTCTTGCGTGGAGCCCCAGATCGAGGGAGATTATCAGTGGTCTTGTATGTCTTCCATTTCCTAATAATTGCTCCCACAGTTGATTTCTTCAAACCAAGCTGCTTACCTATTGCAGATTCAGTCTTCCCAGCCTGGTGCAGGTCTACAATTTTGTTTCTGGTGTCCTTTGACAGCTCTTTGGTCTTGGCCATAGTGGAGTTTGGAGTGTGACTGTTTGATGTTGTGGACAGGTGTCTTTTATACTGATAACAAGTTCAAACAGGTGCCATTAATACAGGTAACGAGTGGAGGACAGAGGAGCCTCTTAAAGAAGAAGTTACAGGTCTTTGAGAGCCAGAAATCTTGCTTGTTTGTAGGTGACCAAATACTTATTTTCCACTATAATCTGCAAATAAATTCATTAAAAATCCTACAATGTCATTTTCTGGAGAAAAACATTCTCAATTTGTCTGTCATAGTTGACGTGTACCTATGATGAAAATTACAGGCCTCTCTCATCTTTTTAAGTGGGAGAACTTGCACAATTGGTGGCTGACTAAATACTTTTTATAGTTTAGGCCTATATGAATCCTAGCTTTGAAACACAGTTCATGAGTAGCAGACCCTTTTCATTATTCCTGTGCCCATCAAATGTGCCTAGATCTACTGTCAAGTTAACAGGTTGTAGCTACAGTGCCTTCAGAAAGTATTCCCCCCACTTGAAACATTTTGTTGTGTTACAGGCTGAATTTTAAAAGGATTTATTTTGTCACTGGCCTACACACAATAATGGCAAAGTGGAAATCTTATTTAATGTTTTAATTTTTTAATTTTTTACACAAAAATGAAAAGCTGAAATGGCTTGAGTCATTAAGTATTCAACCCCTTTGTTATGGCAAGCCTAAAGTTCAGGAATAAAAATGTGCTTAACAAGTCACATAATAAGTTACAATAATAATAGTGTTTAACATGATTTTTGAATGACTACCTCATCTCTGTACCCCACACATACGAGTCTCTGTAAGGTCCCTCACGCCTCATGTCCACCAGATGCATCAAACTCTTTCCATTACGGCGGAAGTCATTTATTGTTAATGGAGCAGTCCGCAGTGCTACGTTTGGGGTGCCGCACTAGGCTGCAGTGCGTTCTGTGTACCGCATGCGTTCAATATTTGCCATCAACTTGTGCGTTGCTTTACCGTGTGGTGGTACAAATGGAAGTACACACACAGACTCCAACTAGCTAGCTTTTAGCTAGTTGAAAAGCGAAGCACATGTGCGTCATGTACGGAAAATGCGGGATAGATATCTGACAAAACAAACACATAAGCATCTGGTGGACATCGGACATCAGTCGAGCAGTGAATTTCAACCACAAAGACCAGGGAGGTTTCGCAATGGCTCGCAAAGAAGGGCACTTATTGGTAGATGAGTAAAAATGTAATTACACTTTGAATGGTGTATCAAAACACCCAGTCACTACAAAGATACAGGCATCCTTCTTAACTCAGTTGCCGGAGAGGAAGGAAATCACTCAGGGATTTCCCCATGATGCCAATGGTGACTTTAAAATAGTTACAGAGTTTATTGGCTGTGATAGAAGAAAACTGAGGATGGATCAACAACATTGTAGTTACTCCACAATATTAAGCTAATTGACAGAGTGAAAAGAAGGAAGCCTGTACATAATATAAATATTCCAAAACAATCATCCTGTTTGCTACAAGGCACTAAAGTAATACTGCAAAAAATGTGGCAAAGCAATTCACTTTTTGTCCTGAATACAAAGTGTTATGTTTGGGGCAAATCCAACACAACACATTACTGAGTACCACTCTCCATATTTTCAAGTATAGTGGTGGCTGCATCATGTTATGGCTATGCTTGTAATCGTTAAGGACTGGGGGAGTTTTCAGGATAAAAATAAACGGAATGGAGCTAAGCACAGGCAAAATCCTAGAGGTTCAGTCTGCTTTACACCAGACACTCTGAGATTAATTCACTTTATAACCTAAAACACAAGGCCAAATCTACACTGGAGTTGCTTACCAAGAAGACAGTGAATGTTCCTGAGTGGCCGAGTTACAGTTTTGACTTAAATCTGCTTGAAAATCTATGGCAAGACATGAAAATGGTTGTCTAGCAATGATCAACAACCAATTTGACAGAGCTTGAAGAATTTTGAAAATAATAAATGGGCAAATGTGGCACAATCCAGTTGTGGAAAGCTCTTAGAGACTTACCCAGAAAGACTCACAGATGTCATCACTGCCAAATGTGATTCTAACATGTATTGACTCAGGGGGTTGAATACCTATCTAATGAAGATATATTGTTTTATTTTTCATGATTTTCTTTACAAATGTTAGAATTTTTCTAAAAAACAGCCCCAAAGCATGATGTTTCCACCCCCATGCTTCACAGTAGGTATGGTGTTCTTTGGATGCAACTCAGCATTCTTTGTCCTCCAAACACGACGAGTTGAGTTTTTACCAAAAAGTTATATTTTGGTTTCATCTGACCATATGACATTCTCCCAATCCTCTTCTGGATCATCCAAATGCACTCTAGCAAACTTCAGACGGGCCTGGACATGTACTGGCTTAAGCAGGGGGACACGTCTGGCACTGCAGGATTTGAGTCCCTGGCGGCGTAGTGTGTTACTGATGGTAGGCTTTGTTACTTTGGTCCCAGCTCTCTGCAGGTCATTCACTAGGTCCCCCCGTGTGGTTCTGGGATTTTTGCTCACCGTTCTTGTGATCATTTTGACCCCACGGGGGTGAGATCTTGCGTGGAGCCCCAGATCGAGGGAGATTATCAGTGGTCTTGTATGTCTTCCATTTCCTAATAATTGCTCCCACAGTTGATTTCTTCAAACCAAGCTGCTTACCTATTGCAGATTCAGTCTTCCCAGCCTGGTGCAGGTCTACAATTTTGTTTCTGGTGTCCTTTGACAGCTCTTTGGTCTTGGCCATAGTGGAGTTTGGAGTGTGACTGTTTGAGGTTGTGGACAGGTGTCTTTTATACTGATAACAAGTTCAAACAGGTGCCATTAATACAGGTAACGAGTGGAGGACAGAGGAGCCTCTTAAAGAAGAAGTTACAGGTCTGTGAGAGCCAGAAATCTTGCTTGTTTGTAGGTGACCAAATACTTATTTTCCACCATAATTTGCAAATAAATTCATTAAAAATCCTACAATGTGATTTTCTGGAAAAAAAAGTTGTTGACGTGTACCTATGATGAAAATTACAGGCCTCTCTCATCTTTTTAAGTGGGAGAACTTGCACAATTGGTGGCTGACTAAATACTTTTTTCCCCCACTGTATGCACGCACAACTTTTCTGTTATTTATTTTTTTGAAAGACGTTATTTTTTTCATTTCGCTTCACCAATTGGACTATTTTGTGTATGTCCATTAGATGAAATCCAAATAAAAATCCATTTAAATTACAGGTTGTAATGCAACAAAATAGGAAAAACGCCAAGGGGGTTGAATACTTTTGCAAGGCACTTTACCTTGGTATACCGTGCAACACTACTCTAATGGCAGATGGTGGAGGTAGGCCAAACTGTTGTGGGAGGCTATTGGGAGGCTAGGGGAAACATGTTTGAATATCACAAGAGAGCACTGCATTAAACACCAGTTGTCATGATCACCTTGTATCTGATTTAACTGTCAGTGATCCTCTCTCGAGGACCAGTTGGCCCTGAGTCACAGCCTGAGAGGAGCCCCTCATACTCCACAGTCATAACCAATATTTCCTCAAAAAAAAATTCAGCACTGAGCAAATTTCAGGTCTGCTGAGCGCAAACTTAAACATCATTCTGTGCAACTTCCGACGCGCGTTTACCATGAACACTGAGGATGTACCCGCTTTAAGTTAGTTTTAAAAGTGGCCAAGTGGGCTACTGTGGCTATTTGATCATAATGTAGGCCTACCAGAGTGGCCTACCATCAAAAACAATGGAGAAAATGCATCCCATAACATTTTAACAAGGAAATAGCTGTTCTGTAATTCAGTCTACAGTAACAGCAAATGTGTGGTGTTCAATGTAGGCCTACCTTCCACTTTTGAAAAAAACATGCAGGGCTTGACATTAACCTGTTTCCACTTGACCTTCAGACAAGGTGACTGAAAATGTTGTGTTCTTTGATGTAGGAAACCACTTTACAAAATAAAATGCATTATTATTCCCATACTATTATTAGAGAGAATAAGACAATGCGCAGGAAGAAAAATACTGAAGTCCAGAGTTTATTCCGTTTACATAAATAAAACGCCCCAAGCGTCAAACGAAACTATTACAAAGGAAAACATCCACCTTGGCATAAACACAGTGAATAGTAGCTCCACCGAGCTACACGCTCTCACAACAAACAATCACTCACAAAGACAAGGGGAACAGAGGGAACACTTATACACATACTAATTAGGGGAATGACCAGGTGTGTGTGATTGACAAGACATGACAAGTGGAGTGATGAGAATAGGATCGGCAGTAGCTAGTACTCCGGTGCCGACGAACGCTGAAGCCTGCCCGAACCAGGAGGGGGGTGCAGCCTTGGCGGAAGTCGTGACGAACAAATTATGCAAACATCTGCCTATTGGCTACTTAGCTTATTAAAGGCTGTCTCAAAATACAACACTGCCCCTTTAAGACAAAAAAAAACTTTACCTGACTGCTTTACCTGACTGGCTTTTCAAAGATGGCTAGAAATGCACACATTTTGTGCTCTTGTAGGAAGCAAACCCTCCCCCATTGTTGACTAGAAATTTGCTATAACTGGGCTAATAACTCACTAACTAGCAAAGAATATGAACAAATGTGCACAGGTGGCTACATGCAGCTCTCACTTTGATATCAAAACAAGCACATCTACTTGCGATCGCTCATGCTATAAACACATTCCAGTTCAAAGTGAATGGCAAAGATCCATAGATGTCAATGACTATTTGCATATACAGTGCATTCGGAAAACAATACATATAATGTATACCGGAATAAAATCTAATGTGTGTATGTCTATTTGTGTGTGTGTATATACACAGTGCATTCGGAAAGTATATAGACCCCTTCACTTTTTCCACATTTTGTTACGTTACAGCCTTTTTCTAAAATGGATTAAATAAATAAAAATCCTCATCAATCTACACACAATACCCCATAATGACAAAGCGAAAACAGGTTTTTAAAATCTTTGCAAATGTATAAAAAATGTAAAACCTTATTACCATATGTATTCAGTCCCTCGAAATTGAGCTCAGGTGCATCCTGTTTCCATTGATCATCCTTGAGATGTTTCTACAACTTGACTGGAGTCCACCTGTGGTAAAAATCTATTGATTGGACATGATTTGGGGAAGGCACACACCTGTCTATATAAGGTCCCACAGTTGACAGTGCATGTCAGAGCAAAAACCAAGCCATGTGGTCGAAGGAATTGTCCGTAGAGCTCCGAGACAGGATTGTGTCAAGGCACAGATCTGGGGAAGGAGGCACAGACCTTCCAGAAGGACAACAATCTCTGCAGCACTCCACCAATCAGGACTTTATGGTAGAGAGGTCAGATGGAAGCCACTCCTCAGTAAAAGGCACATGACAGCCCAATTTGAGTTTTCCAAAAGGCACCTAAAGGACTCTCAGATTATGAGAAACAAGATTCTCTGGTCTGATGAAACCAAGATTGAACTCTTTGGCCTGAATGCCAAGCGTCACGTCTGGAGGAAACCTGGCACCATCCCTACGGTGAAGCACGGTGGTGGCAGTATCATGCTGTGGGGATGTTTTTCAGTGGCAGGGACTGGGAGACTAGTCAGGATTGAGGGAAAGATGAACGGAGCAAAGTACAGAGAGATCCTTGATGAAAATCTGCTTCAGAGTGCTCAGGACATCAGACTGGGGCCAAGGTTCACCTTCCAACAGGACAACGACCCTAAGCACACAGCCAAGACAATGCAAGAGTGGCATTGGGACAAGTCTCTGAATGTCCTTGAGTGGCCAAGCCAGAGCCCGGACTTGAACCCGATCGAACATCTCTGGAGAGACCTGAAAATAGCTGTGCAGCGACGCTCCCCATCCAACCTGACAGAGCTTGAGAGGATCTGCAGAGTAGAATGGGAGAAACTCCCCAAATACAGGGGTGCCAACCTTGTAGTGTCATACCCAAGAAGACTTGAGGCTGTAATCGCTGCCAAATGTGCTTCAACAAAGTGCTGAGTAAAGGGTCTGAATACATATGTAAATGTGATATTTCAGTTTGCAAAAATAAAAACCTGTTTTTGCTTTGTCATTATGGGGTATTGTGTGTAGGTTGATGAGTAAAAACAACAACAATGTAATCCAGTTTAGAATAAGGCTGTAACGTAACAAAATTTGGAAAATGTCAATGGTCTGAATACTTTCCGAATTCCCTGTAGGTCTACTGCAGCTCTGACTGGTTATGGCCTGAGTCGTGCCTGTCAATGCAATAGAATCCTACTCAAATGCGCTCTGCCTACAAGGAAATATCTTGCACAGTTAGTTTTGCATACTAAGTAAGTCTTGCATAGTTTGTTTTGTTTCGGTATGTTACATTGAAAGTGGCTAATATTGCATTGATGCGAGCACAATTCCCACAGTAGAGCGATACGTTGATAGTGTTAACTAAACGGGAAAACTAGAAAGTTGAGTGAAGTTCAATCTCGTGCTTCTCTCAGCGCAGGCTGACATTTCTTCTGCACGGTACGAGGGGAGCTGTGCGCACGCTCGCAGCTTAGAGGGAACATTGGTCATAACACAGCGATTTAGCCTTCCATTTCTCTCTGCGGCTTTCTAAATGCTTAACACACTTTTTTAAATCAATAACAGCTGTTTCATCAGGAGGTAAAGTTAAAACACACACATTTGGTTGCACTCACACAGGCTTGGAGTCTCATACAGTATTGTAGCCCACTGAGAGTTTTTGAGAGTCCTTTCATGAATGAATTATTACCATGTCAGTTCGATGGAATGCCTCATTGAGTCAAATGTGTTAATTCAAGGGTGCAATCATAAAACATTTGGCAGATCCAAATAATTGTGGTTTCTAAACTGTATGTTCTCAGGGAGCTAATGAGGTCACTGAAATATCACAAGGTCGTACAGTAGCTTTGTTTGCTTGCCACATTCTCTCTCTTCTCTCTGCCTGAGGTGCTCTCATGATCAGAAACCAAATCCTCCACCGATCTACCAAGGCAACTCAATATGCATCTGTCATTCTGTAACATTTGAATTGATGCCTAGAGGGAAGCAGTGCAATTAAATGGTGGGGTTAAAAGAGTTAAGGCGAGCGATACATACAAACTGCTTTGAACCCTTAAGAAATTGTAGATCATGCAATTACACAATGCCTCGCACCCTATAGGCTAGCTACTGGTGAATGTAATAGCCTGTGTACAATTTGAATATTAGGCCTAGCCATTGTCAGCTGAACTGAGCAGATCATAGCACCAAGGATGAAATTATGGTATATCGTTAGCATCCTATTATTAACTGTGAGGGAATCCTATGACAGACAAAATAATAGTGTCTAGTTACACTACATGACCAAAAGTATGTGGACACCTGCTCGTCGAACATCTCATTCCAAAATCATCTGCATTAATATGGAGTTGGTACCCTCTTTGCTGCTAGAACAGCCTCCACTCTTCTGGGAAGGCTTTCCACTAGATGTTGGAACATTGCTGCAGGGACTTGCTTCCATTCAGCCACAAGAGCATTAGTGAGGTCGGGCACTGATGTTGGGCGATTATGCCTGGCTCGCAGTTTGCGTTCTAATTCAAAGGTGTTTGATGGGGTTGAAGTCAGGGCTCTGTGCAGGCCTGTCAAGTTCTTCCACACCGATCTCGACAAATCATTTCTGTATGAACCTCGCTTTGTGCACGGGGGCATTGTCATGCTGAAACAGGAAAGAGCCTTCCCCAAACTGTTGCCACAAAGTTGGAAGCACAGAATCGTCTAGAATGTCATTGTATGCTGTAGTGTTAAGATTTCCCTTCACTGGAACTAAGGGGCCTAACCCGAACCATGAAAAACAGCCCCAGACCATTATTCCTCCTCCACCAAACTTTACAGTTGGCACTATGCATTGGAGCAGGTAGCGTTCTCCTGGCATCCGTCAAACCCAGATTTGTCTGTCGGACTGCCCGATGGTGAAGCGGGAGTCATCATGCCAGAGAACGCTTTTCCACTGTTCCAGAGTCCAATGGCAGCGAGCTTTACACCACTCCAGCCGACGCTAGGCATTGCGCATGGTGATCTTAGGCTTGTGTGTGGCTACTCGGCCATAGAAACCCATTTCATGAAGCTCCCGACGAACAGTTCTTGTGCTGACGTTGCTTCCAGAGGCAGTTTGGAACTCGGTAGTGAGTATTGCAACCGAGGACAGATGTTTTTACGTGCTACGCGCTTCAGCACTCGCCGGTCCCGTTCTGTGAGTTTGTGTGGCCTACCTCTTCGCGGCTGAGCCGTTGTTGCTCCTAGACGTTTCCACTTCACAATAACAGCACTTATAGTTGACTGGGGCAGCTCTAGCAGGGCAGAAATTTGACGAACTGACTTGTTGGAAAGGTGGCATCCTATGACGGTGTCACGTTGAAAGTCACTGAGCTTTTCAGTAAGGCCATTCTACTGCCAATGTTTGTCTATGGAGAATGCATGGCTGTGTGCTCGATTTACACCTGTCAGCAACAGGTGTGACTGAAATAGCCAAATCCACTAATTTGAAGGGGTGTCCACATACTTTATATATTTAGTGTTTATTACATTAATAATTAAACAACCTCTTATTATGACAATCTACACACAAACTACACACCATCTTCAGGATTTATTTTACAATGGGAACCCCTAAAATGCCACAATGTTGTTTCCAGTAATAACATCAGAGGGCTTGCAACGAGCAGCCTCAGTGCATAGGGTTGGCATGACACACAGCACTGCATACAAGACCCTGCTTTGTCCTAACTCTGAGCACAGAAGGGCAACAGCCACAGTTATTAAATGATAATTTCACAACAGGCCCCTCAAACCACTGAAACAACCATGACACAATAAAAACGTCCCTATAATAATCTGAATAAAACACAAGACCCCCTTTTGCAAACAGAGGATGGGAGTGTGATTGCACATCATAATTTTTCTGTTTCAACTTCAAGCATGTGGAGGGTGGACTGACAACCTTCTGCCACATTTGTTATTGGTGTCAACTAGGGCTGGCACAATTACAGTATAACCCACGGTTATGGAGGAAGACTGTCATGAAAATAAAATAACAGTTTAAAACAAAAATAATAATTTTAAACAGCTGACTGAAGACGGGATGGCCGGGCATTCGTGCGGTTGAGTCTGTTTCTGCAGTAACATGGACTCTTCACAAGAGATGAAACGTTGATGCTCCTTTTTTATTTTACCTATATTTAACTAGGCAAGTCAGTTAAGAACAAATTCTTATTTACAATGACGGCCTACACTGGCCAAACCCGAACGACGCTGGGCCAATTGTGCGCCGCCCTATGGGACTCCCAATCACGGCCGGTTGTGCAGCAGTAGCACACATAGAAATAGAATGAATAGAATGGGCTTGGAACCTGTAACCCTGGTAATTTAACTGGTAAACTCATGGGTACACTCGCAGCGAGAGGAGAAAATTTGCTATTCTAACAGTTATTATGGAGACCGCGTCAGCATTTGACTGACCGTCATCCAAAATTCCATGACCATCACAGCCTTAGTGTCAACCCATATCTTTACACTGGCATTAGCACGCAACCAGATTCATGGAGAATCCTTCCAATAACATTTCATTTTACAAAACCAACTGACACAGAGCTCTGAAAATAAACAGCACACACTTTCCCTGTCTTTGCCACACAAAACAATTCTGGTGAACAATTTTCTGGTAATGAGGGTCCTTTAAACCCAATTAAACTCTTCAAGTCAGTAGACATTCAATATCACTCCTTATTATTGGAATAATGTGCCACCTAATGTGGTGGAATAATTTGCTACATAATGTAGACAGTGTTTGGACACTGATTCAAAGCACCCTGGCCTGAACACTGTCAGGTCAGTGGCTCCATTGACTGTCTCCTCAGCCCCATATTTTCTCCTTGGTTCCAGCACCTGTTACTGGGCAACTGGCTATGAACCATGGGAACCAGCTTCTCTACTGTGACTACAGACCTCCTTGGCACTTTAAAGGCGACATATAGTAACTTTGCAAATGCATGATAAAATATGTTTTCTTCAACTATTATGACACTTCAGTCCAGTCATCACAAGCAAGCACCTGTCAGCTGCAGTCAGTCACCTGTTGTGGAGCTGGAAATCTTTTTAAGCTTAGATGTCATGATTGTGAAATGAATAATAGGCTAACATTGAAGGTTATGGATATGGAAATGTTTAATAGAGAAGAGACAAGCTTTTCTCTTATCATATGTAAGGTCAACTGACACTACAGTGACTAAGTAGGTCACAACAACAAAATGGTCACTGTGAATTCATCTGAACTTTGTGTCAGACTCAAAGCCCTTTCCAGGCAGGCTACCATCACAAAGTTCAGTGAGGACATGCTATGTTCATTAATTTAATCTGCCCCTTTTCTTCGAAATGGAAACAGACCTTTCAGCATGAAGAACTTTTCAGAAAGAACTACATTAACTGTTTTAAGCATCTGAGGTCTACATGAGTTCCAATAAGCAAAGAAGTGTCTTATGTAAACACAGAACAAACATACTTCAACATGACTCAAACCAAGGGTGAGCAAGAATGCTGCATATGGGTTGGGTCTTGATTTCAAAACCACTGCATGGTATATACAGTTCAAGCATCAAACAAGACCACATTACTATGTAATAAACTATTTCTTATCCATTAAAAACAGAATGTAATTTTAGCACTTAACATTACAGAATATAATAAAGTGCAATAACATTGTTAATGGTATGGTAACAAGTTAGTTTCTCACAATAAACATTGACACTCTTGTTTCAGGGGAATACACATTAACCTACCTTGTTTTGTTATAGAGAGGTAACAACACAAGAACAGTCCGTTAAAATGGAAGGAAGGGTTTGAGGATAGGGTTAAAAAGGGGGGGATACCTGTTATTCTAGCTACTATGGCACACAGTGTGTGGTTTTTTACCCTGACAAAATATAATTAGCCTATACTGTACTTAAATGAATTGGTATCTGGCCAAATAATGTTTTAATGGTGTGTAACTAACGTGTTACTATACCATTACCATGATATTCCTAGTAGTAGCAAAGCCAACAGCAGTTTTTTTTGTCTGTTGTAGGGATGCATTGCTGACAGTTTACACATTTCCCAAGCATGCCAAAATGAGCGGCAGTTTCAGTGTGCGACTATAAGATCAAATAAGGCCAACAGGATTTAGTTCAGCAAGGTTCTGAGTGGCCTGATAACAGCGACAAAACATGACAAGTTGCACAGCTAAAGTTTTTGAACATACATTTAAGTTATGCTTGGACTCAATAGAAATGTCTAAATAATATTTTTGCTAGGACTTGACAGCTTGACTTGAAGCTCGAGCTGTCAATGAGCGCACTTTTACAAGAACCCCCTCATACTTTGCTCAATAAATAATGTATTTAAAGTGAGGCCATATCGCTCAGTATGAAACATACTTCCCGTATAATAGTAATATACATATTTATTTAACGTTCTGTTTCTTTCTTCAATGTGAACTCACAGCGCTTCCAGTCTGAGTCATGTTCCAACATATTCATTCTCCTTGGTCGCTCTTCCTTCACTAGACAGCCTGAGAAAAGCCGAAACTCAACTCTCCAAATAGCTAGCTAGTTAGGTTTGAGGAGATTAACTAACCTAACTAAACACAGTCCAAGCTGTACTTGATATTTCACTAAAGACGAACACACTGAACTTAAGTAAAATATTTACCTGGTAAATGTCATGGATATCTCAGTAGAAAAAGTTTTCCAACAGCGTATCGCCACATGAATCCCTTGGCCTTGATGGACCGCGCGAGCTCCTCCCTCTCTCCATGAGGTCATTTAGAACTGGTCGTGTGCGCAACTGCGCATCAACTGCAGTGCACCGTACTGGTAACCAAGCAGACCCCCATGCATAGTGCATGCCTAATGTGCATGCTCTTTTTTAATCAAAGTACAGTAGTGATGCGCATCAAATGACGGGGCAAAACTACAAAGCCCTTTGTTGTTGTTGTTTTTTGCGCCTAATATTTATCCCATGTAGGCCGACATTACATTTGCGAAAGGTATTTGATGTGGTGTAAAATTATTTGCTGAACGAAGATTACTGGATTAGTGCTTCATTGAGTGATGATTTAATGTGAAGTAAATTACAAGTGCTTTAGGCTTGCTCTTTATACCGATTATAGTCAGGTGTATGGCGACACCGTGAGGCACAAACTGCTAATAACAGAAAGATAGTGGATTGAGATAGTCATTGAAAAAACCTTTCACGTTCTAAGTACTTTCAATTTTCGGATAGAAGTGACCGGTCTGGTATTTTATTAGGATCCCCATTAGCTGTTGCAAAAACAGCAGCTACTCTTCCTGGTGTCCACACAAAACATGAAACATGACATAATACAGAACATTAATAGACAAGAACAGCTCAAGGACAGAACTACATACAAAAAAATGTTTAAGGCACACGTAACTTACATATCAATACATACACACAAACTATCTAGGTCAATATAATCTATTTTTAAAGTGTAACTTTTAAACAATGTTTTCATGTGGAAGCTAACCTAATCAAAAGTTCCTGATAACCACTCTCAGGTCTAGCAAATGTTCATAAATGCGTGCAAAACAAACCGTTTTCCAAACGTAGATCTTTGGTTGGGTCTTTCGTCCATTTATTAGCAGCAAAGATTTAAAAATATATAACAAATACAGGTAGATGTAATTTCCCGCTCTCCATTGTGCATTCCCACTTCCTGGTCACCCCCATACACGTGACCAGTGACCCATCCTAGTGTACAAAATTAAGTGGAATATACAAAAAAGATGTGCTGTTTCAAGGACAAACAACCACAGAAGTAGCCTATAAACCAATGGATACTACACCTTATATAAGCATTGGTTTTCATATTGTTTATAACAATATCTTTCCTATAATCATTTTCTTGAGCAGAAATGTGTTTTATTAAAATATAACAGAATATGATTTGTAAGAAAGAAACAGTACATCTTTTGGTTACCTCTCTCAACTCCTCCTCCCCTGTGTGAGGCAGGGTTATTGTTGGACTCAAGTGTTTTCTCAGCAGTACAGCAGATGTCATAGAGGCAATCAACCCTGTCAGATGGCTGGGAAGTCATTGGCAGGGAAATGCACCCAGTCTGTCTGCAGCTCAGCAGACCACCAACCACTCAACTAGAGACTGAGGCCTCAGAATTACATACACAGATGGTACCGAAGGCTTGAGAGAACAGTGAGCACCACAGAGCTTTAGGTCTGCATGGTATCAATTCAATGTTATTAATATTATTTCTGTCCTCCAGTCTCCTTGTTATGCATGCACAGGTAACTAGTCCAAATCCCAGTGGATCAAAAAGCCTCATAGGCTGGAGGAGGCAACAAAGCCAGTGCCTTCTCATATTTTGTCCAACCTCACCATCTGCTGGAATGGAATCTGGCTAAGGCGGTCAGCTGTTGTAAAAACATTTGTTTCCTGCGTTATGCTACTACTGGCTACTGCCATCTTGCAAAATGCCAGGTTAGTATGGCCTAGTACCTCCCAGTGTGCCACAAAAGGATTTTACTGGCACTGACAGCGGTCTTCTTTGCCACAAAGACGGGCAACAAAATATGAAATAAGCTAGGAGCCCGGAAAGTGGACCCCAAATGAAACAGTGTGTGATAAGTGGGGCACTACTCAGGTTAATGTCAGACAAAGAGTCCCCAGATACTCTGTTGGATCTGGAAGAAGTACTCACTCAATTCAGTGCTTGGCTGGGTTCATCCTCACAACAGGGGAACTTTTGTGAGGGCCCTATAAAGAGGGAAGTCTACACATGCAGAGAACTCCCCCCAAGAGGCAGAGTTCAAAGACATTCTGCTGTGGGTTAGTTTCTGTGGAAACACCAGGACACTGGCATACTGCTGGCAGAGCTTCACGGAGACATGCCAGGGTACTTTCACTCTCAGAAATACTGCATAGTACGTAACATAACTAAAGTATATTAATTATGGAAATCGTGTACATCGTAAATCGTGTACAATATGCATGTGGAAGAGCAGTTCCTGTCAATATAATAGACAAGCGAGACAGAAAATACCTCATAACGGCAGGGGAAATGCACTTTTAAGCTTTACCATAGATGTTTAACACCTATGAAAACCAAGGTCTTTGGGTACAACGAAAAATCCCATCTCCTTCAAGCTAACAGAAGTTACTTGTCGCCACCCTGTGGTCGTTACAAAATTTGCAGCATTAAAAATCATAACACTTTTAACTGAACTATTCAATAAAATACAATTTACGAATTATGTGAATCTAGAAATACCCATAAACACAAAGGACAAAATGTTTAATGCCATGCAGTGTTTTTATTCAAGCTTTTCACTATGAAAACATTAAATGATGAATGTCAGTCATCCAGCTTTACCCACTTACGCAACATACTAATTCCAAAATGCCCACCATATGTGCCTTTAGTTCACTTATGGTTACAGGGTGTCTCATTCATATATTAATAAAAAGGCACAGTAAATGCTGGTTTGGAGTAAGCCGAAAACCCACATCCCTACAAAGCTCCACTTCCACACCTAAAAGTAGCAAAGTCCCAAATTGCAACAAATTCAAAGAAGCCGAATTGATTCTACATTAAATCAAGAAAGTTAAACATTTAAGTATTTTCTAATGTTTCATGTCGGTACCCTCATGCATATAACTAACACTTCCTGTTGGTCTTTAACAGTTGACTTAACATGTTTCCCCTCAGGCAACTATCACATGTTGCTTCAGAACTTTTTTGGTTGCTGGATGCAGAAGCTGGACTTGAAAGCTGGCGAGTGTGCCTTCTCCATAGCAGGTCTGAGTCTGCTGTGTTTCACACTTACTGGGGTCTCTGGGAAGTCATGTCCCAACTGAAACAAAGAGGACATTTTATAAAATCATGGTTTACAAAGCAATCTGGAGGAGACTATTTTACTATGCCAATCTATAGAAGCTAAGTGTTGAGACTTGCATGATCATTACAAATGAAGCCAATTTTTTTGTTTACATCAAAACCTGCTTTTTGGCCAACCCTTGTGGGACACTGATGCAGCAATCATTTTAAGTTGGATATCCTTACCTTGTCAAGTGTTCCTGACATCAAGACACTGATTTGCTGCATTCTGCTGGAGGTGGCTGCAGATCTAGAACAGTATTGCATGTTTAACGACACTCAACATTGCAATTAAGGGTTTTCCTGACGCAATGTAAAAAAAAAACATTTGAACACAATCAGATCTCTGTCAGTGGCGAGACCCTGTAGATTGGAGTATTGGGTCGTGGTCATTAGGCACCTAATAGAAGAAAAGACTGAAACAGGGAGGGACTACCTGACCTGTACCTGGTTTTGGGAACCTTGTGTTCCCTCTCTGGGTTCACATGGTGGGTGGCATGACTCTCCTCACAGCTCTTCTTGACCACTCGTTTCCCCCCAGCCTTCACTGTGGAGCCAGAGTGGAACCGTTTAAAATAGGTGATAATAAATTACATACTAATTCTTTGCAAATCCAGCATTTCATGCCATTTGGAAAGTTATATAACTTCCTCGATCCTCGATCAGGAAAGAGTTGAAAAACTTGATCAGGAAAGAGTTAAACTATTCAGAGTTACTGTAAGACAAACAACTTCAGGTTAATGCCTTGGAATTTTGCCATTATACAAGGAGACTTTGGGAGTGTCGGTGTTGGAAGAATAAAGTTGGCAGTGAGAATACAATTCAGCATTGTTGTTTCTTTTTATTTCTCTGACTTGCTATAGGCAGGTTTAATCAAAATAGTCTACTTTACCCACATCCTGTCAAAGCAAAAAGCACTTTGATTTTCTAAAATACAGCCAAACAATGTGCAGTTCAGAAATAGTTGAATTTGTACTGTGCAAAGAATCCCTTTCAGGGGCCGTATGTATCAAGCAGGGCAAAACTGATCCAAAAATCACTCCTACTCAGAGACACCTATGGCCCCACAACTTATTTCTTCATGTCACACCATAACAGTATGCAATGGGCATATCGTAGGCCAGGTTCAAAACCAAAGAAAGGGGGGCATTGCAAACATACCATTAAATTATCATTTTAATAATAGTTCATTGCAAACATACCGTTAAATTATCATTTTAATAATAGTTGGATTGAGACTATTTGGACTCCAAAAATCACCATACATAAGCAAAAATCTGCAGGGGATATTCACTTAACTATATGAACAGTGTTGGCCTGTCCCTTGAGTGCAGCTTAGAGCACAGAATGTACCATGTTTGCACAATTGGTTATGCACGGATTCAATTTTCATCAAGCATCATAACGAAAAAAAGATCATAGTAGCAGTAATGAGGGCATTTAGAATTACTTTAGTTTTGATTCGTTTACCACCTACGCACTTGAGGTTTGAGCGTGCGTTGCAACATTGTCGCCTACCAATGTTTGTGCAAGATTGTAACAATGTTTGCATGCGACAACAAGATCAGGCCTATATTGTAAATGCACTGAATGTAAACATTACATCGAACAAAGAAAATATGCATAGCTTGATGCCAATTACGAATTAATCACTGCCATACCTGCTGGAAGATGGCCAGCCTTCAATTCAGGACTCTCTCTCGCTCCAGATTTTGATAGTTGCACCATTCTCGACTTCTGAACAACAATAGCTGAACACAAAGTAGCACAACGCCCACTTTATACTGCTGAAAGGAAAACGACGTGGTTAATGCAGGAAGCGACCATTAGCAGCATGGGGCTGCAGCAGACTAATTTATTCCACATGACTGAACCAGAAATATGGCGTGAACAGTTTTAACAAGTTGCATTTTCTATTAATTCAATATATAGATTGGCGCATTTGTGTGGATGGTGCGCATTGAGGATGTTTTTGATCTAATCCTATTGCTTATCTACCAATCTTGTCATTTATACAACATCATTGCCTAGTTCAAAAACAAACCTCCAGCCACTCCCCTTTTCTGTTTGCAGATCTGAATAGAGCAGAATAGATGTAAGCAATATGGTGATGGTAGTGTGAACTTTATACATTACCTTCCGACTTTTTAAAGATCTGTACATTCTGTAGGACCAAGAGTACAGGGAGGGGCTAGAGATTGTTTTTGAACAGAACTCATCTCACATTTATCTTAGTCATAAATGCGTGATATTATGTAATCATTTAAAAATATATATTTTGAAAATAAAACTAACTTGATGTCCTGAAAAAAAACACTGCCTCCATTATCAGTTTTTTTGTCACTTCTAACAACTTTCAAAGTGTAAATGGAAAGGTCTATAGTCGGTTTATAAAATAAGACGAAGAAAATGCTGAGTGTCTGGTCATTCTATCATGTTGCTAATGTCCCAAATGGCACACCATTCGTTATATAGTGCACTACTTTTGACCAGGGCCCATAGGTCTCTGGTCAAAAGGGGACAATTTACTGTAGGTCTCTGGTCAAATGTAGTGCGCTATATTGGGAATAGGGTGACATTTGGGGATTCCGGTCAAAAGTAGTGCACTATGTAGGGAATGGGGTGCATCCGTTGTCTTCTTTTTCTACTGAAATAATTGTATGCAAAGAGAAGAGGATGAGGAAGCGTAGGGGGGAGTTGTAGAGCTCTTCATGGACCAAATGTTCACATTTATTTATGTTGGTTGGTGTGCATAGAAAATGGCAGTGAACTATCCCATGAATGGTCCAGGACAGGGAATGGAAAAGTAAAGAGAAAATCTTTCAAAGTCACGAAAATGTCTGCAATTTCACAATTCATTTAAAAAACAAAAGTGAACTTTTATTATCGTTGCATGTTTGTGTTATGATGCCATCTTTCCCTCCTCCCTTTATTTCTTCATATATTTATAGATCTATAATATAGATTTAACATGGCACACCTCTTTACCAGTGCTGATGAGCGTAAACCAGGTGGCATTTTTTCTGTATTTACAATAAAATGAAGGAAATGTACAAGACTCCATGGCATACACAATCTCAACATTAAGAACAAATACAATTTGATCCCTCTGTACAAACTAACATCTTTAGGTTACTATATCTTTTTTTACAGATATGAGTTCATGATCCATTTTTGCCTACAAACATACACATGACCCCTTCTGACTCTTTACCGCAAACCTTTCATCACATAACCCTCACCATGCTACCACTGCTACAGGTTTCCAAAAGAAAAACTAACGTCTAGACAGAGCAGGACGCCACTCACGATAATGTCCAGTGCCGCCCGCCCTGAACACACCCACTGCTCTTCTTTTAAAAAACAACCCCATTCCTTGGTTTCCTTCTTTCTTTGGCTAACATTACGTTTCTCCATCTGCCATCGCTTCGTACCCACATTCAGATCCACGTTTTCAAAATAAACACACAAGTAAAACTTAATGGAAGAGTTCATCGGTTGGGTTCCAAGATGGAGTCCCTATACCCAGGAGTCTGGCGAACCTGGGTACTGTTCCGCCCTGTAGGAAGGCCTCCGCGTGGTGGAGTAAAAGTCCACGTAGTTTGTGGTGGATTTGAGTCCGTGACCGTGCGACTGAGAGCTGTAGTCTGCCGTGGGGGGAAAGCTGACCACTTCCTCCATGTAGGGGTCCTCGTAGCCGTGTGGAGACTGCAGGTACATTCTGTAGGCGTCGTAGTTCCGCCTGCTCGGTTCCTCAGTGTAGTACACCTGCTGCTGTGGAGGCAAGAGAAGCAACACAATCAGATCTGTCTATGTAAAATACAGGAAAATATCTACTTTCAACTGTCTGACGGGAGAAAAGGATGAGAAATAGTTGGTTGATTCAAACTTATTACAACTTTGTGTATCAAAACTCAGCTGTATGTCTGTGTGGCTGAACAAAGTTGGTTGTAATCGGTGGTGGCTGGTGGCTCTTTAAAATCGGAGGACGGGCTCCTAGTAATGGCTGGAACGGAATGGAATGGTATCAAACACATGGTTTCCATGTGTTTGAAACCATTCCATTAACTCCATCACAGCCATTATTATGAGACATCCTCCTTTCACTAGCCTCCTCTGGGTGTAATATCCTGACTGTCTATTTCCTGTCTAGTCAGAGATAGGTGGAGGGAGGAGAGGAGGGCACAGAGCTCCCTCCCCCGGGTGTTATCCGAGTGAGCACACAGGGACGTGTCCACACTGTGACAGGTGCCTGAGACACACCCACTGCCACCCGGACCATCCCTATCACAGCGGTCACATTCACTCTAGCACACACAATGACTGATGTGTTGGATGTCTCCCAACTCTCTCATTCACCCACACTGTAATATGTGTCAGTCTCCTTGCATTAGTGTAGCGAAGCGAACCAGCCGCCTGCACTGGCCAAGTTGATAGTGCAGGGAAAGATGGAGAAGGATGTCCAACCAGAAGGGACCGATTTAGAGTCTGTATTGTATTTACCTGTGCTCTTCTGGGGTCCTCTCTTGTTGGCGAGGAGTAGGACCCGATATAATACGGTGACTGCTTTCCAGACCCTGGAAGAGAAATTAACAAGATAATGGTATAACTTAAACTTTGCCATAAACATAAACGTTGTTACCATACAATATTATCCCAGGGAGTGTTGCTGGGTAGCCAGGCAGAGGGTTAGGCAGGGAGGCTGCAGCTTCCCCGACTCTGTTTACTCTGCCCTCTCAGCGCCCCTTTGAGGGCTCTCCATCTGGCAGCGGCTTGTGTGGGTGCCCTGCATACACAGTCTACGTCCCAAATGGCACTATATTTCATATATAGTGCACTACTTTTGACCAGGGCTCTGGTCAAAAGTAGTGTACTATATAGGGAATAGGGTGCCATTTGGGAAGTAGCCCTACTCTTCCTCAGGGCAACTAACAATAGCCGCTTTGTAGTGGCTGCTGAGCCGAGTTGCTCACAATGCGGGCGGACCAGCCACTATATTGCTCAGCAGACCCACTTAAACGCAACAAAGAGGCTCAAGTGCTCTTTTGAACTGCCAACTGTCTAAGAGCCTCCAGCTCCCAATAAGGATGATAAGAAACGGAGGTAGGGGTGGATGTAGGGGATAGCTAGCGGAGAGCTAGGAGAGATCTAGGGGAGTGCTAGGGGAGAGGGGGCATGGAATGTGATTCCTGGGAGTGGTGAGATGGATCAAATGGATTACGCGCTACATAGAGGCAGAAAGGGCCTAGGGGCTACTTTGATCACGGTCTGGTGCACATGGCTGATATGTTTTCAATCAAATTCCAACGTCTCAACTGATATGCTGTGTTTTTATGTACAGTTAATATGATTTTTGTATGATAATTCTCTATGCTCATTGTTTACCTGTATATCGGTATTTATGTACATTGTTGTCCCCTTGGTTTTTATAAAATTGCATAGTTGACTGTGCCCTCTGATAATCAGAACGGTGTTCTTTGATTCCCAGCATTGCAGGAGAGGAGGTTGTACTGCCAGCTGTGGAGAACACAACATGGAGGTCAAAACAACCAAACGTTGAATTGAAACGTATTTGTGTCCTTATCTAGGGCTCCGTCCCAAATGGCTCCTTATTTCCTATCTAGTGCACTACTTTCGAACAGAGCCCTATGGGCCCTGGTCAAAAGTAGTGCACTAGGCCCCCTACGGAATAGGGTGCCATTTGGGACGTATCCTAGGTTAATTTTTGTCTATGTAGCTAGGCTGACCTGACTGGTTGACCGGTGACATCTGTATGGTGCTGGTAGGGAGGGTGGGCTGAGACTTGAATCTGTCGCGCTCTAAAGTAGACACGGGCGTGATGAAGTGGTTTTGGTTCCATCCGTCCTGAAGACCAGCCGAGAAAGGAAACAGTGTTAGTATGAGCCACAGAGACCTGGGCTGTGTCCCAATAATACTTCCTTTCTCCTGAAGTGTACACTCCTTCACTACATCCCACAAATCTAAAACCATTGGGCTAGTGGAAGTTTCCACCATATTTCTTATACCAATCATTTCCTTTCAATGAAGGGCAGTGAACAAATGAAATCAAATTTTATTGGTTGCATACACATATTTAGCAGATGTTATTGCAGGTGTAGTGAAATGCTTGTGTTCCTAGCTCCAACAGTGCAGTAATATCTAACAAGACAACAATACACACAAATCTAAAAGTAAAAGAATGGAATTAAGAAATACAGAAATATTAAGACAAGCAATGTCGGAGTCCGGATTATAAATATATATATATACACACACACTGCTCAAAAAAATTAAGGGAACACTTAAACAACACAATGTAACTCCAAGTCAATCACACTTCTGTGAAATCAAACTGTCCACTTAGGAAGCAACACTGATTGACAATACATTTCACATGCTGTTGTGCAAATGGAATAGACAACAGGTGGAAATTATAGACAATTAGCAAGACACCCCCAATAAAGGACTGGTTTTGCAGGTGGTGACCACAGACCACTTCTCAGTTCCTATGCTTCCTGGCTGATGTTTAGGTCACTTTTGAATGCTGGCGGTGCTTTCACTCTAGTGGTAGCATGAGACGGAGTCTACAACCCACACAAGTGGCTCAGGTAGTGCAGCTCATCCAGGATGGCACATCAATGCGAGCTGTGGCAAGAAGGTTTGCTGTGTCTGTCAGCGTAGTGTCCAGACCATGGAGGCGCTACCAGCAGACAGGCCAGTACATCAGGAGACGTGGAGGAGGCCGTAGGAGGGCAACAACCCAGCAGCAGGACTGCTACCTCCGCCTTTGTGCAAGGAGGAGCAGGTGGAGCACTGCCAGAGCCCTGCAAAATGACCTCCAGCAGGCCACAAATGTGCATGTGTCTGCTCAAACGGTCAGAAACAGACTCCATGAGGGTGGTATGAGGGCCCGACGTCCACAGGTGGGGGTTGTGCTTACAGCCCAACACCGTGCAGGACGTTTGGCATTTGCCAGAGAACACCAAGATTGGCAAATTCGCCACTGGCGCCCTGTGCTCTTCACAGATGAAAGCAGGTTCACACTGAGCACGTGACAGACGTGACAGAGTCTGGAGACGCCGTGGAGAACGTTCTGCTGCCTGCAACATCCTCCAGCATGACCGGTTTGGCGGAGGGTCAGTCATGGTGTGGGGTGGCATTTCTTTGGGGGGCCGCATAGCCCTCCATGTGCTCACCAGAGGTAGCCTGACTGCCATTAGGTACCGAGATGAGATCCTCAGACCCCTTGTGAGACCATATGCTGGTGCGGTTGGCCCTGGGTTCCTCCTAATGCAAGACAATGCTAGACCTCATGTGGCTGGAGTGTGTCAGCGGTTCCTGCAAGAGGAAGGCATTGATGCTATGGACTGGCCCGCCCATTCCCCAGACCTGAATCCAATTGAGCACATCTGGGACATCATGTCTCGCTCCATCCACCAACGCCACGTTGCACCACAGACTGTCCAGGAGTTGGTGGATGCTTTAGTCCAGGTCTGGGAGGAGATCCCTCAGGAGACCATCCGCCACCTCATCAGGAGCATGCCCAGGCGTTGTAGGGAGGTCAAACAGGCACGTGGAGGCCACATACACTACTGAGCCTCATTTTGACTTGTTTTAAGGCCATTACATCAAAGTTGGATCAGCCTGTAGTGTAGTTTTCCACTTTAATTTTGAGGGTGACTCCAAATCCAGACCTCCATGGGTTGATAAATTTGATTTCCATTGATAATTTTTGTGTGATTTTGTTGTCAGCACATTCAACTATGTAAAGAAAAAAGTATTTAATAAGATTATTTCATTCATTCAGATCTAGGATGTGTTATTTTAGTGTTCCCTTAATTTTTTTTGAGCAGTGTATATAAATATACACACACACACACTGTATGTGATGGGATGTACAGTCGTGGTCAAAAGTTTTGAGAATGACACAAGTATTGGTCTTCACAAAGTTCGCTGCTTCAGTGTTATGAGATTTTTTTGTCAGATGTTACTATGGTATACTGAAATATAATTACAAGCATTCCATAAGTGTCAAAGGCTTTTATTGACAATTACATTACGTTTATGCAAAGAGAATATTTTTGCAGTCCGCCCTAGCATGCTGTCAATTAACTTCTGGGCCACATCCTGACTGATGGCAGCCCATTCTTGCATAATCAATGCTTGGAGTTTGTCAGAATTTGTGGGTTTTTGTTTGTCCACCCGCCTCTTGAGGATCGACCACAAGTTCTCAATGGGATTAAGGTCTGGGGAGTTTCCTGGCCATGGACCCAACATTTCAATGTTTTGTTCCCTGAGCCACTTAGTTATCATTTTTGCCTTATGGCAAGGTGCTCCATCATGCTGGAAAAGGCATTGGTCGTCACCAAACTGTTCTTGGATGGTTGGGAGAAGTTGCTCTTGGAGGATATGTTGGTACCATTCTTTATTCATGGCTGTGATCTTAGGCAAAAATGTGAGTGATCCCACTCCCTTGGCTGAGAAGCAACCCCACACATGAATGGTCTCAGGATGCTTTACTGTTGGCATGACACAGGACTGATGGTAGCGCTCACCTTGTCTTCTCCGGACAAGGTGTTTTCCGGATGCCTCAAACAATCGGAAAGGGGATTCATCCGAGAAAATGACTTTACCCCAGTCCTCAGCAGTCCAATCCCTGTACCTTTTGCAGAATATCAGTCTGTCCCTGATGTTTTTCCTGGAGAGAAGTGGCTTCTTTGTTCCCCTTCTTGACACCAGGCCATCCTCCAAAAGTCTTCGCCTCACTGTGCGTGCAGATGCACTCACACCTGCCTGCTGCCATTCCTGAGAAAGCTCTGCACTGGTGGTGCCCCGATCCCGCAGCTGAATCAACTTTAGAAGACGGTCCTGGCGCTTGCTGGACTTTCTTGGGCGCCCTGACGCCTTCTTCACAACAATTGAACCTCTCTCCTTGAAGTTCTTGATGATCCAATAAATGGTTGATTTAGGTGCAATCTTACTAGCAGCAATATCCTTGCCTGTGAAGCCCTTTTTGTGTAATGATGACGGCACGTGTTTTCTTGCAGGTAACCATTAACAGAGGAAGAACAATGATTTCAAACACCACCCTCCTTTTAAAGCTTCCAGTCTGTTATTCTAACTCAATCAGCATGACAGAGTGATCTCCAGCCTTGTCCTCGTCAACACTCTCACCTGTGTTAACAAGAGAATCACTGACATGATGGCAGCTGGTCCTGGTTCCATTATTAAAGTGACCAGTGTTCCATGTCTATGTACATAGGGCAGCATCCTCTAAGGTGCAGGGTTCAGTAACCGAGTGGTAGCTGGCTAGTGACAGTGACTAAGTTCAGGGCAGGGTACTGGTTGGAGGCCGGCTAGTGATGGCTATTTAACTTTGGCGGGAAGGAGAGATAATTGAGACGTAGCTCTACTGTAGTTGGCCTCCTCATCCCAACACTGGTCATTTTCTTACCTTCTTATAGATAGTTCTCAGGTCTCTGTACTGCCAGAGTGTGTTGAGGACTTGAGCGGCAGCTTTCACCACCTTTGTAGAGTACCTTGTAGGGACAGAGAAACACACGTCACTACACTACATGGCATATTGCATGTTTCTGTGGTAGAAAAATGTGTCTACTCTCAACTGTACTTGAGATGCTTAGACCATTCTGAGGTTTAACCTCAGCTCATATGAACCCTAGTGGAAGCACACGTTGTCTCTTCTCAGACTCTCAATGTGCATCCCAAATGGCACCCTATTCCGTATACAGTATAATGCACTACTTTTGACCAGACCCTCTGTTCCTTCTATGTTTTTTCCCCCTTCCCATATGGCCCTGATCAAAAGTAGTGCACTATAAAGGGAATCCGGTGCCATTTAGGATGCAAAGCAGCCTCTGTCTTAGCAGCAGCTGAAGGCAGCCTTTCCCTCACCTCTCTCCCCTGCCCTTAGTGATGTTGAACAGCTTCCCGATGCCGCCTGTGTCAGCCAGTGCCTTGGCGTTCTCCATGTTCTTGCTGGTGACCTCATGCAGGGTGCAGCAGATGGCCGCCACCGTCTCGTCAGAGAGCAGGGTGGTGTCCCCCCCAGGGAGACGGTTCACCAGGTCCCTCATCGCATACTTCCCTGGGGGGGAGGACGGAGGGAAGGAGGGAGGAAAGGATGAGACGGAAGGAGGTAGAGAAGGCAGAAAGAAGGGAGCAAAGGAAGGAGGGAGGGATAAAGTACTGCTTATGTACTTATAACTTCTGCTATGAATTGACCATCTAGATTATGGCAAGGTTTCTTTATAAGCCCATTCTAGTTGTCATCCTCACCTTTACATACATTATGTTCTATTTGATATTTGTTGCTGCAAATAAATGAACTAGCTACACCTTCAACTAAAACTAGAACGCCACAGAGAGAAACAGACAAACGGAAACAGAGACATTCATTGCATGTGTCTTACGTAATGTATTTGTACGGCAGATTCCTTTCTCTAGGGCTCTACTTTTTACATTGTGGATGCTATATTAGTTCAGCTGGAGTTGTACTTCCACAGCCTACCATATGCCTTTCCATAGTGCTAGTACCCCAAGGGTCTAGACCTACAGATCCTGGGATCCCCCTGAGTCTCCCTCAGAAGAGAAGTCCCTCCAGAGTACCTTTCCACACAGCCCCTCTCCCCCCAGTACCTCCCCCCTCTCCCCCCAGTACCTCCCCCCTCTCCCCCAGTACCTCCCCCCTCTCCCAGGCTACAGGCTCTGCTGCCTCAGCCTTGCTGGAACGCTAACTCCTCATTATGTCCATACAGCTAGCCCATAAAAACCTGTTCCCTGAAAAGGGGTGATTTCACAAAAAACAAGAAGGATTGGGAATGCAATTTAAGTGTGGCGATCTGGGCAGTTAGATTAGTAAGCAAGCACTCGCAGCTCTTCTGGTTCTACTTAATTTTGAACCTCTAATTTCCCATCATCTCTTCCCTTTTTCATTCTGTAATGCTGTATAGCACATGTAGCCATACCGACTACATTAAACACCTATCCATGTGTTGTGAGATCTGGCAGGCGTCTGCAATGTAGTCAGCCTGGAACGTGGCCTGGGTCGTCCCTTCACAGAGCCTGTGTTGGATCCTCACCTATGAGCTCTTTGTTCCTGACGTCCAGGGCCATGTTCCTCAGGGCCGTGGCCACAGAGCAGACCACCCTGTCGTTGTCCATCCTCAGCAGCTCCACCAGGATGGGCAGACCCTTTTCCTTACGCACCGCTGCACGGATGTACGCCGCAAACTGGTACAAACAGAGAAGACACAGAGATGACGTTTAAACTCTCTTCAATGCAACTTGACCCAAAAGTGTACACTTCAAGTTTCATGTTTCCAAGAAGGAAATTTGTTTTGCAGCAATTAGCATACAGTAAATAGAAGACTTAAAAACGTACATTGACTTCACTTATTCACTTATAAGCGACAATTGACATTAGTTTCACTGGCATGCTTAGGGAGGAGAGTTCTCCTTTAAATAGGATTGCCTTTACACATCTAAGAAACTATTCCTGTTACACAGGGGAAAAGAAAACTCAATAGAGTAGTGTTCTTGTCATATCCTCTCCTGGGTGCTGTGTCTCTATGTCCCAAATGGCACCCTATTCCCTATTTAGTGCACTACTTTTGACTGGCCAGGTCAGAAGTAGTGCACTATATAGGGAATAGGGTGCCATTTGGGATGCAATATGTGTACTATATACCTTCCAGTTCCCAGCAGACAGGTTCTGTAAGGAGCCCGCTGAGCCCTCCAGAGTGGCAGGGTTGGAGCTTTCGGCCAGCATGGTCAGGTAGGGCTTCACCACAGCTGGGTGCCACAACATCTCTGCCCCCTTGGGGGACTTGGAGAAGCCGGGGATGGGGCCCACTCCGTCCCACTTAGAACACATTACAAACACATGATCATGACTAGAGGTTCTAATACAATGTTGACTATATATGATGAACGAGTACAGTGTTGAGATTCACTTTAGCTCAGGGGCTGTTTGTATCAAGCATCTCAGAGTAGGAGTGCTGATCTAGGATCAGTTTAGCATTTTTTAGATCATAGGAGAGACCTGATCCTAGACCAGTGCTCCTACTCTGAGACGTTTTGTGAATATGGGCTCCTAGAAGAGTTAAACTAATAGTTCACTCCAAAATCAAAGTCGGTCAGATGTTTCAGTTTCTCAGGAGTGGTCTAATGAGTCCACGTCCCATGACATCTTATGTGTAGAACCAGCGATACAACGCCTCAATCCCAAATGATTTGGAAAGACAGGCAGACACCGTCTGATTCCGTCATGTTAGACAACAGATGCCGTGGAACGTAGACTCATCTTGCTACTAGACTACTGTTGATAAAAAAACTAAATGTTTGACAAACATTTGGAGTGAACATTCACATTAAAGGCTGGAAGGAAGTGACACGTGTCATTTCCACCACTCAGTGATGAGTTGTTATCCCTTAGCTCACCTGGAGTGAACATTCACTTTGGAGGCCTAGGAAGTGATATTTCCACCACTCAGACGGAAGTTGCGTACGGAATTGCACCCTATTCCCTATATAGTGCACTACTTTTGACCAGAGCCCTATGGGCGCCCTATGGGACCTGGTCAAAAGAAGGTGCACTACATAGTGAATAGGGTGCCGTTTACCTGGTCTTCCTGGGAGCCCTTTTTCTTCTTCTTCTTCTTCCTGCCCCAGCAGCTGGATTCCACGTCCTTACTGGGAGACTCACTGCCCAGCAGACCATCCAGCTCCTGGGCTCCCTGCAGCTTCGATGGGGGCATCTCCAGCTCCAGGCGATACGACAGGTTCCTCAGAGTGCAAATACAGTTCTCTACAATCTAGAGGGAGGAGACGCGGGGGGTCCTGTTAATCATTGAATGTTATTTTATTGATTTTATTGATTTAATATGTTTCTATACGATTGCTTTGGAAATGTGTGCAGTAACAGAGATAGCAACAGATTGAGAGAGAGAGAAAATAGAGATAGAGAAAGAGAGACAGAGAAGAGGTTTGTTCCAATGAAATAGTGCTCAATAAGCTAGGCAAGTGTGTGTGTGTGTGTGTGTGTGTGAGAGAGAGAGAGAGTGGAGACATGCAGGCCTGGTGTTATCTGTAGCAGTGTAAATTAATTAGGTATGAGACCCACACTGTAATAACAGTATGAAAAATGTATGCACTCACTCTGGATAAGAGCGTCTGCTAAAATGACAAAAACAAATAATAATAACAGATTAACGTTTCTCCACTTAGAAAGGGAGATCTGGGGTCTGACAAATGGGTTTAATTCCTTACTGTCTGAAGCCCATATAGTGGTATTTGTTCAGTAGATCACCATGGTAATAAATACACAGGATGCATACCAAATGGCACCCTATTGCCTTTATTATAGTGCACTACTTTTGACCAGGACCCATAGGGAATAGGGTGCCATTTGGGACACAAAATCAAAAAGGCCAAATTTATAGCGGAAATAATTAACCAGAACAGCTGGCTAAAGTCTATGAACTTTAATTGCATGCTATTAACAATGGGTTGATAAAAGGCATTCCCAATCAAGTTATGGAGCTGTGCAAGTAGATGTGAGTGAGAAATAATTTAAAACCGGTAGGGTAGGTGTTCTCCTTATCCCCTACAGCTGCCTGCCATTGTGTGACTGTGTGTGTGTGTGTGTGTGTGTGTGCGCGCGCGCGCTTATGCGTCTGTGTGAGTAAGAAAGAGAGAGGGACAGAGTTAGAGTGGGAGTATGTGTGTGTCTGTATACATATCTCTTGCCACGTGTGTGTGTGTGTGTGTGTATGCACAGACCTTGCTGTCAAAGTCAGAGGTGTTGACACAGGCCTTGATGACATAGAGTAAAGAGTCCACCAGTCCCTCACAAGAACGCATCTGTTTTCTAGCCTCCTCACCCGCTGAGCTCAGGTTCCTTTAAAACAACACACACTGTTCAGGACTTCTGTACACAGACATATGCCCCTACAGCACACACAAACACTCAAATAAATCACACACAAAGACAGGCCCAGCAACGAACACAAACATCCACATAAAATAAGAAAGCTTCGTCCCAAACGGCACCCTATTCCCCATTTAGTACACTGCTTTTAACAAGGCCCCAAAGGCCTTTGGTCAAACATAGTGCACTATAAAGGGAATAGGGTACCATTTGGGATGCAACCAAACTGTGTCTGTGTTTGTTCCCTTAGCGCGACGCTGGTTTGTGTTGTGGGGTTTACTTGCTCCGTACCATCCATAATGGACGAGGCTCTCTGGTTGGCCTGAGCGATGCCATTATGAGTACTTTTGTGGGGGAAACGAGAGCCTAACTGAGCGCGCTCAGAGACACTGTCACCAATTAGAGACCAAACTTCTGGCAGCTTCCCAAATAGCAACCTACTCCCTATTTAGTACACTACTTTTGACCAGAGCCCATAAGGGACCCATTTGGGATGCACCCATTGCCTTCAAACGAGGGCCCTGGCAGGGTGGCTGGAGAGCGAGAATCCCCTTTTCTACGGCTGGGTCGCACAGTGATTATACTGACTGGGCAACTATAACATAACACCCATCTACTCCTTGTATTATTGAATCTGTAAGTACATACAGACATAATTCTGTGTATTTTGTTTGTATATTTTCTTTAACATACTAAATACAGTCATAGATGACCTGTTTACAATGCATTATTTGTAAGCTCCCACAGTCAGGTTTGTCTCATTCACTAATCATGTGTTTGTAATATTATTTACGGACTAGCTCGAAGGCTATGTTCAAATGAACCAGGCTGCAGTAGCTTGAAACATCCAGAAGGGGGTGGTAGCATCACGCTCAAAATGTCCATTACCTGAGACAGCCACTTGTGTTCCTCAAGACCAGAGACGAGTGGAATTTGAGCTTGTGGTCATCGTCAAACGTCGAGCTGCTCCATCCAGAATGGGGTATGATCACAGTGTTTGTCAGAGTAGTTAAGGCATCCCGAATGATTGTCATCTTGACAGAATCACAGGAGGACAGGTTCCACAGCACCCCTGCAGAGAAGCGGGAGGGACATGTTAGAGAGAGAGACGGGCCCACAAACCCCTGGTTGTCAGCTGTCATGTGCAGTTAGGCTAGCCTTCTAGAGTTGCCGAAATCCAGGGCTTTTCATAGCTCAGTACCACACAGAGAGAAGAGAGGATCAGAGGAAAAAGAATAGCCCTCATAACAAATGAAAACCATACTTCAGCAGAGCAGAGACACATCGGGCATCTGCATTAAATAGGATCTTAAAAGCTTTAGATATCCTCAAGGCAAGTGAGGAAGACTTTTGACTTGAGATGAACACAAAACACCATAAGGTACTGGCTCAACGTATCATCTGAATAATGTAACATCTCCCGATATCCTGTAATCATTTTATTAGTTTCAAATGCACTTATGGTAACCAGTAATATTCCTAGTATAGTGTGTGATGAGGGGCCCTTTGATGCTGCATCTGCTCCAGAATAACCAGCGTGGAGCACGTTCTTTTAATTAGATGGCTGTTACTGGAAGCAGAAAATATAGGCTGATTTCTACAGGGCGGCACTATCCTTGGACAGGGCTGCAGCTCAGCTCCTGTCTAACCACAGAGAGAGAGAGAGACACATAGAATGTGTCCCAAATAGGACCCTACCCTATTTAGCGCACAATTTTAACCAGAGCCCAATGGCACTGTATTCCCTATGTAGTGCACTACTGCTGACCAGATCCCTATGGGAACCCTATGGGCCCTGGTCAAAAGCAGTGCACTATACAGGGAATAGGGTGCCATTTGGGATGCATCCATAGTTACTACCTCTAAGACTGCAGGCACAGCAGAGGAGATCTAGCTACACCCCGCTGACTGGCTGATCTCTTTGGATGTGTGTGAGGGTAGGAAAGCATGGGATGGGAGTGATGCCTGGTGTGTGTGTGTGTGTGTGTAATCCTCGTAGTTTCCTTGAGCTCTCCTCTATCCACCACAGTGTGTATGTATCCTAGCCACTGTTTGGTTTTCTCTTCTCTCCAATTAAACCAATGGAGATGATCACACCCATTACAAAAGCCCAAGGGCACATCATTAAGAGGATGCCAGCAAGGCATAACACAGCCAGGGATGTGGTCCAAAGAGTGTCTGTTCCATCCCTATCTGTTGAGTTACCCTGTTTAATAAAGGTCCATTCACACTTTTATGAAATAACGTTAATAATAACGTCATGCCAGTTACGATAATGGGGGACCAAAATTGTCCGATTTCACATCTTAATTTCAATAAGAATAGAAAGACAAATTCTCAGCTTAGCCCAAGCAACCCATGAAAGTGTCTCTACACGGTTAACATTCACCCGATGAAGCCTCTTATCTGCTCCTGCCAGTGCCGTGTGGGGCTGCATACCGAAGCTGTAACATCACCTCAGCTATAACGTGTATTCTCAGGCCCTGGGATTCATTTCAAATGGAATCCCTCTGTAGTGATTGAGCACCGTTCTCTACTAGCTTAGCCTTTAGCTTGGTGTTTGCCTTGGCTTTCTCTGATGGTGAACTCCCTTAGAGACTCCCTCAGGATGAGAGCCTCGTAATGAAGTGATAACGCACGTACGTGCACACACACACGCGCACGCGGCTGGATAAAGTACTCAGGCAGACTGAAATGACCCAGGTCTGTCTCTCTAGCCATCAACCCCCCAGTTCCTCCTCATCACCCCTAAAGCTCTATTTGGAGAAACGGCTAACAGCCAGCCTTTAAACTGGCCCTGTGCTGCAGTCTTTTTAAACATGGGATAAATCTGCGTGAGGTGTGACTGACAGTTGTCTCTATAAAGCCCCAACGATACCCATGTGTCATATTTGACAGTCAGATGGAACTGCCTATGTGAATTGTGCGCGGAGGCTTGATCTCTCAGTGTGATCTGGGCTCAGTCCTATATACTGTATGTATATCAGTGGAGGCTGCTGAGGGGAGGACGGCTCATAATTATGGCTGTAACAGAGCAAATGGAATAGCATCAAACACATGGAAACCATGTGTTTTGATGTATTTGATACCATTCCACTCCAGCCATTACCATGAGGGCGTCCTCCCCAATTAAAATGCCACTAACATCCTGTGATGTACAGTACCAGTCAAAAGTTTGGACACCTACTCATTCAAGGGTTTTTCTTCATTTTTACTATTTTCTACATTGTAGAAAAATTGTGAAGACATCAACACTATGAAATAACACATATGGAATCATGTAGTAACCAAAGAAGTGTTAAACAAATCAAAATATATTTTATATTTGAGATTCTTCAAATAGCCACCCTTTGCCTTGATGACAGCTTTGCACACACTTGGCATTCTCTCAACCAGCTTCACCTGGAATGCTTTTCCAATAGTCTTGAAGGAGTTCCCACATATGCTGAGCACTTGTTGGCTGCTTTTCCTTTACTCTGCCATCCGACTCTCAATTCGTTTGAGGTCGGGGGATTGTGGAGGCCAGGTCATCTGATGCATTTTGATGCATTTTGGACTCCAGACCAAAGGACAGATTTCCAACAGTCTAATGTCCATTGCTCGTATTTCTTGGCCCAAGCAGGTCTCTTCTTATTATTGGTGTCCTTCAGTAGTGGTTTCTTTGCAGCAATTCGACCATGAAGGCCTGATTCACACAGTCTCCTCTGAACAGTTGATGTTGAGATGTGTCTGTTACTCAAACTCTGTGAAGCATTTATTTGGGCTGCAATTCCTGAGGCTGGTAACTCTAATGAACTTATCCTCTGCAGCAGAGGTAACTCTGGGTCTTCCTTTCCTGTGGCGGTCCTCATGAGAGCCAGTTTCATCATAGCACTTGATGGTTTTTGCGACTGCACTTGAAGAAACTTTCAAAGTTCTTGAAATGTTCCAGATTGACTGACCTTCATGTCTTAAAGTAATGATGGACTGTCATTTCTCATTGCTTATTTGAGCTGTTCTTGCCATAATATGGACTTGGTCTTTTACCAAATAGGGCTATCTTCTGTATATATTCCCCTACCTTGTCACAACACAACTGATTGGCTCAAACACATTAAGAAGGAAAAATTCCACAAATTAACTTTTAACAAGGCACACCTGTTAATTGAAATGCATTCCAGGCGACTACCTCATGAAGCTGATTGAGAGAATGCCAAGAATGTGCAAAGCTGTCATCAAGGCAAAGGGTGGCTATTTCTATTTGTTTAACACTTTTTTGGTTACTACATGATTCCACATGTGTTATTTCATAGTTTTGATGTCTTCACTATTATTCTACAATGTAAAAAATTGTAAAAAATAAAGAAAAACCCTTGAATGAGTAGGTGTGTCCAAACTTTTGACTAGTAGTGTATACGTTAGCCAGGCACGGGAACACTAGCCCAATGTATACTAACGCCCGAGTTGGAGAGGCAATACGCTGTGATACGCTGTGACACAGGAGCCAATCATCTGCCTTTGGATCAATCCTCGAAAGTCATTTGACTGTGGCCTAGATTTATAAAGTTAGGGAGTGTGTGTGTGAGAAAGAAAGAGAGAGAAAGAGCGTGTATGTGCACTTGTTTGTGTGTAAGAGAGAGAGCGATTGGGGAGGGTAGAGTGTGTCTCTCATAGCTTGGGAAGCAGTGATCCGACTAAAGGGCTCCATTCCGCCCCATAATGAAATCTCCACTGAGCTTGTTATTCAGTTACTGTCTGCAGGAATGAGGTGCTGAAGCCAGGTAGGCCATTACAGTACCCTGGGTTTGAGCTGGCATGGCTCAGATGTTTAGTCCCTTCTGACTGGCCAGAGTAAGGGGGTGGTGGGTGTGGTCGATATTAACAGGCTCTGATTGGGTGGATTAATGTGCGTAGATCAGGCATTAGTTGGCTCTGAGAGTGAGAGATTTAGAGTGGCATGTGTTTGCATGCTATGGAGCTAGTATGAGCATGCAGATCCATTGCAATACTAGACCAAGCATTATCAATAATCAGATTAAGCGGGGGAGGGGCTGGATAGTGGTTGCTAAGAGGCTGGGGGCCATATGTTGATCTGGCCTGCATCCCAAATGCCACCCTATTCTCCCTATAGAGCGTACTACTTTTGAACATGGCCCATAGTGAATAGGGTGCCATTTGGTACAGTCTTGTTTCTGGTCAAAGCCCACGGCTTGCTCTAACAATTTCTGACACAATAAAAAATCAAGACTAGCTTTGATACGGTTATTCTCCTACGCCAATGGGGGCAGAGCAGAGAGGTGTGTCGACTAGTGGTTAGTACTATGAGTTTAGCTGTCCCCCAGTCTGTAGGGTGTGGCTGACTACTACAGAATAACTGTGTGACTGAAGTCTCAGCGTATTTGTACAGTGGCTGCAGGGTGAGCTAGATGACAATCTGTGCCCTACATCTGATGAAATAGAAGCTTTGCAGCAGCTCCAGTGTGCCTTCCTTGATGAGCTCTGTTCAATTTCAAAGGAACACGGACCAGAGATTAGCACAGTGGGGCTGTTTTCCCGACAGCACGCTGGAAATACACACAACACAAGGTTAGGCTTGTAGCTGCTTGTCTCCTGAACTCCTACACATAGGCACTTGTATTCAAGGGAAGCCACACCAACATAGAAACGCAGGAGCACAGATTCCACACATGTGATGTACTGTAATGTACTGTCATTTTGTTCCGTCCCAGGTTGTGTGTTTGTGTGTGTATTTGCGACAGCAATGATAAGAGTGGGGTCACATACGGACAGACAGTGTGTTCTAGGACAGGGCCCCTGTGTACTGTGTGTGTATGTGTACAGAGGCTGTAATGACACTGTTCAGGGCCATGCTGGTCCCTCCGTAGGGGCCAGGTGACACCTGTACTGCCACTGGGGTGCTGACAACCAGGGGAGGCCTGTCCCTTTGATCTCAGAGGCCTATTGAGGACAAGCCAATAACCACAACAGCTGCTATGGGAATCAGGGACCAGGGCTAGATTGCTTTACATGTCCCCACAAAATGACCCCCCTGACCTGGGTAGAAAAGAGAAGAGAGGGGGGCTCCTCCTGCTACCGTAGTGGCTCATATGGAGCACGGCTGATGATCCCGCTGGAATAAAGGACCACTGACATACAGGGGAGTGGAACAAACATCTCCTATCAGTAAAGCTCAGAGGTGGGCACGCTGAGTGCTCTTAAAAAATGGCTCTTAAAAAACAAGGTTCAATTACACCGCCATCAGGGTTTTCAAGGGTAGAAATATGTCAGAGGGGTGTTGGTGAGAAAATGCATCCCAAATGGCATCCATATGGCTCTGGTCCAAATTAGTGCACTAAATAGGGAACCATTTGGGACGCATCCTAAGTCTTGTCAGTTCCAATTAGCCCATTGGCTTTGGCCAGCAGGAAGTGCGGCAGAAAGCTCCTCACGTAGATTGTTCTGATTTCCAGAGGTGACGCTGTGATCGCCGACATTCTTTAATTGCATAGTATTCTGGGTCCCCAACTGCCAATTAGCTGGGTTTTTTTTTTTTTTAATACACACAGTCGTAAGAAGTACTCACTACACGTCAAAGCAATTTGGTCCAAGATTTGTATGACACACATCTGCATTGAACTGGCCTCCCGTTTGAATGACAATGGATTAGACTGGCTAGAAGTGACTGAAATGCCAGTGGTTCCATCCCCCATACTCCATTCTGTTATAGACTGCATGTGGTTCTGATTCGTTAGTTCCTTAATTCACCACATCAGTAAAGATGTGTATAACTAACCCAAGATAGACCACATCCTGTCATTTCCAATGGGAGCAAATTAAATCAGTGGGCAGAACAAGCAAGGAGGTGGGCAGAGCCAAGCACGAGCTAGCGAGATCCTATTGGCGCGTTCTAGCATGTATTTACATATTTCCGTTAGGGACCGCATACTCTGTGGTGGGCGTGTGCAATAACTCAACTCGCCCTTGAACTCCTTCTAAACAACGCAATATTTAGAAACTTTGGCATAGGGTAAAGTTGACAAAAAACTTAGTCCACTCTGTTCGTAACAGATTCTAGTTTTGGGAACCGAAAACTGTATTGAGATCAGATGTTTCATCGATGAAAACATTTGCAGAATGTCGGCCAAAATCCATCTCACTCCATCTTCTCCCACTCCATATTTGGTGGTGAGTGGGAATGCCAACCGGATGCTTCAGATTTATACAATCGGTGAAACATCTGGCTCATTGTTCTATCTGTGTTATCAATGCTTAGGAGACCCCAAGAACAACTGGCTCTTCCTCGTTCTTTGGAGTTCACCATGCTTGGAGAAAAACCAAACAAACACCAACTTCATGGACACGAGACTCAAGTCATATCTCCACTTCACATCCGCAATGTTTTACTACAGAAAGGAGCAATTGGATGCTGCACTGTGCTTGTGCTCTCTGTGTATTGATACCCTGGTGGAACCATTACACTGTAACCTGAACTAGAGTCAGAGCTAGTCAGAGTAGAACAGCTGATTCAGCCACCTGAGAGCCAAACATCTTGGCTTGTTTATTTCCAGTGGTGGAAAAAGTACCCTTACATAAAAGTAAAGATACCTTAATAGAAAATGACTAAAGTAAAAGTCACCCAGTAAAGTACTACTTGAGTAAAAGTCTAAAAGTATTTGGTTTTAAATATCCTTAAGCATCAAAAGGAATGAAATTGCTAAAATATACTTAAGTTTCAAAAGTAAAAGTATAAATCACTTAAAATTCCTTATATTAAGCAAACCAGACAGCGCCATTTTCTTGTTTTTAAATTCATAGATAGCCTGTGGCACACTCCAACACTCAAGACAACATTTAGAAACAAAGGATTTGTGTTTAGTGAATCTGCCAGATCAGAGGTAGTAGGGATGACTAGGGATGTTCTCTTGATAAGTGCGTGAATTGGACCATTTTCCTGTCCTGCTAAGCATTCTAAATGTAACAAGCACTTTTGGGTGTCAGGGAAAATGTATGTGGTAAAAAGTACATTATTTTCTTTAGGAATGTAGTAAAGTAAAAGTAGTCAAAAATATACATAATAAAGTACAGATACCGCAAAAACAACTTTAGTAGTACTTTAAAGTATTTTTACTTAAGTACTTTACACCACTGCATATTTCTTTAATACCTGATCCTACACAACTTGGTTTTATACCCTGTTTGCAGAGCTCAAGCCACACAGGGAAAACTGTATGTGCATTGGGAAACACGAGTGTTCGCTCAAACGTCAAGGACTGTTGTGTTTACACAACTAGGAGCGACGGAATCTCTGCTCTCACCAAGGGTTATGTTCAGAACGCATATAAAAAAACAATACATTTTTAAACGGAGAACGGAAATTTGTGTTCTTATTGGATCGTTCAGGTAGTACCGTCAAAACATTATCTCTCATTTTGTGTCTACTAAACATGAACCAGGGGAGGGTAGCAAGGAACTCCAATCCCCTGAGTTGAATGACAGATACTAGGGGAGAACTGGTTAGGACCAGACCAGAATACCCATTATGTACTTCCAAAATGGCACCCTATTCCCCATGGGTCCTGGTCAAAAGTAGTACACCATATAGGGAATAGGGTGTCATTTGGGACACATCCAGTGACTAATGCCAAATTACTGAAGAAGCGGACTGGCAGGCAGGCGAGAAGGTTAATAATTGAACAGCTCTACTTTAGGTTGTGTAGTAATGTTCCTGTCCCACAAAAACCCTGTAGTGGAACTCCAGTGGATCTGATTTGGGCAAACGTCACTGAATAATGGATGAGTGAAATAATGTGGAACTGTGGAAATGTGACCATTGTGAATACGCCAGAGGGCAGAGAGAGAGAGAGAGAGAGAGAGAGAGAGAGAGAGAGAAAATAGCACACAGAGCTGTGGTGTGGAAAGGCACGGTCCGTGGAGTTTCGAGGTTAAAAAGGCCATTTTAAATAAACGCTGCTTTCTTACCCAGAAAAGCAGAAAAAAACACAAGACATATGCAGGCAGACACGCACAGAGTGAATTCATCAACGCACGCACACACACTCTGAGTGAATTCACCACGCGGATGCAAGCGCATACACACACTCTCTCACTGTCTCTCTTACCCGTGACCAGCTCTCTCACTTCAGCGTCTACAGTCTTCCTCAGCAGTCTGAGCAGAGCAGGGACGCCACCTGCGTTTCTCACGGCGACCTTGTTGTCGTCCGTAGCTTTCCCGTAGACCAGGTTCCTCAGAGCTCCACACGCATTCCTCTGGACCTCCAGGGTTTTGTGGTCTAATAGATCCACCAGGTGTTTGATGCCCCCTAGACGGCACACCTAGAGGGTACGGAGAGTCATCATGAAGGCCTTGAGCATAACTAATTGGTTTGTACAGTAAGATACCACCAGAATGAAAAATTGTGAGGACAACAGTAATGCAGGATCAATATCACAAATATCTTATAAGGAGCTGAACATGGATTAAACATGAACGTGTAGTGACTAATGCATTGTAGTCTAATAGCAATTAGTTATGACCAGGGCCTTCATGATGACTCTGACAACATAAATCTAGGCTTTGTATTTATTCATGTAAGGGATGCTGAGAATATATACCAATGGCTTTCTTTAAACCAGATGAAAGACATATAGAAAATGTAATGCATATCTTCAGTGATCGCATAAACTGAGTATACCTAACATTAGGAACACCTTCCTAATATTGAGTTGCACCCCCTTTTGTTCTCAGAACAGCCTCAATTTGTTGGGGCATGGACAGGGTGTCGAAAGCACTCCACAGGGATGCTGGCCCATGTTGACGCCAATGTTTCCCACAGTTGTGTCAAGTTGGCTGGATGTCCTTTAGGTGGTGGACCATTCTTGATACCCATGGGAAACTGTTGAGTGTGAAAAACCCAGCAACGTTGCAGTTCTTGACACAAACTGGTGCACCTGGCACCTACTACCTTACCCCGTTCAAAGGCACTTACATTTTTTTGTCTTGCCCATTCAACCTCTTAATGGCACACAATCCACGTCTCAATTGTCTCAAGGCTTAAAAGTCCTTCTTTAACCGGTCTCCTCCCCTTCAGCTACACTGATTAAAGTGGATTTAACAAGTGACATCAATAAGGGATCATAGCTTTCACCTGGTCAGTCTATGTTATGGAAAGAGCAGGTTTTCTTAATGCTTTGTATGCTCAGTGTAGGATGAATATAAGGTCTAAACTCAAGTAAAGTAAAGAGTTGAAGCAAATAATTGCATTTGTATGCCACTTTCAAGGACAGTTCCATCATATGAAATCCCTCACTGAGTCTGCAAGTGTATGAATAGATAAAAAAATTATATATATATATATATATATATATATATATATATATATATATATATATATATATATATATATATATATATATATATATATATATATATATATATATATATATATATATATATTGTGATGTCACGAGAGGCTGTGTCCTGGAGGGACGTTACATCCCCCTGAGGTGGCTGCAAACCCAGACAGCTATGGCTCCATCTGCTGGTATGGTCGGGAACTCCACCCCTCTATGGCCAATCTTCCCACGCAGCTGAAACAAATGAGGAGCTGATGAGCTGAAGGTTTGGGAAGGGAAGAGACACAGTCTCCAACCTGGGCTCTCTGGAGGACAAGAGTGCTGCACGTCCACTTCCATGAGGAATATAAGGATTTGGAGATACTTACCTTTGGGAAATACTCACCTTTGGATATATGCACCTGTGGAAATACGTGAGAGACATTTGGAAGGACTTTTTGCTGGGTTGGCCACTAGCTGCAACGTGGACTACAGTAAGGCTGGGGAAAAGTTATCTGAGCGAGTGAGAATTATGATTTTGGATGTGGAAGAGACATCCCTGAACTGTTAACCCTTAAAGAGCCACAAGAGAACCGAATTTTGTTATATTTTCGTTAATTTCCCAAGACCTATAATAAAATCCTTGTTTTGTTTGAACCTTGTCTCCTTGCACTACTTGAGCAATCCCGCTGAAAGCTGTGTAGCCTCTCGTGACGTCACAGATGGTGGAGAATACGGGCACGCTCAAGCGTTAATAGTGCATGTCAGAGGAGGATACCGAAGGTTTGATCACCCAGTTTTCCAAGTTGGCCGTAGGCTCCCCGCCGACTGAAATGGAGGACATATTGAAAGCCCCTTGTTGCTGGCCAGCAAGCCCAGATGCAAGCAAACGTGGCTCTCTTGGAGGAGCAAAAGAAAGCCAACCTTCTGAAGGCAGAGGAATTGCAGTTGCAGAGACAGAGGGTGGTCCAAAATACCCGCCCAATAAAGGCAAGTGACTTTATATCTAAGATGGGAGCTACCGATGACATTGAGGCATACCTGCATGCATTTGAGGCCACGGCCACTAGGGAAGCCTGGCCCAAGCAACAGTGGGTTGGTCTGTTAGCCCCCTTTCTAACCGGGGAATCACTGAATGCTGTCCGGGACCTGGGCCCTGACCAGGTTACTGACTATGATGCCCTGAAGTCTGAGATCCTCAGCAGATATGGACTCACAAAGTTTGGTATGGCCCAGCGCTTTCACAGCTGGACCTTCCAACCAGACCAACCTCCTCGGGCGCAGATGCATGAACTTGTCCGAATCGCAAGGAAATGGCTGGATCCGCAGAGGAATACAGCAGCGGCGGTGGTGGAGGCCGTTGTGGTGGATCGTTACCTACGCGCCCTGCCTTATGAGGCAAAACGGTTCATCAGTCAACAGGCCTTGACCACGGCTGATCTGACCGTGGAAGCTGTGGAAAAGTACCAGGCCACAGCGGAGATGCTGAATGCTTCCCGAAAAGACCCCAGGAGGGCGGCCCCACCACAAATGGGAAGAACCCGTCCAAAGGACCCCAAGGTCTCGAACCCAGCCACGTCAGGACTTATCCCGGCTCCAGGGGGAGCCAGAAACCAGGCGGGTCCAAGAAGAGTACACCAGGAGGGGGAAACTTCGACAGTGTTACCGGTGTGGGGAGATGGGACATATCTCCTGGCAGTGTGGGAAACCAGCCGATGAACCTATGCCCACTGCGGAGTCCTCCAGCTCAGCACCCACACACCGTTTTGCCTCGCTCTTGGGAGTCGTAGATGGCGGCCCAGATCGACCCCCCCACCTGCCCGGTAACTGTGAATCACCATGATGTGGAGGCCTTACTGGATTCTGGTAGCCGGGCCACCCTGGTGCGTAAGGATTTGGTGGGCCCAACGTGTCTGACCCCGGGGAAAGTCCTCCCAGTTTCCTGTGTCCATGGGGACACCAGAGAATACCCCATTACTGAACTTACAATGACCAGCACACGGGGAACCATACACACGACGGCGGGGGTGGTTGATTCCCTCCCCGTCCCTGTCCTAATTGGACGAGACTGCCCAGCCTTTTACCCACTCTGGAGAGAGTCTCAGGAGAGGATAACCCGAGTACCTCGGAAACGGAGAGGCAAGACTCATCCTGGGAAGGCTCCGGTGCAATCCTCCGAGTTACTCACTCCCGCCCCGGGCTCTGATAGGGATGGCAGGTGCCCAGACCGACACAGAGACGGAGCTACAGAATCTGGACAAAGAACTGTCTGGTCTGAAGGGGACCGCTGAGAGGTATCGTTTGTTAAAGCAACAGTTAGACATGAAGACAGAAGAGTTAGATATCCTCCAGGCTAAACTCCAACAGAGCTCCTTCCCTAAGCAACAGGAGGAGCTGGAGAGGCTGCGCAGGACCATCGAGGAGTGTGAGGAGACCCTGCGCAGTAGTAAGGAGGTCCAGAAGAAGGCAGAGGAGAAGTACAAGGTGTTGGAGAACAAGATGAAGAATGCGGAGGCAGAGAGAGAGAAGGAACTGAAAGCTGCTCAACAGAAGCTAAACTCTGCTAAAACCAAGGCTGATGCGTTCAGTAAGAAACTCAAGGAGAGACAACAGGAGGCTGAGTCCCTGGTCCTAGAGTTGGAGGAGTTGAAGAGAGAGCAGTCTGGCAAGCACCACGGCAATGCGGACGCCCTCTCCCGGCGTGATGCCTTCTTCGCTGCCTTTACCCCGACGAGGACGTCGGTCCCGAGGAGGGGGATGTGTGATGTCACGAGAGGCTGTGTCCTGGAGGGACGTTACATCCCCCTGAGGTGGCTGCAAACCCAGACAGCTATGGCTCCATCTGCTGGTATGGTCGGGAACTCCACCCCTCTATGGCCAATCTTCCCACGCAGCTGAAACAAATGAGGAGCTGATGAGCTGAAGGTTTGGGAAGGGAAGAGACACTGTCTCCAACCTGGGCTCTCTGGAGGACAAGAGTGCTGCACGTCCACTTCCATGAGGAATATAAGGATTTGGAGATACTTACCTTTGGGAAATACTCACCTTTGGATATATGCACCTGTGGAAATACGTGAGAGACATTTGGAAGGACTTTTTGCTGGGTTGGCCACTAGCTGCAACGTGGACTACAGTAAGGCTGGGGAAAAGTTATCTGAGCGAGTGAGAATTATGATTTTGGATGTGGAAGAGACATCCCTGAACTGTTAACCCTTAAAGAGCCACAAGAGAACAGAATTTTGTTATATTTTCGTTAATTTCCCAAGACCTATAATAAAATCCTTGTTTTGTTTGAACCTTGTCTCCTTGCACTACTTGAGCAATCCCGCTGAAAGCTGTGTAGCCTCTCGTGACGTCACAATATATATATATATATATATATATATATATTGTAACAAGAAATTTAAAAAAATAAAAAAGCACAGAGCGGACAGTTCCCTCATCAAAACCTAGAAAATACTCAATGTTCTTTCCTTGACAATGACATGCTTGAAATGTGTGTCTTCATATGTATGAGTGTGTTCAAGAGGCAACACCTCCCTAACTGCAGCAGAAGCACATGCAGTCAGGAGCAGAGAAGAGGAGAAAATGAGTCTTTAAAAAAAAACTACGATTATAATGTTGACCGTGGTCATTTGGCTGTATAATAACCGTCATCCAAAATTCCATGACCGTCACAGCCCTACTGATCTTAAGAGATCAGCTTTTCCAGCCGACGACTCCAGCGGCAGTAACAGCACCCTGTGGAGCTGTGAAATTCCAGAGGGAGCTGGAGTGGAATGGAGTGGCCAGCCCAACCCACCCCAGCCCAGCCGGAGGCCCAGCCAGGCCTCTGCAGCAGCACAGTCCTCACAGCCTGGGTGAATCTCAATTGCATTTCCTTGATTCCTCATGTCCTCTCTCGTTGCCTCCTTCTCAAAACGCATTGTAGGAGAATATCTGAGGTTCCTCCCATGTGATCTTCTCCTCCAATGCGTTATGAGAAGGAGATGAGAAAGGAGGACGTTAGCCCTTTATTTTTAATAAATGTGCAAACATTTCTAAAAACCTGTTTTCGCTTTGTCATTATGGGGTATTGTGTGTAGATTGAGGAGGGAACATTTTTATTTTATCCATTTTAGAATAAGGATGTAACGTAACAAAATGGGGAAAAAGGGAAGGGGTCTGAATACTTTCCGAATGCACTGTATTTATTTCTTAACTTTCCTAATATTAAGCACATTGCTTCGCTTTACAACAGGAGTTTAGCCTATCCTGCTGGCATGAAAATAAACCATGAGAAAAGCGTCCTCCATTTGCTATTTAAGTGCATAGATTACATGTATTTTTTGTGGGTATGTTTTGTGTGTGTATTTTACCCCCTTTTTCTCCCCAATTTCGTGATATCCAATTGCAATCCAATTACGATCTTGTCTCATCGCTGCAACTCCCCAACGGGCTCGGGAAACATGACCCGCCAAACCGCGCTTCTTAACACCCGCCCGCTTAACCCGGAAGTCAGCTGCACCAATGTGTCTGAGGAAACACCGCCCAACTGACGACCGAAGTCAGTCTGCAAGCGCCCGGCCCGCCACAAGGAGTCGCTAGAGTGCAATGAGCCAAAGCCTCCCATAACCCGGACGACGCTGGGCCAATTGTGCACCGCCCTATGGGACTCCCGGTCACGGCCGGTTGTGACACAGCTTGGGATCGAACACGGAGGCCTGACATGTATTTTTTTCCCTGCCCCTGTTCTGAGACAGGTGCAGGATAATGGTCTATTCTAAGTCTAAACTCATTTCACACATACAGTATATTATTTAGTATTTGTAAAAACAAGATTAAATTAAGAATAGTCTGATGGGTGACAATATTATAACTTGTGAATGATGCCCAGCATGCGCAGTAAGGCAAGAAACAGCACATTCCTTTTTTTTGCAACTTTTTCAAATCATTGTCACACACCTCATGTAGCCCATAGGACTATATGTTTTGATAAGGTTTGTGTCACAACTAATGTGGCCAAATAACTTCTTAAAAGTAAGCACATTAATCCACTTTACAACTGGTGTAGATCCTAACGGGCATATTAGGCAGCGCGTGAGTTTCAATTTTGGGGAAGATAATTTTCACCATAAAAATGCACCTTTATAATAAATCTTTACATGCATAAATAACATTTGCGGTCACTTTTGAGAACAGTATTTTCCCGCTAATTGATTGCATTTTGGAACATTCGCACTTATAGCCTACTGCTGTGTGCGCATTGCTGCGCTTATAATGTGAAGAAATTTAAAGCTACAGTAAATGTTCTGATCTGTTGCATCAGCCTCATTGCTTTTAAAAGGTTTTTTGATGCGAGTGGTTGTATTAACTTGGGATCTAACGCATCCCACAACTGTCCCAGAGTATGTTTGGAATATTTATTTCTCGCACAGAAGGACAAGTTGACCAATAGAATAGGTTAACATTTGTACTATGGGGGATAGGAAATTGACATAGGCTAGTGCTTTTGCTGTTCGTTAGGCCTACTCATCTTGTTGGCTGACGAAAAGTACATGTGGACGGTTCTTCTAACATCTTCAATATGCGCCTCGGAATTTGATAAGGATGCGCGCAGTTGTCTCCCCGATGTGTCGGTCTTCACGTGTAGCCTACTTCGGAGCTAAGATGCCTGTGAGAAGGACCTGATCATATGAGGGGCATTGGCTAATAAGAATTGAGATATCTGAAAGAGCCATGTGAGTGAGAGGTACTTTGGAGCACAGCGATTGGCAGCCGGGAGAAGGGAATTATAATTATTATATTCCCAAGGACACAACGGCCACTTTGGTCGCAAGGCATGGAATTTTTTAGGGGGCATTACGTCCACACAAGGGGAATGCCGCCGGGAAATTCGATGCCTGGTGAGAATATTATCAAGCGCTTGTCTAATTATGAATGAGAGACTGATGAAGCGTGTGCAGCCTGCACAAGAAACAAAAGCAGAGCTCATGCCTTTCATGCGACTTCGCATCATGCAGCCTTAGAATGTATAAAAAAAATCAAAGCCCAACGTTTGTATCACAGCTAAAGTTGCATAAATAACTCTAAGTTAAGCATATAGGAGGACCTGTTTCTTTATTAACCACTCAACACAGAATAGCTGCTATATTCTTCATGCTATAAAATAATATAAAATAATGCCACGGAATTCTAAGAAATTCTTGTCTGCTAAATGAACTAGTGTAGCCCACAGCCCTATGGCATAGCCAGATCAGGGCCTAACATAAGGACAACTCAGTGTATGCTATTCAGTTCTTCTGAAATAGACTACATTTTCTTCACATCATGTTTCTTTAGACCGGTCTAAAAGAAATAATGGATTTATTGTGATGGTGTAGGCTATATTATATGGATTCATTAGACTTTTTAAAATGCAGATTTTCCAAAGGTCTGCATCAGTGGCTAGTAGGCTAAGCGTGGAAGCCAGGAGATGCTAAACATATTTATGTTAATTACGGGTCATTTACCATGAGACTGACAAAATGCCATGACTGCCACAACCCTATTCACCCCCCCCGATGGGGGGCACTTCAGTGAGTTGCATGCTGGGGACTGATGAAGGATCTGGGGTGCAGGGGTGCAGGGGAGCGATGCATACGTACCTCAGCCTTGACTGTATTATCTCCGAAGCACAGGTGCTGCAGGTATGCGGCGGCGTTGGCCTGCACCGAGGGGAACTGGTGCTGCAGCATATTAATGACCTCAGGCAGCTCAGGGTCACGCCAGGCAAACTCCCTGGAACACAGACACAGAGAGATATCAGACATACACCCAGGAACAGACACAAATCAGTATGACGTCAGCACACAACAACTATCCACCCCTATCCACAGGGCTGGGGCACACCGCAATAAGTTTAAAGCCCAGGAAATTACATTGACATCGGCATCTATAACACTCCAGGATTATTGCTTTTCTCCCAATATAAAAGGATGATATTTCACTTCAGTTTCATTTGTAAGACTAGAAGGTATGTCTTGGCTTTTGGAGAGTCACTGCTATGAGCTTCTCCTGATTCATAAAGCTTAATTTAATCAGTCTAAATGAAGTCTACTATAATTTAACTTTTCTACTAGAATTCACAACCCTTATGACAAGAGAAAAGCGTAGATATTACCAAGTCTGCGTCTATTTCAGAACTTGTATTTATCTTTGACTGCCAAAAGTCTTCTGACTAGCAGAGTAAACAAAATAAGTTGAAATGAGAAAGTAGCAACATGAGATGCACGTCCACATTGTGACAGAATTGGCTGTATTGATGTGTCGGCTGTAATACTCCTGCCCTTGCCTCAGCATGTGTTACATGAAGCAAGACGCCAGTCCAATCAAATCAAAATACAATGTTCATCTAATTTACCCCGGGGGACACAAACAGCCGTTACCAACACCACTGCTACATTTAATCTGGTTGGGAGTAGGGACCCAGTTGATGCAACATGTTTTTCTAAGTACAGGTGCTTTTAGGCCTGCCTCTGGATGTGACCCATATGGCACCCTATTCCCTTTATAGTGCACTACTTTGACCAGGACCCATAGCCACTATATAGGGAAGAGTGGGGCATTTTGGAGGCACCCTGGGTCTGAGCATGGTCTGCTGTGTAGAGCAGGCAGGGAAGGAGGTCCGCTGTCACCCTCTCACTGCTCTCAGCTAGAGCAGGACTCAGGGGTGTGAACAGCACTCCTAATGTGCAAGGTCAGGGGTTTAGCGCTCCGTGTCCAAAAACCCGGCCGTGCTTACATAGTACACATGTCTCTGTAGCAAGAGCAGACACAGCAGTTCACTGAAATCTGGGGATCCATTGTAGAGTGGTCTGTGTAGCCATGTACAGATGTAGGATCTTAATTTGATCACTCTTGTTGCTAGGAATTGTGCAGGAAATGCAAACTTGTAGTGTGTTCAAGGTTTAAAAAGGCTTCTAAAGTTTGTAATTTCCACTTAAAAATGTGACTTGTTTTACCGAAACAAAAAATGTATCACCTCCTACACAAAATGTCCATTAATTATAATCCACATAATAATTCACATTTCCTGTTGCTGCAGGATTATTTTCCTGCTGTAGCAAACTAGCTCAAATTAACATCCTACATCTGTATCTTAATGGCTAAGGCTCTGGATGGCTGCCCAGGGGGATTTATGTGTGAATAGTAACACTAGTGTTGACCCAGCAGTATATACAGTAGTAGCCCCGTAAGCACGGTTAGAACCACTGTTAGACCCACTGGATGATAAGGTAGGGATGAATCAGTCGTAACCAAACGAAAGCAACCAGTTTGAAACAGGGAGGGATCTGTCTGAATTTGTCCAATAAGAAACGGTTGTTTTCGTTTTACGTTGTAAAGTTTTGCTAAGGTGTGAACTAATGAAAACGACCCAGTGATGCAGCCTAGTGGCTAGAGCCTAGTGCTTTACCTCGGGTCCTTCTGGATGCTGTCTATGGAGGGCGAGCGGGTGGCCCCGTCAGCCATGACGACCGGCTGCCGGACGTAGTTGCCCTCGGAAGGCCGGTACTGGGCCAAGCGGTAGGGCTCTGCGTACGTGGCCGCCGTGTTCAGAGCGTAGTTGCTTCTTTGGTACGTCATGGCACTACGCTGGCTGGAGGTCCTCTGGAGGGTCCCCATGCCTGAAAGCACAAAGAAAAACAATTCAGATTGATTTGAACAAGACAAATATACGCCAGCTACCAGACCTGGACTCAACTAGAACTCCCTGGGCTAGTGAAGATTAGCAGTGTGGTTCAAACCTTTTCACCTAGACCTTTTCACCTAGTAGTGCACTCTATAAGGAATAGGGTGCCATTTGGGACACACCCAGAGACGTGTTGACTGGAGCTGAAAACACAAGGCTTTTTGACTCACACACCAATTCTTCCAATCTGGATCCACTTAATGAAGAGGGTAAAATGGCGCTCCCATGATTCCACACTAGAGAAGTCTCCTCCTTCAAAGGGATTGTTTTGTTGTTGTTGTTTCTTTAATTAACGAGGTAGGATTAAGCAAGCCAGATCCTGCAGGTTTTTTTACAGGGCTACAGTCTGCCTTGTAATAGGTGATCCAGCAACACTCTTCTTCTCCTCCCTCTCTCCTCTTCTCCTGTATGCTTCAGTGTGGTCTGAGGCCAGTGAGCCCTGGCTGTGTCCGACACAGGAATAGACACACAGTCCTCCCTCTTTAGGTGAAACAGCACCAGCACTAAGCTAACACACCAACAGGACATCCTTCCCTCCAGGCCAGGGTAAACATTTAGTCTGCCAGAATTTTAACTGTGTCATCGTCCTTAAACCATGTCTATTTTTCTGCCCCTCTCTCCTCCTTACGTTGTGATATTGTGACCTAGTTTCTAGGACAATATGCCCTACACACTCACACAGCCTGTCCCTGCCTGCCTTCCTGCTCAGAGCACACAGAGCAGAGACCATGTGACTGCGTGACTGTTGCTCTCCTTCCCTCCGGTCAGATCTCTATCCTAACATCCTGCAGGGACTGGGCCTGCACACGGTGCACACACCGAACACACACACAAGACACAAGACGTCAACTTGAAGCTGCCCTCCAAAAATATAAAAGCCCACATCAATACCCCTCTCTATTTGGCAGTTCATAGGCCAGTTCTGTGATATCATGAACGACTCGATACTAAAATGCTAGTCTACTAAAATCCTTTTACATTAAGAAAAAAAAAAATCCATCTTTGAAATGCCGTACCCGAGTACTGCGACTTTCTTTTTTGCAACAGGGATCGATATTTCCATTTAGCATAAAAACCTTTGTCCTCACAAAAAGAAATACACGCCACCAGAAATACTGTAGATAAAGAATTTATGGAAAGAGAGCCAGGGAAAAAGGCCATTAATATTTAATTTCACACCATAACAAAGAGTGCTTGGGGATCAAATTGGATATTTATTTCTAATGATTTTTTGGTAAGGACTCCAAACTACCTTTTTTGCATTCCTCTCAATATAGCCAGGCCGCGAGCACATTATGGTTGCTTATCGTTATCTGAGAGGAGTCTTCTTCTGAGCATCAATACCATTTATTACTGAACTTATCAGTCCGGGAGGATCTCAGATCTGCTGTATAGAGGATGCTAAATGGCTGCATGCTGGAGGACGATGGAGGGGCGATGAGGAGAGAATTCTAACATCCAAACACAGCTGGCCGTGGCTACCTCCCAAATAGAACCCTAGTACCTATAAAGTACACTACTTTTGACCAGCAATAGCATGCCCTACTTTTGGGCCCCGGTCAATCAAAAGTAGCGCACTTAATAGGGAATAAGGTGCCATTTGGGACACTGACTGTTCCCTGGCCCCTCATCCCTCTTCTCATTATGAGTGTGACACACAGGTAATTGACTCCTTTGTGGCTGGCGTATCAGCCCATGCCTGTCTCCTTCCTCTCCTCTTCTCTCCTGTCTCAGCCCCATCTCTGATGGAGGAGGGAGGAAAGGAGTGCAAGATAGGCAGGCTGGCAGGCAGTCTGGCTGGGCTGGATGGCTGTCTGGCTTGGACAAAGTGTTCCCAGGATAGATCATGTAAGAGAGAGAAAGAGAGGGAGGGAGGGGGTAGGGGAGAGAGACGGAGCGAGAGAGCGAGAGACAGAGCGAGAGAGCAAGAGAAAGAGCGAGAGAAAGAGCAAGAGAGCGAGAGAGCGAGAGACAGAGCGAGAGAGCAAGAGAAAGAGCGAGAGAAAGAGCAAGAGAGCGAGAGAGCGAGAGACAGAGCGAGAGAGAGGGACAGAGCGAGAGACAGAGCGAGAGAGAGAGCGGGAGCGAGAGAGAGAGCGGGAGCGAGAGAGAGAGCGGGAGCGAGAGAGAGAGACAGAGCGAGAGAGAGAGACAGAGCGAGAGACAGAGACAGAGCGAGAGACAGAGACAGAGCGAGAGACAGAGACAGAGCGAGAGAGAGAGCGGGAGCGAGAGAGAGAGCGGGAGCGAGAGAGAGAGCGGGAGCGAGAGAGAGAGCGGGAGCGAGAGAGAGAGACAGAGCGAGAGACAGAGACAGAGCGAGAGACAGAGACAGAGCGAGAGACAGAGACAGAGCGAGAGACAGAGACAGAGCGAGAGAGAGAGCGGGAGCGAGAGAGAGAGCGGGAGCGAGAGACAGAGACAGAGCGAGAGACAGAGACAGAGCGAGAGACAGAGACAGAGCGAGAGAGAGAGCGGGAGCGAGAGAACCTGTGCTAGAGTGGGAAAGGCAGGAGGAGTAGCCATGTAACAGCAATGTATAAACTATGACGGGGTCATTTTAAATGAAGACGACTGCTCTCTCGCTCTTCAACATCTGTTTCTCACTAACGCTGCTGGTCAAATCTGCTTATTAATGCCATGGTTCCATCCTGCTTGCATTAGTGTTCTCATCATTACACATTGAGATTAAGTTAGGGTTGCAGAATTCCGGTAACTTTCCCCAAATTCCTAGTTGGAAGAAGTAAGGAAGGAATAAGCAGGAAATCCTCCAACCAGAATGTGGAAAACCTGGGAATTTTCAGAAAATTACCAAAATTTTGCAAGCCTAAGATGAAGTATAGAGCAGTGTTTTCCAAACCTCTCCTTGGGCCCACAAGCCGTTCCATGTATTTTAAATTAACTATTCCACAACTAGCATACCTGATTCAACTTGTCAACTAATCATTAAGCCCTTGAATAGGTGAATCAGGTGAGCTAGTTCAGAGCTACAACTAAATTGTGAAACGTCTGGGAGTCCCCAAGGAGAGGTTTGAAAACCAATGGTGTACAGTAGGGCTGTCAAACTCATTCCATGGAGGGCCTTGTTTCTGCTGGTTTTTGTTTTTTCCTTTCAATTAAGACCTAGACAACCAGGTGAGGGGAGTTCCTTACTAATCAGTGAGCTTAATTCATCAATCAAGTACAAGGGAAGAACAAAAATTTGCAGACACTCGGCCCTCCATGGAATGAGTTTGACACGTGGTGTACTGTATAGTAGTGTAGTGTCCTACCTGATGGACTCCTGTAGATGGCGCTCTGCGAGGAGTTGTTGAGGTCCACTGGGTCGTGGTGGTTGGGGCTACGGTACAGGGGCCCCTGGAAGGTCCTGTCCTCGTAGATGGGTGTGATGTGGCGGTCAGGGGACATGGCTGACCTCAGGTCCTGGCCCAGCTGGCTGTGCTGACTGGCGTACGAGCTCCGCATGCCTGGAGGGAGGGAGAGCGTAAGTCTGCGTCCCAAATGGCAACGTATTCCCGATTAAGTGCATTAGTTTTGACCAGAGCCCATTGGGCCCTGTTCAGAAGTAATGCACTTAATAAGGAATAGGGTGTCATTTGGGACGCATCATCAGACAGTAGTACAGGCACAGGGTTAGAGACTGCCACCGGCCTCGTGTGTCTTCCTATGTGTCACCCCTAATCCCCATTACCATCACACAGTGACAGCTACTACACAGCAGCACTCACCACAGCTAGCTAGCTAGGGATCAGCTGCAATAATTCAGACACGCTGAAAGTGCTGTCCATGTTGGAGTTTGACAGTTAAGCTGCTAAAGAATGACTTAATTGAAATTAATTCAGGGCTCATTTCCAATTCTGTGTAATGCTAAGGCAGTAGCTTTATGCAGTTTGTCAAGCCGCACCGCCCCCAGATCTCTGCTACGCTCTCACTTTTAATGATCCAGCTTTTTAACCCCCTAGAGTCGATGTCTGTGCCCCGCGGAAATCGTATAGGCATAAAAAAATCCCCATAAAAATCTGTCAGTTTAAGCTAGAGATATCTGGTTTTGCATTGGAATGCGTCTCAATCCACCGCATCCGCCGATGTCGCACTTCCGCATCTGCGGTGAAAGGTGGCAAACCTAGAGTGGTGTTTGTCAGACCATGAGACTTCCCGAAAATTGGTCTTCTCCCAAAATCATCTAGCGTCTGAACGGTTTGGCCTACAAAATACACTATATATACAAAAGTATGTGGACCCTCCCTCAAATTAGTGGATTCAGCTATTTCAGTCACACCCGCTGCTGACAGGTGTATAAAAATCGAGCACACCGCCATGCAATCTCCATAGACAAATATTGGCAGTAGAATGGCCTTACTGAAGAGTTCAGTGACTTTCAAAGTGCCACCTTTCCAACAAGTCCGTTTTTCACATTTCTGCCCTGCTAGAGCTGCCCCAATCAACTGTAAGTGCTGTTATTGTGAAGCGGAAATGTCTAGGAGCAACAACGGCTCAGCCGCAAAGTGGTAGGCCACACAAGCTCACAGAACGGGACCGCCCAGTGCTGAAGCGCGTAAAAATAATCTATCCTCGGTTGCAACACTCCCTATCGAGTTCCAAACTGCCTCTGGAAGCAACGACAGCAAAATAACTGTTTGTTGGGAGATTCATGAAATGGGTTTCCATGGCCGAGCAGCCGCATGCAAGCCTAAGATCACCATGCACAATGCCAAGTGTCGGCTGGAGTGGTGTAAAGCTCACAGCCATTGGACTCTGGAGCAGTGGAAACGTGTTCTCTGGAGTGATGAATCATGCTTCACCATCTGGCAGTCCGACAGACGAATCTGGGTTTGGCGGATGCCAGAAGAACGCTACCTGGCCGAATGCATAGTGCCAACTGTAAAATTTGTTGGAGGAGGAATAACGGTCTGTGGCTGTTTTTCATGGTTCGGGCTAGGCCCCTTAGTTCCAGTGAAGGGAAATCTTAACGCTACAGCATACAATGACATTCTAGACGATTCTGTGCTTCCAACTTTGTGGCAACAGTTTGGGGAAGGCACTTTCCTGTTTCAGCATGACAATGCCCCTGTGCACAAAGCGAGGTCCATACAGAAATGGTTTGTCAAGATCGGTGTGGAAGAACTTGATTGGCCTGCACAGAGCCCTGACCTCAACCCCACCGAACACCTTTGGGATGAATTGGAACGTCGACTGCGAGCCTGGCCTAATCACGCAGTCCTCAATAATGCTCGTGGCTGAATGGAAGCAAGTCCCCGCAGCAATGGTTCCAAAATCTAGTGGAAATCCTTCCCAGAAGAATGGAGGCTGTTATAGCAGCAAAGGGGGGACCAACTCCATTTTAAATGCCCATGATTTTGGAATGAGATGTTCAAACGAGCAGGTGTCCACTTACTTTTGGTCATGTAGTGTATCTGTTGTTCCATATAGTGAATCTGTTATTCAATGCGTTTTGTATGGGCTAATAGCAGTAAGGCCAAAAAAACAATTCCATATAGCTTAGCAGAACCACCCCCCCTCCTCCGGCTTAGAGAGGGCTTAGACTTATGGGTTAATAAGCTCTCTTTGCAGCTTACAGCTGAAAAAATAACACTTAGCCATATACAGTCGTGGTTAAACGTTTTGAGAAAGGCACAAGTATTGGTCTTCACAAAGTTCGCTGCTTCAGTGTTATGAGATATTTTTGTCAGATGTTACTATGGTATATTGAAGTATAATTACAAGCGTTCCATAAGTGTCAAAGGCTTTTATTGACAATGACATTACGTTTATGCAAAGAGTCAATATTTGCAGTGTTGAACCTTCTTTTTCAAGACCTCTGCAATCCGCCCTGGCATGCTGTCAATTAACTTCTGGGCCACATCCTGACTGATGGCAGCCCATTCTTGCATAATCAATGCTTGGAGTTTGTCAGAATTTGTGGGTTTTTGTTTGTCCACCCGCCTCTCCTCGTCAGCTCTCTCACCTGTGTTAACGAGAGAATCACTGACATGATGGCAGCTGGTCCTTTTGTGGCAGGGCTGAAATGCAGTGGAAATGTTTTTTGGGGATAAAGTTCATTTTCATGGCAAAGAGGGACTTTGCAATTAATTGCAATTCATCTGATCACTCTTCATGACATTCTGGAGTATATGCAAATTGCCATCATCAAAACTGAGGCCTTAGACTTTGTGAAAATTAGTATTTATGTCATTCTCAAAACTTTTGACCACGACTGAGTGTACAAACCATTAGGAACACCTTCCTAATATTGAGTTGCACCTCCTTTCTCCCTCAGAACAGATTCAATTCGGGGCATGGACTCTACAAGGTGTCTAAAGCGTTCCACAGGGATGTTGGCCCATGTTGACTCCAATATCTCCCACAATTGTGTCAAGTTGGCTGGTTGTCCTTTGGGTGGTGGACCATTGATGATACACACAGGAAACTGTTGAGTGTGAAAAACCCAGCAGCATTGCAGTTCTTGACACAAACCGGTACGCCTGGCACCTACTACCATACCCCGTTCAAATGCACTTAAATATTTTGTCTTGCCCATTCACCCTGTGAATGGCACACATACACAATCCATGTCTCAATTGTCTCAAAGCTTAAAAATCCTTCTTTAACCTGTCTCCTCCCCTTCATCTACACTGATTGAAGTGGATTTTACAAGTGACATCAATACGGGATCATAACTTTCATCTGAATTCACCAGGTCAGTTTATGTCATGGAAAGAGCAGGTGTTCCTAATGTTTTGTACACTCAGTGTATCGCATAGTACCTCTATGGCCTAAATGGAAAAACATAGTGAAATATAGCCCAAAGCCTCGACCACTAGTTGAAACCAATCAGCAGTGAATTCAGTATCATTGAGGGCTACACCTGAGAGGCCACACCTGGGATGAGTCCAAAATGGCACGCTATTCCCTATGTAGTGCACTATAAAGGGAATAGGGTGCCATTTGGAACTCAGCCCTGGGTCTTGACAGGCTAGACATTGCCTTCCCCATCAGGCTTTGTAATGAGAGTGAAGGGATATATGGGCTAGTAGAACACGGCTGAGCCCGGATATGCCAGGAAGTGGGTGTGTGTTTCTGGAAATGGGGGGGGTCCTCCTAACCATAAGCTCATTTACCAGGGGGAAGCCCCAATGAGGTAAATCAAATTAGAAATTCACACCAGATGAATCACTATGACAACAGTATTTGGGGGAGTCGCAGCCCAGCACGGCTGACTAGCTGACTGACTGAGGCCTGGTCGGTCCGGATGTGGAACAAAGTCTGACTGCGTCCCAAATGTACCAGGTTCTGGTCAAAAGTAGTGCACTACATAGGGAATAGGGTGCCGTTTGGGATGCAGACTGAGCCTACGGCGGGAATGCAGCATCTGCCATTCCGCATCCAGGCGTATAAATCCAGCCGGCTGTTATTACTGCAGCAGCCTGCCCAAAGATCACAAGCCTTAGCTCCTAACACCATGACAGATCCCACACACATGGCTCATGTGGATACAAGTGACCTAACCTTGCACCAAGGGGACTCCACTCCCCAGTGCAAGAGAGACTGCAGTGGCCGAGTCACTGTGCACTCACTGCATACTTCACTCACTTCAATAGAGCCCAAACACCATTATTTTGAGTCTGCCAAGCTGCTCAACACTGTCATGAGTTAATGAGATAAATTAGGGATTCTTATCAGAGTTCAGAACAGCACAAATGAATAAATAAAAGTGTTTGCCTTTTCGGGGAGAGCTGAAGCCCAGTAAGGCAGCTATAAGCTGTGTCCTAAATGACACCCCATTCCCTATGGGTCCCGGTCAAAACTAGTGCACTATAAAGGGAATAGGGTGCCATTTGGGACACATCTTTAGCCACTCAGCAGCAGCACACTTTCCTACTCTGCCTCAGAAACAGTACCAAATAAACATGACCTCTGGAGCATCCGCAGTGTGCCCTCAGCTGTGGAGAGAGACCCAGGGGGGTGCTTTGTCTCTGGGGAGGATGCTTCCGCGAGACCCCGGATAAACTCCAGCTTCGTATGATAACTAATGAACAGCTAAATGGCAAGCCAGTGGAGAATAAACCCTATTCAAACTGCTTACTGGGGGGACATGATAAGCATAGCTACTGTCATCCGCTAAAACTGTAGTTCTCCATGGGTTAGCAGAAGGGACATCTACTACATTAGTTCAGAGAGGATGGGAAAAGAAGCGACTAGAGTTGCAAAATGATGGTAACTTTCCCCAAATTCCCAGGTTTTCCAGAAATCCTGGTAGAAAGTTTCCAGATGTCCTGCTTATTCCCTCCTGATTTCGGGAATCTTCCAAACGGGATTTCCGAAAAACCGGAGAATTTTGCAACCCTATGGAGGGACTTCCCACTGTGCAGAAACTGGTTGAATCAGCGTTGTTTCAACGTAATTTGTCAACGTATTATGACTTGGAATATATGTGGAAAATACATTGATTTTTGATGAAGAAATTAATCAACGTAAACTGTTGTTTTGAGGATGGAATATCAACCACAGGATTATTTCATCATTATAACCAATTTTCAACAGTTAGAAACCTTGTATAAAATATGTTGAATTTGTACCTTTGAAACAATGTCAGATCCCCAACGTTATATGCACTATGAGAAAAAAAACTATGGGCTGGGTAGTACCTCCTACTGGAGAGTAGAAATATCTACATCTATTAATTTGGTCTCACATCCAGGGTTTTAACCAAGCCCAGCCCAGCCCAGCCCAGCCCAGCTTAGATATTTGTCACTGACTACTACCAATGTGCTATTGTGAGAATGATTATTGAGAGATCTCTTAATAACTAGATATATATTCACTATTGCTATCGAAGTCATTCCAAAGGGTAGGTTTAACAGAGCAAATGAAATGTAACCATACCTTATAAGTCATATAATAATAATATGCCATTTAGCAGACGCTTTTATCCAAAGCGACTTACAGTCATGCGTGCATACATTTTTGTGTATGGGTGGTCCCGGGGATCGAACCCACTACCTTGGCGTTACAAGCGCCGTGCTCTACCAGCTGAGCTACAGAGGACCATGATACTATTTAGGCCTTTATATAGCATTTGCAAAGTCATCAACAGCTTGTTTCAATTTAACCAAGCCCACTGGGCACAGACGTCAGTTCAACGTCTAGTTTTGATTTACATTTGGTGGAGTTGTCAACTAACAAGAATTCAATGTGAAATCAACAATTACAAAAATTCACCATGTCATTGGATTTTGGTTCAAAGTTGGTTGAAAAAACTTAAGTTGATGACTTTTTTCAAATCCAAATAATGTTTCTACTTTGATTCAACGTCATCACATAGATTTTTTGTTGTTGAAATGACGTGGAAACAAAGTTGATTCAACCAGTTTTTTCCTAGTGGGAGGGTTCAACTAAAAATAGACAATACATACAGTGCCTTGCAAAAGTATTCATCCCCCTTGGCATTCTTTCTTATTTTGTTGCATTACAACCTGTAATTTAAATGGATTTTTATTTGGATTTCATGTAATGGACATACACAAAATAGTCAAAATTGGTGAAGTGAAATGAAAAAAATAACTTATTTCAAAAAATTCAAAAAAATAAATAACGGAAAAGTGGTGCGTGCATATGTTTTCACCCCCTTTGCTATGAAGCCCTAAATAAGATCTGGTACAACCAATTACCTTCACAAGTCACATAATTAGTTAAATAAAGTCCACCTGTGTCCAATCTAAGTGTCACATGATCTCAGTATATATACACACCTGTTCTGAAAGGCCCCAGAGTCTGCAACACCACTAAGCAAGGGGCATCATCAAGAAAGCGGCACCATGAAGACCAAGGAGCTCTCCAAACAGGTCAGGGATAAAGTTTTGGAGAAGTACAGATCAGGGTTGGGTTACAAAAAAAATATCAGAAACGTTGAACATCCCACGAAGGACCATTAAATCCATTATTTCAAAAATGGAAAGAATATGGCACCACAACAAACCTGCCAAGAGAGGGCCGCCCACCAAAACTCACGGACCAGGCAAGGAGGGCATTAATCAGAGAGGCAACAGAGACCAAAGATAACCCTGAAGGAGCTGCAAAGCTCCACAGCGGAGATTGGGGTATCTGTCCATAGGACCACTTTAAGCCATACACTCCACAGAGCTGGGCTTTACAGAAGAGTGGCCAGAAAAAAGCCATTGCTTAAAGAATAAAATAAGCAAACACGTTTTGTGTTCACCAAAAGACATGTGGGAGACTCCCCACACATATGGAAGAAGGTACTCTGGTCAGATGAGACTAAATGAGATGAGAGCTTTTTGGCCATCAAGGAAAACGCTATGTCTGGCGCAACCCCAACACCTCTCATCACCCCGAGAACACCATCCCCACAGTGAAGCATGGTGGTGGCAGCATCATGCTGTGGGGATGTTTTTCCATCGGCAGGTACTGGAAAACTGGTCAGAATTGAAGGAATGATGGATGGCGCTAAGTACAGGGAAATTCTTGAGGGAAACCTGTTTCAGTCTTCCAGAGATTTGAGACTGGTTCACCTTCCAGCAGGACAATGACCCTAAGCATACTGCTAAAGCAACATTCAAGTGGCTTAAGGGGAAACATTTAAATGTCTTGGAATGGCCTAATCAAAAGGCCAGACCTGATTCCAATTGAGAATCTGTGGTATGACTTAAAGATGGCTGTACACCAGCAGAACCCATCCAACTTGAAGGAGCTGGAGCAGTTCTGCCTTGAAGAATGGGCAAAAATCTCAGTGGCTAGATGTGCCAAGCTTATAGAGACATACCCTAAGAGACTTGCAGCTGTAATTGCTGCAAAAGGTGGATCTACAAAGTAGGGGTGAATAGTTATACACGCTCAAGTTCTGTTTTTTTGTCTTATTCCTTGTTTGTTTCACAATAAAACATATTTTGCATCTTCAAAGTGGTAGGCATGTTGTGTAATTCAACTGATACAAACCCCCAAAAAATCCATTTTAATTCCAGGTTGTAAGGCACCAAATTAGGAAAAATGTCAAGGGGGGTGAATACTTTCCAAGCCACTGTACATTCTAGATGAATCTGTGCTTCTTTCTGTATAGGCCTAGACTAGGGTTTCCAGCTTTGGCCGATTTCAAATTGAATCAAGTTAATCATTAATATGCTGGATTCACGTCTCAATCTCAACCAAAAATCTAAGTTAAAGAATAGGACAAAATCAAATCAAACTTTATTTAAAGTGCATTTAAAGTTTGATTAGATTAGATTGAGTCCTATTCTTTAACTTTGATTTTTGGTTGAGATGAAGACTTGAATCCAACATATCAATTATACATTTGTAGACAAACTGGAATTAAAGCCAGACTAAGTCAATGGCACAAAAGATACATCTCCCTCAAATGTTGATATTTGGTTGCATTGACAACCAAGCACAATTAAATATCACTTTTGTAATACAGTAAATAGCCTAATATTAAGGCTATCTTACAAACTAATGTAACAGTATTTATTCAACCTTAAAATTAGTAACACATCCATGGCCATATTTTGAGGTTAGCCTACAGTAACTATAAATGTCTTCTTATCTAATCATAGAAAGCATGCATATTCAAGAAAGCATGCAAAGGTCGCAGGACTGTGGAGATCTTCACAATTGCTGTAATAATCTGCGCAGAAGCTCAAACAGCATAGATCACTTGCACAATGTACTTTTAATGTAATCTCAACTGCAATCCAGGTCATTTGGTTGTGCTAGTAGATGAAGCACAGTGATAAAACATTAAAATTGTTGTAAAAATATCTGACATTGTATTTGTTGTGCTTTTAAAATGGTTGAAAGTGCAGTGATAACACATTTAGATGACAACTAAACCAAAATTCGGGAAAAAAAACGATGAAATGATGTGGTGTGCCCAGTGGGTTGTCATTGGGGAGGTTGATGTGGGCTGCTGTGGGCTGCTGTGGTGACACATCCAGGCAGTGGCGCAGGCTCATATAGTCAATATGCAGGGCTTCAGACAATGGTATTCCGTTTGGTAGTAATTCACTTGGGCTTCTCTTGTTAAAAGGTTTCCGATTAGAGAAGGGGAATATCAATGAGCCAGTGTAGGACACCACATCACAGCCCGCCACAGCCAAGTAATCGGCCAAATCCATCGGACATGAGGGCTTTCAGTAGAACCGTAGCTTTAGGGGAGAAGAGGAGAGGAAAAGCGAGGGAGGAAAAAAGAGGGAGGAGAGGAAGGAATCTCCCAGAGACAGGAGCTACCATGCATATCCATCCCGCTCTGCAGGCTCCCTCTCCCCCATTCTCTCACTAACAGTACCATTATAAACCTTAGCACACACTAATCCCTGTGCCTTTGTTCTGTTCCCCTGGTAAAATGCAGCAGTCAGCTTCTAAAGCAGCTGCAAATTGTCTCTGAAAATAATATATGAATGGTGAACATTCATGATGTGTTATACTCATTTAATGCTGCCTTCACCTCCTCCCGTGGCCCTAACAGATTGCACTTGGCAGAGGCTAGACGTACTGTAGGGAGGTGGCAGTTTGGCACACTGACTCTGCAGAAACAAACATTTAAATGGATGCAGCGGACTTACATTCCTGAACCAAAATAATTCTCTAAACCTTTTCCCAACATAGGAGTAAGAAAAACTAAATCCATGAAAACAATCTAATCTGCTCTCGATCATGCAGAATATTACAAACTTAAGTATGGAAATCAGCAGGCTATAAGTATACACCACTGTTTCCGTAAACCAAAGCATAAGGCTTACTAGGCATGGGCTGAGCACCACACGCTTCTAAAATGCTGTTGATCCACATTTCCCTTCGCTCTTCTCCTGTGCTCTGAAATGGACATCGGACATAATTACAGGGATGATTTGACTTCATCTTCCAATTTTGGCGGCAGAGAGGAGAGATGACTTCCTGACAATGCTGGAGCTAGTGGGAGCAGGGAGGGGAGAGGGAGGATCGTGGTCTGGGTCTGGCCAGAGAGAGAGAGGGAGCTGCAGCCAACCTGCAGGCTCAGGTTTCAGCTTTCAGGTGGCATTTGCCAACTGAATGCAAATGAGTGCGGGCATGTGAACATCAACATCCCAGTCACTGCTACTGCTGCTACAGCTGCTCAAGCATCTGTGACATAATCCACAGGTCACACAGGCAGTCCTGACCTAGATGAGGAGAGGAGCTGTGCCATGATGCCATCAAAGGACATACAGTATGCGACTTTGTGCCAGCTAGTTTCTATGGAGGTAGCTGGGTGCGAGGTGGCATGAGGGTTTGGGACAGAGGCAGATAGCAGATTCAGAAGAGACCTATTGTGCTTGACTGGCCACAATGGCCAATGTGTCTGCAGACTTTGCACCTCAGAGAAGATGTTTAAAAAGCCATTTGTGTCTAGGGGAGAGATCATCAGTCATCGTAGCGTATGTGGGTTATGGCCATCAGCACAAAGAGAGAGAGATACTCTGGGCACTGCAGTGATATAATGGCCTCGCCGAGATTATTATTATTGGGCCCTGATTTACAACAGTTCAAGAAAGTAATTGGAGAGAAATGGGAAAACCACAGACTTACTTGGTCTGGGAATGATAACTCTACACTTGAAGGCATTTCTCCATAGCCTTTTAAATGTCTGCCCTATGTGAATGGGGTTTTAATGCTTGTAAAAGGTAATGGGTTGGAAATTATGATCATATTACGAACAAAACACGTAGTACCTACACAAAAAACATTTTAAAATGTTTACATTTTAGTCATTTAGCAGACGCTCTTATCCAGAGCGACTTACAGTTAGTGAGTGCATACATTTTCATACTGGCCCCCCGTGGGAAACGAACCCACAACCCTGGCGTTGCAAGCGCCATGCTCTACCAACTGAGCTACATGACACATGCCATGCTAAGACAGATGAGAATAGAATAGTGGGTATGGGCTGGAAGTAGAGGCCTAGGCGCTGTTGTTCACTAGTTTACTCCAAGTAGGGAAAGGGTGGTGGGGTTGGAAAGTAATAAATTGGGAATATATATTTTTTAAAGGATATGTATGTGTATGTATGTATGTGTGTGTGTGTATATATATATATATATATATATATATATATATATATATATTATATATATATATATATACACACACACACACAGTGGGGAGAACAAGTATTTGATACACTGCCGATTTTGCAGGTTTTCCTACTTACAAAGCATGTAGAGGTCTGCAATTTTTATCATAGGTACACTTCAACTGTGAGAGACGGAATCTAAAACAAAAATCCAGAAAATCACATTGTCTGATTTTTAAGTAATTAATTTGCATTTTATTGCATGACATAAGTCTTTGATACATCAGAAAAGCAGAACTTAATATTTGGTACAGAAACCTTTGTTTGCAATTACAGAGATCATACGTTTCCTGTAGGTCTTGACCAGGTTTGCACACACTGCAGCAGGGATTTTGGCCCACTCCTCCATACAGACCTTCTCCAGATCCTTTAGGTTTCGGGGCTGTCGCTGGGCAATACGGACTTTCAGCTCCCTCCAAAGATTTTCTATTGGGTTCAGGTCTGGAGACTGGCTAGGCCACTCCAGGACCTTGAGATCCTTCTTACAGAGCCACTCCTTAGTTGCCCTGGCTGTGTGTTTTGGGTCGTTGTCATGCTGGAAGACCCAGCACGACCCATCTTCAATGCTCTTACTGAGGGATGGAGGTTGTTGGCCAAGATCTCGCGATACATGGCCCCATCCATCCTCCCCTCAATACGGTGCAGTCGTCCTGTCCCCATTGCAGAAAAGCATCCCCAAAGAATGATGTTTCCACCTCCATGCTTCACGTTGGGATGGTGTTCTTGGGGTTGTACTCATCCTTCTTCTTCCTCCAAACACGGCGAGTGGAGTTTAGACCAAAAAGCTCTATTTTTGTCTCATCAGACCACATGACCTTCTCCCATTCCTCCTCTGGATCATCCAGATGGTCATTGGCAAACTTCAGACGGGCCTGGACATGCGCTGGCTTGAGCAGGGGGACCTTGCGTGCGCTGCAGGATTTGAATCCATGACGGCGTAGTGTGTTACTAATGGTTTTCTTTGAGACTGTGGTCCCAGATCTTTTCAGGTCATTGACCAGGTCCTGCCGTGTAGTTCTGGGCTGATCCCTCACCTTCCTCATGATCATTGATGCCCCACGAGGTGAGATCTTGAATGGAGCCCCAGACCGAGGGTGATTGACCGTCATCTTGAACTTCTTCCATTTTCTAATAATTACGCCAACAGTTGTTGCCTTCTCACCAAGCTGCTTGCCTATTGTCGTGTAGCCCATCCCAGCCTTGTGCAGGTCTACAATTTTATCCCTGATGTCCTTACACAGCTCTCTGGTCTTGGCCATTGTGGAGAGGTTGGAGTCTGTTTGATTGAGTGTGTGGACAGGTGTCTTTTATACAGGTAACGAGTTCAAACAGGTGCAGTTAATACAGGTAATGAGTGGAGAACAGGAGGGCTTCTTAAAGAAAAACGAACAGGTCTGTGAGAGCCGGAATTCTTACTGGTTGGTAGGTGATCAAATACTTATGTCATGCAATAAAATGCAAATTAATTACTTAAAAATCATACAATATGATTTTCTGGATTTTTGTTTTAGATTCCGTCTCTCACAGTTGAAGTGTACCTATGATAAAGATTACAGACCTCTACATGCTTTGTAAGTAGGAAAACCTGCAAAATTGGCAGTGTATCAAATATCTCCCCACTGTGTGTGTGTGTGTGTGTGTGTGTGTGTGTGTGTACACACACACACACACACACACACACACACACACACACACACACACACACATATATATATATATATATATATATATATATATATATACACATACATAGCTAAAAAAAATAAAGGGAACACTAACATAACACATCCCACTGTGTGTGTGTGTATATATATATATTGTGATGTCACGAGAGGCTACACAGCTTTCAGCGGGATTGCTCAAGTAGTGCAAGGAGACCAGGTTCAACCAAAACAAGGATTTTATTAAAGGTCTTGGGAAACTAACGAAAGTATAACACAATTCTGTTCTCTGGTGGCTCTTTAAGGGTTAACAGTTCAGGGATGTCTCTTCCACATCCAAAATCATAACTCTCCCTCGCTCAAATAACTTTTCCCCAGTCTTACTGTATTCCACGTTGCAGCTAGTGGCCAACCCAGCAAAACGTCCTTCCAAATGTCCCACACGTATTTCCACAGGTGCATATATCCAAAGGTGAGTATTTCCCAAAGGTAAGTATCTCCAAATCCTTATATTCCTCATGGAAGTGGACGTGCAGCACTCTTGTCCTCCAGAGCCCAGGTTGGAGACTGTGTCTCTTCCCTTCCCAAACCTTCAGCTCATCAGCTCCTCATTTGTTTCAGCTGCGTGGGAAGATTGGCCATAGAGGGGTGGAGTTCCCGACCATACCAGCAGATGGAGCCATAGCTGTCTGGGTTTGCAGCCATCTCAGGGGGATGTAACGTCCCTCCAGGACACAGCCTCTCGTGACATCACACATCCCCCTCCTCGGGACCGACGTCCTCGTCGGGGTAAAGGCAGCGAAGAAGGCATCACGCCGGGAGAGGGCGTCCGCATTGCCGTGGTGCTTGCCAGACTGCTCTCTCTTCCACTCCTCCAACTCTAGGACCAGGGACTCAGCCTCCTGTTGTCTCTCCTTGAGTTTCTTACTGAAAGCATCAGCCTTGGTTTTAGCAGAGTTTAGCTTCTGTTGAGCAGCTTTCAGTTCCTTCTCTCTCTCTGCCTCCGCATTCTTCATCTTGTTCTCCAACACCTTGTACTTCTCCTCTGCCTTCTTCTGGACCTCCTTACTCCTGCGCAGGGTCTCCTCACACTCCTCGATGGTCCTGCGCAGCCTCTCCAGCTCCTCCTGTTGCTTAGGGAAGGAGCTCTGTTGGAGTTTAGCCTGGAGGATATCTAACTCTTCTGTCTTCATGTCTAACTGTTGCTTTAACAAACGATACCTCTCAGCGGTCCCCTTCAGACCAGACAGTTCTTTGTCCAGATTCTGTAGCTCCGTCTCTGTGTCGGTCTGGGCACCTGCCATCCCTATCAGAGCCCGGGCGGGAGTGAGTAACTCGGAGGATTGCACCGGAGCCTTCCCAGGATGAGTCTTGCCTCTCCGTTTCCGAGGTACTCGGGTTATCCTCTCCTGAGACTCTCTCCAGAGTGGGTAAAAGGCTGGGCAGTCTCGTCCAATTAGGACAGGGACGGGGAGGGAATCAACCACCCCCGCCGTCGTGTGTATGGTTCCCCGTGTGCTGGTCATTGTAAGTTCAGTAATGGGGTATTCTCTGGTGTCCCCATGGACACAGGAAACTGGGAGGACTTTCCCCGGGGTCAGACACGTTGGGCCCACCAAATCCTTACGCACCAGGGTGGCCCGGCTACCAGAATCCAGTAAGGCCTCCACATCATGGTGATTCACAGTTACCGGGCAGGTGGGGGGTCGATCTGGGCCGCCATCTACGACTCCCAAGAGCGAGGCAAAACGGTGTGTGGGTGCTGAGCTGGAGGACTCCGCAGTGGGCATAGGTTCATCGGCTGGTTTCCCACACTGCCAGGAGATATGTCCCATCTCCCCACACCGGTAACACTGTCGAAGTTTCCCCCTCCTGGTGTACTCTTCTTGGACCCGCCTGGTTTCTGGCTCCCCCTGGAGCCGGGATAAGTCCTGACGTGGCTGGGTTCGAGACCTTGGGGTCCTTTGGACGGGTTCTTCCCATTTGTGGTGGGGCCGCACTCCTGGGGTCTTTTCGGGAAGCATTCAGCATCTCCGCTGTGGCCTGGTACTTTTCCACAGCTTCCACGGTCAGATCAGCCGTGGTCAAGGCCTGTTGACTGATGAACCGTTTTGCCTCATAAGGCAGGGCGCGTAGGTAACGATCCACCACAACGGCCTCCACCACCGCCGCTGCTGTATTCCTCTGCGGATCCAGCCATTTCCTTGCGATTCGGACAAGTTCATGCATCTGCGCCCGAGGAGGTTGGTCTGGTTGGAAGGTCCAGCTGTGAAAGCGCTGGGCCATACCAAACTTTGTGAGTCCATATCTGCTGAGGATCTCAGACTTCAAGGCATCATAGTCAGTAACCTGGTCAGGGCCCAGGTCCCGGACAGCATTCAGCGATTCCCCGGTTAGGAAGGGGGCTAACAGACCAACCCACTGTTGCTTGGGCCAGGCTTCCCTAGTGGCCGTGGCCTCAAATGCATGCAGGTATGCCTCAATGTCATCGGTAGCTCCCATCTTAGATACAAAGTCACTTGCCTTTATTGGGCGGGTATTTTGGACCACCCTCTGTCTCTGCAACTGCAATTCCTCTGCCTTCAGAAGGTTGGCTTTCTTTTGCTCCTCCAAGAGAGCCACGTTTGCTTGCATCTGGGCTTGCTGGCCAGCAACAAGGGCTTTCAATATGTCCTCCATTTCAGTCGGCGGGGAGCCTACGGCCAACTTGGAAAACTGGGTGATCAAACCTTCGGTATCCTCCTCTGACATGCACTATTAACGCTTGAGCGTGCCTGTATTCTCCACCATCTGTGATGTCACGAGAGGCTACACAGCTTTCAGCGGGATTGCTCAAGTAGTGCAAGGAGACCAGGTTCAACCAAAACAAGGATTTTATTAAAGGTCTTGGGAAACTAACGAAAGTATAACACAATTCTGTTCTCTGGTGGCTCTTTAAGGGTTAACAGTTCAGGGATGTCTCTTCCACATCCAAAATCATAACTCTCCCTCGCTCAAATAACTTTTCCCCAGTCTTACTGTATTCCACGTTGCAGCTAGTGGCCAACCCAGCAAAACGTCCTTCCAAATGTCCCACACGTATTTCCACAGGTGCATATATCCAAAGGTGAGTATTTCCCAAAGGTAAGTATCTCCAAATCCTTATATTCCTCATGGAAGTGGACGTGCAGCACTCTTGTCCTCCAGAGCCCAGGTTGGAGACTGTGTCTCTTCCCTTCCCAAACCTTCAGCTCATCAGCTCCTCATTTGTTTCAGCTGCGTGGGAAGATTGGCCATAGAGGGGTGGAGTTCCCGACCATACCAGCAGATGGAGCCATAGCTGTCTGGGTTTGCAGCCATCTCAGGGGATGTAACGTCCCTCCAGGACACAGCCTCTCGTGACATCACAATATATATATATATATATATATATATATATATATATATATATACACACATACATACATAGCTCAAAAAAATAAAGGGAACACTAACATAACACATCCTAGATCTGAATGAATGAAATAATCTTATTAAATACTTTTTTCTTTACATAGTTGAATGTGCTGACAACAAAATCACACAAAAATTATCAATGGAAATCAAATTTATCAACCCATGGAGGTCTGGATTTGGAGTCACCCTGAAAATTAAAGTGGAAAACCACACTACAGGCTGATCCAACTTTGATGTAATGTCCTTAAAACAAGTCAAAATGAGGCTCAGTAGTGTGTGTGGCCTCCACGTGCCTGTATGACCTCCCTACAACGCCTGGGCATGCTCCTGATGAGGTGGCGGATGGTCTCCTGAGGGATCTCCTCCCAGACCTGGACTAAAGCATCCGCCAACTCCTGGACAGTCTGTGGTGCAACGTGGCGTTGGTGGATGGAGCGAGACATGATGTCCCAGATGTGCTCAATTGGATTCAGGTCTGGGGAACGGGCGGGCCAGTCCATAGCATCAATGCCTTCCTCTTGCAGGAACTGCTGACACACTCCAGCCACATGAGGTCTAGCATTGTCTTGCATTAGGAGGAACCCAGGGCCAACCGCACCAGCATATGGTCTCACAAGGGGTCTAAGGATCTCATCTCGGTACCTAATGGCAGTCAGGCTACCTCTGGCGAGCACATGGAGGGCTGTGCGGCCCCCCAAAGAAATGCCACCCCACACCATGACTGACCCACCGCCAAACCGGTCATGCTGGAGGATGTTGCAGGCAGCAGAACGTTCTCCACGGCGTCTCCAGACTCTGTCACGTCTGTCACATGTGCTCAGTGTGAACCTGCTTTCATCTGTGAAGAGCACAGGGCGCCAGTGGCGAATTTGCCAATCTTGGTGTTCTCTGGCAAATGCCAAACGTCCTGCACGGTGTTGGGCTGTAAGCACAACCCCCACCTGTGGACATTGGGCCCTCATACCACCCTCATGGAGTCTGTTTCTGACCGTTTGAGCAGACACATGCACATTTGTGGCCTGCTGGAGGTCATTTTCCAGGGCTCTGGCAGTGCTCCTCCTGCTCCTCCTTGCACAAAGGCGGAGGTAGCAGTCCTGCTGCTGGGTTGTTGCCCTCTACGGCCTCCTCCACGTCTCCTGATGTACTGGCCTGTCTCCTGGTAGCGCCTCCATGCTCTGGACACTACGCTGACAGACACAGCAAACCTTGCCACAGCTCGCATTGATGTGCCATCCTGGATGAGCTGCACTACCTGAGCCACTTGTGTGGGTTGTAGACTCCGTCTCATGCTACCACTAGAGTGAAAGCACCGCCAGCATTCAAAAGTGACCAAAACATCAGCCAGGAAGCATAGGAACTGAGAAGTGGTCTGTGGTCACCACCTGCAAAACCAGTCCTTTATTGGGGGTGTCTTGCTAATTGCCTATAATTTCCACCTGTTGTCTATTCCATTTGCACAACAGCATGTGAAATGTATTGTCAATCAGTGTTGCTTCCTAAGTGGACAGTTACATTGTGTTGTTTAAGTGTTCCCTTAATTTTTTTTAGCAGTATATATATATATGTATGTATGTATGTATGTATGTATGTATGTATGTATGTATGTGTATATATATATATATATATATATATATATATATATATATAGATATATAAAAAAAACATGGGGGATTGGAAGTGATGCAGACAATTACATTGATGGAAGTTACAATCTATCTGCAATATAAAGCTGATCTACCCCCCACCCCCCAAAAAAAAAAAAGACAGATGAGCCACGGAGTAGAGTGAAGTTGCCCCTATACTCTGATCTTGGGTCAGTTTAGCATTTTCCCCACTAATGGTTTAGGTTACGATTTAGGGAGGGTAAGCTGATCCTAGATCTGTACCTAGGAGAAACATCACCTCAAAGCCAAACACATTATGAGGGGAGGTGAATCATGATGAAGTTAGAATTCACCTTGAAGGTCATCATCGACCAGGGGGTCTGTAGATATCCATTGGCAGCAGGAAAAGTAAAAAATACACACATTATATCAACCTTTTCACGATAAAAACCTGGATAAATATTGCTGGACTAACTGGGACAGCTGAAATAATACAAAGTAACACAACACAAAGTCATATGAATATTAGTTTAAAGGCGGGAACCATAGACCGTATATACAGTAAATATATAAATAACAGTAAAATGTCATAGGCCTAGTACCGTAAATTGACTGCCTACATTTCGATATCAATCTGCAATGCCACACATTATGAAAACAGTAACCATTTGTAATTAACCCCTTCTTTTATAATCTGTGTGCCTTGGAATAGCAGCCATTTTCCTAATCTACCTACATTCTTATCTATAGTAGATACTTAAAAGCAGCTCCTAGACTGAAAGGAAGAGGACAAATGAACATATAGTCTGAGCCATTACGCTTACTGTAGTGATAAATGGCCCACAATAGCAGAGAATCATTTCCCACTCTCTTCAAACAGCGTTGGGAATGCATGCTTGGTTTCTAGCTTCAGTGGAACACTAATCAATTAAACCTCAATGTTCCATAGAAGAAAGCCTCAAAATATCAGAAATTATTCTGGGGTGGAGAACAAATGGCACCCTATTCCGTATATAGCGTACTCCCTAGGACCAGGGCTCTGGTCAAAGGTAGTGCACTATGTAGGGAATAGGGTGCCATTTGGGACGCATCACGCCTCTTACACTTCCTGAATCAGCCGGGCCTTGTTTTCCCATACAGCTTTGTACCAAGAACAGAATCCCTGTTGTGAGGAATTATAGAACATAATTTCAGTTAAACTGTTTGCACCACAGTGTTCTTTCCTTCGAAGAGAAAGAACACAGAAAATTTAAGATAACAACCCTCCCGTCTCAGATGGAAACGACAAACGAGTGACAAATGCTCATTTCTGATGCAGTGGAAGTAGAAAAGCCTCTACCATTATTATACCATTCTTTCTTCAGACTCCCTGTCAAGCAGCTCATATTTACCGGCATTGAAATGTCAAGTCAGACTCCTATGGCTGACACCCAGGAAGAGAAACGACAACAGATCTATCAATCAACACACAACATATGAATTACTTAGAGGAGCTGTCAACCAGAGCACACTGATGCTCTCTGCATCTCAGGGGGAAGGCAGGCAGGCCTGCTGGCACCCTTTGCTTAACGACTCATTGCAAATTGAATGAACTTGACAAGGGAAACAAAATATATCAAATAATTTCTGGTAACTATTAAGTACCTTACTGTAATTGTCTTCAATTAAAATGGTCCTAAAAGAAACAAAAATAGCTTCTTAGCAAAGAGCAATTTCTCAAGCAATAATTTTTCTAGGACTGTCTGGAATTGGTCTGAGTGGGGAAGGGAAAACTGAAAACTAGCTGTTATTGGCATAGAGGTTTGGAACTATTACCAGGCAGGCCAAAACTCCCTCCCACCAAAACAGACTGAAATTTCAGGCGGTCTTTTCAAACAGCTCTTACACTAAAAGGGTATTATCATCATTTACACAATTTCACAGTATTATTCCAACCTCAGTGTGGAAATATTTATAAAACACAGGAAAATCAAATTTTGGACTGCACTGGGCCTTTAACACACATCTCATCTATGTACTTGGGATAAAATCAGATAACCTACACAAACAACTAAGTCTTTGTAAATTATTCTTCAGCTCCACCATTTCCTTAAGAAACTCCAGTCTTAATCTAGTACCTCTAGCACTGAGTTTCTCAGTGGATATTGGGCTATTTGCATGTATTCAAGTGCAGTGGCAATACATCCAACTGTGTGAGTGGCTGGAAAATACATATCTGCCAAACCCTCTGGAGTTTCCCTTCAAGCAGTGGCCTGAGTTTCATGATGCGAGTCTACATGAGTCAGGGGCTGGCCCTGGCCCATGCCACAGACAGACATGGGCTTTGTCCCAAATGGCACCTTATTCCCTATATAGTGCACTACTTTTGACCAGAGCCTGACCAGGGACGATAGAGATCTGGTTAAAATTAGGTCTCTCTAGGTTATGCGCAGTGACTCACTTTGTGCTGCAGCATGCCAATGGAAAAGCTTTGATAGCAGAGCCACAGACTGGAGTCCATCTCTGATTATGGGGAGACGACCTTCATGTACTTATTATCAGGCATAATTGTTGACCTGTGCTCCTGTGACAGACTAGCTATCGTCAGCTGTAGCATATGTTAAACAACTAACCACTGAGTGAAGGAAGCAGAGGCAGCAGTAGTCTCATAGAGCTCTGGTCAAAAATATTGCACTATGTAGGGAATAGGATGCCATTTGGGAAGCAGACATTATCACTGTGAAGGTATGCACGTATGATCTCTGGAGAGAGTGGACACTTGGACAGAGTGAGCACACCCACTCTAGATAGCTTTCTGGGTATGTGTGTACAAGGGAGGAGAAGGCAGAAGAACTGACCTGTGAGGCTGTCAGGCCGTGGGATCATCCTCTCATAGACGTCATAGCTCTGAGCTCCGTAGGGGTCTGCATCGTGGTGGATCTGCGAGCGAGGCAGGGTGGAGCCATAGTGCTGGGGCTGGGCCGTCATGCTGGAGCGCCCCGGAGACGCCGACGACCCCCCTGGCTGCTGGGTGAGGGGTAAGGGGCCGTCCACCATCGTTAGGGGGGAGCCCATGCGCCCCGAGGCTGACCCCAGGGCCTGGTAGGGCGAAGTGGTGCGGCTGGCGCTGCCCGAGCGGGAGTTGGCACTGCCCATGCGGCGCAGGGCGGCAGGGGAACTCTTCTGGGTGTTGTAAGGGGAGCCTGCACGCTGGGCTGAGGGCAGGGTGGTGGAGAAGATACTGGAGAGGGGCTTGGGCTCGGTGACAATTGGCGAGCCGTAGTTACTCCCAATGGTGGCCCGCAGGGAGCCTCGGGAGGGGGACACACTGCTGCCGTAGGCCGGGGACTGGGTCCGTGAGGGCACCGAGCTCACCCTCCTCATGGCTCGACCCGGCGCTGCGGCGGTTAACACAGGGGCCTGCCAGGACAGACGAGTACAAACTACTGAGCAACCACCACATGTTTCAGCATCACATTTAATAGAGCCCTAAAATCTTTTTATGGTGATATTTTACATCCTCACAGAAAGTGTCTAGTGTCTTATGGGAGTATTATAGGATATGTTTCTCTCATTTCTCTAACTTCCTTCCCATCTCCCAGCCAGTAGTAGCATTTGTGTGCTCAGTGGCAGTCAGTGTATGAATCATGACCATAGAGATGTACTAGAGAGCTCATCTCCTATCTTTGCTATAGCCACTTCTTTGACCGCATAGATAGTGCCATTGAGGGCTAAAACTGACTTCGGTCCGAGTGTGGCCAAGTGCAACCCTCTATCCAACTCTATGGCCATGACTGCTGCAGACAGTATACACTCTAGCTCCGTGACCTTACCTGGGCCTGGCCCTCGGCCCTGGCATTCCTCAGGAGGGTAGAGGTGCCGCCTGTGCCCGGGTAAGAGTGCGGCATCCTCAGGTCGGCCTTGGCCAGATTATTCTGGTTCTGGCTGCCGTAGTAGCTGCTGGCATCCTGGTAGCCACTGTCCGAGTACGAGTTCATCTGGGTGGAGCTGCGGGAGTTCCCTGTAGACCCTGAGAGACAGGAGAGAGGAAGGGAGGAAGAGAGGGAAAGAGTGAGTGAGAGAAACAGAGGGAGCAAGAGAGAGAGCAGAAGGAGAGAGAGAGGGAGGGAGACCGCGTGAGTGTTCTTCAAGCACTACATGATATTTAGCTAGTCCACACAGTACTAATGAGTGGCCGTTTCCACCTCCATTCTGTAGCCATACACTGGCTCAATAAAACTATACACATCACATGTGCTTCTGAGGCTATCTGAGCAGTACACTTCAAAGCATCATTAAAAGGCTCTGACTCTGGTGGGGCTGAGAGAGGGAGTGTCCCAGCCTTGACGGGGGGAGGGAGAGAGAGAGAGAAGAGAGGAGAGCTAGAGCACAAGAGAAAGAGAGAACCACAGTGGAACAGACAGAGGTTGCATTAATAACAGACCCTCACTTTCATGGAGCGAGGTCTGCTCTGGGGAGTACAGGGCCACCTGCTCCTGCTCTGTTCTGAGGCGGTAGGTGGGCGACTGAGAGCTGTCCGTCACTCGAGACTTGGTGTCCCCGGAGGTCGAGGCATCTGGGAAAGAAAGGGATGACAAAGTCAGTGTTACCTGTGTGGCTTATTTGGTAGATCATGGCGTTTGCATTGTCTGGATCGTGGGTTCAATTCCCGCTGGGATCACCCATACAAAATGTATGCAGTATGCACACACTACTGTGACTTTGGATAAAAGTGTCTGATAAATGGCAAATGTATAATGGGAAAAATACAGAGTATACAAAACATTAAGAACACCTGCTCTTTCCATGCCATAGACTGACCAGGTGAATCCAGGTGAAAGCCATGATCCCTTATTGATGTCACAGGTTAAAGAAGGATTTTTAAGCTTCGAGACAATTGAGACATGGATTGTGTATGTGTGCCATTCAGAGGGTGAATGGGCAAGACAAAAGATTTAAGTGCCTTTGAACGGGGTATGGAAGTAGGTGCCAGGTGCACCGGTTTGTGTCAAGAACTGCAACGCTGCTCGGTTTTTCACGCTCAACAGTTTCCAGTGTGTATCAAGAATGGTCCACCACCCAAAGGACATCCAGCCAACTTGACTCCCTGTGGAATGCTTTTGACACCTTGTGTGCAACTCAATATTAGGAAGATGTTCTTAATGTTTTGTACACTCAGTGTATATGGAAGAGACAGGAGACGTAGAAGTTAAAGAATTTAGCGTCGGGGCAATAACATCAATTCCACACTCATGTAAATGAAGTTTTATTATCATACTGATTCATAGGAGAGAAATTTGTGATGCTCCTATTTTGCTGTGCCAGGACACTGATGAAAATCCCCTCCTCAAAACTGTTTCCAAACTCTAACGTTTCCCGGCTGTGACCTAAATGGCACCCTATTCGCTATATAGTGCCCTGGCTCTGGCCAAAGGTAGTGCACTGTATAGTGAATAGGGTGACATTTAGGACACAGTCCATGAGAACAGCCAGTAAGGCAACGAGGAGGAGGAATTACCACAGTAATGTCTCTCATAGCCTGCTGCACAATGTTGCTCCACAATCAAAATTGAGTTAAGTGTGACCGGCGTGAATGAGCTCCACTGCAATAGCTGCAACAATGGGATGTCAGAACCCAATAGCTAGCCAGTCAGAACCGGAGGGAGGGGCATTGTTGGCTGACTTATGGATGAGGGGGAAGGCTGAATTCCATGGAGGAGCCCTATGCTGTTCCTCTCTGGCTTGTAAGTGTCTCAGCAATCAGTTTCTTTGCCAGGGGTCGTATGAATTGACTGCAGCTACGGCACCTCAATAAATTCTGCTGCTGCAATTCTCGCTAGACCACTGTGTGCGGCACGGCGGACACTTAAATCTTTCAAAAGGCCACGTTTGCCGTGTGACTGATTTCCATAGCGTTGGGAAAAAGATCATGAAAAATTCATGCAGAGGATAAAACTAAATCGTTAAATGCAGTATTTACAGAACAATGGGAAATTATCTGAATAGGGTGTCGCTTCTGACCAAAAAGCAACTTTAATCCCCATAAACAAGTAAAACAAAGCTTCACGCATCCATCCTGCTCCTCATAGCATATTAGAAGTAACTTTTCAGGTAGACAGTGATGGCGCTTTATATGACATTTCTGCCCTCAGGGCATCGCTACTGAGCCTTGACCCTGTTGGAGAAATTAGACTGTACACAATGAAAGAGTGTTACATCCCTCCTCCTGAACGGTGGGATTAAAGTGTGGGTGCGTCTGGTTAAAAGTAGTGCACTATATATGAATAGGGTGCCATTTGGGAATGCAGCCATAGAGTGTTGTGGGTGAGAGAGTGTGATTGGAGTGAAATGAGCTGCAGTGTGTTGCTGTAGAGGATGATGACTATGTCTGCATGGGCTGCTTATTGCCCTCCCAGGCCTCCGGCCCGTCTGCCCGTCGCCAGCCTGTGAATTTCGAGAGGAAGTGTTACTGTGGAGAGAGAGGCTTTCTTTAACCTGGAGCATGTGGACAGCACAGTCACAGGCACCCTATTCCCTATAGTGCACTACTTTTGACCAGGGCCCATAGAGCACCGGCCAAAGGTAGTGCACTATTTAGGGAATAGGGTGCCAATTGGGACGCTGACTCCAACTCTGGCTCTTAATGTAATAAGTGGTTGAGGAGTGCCTAGGGTAACAAAATAATGACCTGTGTATGAACTCAGACCATTATGGCTAGACAGCTGATTAAAATGGTGAGGAACAACAATACCCTCTCCTCTTCCACAGACAGGCAGCCTCTCACTTAATATCTACAAACACCAGCTATCATTTCTGTTTCATATTTGGACTATGGCCGCCTATTTGCCCTGGTCAAAAGTAGTGCACTATGTGGAATAGGGTGCCATTTGGAACACATGTCCTTGTTCTTACTGTATCTCTCTGCTAGTCTTGCTTATGAGCAATGAACCAACTGGAGCGAGTGGAAAATTCCAAACAATACCGAGACAAGCCATATTAACGTTCCCAGGCGATTCACTTAGTTCATTATACAATTAATAAGCGATGAAATACATTAGTAAAATGGACTTCATTATCAATTTGAGCAGCAGCAGCAGCAAAGTAACTATTGTCCTACAAGTATCCGCGCTAAATAAACAGAGTTGGAGTGGAGGGAAAGTGTTACGGTCTGAGAGAGTGGGAGTAGCTGAAGAGAAATATTGAATCTGAAATGTGCCAGAAGAAACTGTTATCAACTCAGTCAGTAGTAGGGATTAACATGGGGAACCGGGATCCTGGGACTGTCCCGGGAACACTCTTTACATTTCCCGAAAAAATGAAATGACAAGACCACGTAAATTACAACATTTTCCCCCACTAATGTCGCACTAATGCAATTCCACAAAATACACAACATGCGCAGCAGCAGAATAGCAAAAAATACAATGGCACATTATCCAAACAGGTTGTCGCATGGTAACCTTTAGCCTAGTGTATTTACTCGCCATAATTCAAATTGCACACATAATTGGCACGACTGCACACACGACCCAAATGCAGTTAATAAGCCCTACAGTACAGCCTATAAAAGAACGTGTGCCTCTTTGAGCTGCCATTGTGAATCTTCATACAGTGACAAATTTGATAGGCCTATGCACAATTCACTACATATGCATCGGTCACAGACATGAAGTCTGTTAACAATACAGAGAGGCATGAGGGAAAATATATATATTCTCCTGTCCTAGAGCCTAGGGCTATTTTCCAGTCCGAATCCCAAAATCCTGACTCCTGTCTCGCATTAAAATTCCTAACTTTATTCTGTAATCCATACGATGCATTATCAAAGTACTCCTCTCGCCTACGCATGTAAAAGAAAATAACCCTATAACATTTCCCCCGGTTCTCTTCGCTGTCTCTTATTGCTGTCAACATAGAGAGAGCGAATGCGTGATCAACAAACGTTATGAGAGTAGATATGGATATTTTTTTAACAGAGTTGGTCCCCATTAAGATACCCATTTCCACTTTTCATCTCCCGGTTATTCATGAGCTGATCTGCCATCTGTATAATCATCAACTCTATTTTGCCAAATAGGAGATTTTCTGTCATTCATTGAAGGAACCCATCTAGTACCGGGTCGGACCCCCCTTTTCCTCCAGAACAGCCTGAATTCTTCGGGGCATTCTACAAGGTGTCGGAAACGTTCCACAGGGATGTTGCTCCATGCTGACACGATGGCATCACGCAGTTGCTGCAGATTGGACGGCGGTACATTCATGCTGTGAACAGCCCGTTCCATCTCATCCCAAAGGTGCTATATTGGGTTGAGGTCTGGGGACTGCGCAGGCCACTCAACAACCTGCCCGCTTGACCCTATCCCCTCCTCTCTTCTCCAGACTATTTCCGGAGACCTTCTCCCTTACCTCACCTCGCTCATCAACTCTCCTTGACCGCTGGCCATGTCCCTTCAGTCTTCAACAGAGCGAGAGTTGCACCCCTCCTCAAAAAACCTACACTCGATCCCTCCGATGTCAACAACTACAGACCAGTATCCCTTCTTTCTTTTCTCTCCAAAACTCTTGAGCATGCAGTCTCTAGCCAACTCTCCTGCTATCTCTCTCAGAATGACCTGCTTGATCCAAACCAGTCAGGTTTCAAGACTGGTCATTCAACTGAGACTGCTCTTCTCTGTGTCACGGAGGCTCTCCGCACTGCTAAAGCTAACTCTCTCTCCTCTGCTCTGCTCTTTATCTTGGCCAGGTCGCAGTTGTAAATGAGAACTTGTTTTCAACTGGTTTACCTGGTTAAATAAAGGTGAAATAAAATAAAAAAATAAAATAAAAATCCTTCCAGACCTATGCCTTTGATACTGTGAACCATCAGATCCTCCTCTCCACCCTCTCCGAGTTGGGCATCTCCAGGGCTGCTCACTCTTGGATTGCGTCCTACCTGACAGGTCGCTCCTACCAGGTGGCGTGGCGAGAATCTGTCTCCGCACAACATGCTCTCACCACTGGTGTCCCCCAGGGCTCAGTTCTAGTCCCTCTCCTATTCTCTCTATACACCAAGTCACTTGGCTCTGTCATATCCTCACATGGTCTCTCCTATCATTGCTACGCAGACGACGACACAATTAATTTTCTCCTTTCCCCCTTCTGATAACCAGGTGGCGAATCGCATCTCTGCATGTCTGGTAGACATATCAGTGTGGATGTCGGATCACAACCTCAAGCTGAACCTTGGCAAGACGGAGCTGCTCCCCTCCCGGGGAAGGACTGCCCGCTCCATGATCTCGCCATCACGGTTGACAATTCCATTGTGTTCTCCTCCTAGAGTGCAAAGAACCTTGGCGTGACCCTGGACAACACCCTGTCGTTCTCCGCTAACATCAAAGCGGTGACCCGATCCTGCAAGTTCATGCTCTACAACATTCGCAGAGTATGACCCTACCTTACACAGGAAGCGGCACAGGTCCTAATCCAGGCACTTGACATCTCCCGTCTGGATTACTGCAACTCGCTGTTGGCTGGGCTCCCTGCCTGTGCCATTAAACCCCTACAACTTATCCAGAACGCTGCAGCCCATCTGCTGTTCAACCTTCCCAAGTTCTCTCATGTCACCCCGCTCCTCCGCACACTCCACTGGCTTCCAGTTGAGGCTCGCATCTACTACAAGACCATGGTGCTTGCCTACGGAGCTGTGAGGGGAACGGCACCTCCTTACCTTCAGGCTCTGATCAGACCCTACACCCAAACGAGGCACTACGTTCATCCACCTCTGGCCTGCTAGCTCCCCTACCTTTACAGAAGCACAGTTCCCGCTCAGTCCAGTCAAAGCTATTCGCTGCTCTGGCACCCCAACAAGCTCCCCCACGACGCCAGGACAGCAGAGTCACTGACCACCTTCCGGAGACACTTGAAACCCTACCTCTTTAAGAAATACCTGGAATAGTATAAAGTAATCCTTCTTCCCCCACCCCCCCATTAAAAAAAAACTGGCTATCATAAGTTGAATGCACCAATTTGTAAGTCGCTCTGAATAAGAGCATCTGCTAAATTATGTAAATGTAAAGTAAACTGAACTCGCTGTCATGTTCCAGGCAATGTTTTTCCACTCCTCAATTGTCCAGTGCCCACTGGAGCCGCTTTTTCTTGTTTTCAGCTGATAGGAGTGGAACACGGTGGCTGCAATAGCCCATCCGTGACAAGGATCGACGAGTTGTGCGTTCCGAGATGCCGTTCTGCACACCACGGTTGTACTGCGCTGTTATTGGTCTGTTAGTGGGCCGCCTGTCAGCTTGCACGATTCTTGCCATTCTCCTTCGACTTCTCATCCACAAGCTGTTTTCGCCCACAGGACTGCCGCTGACTGGATGTTTTGTTTGTTTGTCGCACCATTCTCGGTAAACCCTAGACACTGTCACACGTGAAAAGCCCAAGCTCAGGACGGCATCCATTTCTGAGATACTGGATCCGGCGCACCTGGCACCGACGAACATACCACGCTCAAAGTCGCTTAGGTCAATCGTTATTCCCTTTCGAACGTTCAATCGAACAGTAACTGAATGCCTCGATGCACGTCTGCCTGCTTTTATATAAGCCACGGCCACCTGACTCACTGTCTGTAGGAGTGATCCATTTTCGTGAACCGGCGGTGTACCTAATAAACTGTCCAGTGTATACAGCGCATTTGGAAAGTATTCAGACCGCTTGACTTTTTTCACATTTTGTTACGATACATCCTTATTCTAAAATGGATTAAATAAATGAAAATTATCATCAATCTACACACAATACCCCATAATGACAAAGAGAAAACAGGTTTTTGCAAATGTTTGCAAATGTATTAAAAATAAAAAACAGAAATACCTTATTTACATAAGTATTCAGACCCTTTGCTATGAGACTCAAAATTGAGCTCAGGTGCATCCTGTTTCCATTGATCATCCTTGAGATGTTTCTATAACTTGGAGTCCACCTGTGGTAAATTCAATTGATTGGACATGATTTGGAAAGGCACACACCTGTCTATATAAGGTCCCACAGTTGACAGTGCATGTCAGAGCAAAAACCAAGCAATGAGGTCGAAGCAATTGTCCGTAGAGCTCCGAGACAGGATTGTGTCAAGGCACAGATCTGGGGAAGGGTACCAAAAAATGTCTGCAGAATTGAAGGTCCCCAAGAACACAGTGGCCTCCATTATTCTTAAATGGAAGAAGTTTGGAACCACCAAGACTCTTCCTAGAGCTGGCCGCCCGGCCAAACTGAGCAATCGGGGGAGAAGGGCCTTGGTCTGGGAGATTACCAAGAACCTGATGGGTTCCCATGGTGAAGCGTAGTGGTGGCAGCATCATGCTGTGGGGATGTTTTTCAGCGGCAGGGACTAGGAGACTAGTCAGTATCGAGGGAAAGATGAACAGAGATTCTTGATGAAAACCTGCTCCAGTGCGCTCAGGACCTCAGATTGGGGCGAAGGTTCACCTTCCAACAGGACAACGACCCTAAGCACACAGGCAAGACAATGCAAGAGTGGCTTCGGGACAAGTCTCTGAATGTCCTTGAGTGGCCCAGCCAGAGCCCGGACTTGAACCCGATCAAACATCTCTGGAGAGACCTGAAAATAGCTGTGCAGTGACACTCCCCATCCAACCGGCGCTTGAGAGGATATGCAGAAAAGAATGGGAGAAACTCCCCAAATACAGGTGTGCCAAGCTTGTAGCATCATACCCAAGAAGATTCGAGTCTGTAATCGCTGCCAAAGATGCATCAACAAAGTACTGAGTAAAGTGTCTGAATACTTATGTAAATGTGATATTTCAGGGGTCTTTTCATTATAAATTTGCAACAATTTCTAAAAACCTGTTTTTTCTTTGTCATTATGGGGTATTGTGTGTAGATTGATGAGAAGAAAAAGTGAAAGGGTCTGAATATTTTCTGAATGCACTGTATCCATGGCATGGTATCATGGTATGGTTTTCAATGATTCACAAGAATATCAGTCAGTGTATGGTGACATGGACTTTGTGTCCCAAATGGCACCCAATTCACTATATAGTGCACTACTTTTGACCAGAGCCCTCTAGGCCCTGGTCAAAATGTGTGCACTATAAAGGGAATGGGGAATGTGTCAGACATGGTGTAGGGAAGGATGATCAGACTGTACCTGCAGATCTCCAGGGGAGGGACTTCTCAGACGAGCTGAAAGACAAAAAGAGAGAAGGTCTTAGATACATGTACAAATATTAGACAGAAAGTGAATGTTCTCAACATGACACTTGTTTAAATTCATATAGCAGATATCCAGCAGAGATCCTCCGAATGCTTTCAAATGGGCCTATTTTACTTGTTGCTTGAGATAAAAGTGTGTCTCATGCCTCTGGCCATCGTAAGTTCAGATGCAATCAGAGCATTCATAGATCGGACAAAATAGAAAGAAACAGAGATAATTGTTGTGGCCAGTGCAGCATATGCCTACATACAAATAACATGGTTACAACCAAACATTTAAATATGATTCAAAATGGTTGTTTCTCCTCTCTAGTTGCAAAGGAGGCCTTCGTGACAGGTGGTCTTTACTGCCACGACAGACAGAGAACGAGGAGGATCATCCTTTTCCATGAGGTTGTGTCGGTTATTTTTCATCCTCGCCAGTCCTTAAGAAACACACTTTGCGAACAAACGGAAAAGGTCAGGCTTGACCATCTATCCTGATGGGGTCTGAGGCTCTGATAGGCTCGGAGGCTGAAGACAAGCTGCTAGCCCTGCTACTAGAGTAAATAGAAAAAACCTATTGATCTCTGAGCAAAAATGCCAATGCCCCGCCGATAATAAAACATAGACGGAAGCAGGCAAGCATGACACGTGTGCACACACATACGCGGACAGACGGACGTGCGCACACACACACGGATGGCTGCACACATGCACGGACACACACACGGATCTGCCTGTTCTGAGTTACTACTGCATGCTGAGCATACGCAACGATGACATGGATGCCGGTGCATATTCCTCAGCAATAAAGGGGCAGTTGTCTCCCAAGAATAATGAGGGATACAGCTTGGTGGCCAGAGAGAGAGGCCACATTAAAACACATTATGGCCCTCAGACAAACACTGAGGCTACGCTCCAAATGACGCCCTATTCACTATACAGTGCACTACTTTTCCCTGGTCAAAAGTAGTGCACTACATAGGGAATAGGGTGCCATTTTGGACGCAGCCTGGGCATGCTGGTAATGCTGGTATTGCAGAACCAAGTGGATGTATAGGTAGGGAGTGTGATGGATGGTGGGGTCAGTAGTGCCTGGTCCTGGATCAGTGGAGAGGTGGGCAGGCAGAAAGCTCAAACTGATGCCAGAGACTAGAGGCAGCCATCCCAATCATGGGCCTGGGAAAGTGCTGAGGCAGGAGAGGAGAGGGCCAGGGCTTAACGGATGAGCCCATTCCTACTGAAGCCAACCAGAGAGCAACTCTGTTGTAGTGTCCCAAGTGGGCACCTTACTCTCTATATAGTGCACTACTTTTGACCAGGGCGCAAAGGACATACAGTAGATCCTATTTGGCTCTGGACAAACGTTGCGCACTATGTAGGGAATAGGGTGCCATTTGGGACGCTCGCTCTGTCTGTAAGAGGCCATAAAACTAGGCCCCAAGTTGCTACGCTATAGTATACCTCAGCCACTTCAACATGATTATAGGGGGGGAAGACATTTACATTTTAGTCATTTAGCAGACGCTCTTATCCAGAACGACTTACAGTTAGTGAGTGCATGCATAAAAAAAATGTCATACTGGTCCCCCGTGGGAATTGAACCCACAACCCTGCCGTTGCAAGCGCCATGCTCTACCAACTGAGCTACACGGGACTCTCAAAGCAGAGAGCAGCACTAAACTAAAGCGCACCAAGTCCAAACCTGTAAAAGCTTTAACTAATAGCCACCTGGACCGGCCAGCTTCAATTAGAAAAGGACCTTTCAAACATAGAGCAATTTACAGGGCATTTCTAATGCTCAAGCCATCTAGAATACTTATGTGAGCGCTGGACCTAAAAGCAGGGTTCCCACCCATGTGCTTTCCAAGGAAATATCTAGTGGGTCATTATTGCCATGCACCTTGGTTGTTCCACCAATTCAGTGCCTTTTGAGATGTGCAACTTGGTGAAAAACATTTGATTTCACCTAATTTTAACATTCTGTCATAAAGAGCACATGTTCAACTTAATAAAAAACATGTTCTCATCAAGAGGTTAATAAAAAAAGTACTATAGTAAGATCTTATTAAGTGCCAAATAGAGTAACAGGGTTGAACGTAACAGGATTGACCGTAAGAGGGTTGACACTTTCATCTTAAATCAGCCATCAGCCAATTGTGACAGGGGAAATTGAAGCTTGTTGTGTGCAACAGGAAGAGGTAATTGAATGCAAGCTTCCCCCAAAAAATTTAATTGCTAAACCATTTAAAATTGCCAATGAGAGTAGAACCAGCTCAACTGCTTTTACACTATGATTTGACTATTATATGTTCAATGTTTCTTTAGATCTTTTTTTTTTTTTTAAGGAATAGTTAAACCATATTAAAATTAGAGTTCAGCTCACGTAACAGGGTTGACAAAATGAGGGACAGGTTTTTTACCTTAAAATTAATCACTAATCACAGGAAATAAATACCAATCTTAAGAAATGACTGTCAAAGCAACAAAATAAATAGGGCTTTACAATGATGGTGAAAACTTGGAGAAATGGGTTACAATCTTCCTGGAAGTCACATAGGGTGAATGGAGGGACATGTCAAAATGCAGAATTCTTTATTCATATTAAAAATGAGATTTATTGAATTCTCCATGTGGTCTATATTAAAGGGCACTTCATTGATTATAACAGGCTTTTAAAATGCAATATTGGTGAACATTTTACTTAAAGGGGCAATGCAGTTAAAACATGATTTTCCTGTTTAAAAAAATAATATTTCCACACTAGAAGGTCCAAATTCCAAATGAATTGTGAAAATGATAACGCCCTTTTTGTGTAAGAGCTGTTTTAAAAAAAAATCCTGGAATTTCAGCCTGTTCAGGTGGAATGGAACTTTTGGCCCACATCATTACGTCACAATGTGATCTTATTATAATAAACCAATGACTGCTCATCTGGGTAAGGGCGTGGGCTCTAGACCATCCTGTCAACCAATCAGGGCTGTTATGTAAATATCTTCAAATTTGTTTCCTAACGCCCACATGAACAGACTGAGCATTTCAATGGCCAAAGGCAGCTCAGGGAAATAAATGATTCAAATACATATTTGAGTTATTTTCATTAAATAAACACACACACTGATTTATTAGACATACAGTGATGATTTAAAAATAAAATTACAAAGACTGCGACAGAAAGTGTGGAACGACCCAGCTGCTGTTGCCGTTTGCTGACTGGATCTTTCCATTTCATGGAATGTTAAATGAACTTATAGAATTCGGCAGTGGTGGAAAAAGTACCCAATTGTCATACTTGAGTAAAAGTAAAGATACCTTAATAGAAAATGACTCAAGTAAAAGTGAAAGTCACCCAGTAAAATAGTCCTTGAGTAAAAGTCTAAAAGTATTTGGTTTTAAATATCCTTAAGCATCAAAAAGTATCAAAGGAAAAGTAAAAATAATTTCAAATTCCTTGTATTTTTTTATTTTTATTTACGGATAGCCAGGGACACACTACAACACTCAGACATAATTTACAAACAAAGCATTAGTGTTTAGTGAGTCCGCCAGATCAGAGGCAGTAGGGATGACCAGGGATGTTCTCTTGATCAGTGTGTGAATTTAACCATTTTAGAGTACTTTTGGATGGCAGGGAAAATGTATGTAGTAAAAAGTACATTATTTTCTTTAGGAATGTAGTGAAGAAAAAGTAAAGTATAAATAGTAAAGTAAAGTACAGACACCCAAAAAAACTACTTAAGTAGTACTTTAAAGTATTTTTACTTAAGTACTTTACACCACTGGAATTAGGGGAGGGCGATCTGCATGCCAACGAGGCGCAGGCAATTAAAAGAGGAAGCTAGGAGAGGTGTGCTCCACTGAGCCATGGCAGATGAAGTGGCACAACATTACATACCAAATGCCACCCTAGTTCATTTATAGGGCCCTACTTTTGACCAGGGCCCATAGGGGCGGACCATAAGACTCTGGTCAAAAGTAGTGCACTATATAAGGAATAGGGTGCCCTTTGGGACGTGGCCACAAACTCCTGCTATCGTCATACCCAGTCTCACAGTCACAGCAGCCTGGGTGAGTGGAGGGAGACGGACAGTAAACTGCTGATACTCAAACATTACAAAAAAAAACCATCCCTGACAGCAAAACTTTAGCTCACACCCACATCACTCCGGTGGTAAGCTACAAAGGGGAAGTGTTTACGCCTTCCATTCCAGTGAAGGGTGAAGTTGCCCTTAGACGCTGATCTTGGGTCAGTTTTGCATTTCCCCGACAAATGGTTAAGGAAAACATTCAAAAAGGATCTTTCAGTATTTTCTTCATTAGTCCACCAAGAAGCAAAGTGTCACCTGCCACATCATGATGCAAAATGCATTTGCAGATGAACTCATGGATACCATTTTTATGTCTCTGCGTGCAGTTTGAAGGAAGTTGCTAACTAGCGCTAGCGCAATTGCTAGCTAGCGTTAGCACAATGACTGGAAGTCTATATCAGATACTATAGACTTCCACAAGTTAATCTGAATGGGGAAGTAGATATCCAGAAGTATCCCTTTAAGTTTAGGATTGGGGGAGGGGAAGCTGATCCTAGATCTGTACCTACGGGAAATTTCACTCCGGAGCTTCCATTCCCCCAGTGGGAGGTCTCATCAGTCTCAACCCACCCAGAAAGTTTGGCCGCTGGTCAAATCGTACCACCCCTGATGCCTGTATTTTTTTCCCTCATCAATCTACACACAATACCCAATAATGACAAAGCGAAAACAGGTTTTTAGACATTTTCGCAAATGTATTAAAATAAAAAAACAGAAATACCTTATTTACATAAGTATTCAGACCCTTTGCTATCAGACTCAAAATTGAGCTCAGGTGCATCCTGTTTCCATTGATCATCCTTGAGATGTTTCTACAACTTCATTGGAGTCCACCTGTGGTCAATTCAATTGATTGGACATGATTTGGAAAGGCACACACCTGTTATATAAGGTCCCACAGTTGACAGTGCATGTCAGAGCAAAAACCAAGCCATGAGGTCGAAGGAATTGTCCGTAGAGCTCAGAGACAGGATTGTGTCGAGGTTACAGATCTGGGGAAGGGTACCAAACAATTTCTGGAGCATTGAAGGTCCCAAGAACACAGTGGCCTCCATTCTTAAATGGAAGAAGTTTGGAACCACCAAGACTCTTCCTAGAGCTGGCCGCCCGGCCAAACTGAGCAATCGGGAGAGAAGGGCCTTGGTCAGGGAGGTGACCAAGAACCCGATGGTCACTCTGACAGAGCTCCAGAGTTCCTCTGCGGAGATGGGAGAGCCTTCCAGAAGGATAACCATCTCTGCAGCACTCCACCAATCAGGCTTTTAAGGTAGAGTAGCCAGACGGAAGCCACTCTTCAGTAAAAGGCACATGACAGCCTGCTTGAAGTTTGCCAAAAGGCACCTAAAGACTCTCAGACCATGAGAAGCAAGACTCTCTGGTCTGATTAAACCAAGATTGATCTCTTTGGCCTGAATGCCAAGCGTCACGTCTGGAGGAAACCTGGAACCATCCCTACGGTGAAGCATGGTGGTGGCAGCATCATGCTGTGGGGATGTTTTTCCATCGGCAGGGACTGGGAGACTAGTCAGTATCGAGGGAAAGATGAACGGAGCAAAGTACAGAGAGATCCGTGATGCAAACCTGCTCCAGAGCGCTTAGGACCTCAGACTGGGGCGAAGGTTCACCTTCCAACAGGACAACGACCCTAAGCACACAGCCAAGACAACACAGGAGTGGCTTCGGGACAAGTCTCTGTATGTCCTTGAGTGGCCCAGCCAGAGCCCGGACTTGAACCCGATCTAACATCTCTGGAGAGACCTGAATACAGCTGTGTAGCGACGCTCCCCATCCAACCTGAAAGAGCTTGAGAGGATCTGCAGAGAAGAATGGGAGAAACTCCCCAAATACAGGTGTGCCAAGCTTGTAGCGTCATACCCAAGAAGACTCGAGGCTGTAATCGCTGCCAAAGGTGCTTCAACAAAGTACTGAGTAAAGGGTTTGAATACTTATGTAAATGGGTATTTCTCTTTTTTAATTTTTTAAAATAAATTTGCTTAAGATTCTAAAAAACGGTTTTTGCTTTGTCATTATAGGGCATTGTGTGTAGAATAATGAGGGGGAAAAACAATTTAATCCATTTTAAAATAAGGCTGTAACGTAACAAAATGTGGAAAAAGTCAAGAGGTATCAATACTTTCCGAATGCACTGTATGAGGAAGTACTCCAGTACTGGAGGTGTAATGAAATGTAATGAGCCCCAACAGAACACTTTAGCATGGTGTCACCTCTATTGTTGGGTCGGACGGGCTACTGAGCTAAGCGCTGGCTTTCGGTCTAGGCTAGTCTGTTCCATTCAGACACAAATGGCACCAGGATTACTGTGCATGTTGTCTTTACAGGGCTGTGGAGGAGGTGCCGGGTCTGTATTGATCCCACAGTGGGACGCCAATGACTCTCTCTCCCCCAGACTGATTGTGATGGCTCTATTCTGGACGCTGCTTCACTACAGTCCAGGGAGTAGGGAGCATTACCTCACAGTACAGGGAGCGTTCACCAGCCATCCTCAGTCACGGAGTGTTTCAAAGCCCTCCTCAGTCAGTAGTACAGGGAGCTTTACCCATATTGTACAGTCAGTACAGACCAGAGAGCGTGTTCTCCAGTCAACACAGTACAGGCAGCACCACACAGCCCAGCCAGCCAGCCCAGCTGTGGCAGCTCTCTGGCCACCGGCCATCCTGGACATAATATGACCTGCCAAAGCTGATTACTCTGGCTAGGGTCACCAAAACGCCACAACCTCTCCCAACTGGCCATGGCCATCACATGATTGGAATTAATTGCATACAAGGTATACAAAGGTTCAAAATAACCCTGCAAAACACTCAATGTTATGATAAAAGGGCTAAGCCTATATCGGTTGTGAGTGCTGAGAATATGACCAGAGGAAATTACCCCTATCCTGTAGGGAGAAAATGTCACTGATACCTTGGTATCTAACAATCAAACAATATGATGAATATCATGGCCGAGGATGGAGAAGCCTCTTGTGGAGGAAATAGCAGTAAATAGCCTGGTTGACACCCTTTTCCCTGTAGGCAGCCTTTGTTTGGAAACTTTGGAGAGCCTCTCTCTCTGGCCAGGCTGCTCTTCAGCTCCTCTTTGCAGCAGTTCTGGGAGCCCTGAGCTCTGTAATGGACACTCACACATGGAGAGCTGCTGTTGGCCAGCTGGAGCCATGCAGGTCCCAAATGGCACCCTATTCCCTATGTAGTGCGCTACTTTTGATCAGCTCCAGAAAGAAGTGCACTACATAGGGAATAGGGTGCCATTTGGACGTACCTTAGGTCTGCGGCGAGGAAATGCTTCCTATGAGGGCCCCAGGGTTATTACCACCCCAGAAAGAGCTTTCATGATTTAGGGTACACTCTACTTTCAAGAACTGGAGTCTGGAGCACTATACCCACATAGAACTATACTGGCTAAATGGCAAATGAGTTCTAACGGGCAAGCCACAAAGAGACATAGCACTAGAAAGTAGAGACCTCATTTCCTCTACACAATACGTTGTATACACACACTGGGTGTGTCCCAAATGGCACCATACTCCCATATAAAGTGCACTACTTTTGACCAGAGCTCTACGGGCCCTGGTCAAAATTTGTACATTACATGAGTAATATGGGACATAAATTCAGACGCAGCCGAATATCTCACACAATTCAACATGTTGGCCATTACTCAAAAACCAGACCAATACTCGTCACATCAACATAGTGCATAACTGACTGACTGACTTAATTAAAGCGGCCATATTAAAAACCAACAGAAACACCAGTATTAATAGCTGCCACTAACGTATTCATTAAGCAATTTCCCTAAAATGTCACAGTCCATTAACCTCCTCTCTTATTTCCCTTGCTGCATTTCACCATTAACATTCCTACTCAACACTACATCAGTGTTCAAACAGCAACACCAAGAGCTATGATCCCCCCAAAATTAATCAATGATATCCAATGGTGCATAGCTAGATCCCTTTAAACCACATAATACCCTACCTCTTCAAATAGCATCTTAAATAAGACATCTCAGTCTTTTCCTACAAGCACTGACTTTGATGATAACTTCTGTGTTGAGGAAAAATGTAATTACTACAACTGTGAGTGGCGCAGTGGTCTAAGGCACTGCAGTGCAGTGCTAGCTGTGCCACTAGAGATCCTGGTTCGAATCCAGGCTCTGTCGTAGCCGGCCGCGACCGGGAGACCCATGGGGCGGCGCACAATTGGCCCAGCGTCGTCCAGGGTAGGGGAGGGAATGGCCGGCAGGGGTGTAGCTCAGTTGGTAGAGCATGGCGTTTGCAACGCCAGGGTTGTGGGTTCGTTTCCCACGGGGGGCCAGTATGAAAAAATAAATAAATATATATATATATATATATATATATATATATATATATATAATGTATGCACTCACTAACTGTAAGTTGCTCTGGATAAGAGCGTCTGCTAAATGACTAAAATGTAAATGTAATGTGGTTGTCTTACCTAGCTATCTTAAGATGAATGCACTTCCTGTAAATCGCTTTAGATAAAAGCATCTGCTAAATTACTAAATTGTAAATGTAGGCTAAATACAGAATGAGTCCCAAATGGCACCCAATTCCCTATATAGTGCACTACTTTTGACCAGAGCTTGTCAAACGTAGTGAATAGGGTGACATTTGGGACTCAACCTAAATCTGAACAGTTCTTCAAATAAACCCACCAACGGATATACGTAACATGACATCCATATAGCATCTCAAAGTAAGCATGCAGGAGATTTAGCCAGACATAGGAAAAGCTCAGCGATTTGAATGTAATGTTGGCTAATGTAAATAAACGAAGGCTCCCGTGGACAGATGTGTGTGTGGTGGCCAGTGAGACATGAGGAGGAACAGCACAGAGCATTATCTTAACTGATGTGTGCGGAATTGAAGGACCAAATGGCACCCTACTCCCTTAAGGCATCAGCATGCTTCAGTTCAGCTGGCGCTTAGCCGAATTCGGCTAGCCGAAACGAACGAGTGTGCTTGCATACTCCCTTAAAAGACCTTCGCTTGAGAAACTAGAAATAAAAGCAGCAATAGTACTGTTTGTTCATTTTGAGACGCTGTAGCCAGTATGCACTTCCTCAAAATAGTCAGAATTAATCTCAAATAACGAAAGAAATCTGTCAATAATTTTGACGTTTTTGCAGAGGAGATCTTTGTCGCGCAATTTTACATCTAAGTAAGATGTTTGGAGCAGTATTTCTCAATGAAAAAATGTGCATGAAAACAAGTCGTTAAGGGATCATAGCCTTCACCTGGATTCACCTGGTCAGTCTATGTCATGGAAAGAGCGGGTGTTCTTAATGTTTTGTATACGATTGTGTACTTGTATGTTGATGTAAGTTGAATGACAACAAATACTTTGACGAATCCTTACTGTTGACCAATCACCGACGAAGGGGCGTAGACTTCGGCTCCAAACTTCGGCTTGCCTCTAGAAAATGTTTTGTGTGCCCGAACAGCCAAAAAAACACTCACCGAAGTCCAAAACTAACAAAAAGTTGTCATAATATATTCACGAACTCTTCCAAAATGTTTCGGCTGGGAAGAACGCGGACGCCTTCAGAGCCCTAGTCAAAAGTAGTGCACTATAAATAGGGAATAGCCTTACATTTGGGACGCAGCCAAGCTCAGCCAAGGCACCAACCAAGAGGCTGCTAGCTATAGCCTATACAGCAGGGTTTCCCAACTGCCAGCCCCCGGACCAAATGTGATTTTATTTGGTTGCATGCCAAACTATGTAGAATTGCAGAAATGTTGCATCAAAACTGCAACATTTTCCCTACGCCGCCAAGATACCTTTCTAGCTAATAGACTATGTAAGAGTTCACACTTCCTCTTCCAATTAAAATAAAATAAATAATAAATAAATATGCCATTTAGCAGACGCTTTTATCCAAAGCGACTTACAGTCATGCGTGCATACATTTTTGTGTATGGGTGGTCCCGGGGATCGAACCCACTACCTTGGCGTTACAAGCGCCGTGCTCTACCAGTTGAGCTACAGAGGACCACAGGACCTCTCCAATTAACTGTGGAGAGGTCAAAATAATTCAACTGTCTACCAAATCTATTATTTACTTTTTGCTAACATACAGTATGATGGGGATCCCTGGGTCGTAGGTTTACCTGGGTGGGGGTTCCTGGGTCGTGGGTTTACCTGGGTGGGGGTTACTGGGCAAGAAAAGTTTGAAAACCCCTCCCTATGCAAGTATGCAACGCAATAAGCTATGCAAAATGCTTGGCGTACTTGCCTAGCAAAAATACACAAACGTGTGCAGCGGCGCAAGTACGCAGGACAGCAATATTGCATAGCTAATTGTGTTCTTGCGTTGCATAATTGCGTAGGGTATAAATTAGGCTTAAGCCTTGACCAGCAAACTTCCTGCCATCTTCTCCGGTTACTGCCCACTTCAACCATTTTTTACATCTGCTACCATAGACAACCAACTGTGTTTTTACTTATCTCAGCAATGTAATGGTGAGTCAAACTGATAGGTGAATTGATGAGAGCATCTAAGATGACGCCTCCATCTCTGTTTCATATACACTGTCCAATCAGATTTCAGTACACTGCAACTGTATTCCCTTGCCAAGAGGCTACACTATGGAGTACGCCAACTTCTCCGACTGAGGAAGAAGCCATGTGCCAAGCTATGACGAGCATGTAGGCTACACTGTATGGGACTATGTGTGTGTGTGTGTGTGCATTACCTGTCGCTAGCAGCGCCTGGCGACTCGGCCCCGAGTCTGCATCTTTCCAGCTGATTGGCCACAATCTGTCTCTCTACCTCCAGCTCCCTGGTCAGCCTCTCAAACTGGAGCTCCTGCAGAAAGACACAAGGACAAGACACATTAACACAAGGTCGGCGATGCCATGCCTTATACAAGGTCTCCCTTGTAAAATGTGTATTCTGGCCTGACTGGTACTTCCTGGTAAAAAAGAAAAAAAAAGAAGACATGGTGCTTCTCCACTGATGATGATGATGATGACATGGTCCCCTGTAGCTCAGTTGGTAGAGCATGGCGCTTGCAACGCCAGGGTTGTGGGTTCGTTTCCCACGGGGGGCCAGTATGAAAAATGTATGCACTCACTAACTGTAAGTCGCTCTGGATAAGAGCGTCTGCTAAATGACTAAAATTTAAAAAATGTAAAAGGAGGAATGATAACAGTTTGATAGCTTTGAAGAAGCCCTTCCAGGTCGCAGTTGTAAATGAGAACCTGTTCTCAACTGGCTTACCTGGTTAAATAAAGGTGAAAAAAAAAAAAAAAAAAAAGAACAGAAGCAGCCTGGTTCTTCGCGTGTACAGGCACTACACAATAGAGGATGTACAAAAACAAGCACAATCACTCTCTAATAACGTGGAGAAATGATATGCCTTGGAAAACAAAGAAACCATTTAAACCACACACACACACACACACACACACACTAATGTTTGTGGTCCTCTGTAGCTCAATTGGTAGAGCATGGCGCTTGTAACACCTGGGTAGTGGGTTCGATCCCCGGGACCACCCATACGTTAAAAAAAATATGCACGCATGACTGTAAGTCACTTTGGATAAAAGCGTCTGCTAAATGGCATATGTACAGCCCACACAGAGATAGAAGCACCACTTTAGCCTGGGCAAAAATAGTGCTATTCCGCCTTGCTTCTACTAGCTGCTCCTCAGGGAGCAATGCAGGAATCAGTATCTGACTCTTCTAATTATCTATCCCCAGTGAGGCTGCCTGTCTAGGACTCTGCCTGGGATCTCTCTCTGTGTCTCAGCCGGGCTTCAAGCACTGCAGCATGTCATAGGAAGAGAGACTCACATATACACAAAACGAATGCATGCATGTATACACACACACACACACACACACACAACTAGCCCTACATACATCCCGCACAGCCATTTCCCACTCACCTTAATTGCATGTGGGGCTGAGGAGGCGGTAATCTAGCTAGCCTAGCTCGCGCTTTCTTCAGCCCAGCTGTAGTCCCTTCCATAAAGCATCACCCAGCCACAGTCCCAGCCACAGCACTCTACTCCTCAAGAGGAAGTTGGCCACTGTCTCTGTGGCTTCAGGGTGCCCACTTTTCACGCCTCCTCTCCACCACTCCTGTAGGTGCTCCGAGAACGTCTCTTGACTGGAGACTCATTCGGCTCAGAAGAATGCTAGTTAATGCTCCCTCACACCCTCCCCTCCCGCCTTGACTTGTCCCCTCCTCTCCGCTCTCCTCTGGCTCTGTAATGGTCATGTGCAGCCTATTCCTGCTGCAGAGAGGGGAACACTGCTCAAACCTGCTCCTCCACACACACACACAGAGCGAGCGAGAGAGACAACACTGCAGTTTCCTCAGGAAGTAGGAACATCCACAGTGTGGCTCTGCTCCCGCCAATAGCGAGCACGCGCACACCCCCACCCCCATACCCACCCACCCACACCCACCCCACACAGGATCTTAAACAGGGACAGAAACAGAGATCTCCATGTGTATATAGCCTCCTGTCCTGACAGGAAGACACACTGATATACTTTAAAGGAAAGTATCAATCCTTCATGGAAGCCGCTTTAGAAATGTATAGAGGAAAACTTATTTTCTGTTCAAGAATCAGGCCTATGATGACAAATAAAACAGACTAAATCTAGTTATCAAGTCAAGCTTACTCTGAGTCTAGTTATTATAGATTCTCTCTGAGTAAGTTCATAAAATCTCAAGGTCTTAGGGACAATGATATATTTTTAGGGACATCTAGCAAAATATGTCCTGGGGTGATGTTGTAACTGCTCATCCATCTAAATAAAGCTCAACACTGCACTGCACAGGGTAATTTAACAGCGCTAGTGTACTGTGTGTGTGTGTGTGTGTGTGTGTGTGTGTGTGACGCCAACAGCTTGTACCCATCCTCATGCTCTCTCAGCACTGCACCACATTACACATGATATTAAACCTCTGAGCGCATAGACCACTGGTATATGCATGTCTCCGCACATTCCACTTTCATAATCGTCTCTTCAAAGCATGTGTGCAGTTTGACTGGCTACGCTGTCCGATCACTGGTGCGAGAGTATCTGTTTAGACTAGAGTAGAGAAGTAGAGTATAGAAAGAGAGAGTGGGACTTTATGCCCCCCCCCCCAAAAAAAACAACAAATAATCTTTCCAGTTCATTGTAGGCTAGGGGAGTTCTGGTAATCCACTGCCATGGGAGAAAAGTAGGCCACCAGGATCCAAGAGTTAATACTGTGGAGTTATTACTGAGTGCTGTTGTGTATAAGAAAGAACATTTGATGAAACTCGCAGGGGTGCTTCTTGTAGGCAAACAGAGAAAAGATTCAAACAAACAATTTCACAGCCAGTAGGCAGGACAGTATGGAAGCACTGGGCCAGAGCCTGATAGAAACACATAACAGCATGTGTCCCAAATGGCATCCTTTTCCCTTTGTAGTGCACCTCTCTGGAGCAGGGCAGTGCACTGTATAGGGAATAGGATGCCATTTGGGATGCCTTCAGGGTGGACGACCCTTACAGGCAGAGAACACAGATATGCTTCAGTTCTACTGCTCCCTCCCTCTCATTAGCTCACTACGGAAAACACTTTCCACATGATACAACACGATCGTATCATGGACTATTAAAAAACATTTTCATTTGAATTTGAACATTTCTTGAAGAAGATGTACAAATGTTTGTGTAAACACACAGAAAGAAACATATTTTGTCATGAACATAGTTGGCCGTGTTTTCAGTTGACTATGTTTGCCTTCTATCTAAGCTCCTACTCAAATTGTCCTGTTTGACTGTGCTTGTCTTGCATGTTCGAGGGGAAGAATCGTACTAGTCTCATTGCTAGATATAGGGTGCCCTAGCGGTCAAGAGCATTGGGTCAGTAACCGAAAAGTCGCTGGTTTGAATCCCAGAAGCAGACTTCGATGTGCCCTTGAGCAAGGCACTTACAGGAGCAATTAGGGTTAAGTCGCTCTGGATAAGAGCGTCTGCTAAATCAGGGGTTCCCAAACTTTTTCACCCAGGCCCCCTTCCAGCATTGGGTACATCCTGCGTGCCACGTCTATTTCTCTGGGCACAAGCACTGTTCATGACACAAATTGTTCACACCCGTCTTGTTGGCGGAGAGAATATTTTGCAGGTTTAAAAGCTTATTTCCTGCAATTCTATACATTTTGCCATGTCTAATTATATTCATGTGATATTTGAATAACTAACATTACTACAAAATCTATGGGCTAAAAAACCTAGCTAAAAAACAGTAGCCGACATGGGCTAGTTGATCTGGACATTTCTGACAAGTTCTAAATAGCTCTCTAAGGTATGCAATGACTGACATGACGAGGAAAACTGATGAAATTTCGAAATTGCACTTTGTACATTCTACTATTACAACTTTCAAAAGTAAGTTGAAAGCCAGACTGAGTTCCTTAAAAAAAAAAATATATATATATATATATTAAATAAATGACATTCAAGGTAATATTGTGTTGCATTTTCTACTGAGCAACTCCAATGCAGCAGGTCTAAATAGAATCCAGATTGTGTTTATGGTCAAACAGGGCAGAGAGGGGCATCTGCTGCTGCCATAAGGTGCTAAGGGCTTGATACACACGACTATAGGACCAGCTCCAAGCCTGTCCTACCCACGCTCTATTCCCCATCCCCACCTCCACTGGGGCTGCCTGCCTGTACGGAGGAGATCCAGTGCTTCATGTATGGAGGCAGAGCAAACTACCCTCGGCCTCTCCCTCTCCAGGTCTTTCTTGCCTGAGCCGGGTACTACAGTGCCTTCAGAAAGTATTCACACATTTTGTTGTGTTACAGCCTGAATTTTAAATTGATGAAATGTATAGTGTGTCACTGGCCTACACACACACACACACACACACACACACAAACAATACCCCATAATGTCAAAGTGGAATTATGTTTTTTTTAATGTTTAAAAATGAAAAGCTGAAATGTCTTGAGTCAATAAGTATTCAACCCCTTTGTTATGGCAAGCCTAAATAAGTTCAGGAGTAAAAATGTGCTTAACAAGTCACATAATAAGTTGCATGGACTCACTCTGTGTGCAATAATAGTGTTTAACTGAGGTCCCTCAGTTGAGCAGTGAATTTCAAACACAGATTCAACCACAAAGACCAGGGAGGTTTTCCAATGCCTGGTAAAGAAGGGCTCCTATTGGTAGATGGGTAAAAATAAAATAAATACCCATCTACCCATACCCTTTGAGTATGGTGAATTTGTTAATTACACTTTTGATGGTGTATCAATACACCCAGTCACTACAACGATACAGGCATCCTTCCTAACTCAGATGCCGGAGAGGAAGGAAACCCCTCAGGAATTTCACCATGAGGCCAATGGTGACTTTAAAACAGTTATATAGTTTAATGGCTGTGATAGGAGAAAACTGAGGATGGATCAACAACATTGTAGTTACGCCACAATACTAACCTAAATGACAGAGTGAAAAGAAGGTAGCATGTAGAGAATAAAAATATTCCTGTTTGCAGAAAAAAAAAAAGAAAAGTACTTTATGTCCTGAATACAAACCATTATGTTTGGGGCGAATCCAACACAACACATCACTGAGTACCACTTTCATATCTTCAAGCATGGTAGAGGCTGCATCATGTTATGGGTATGTTTGTCATCGGCATGGACTAGGGAGTTTTTTAGGATAAAAAGAAACGGAATAGAGCTAAGCACAGGCAACATCCTAGAGGAAAACCTGGTTCAGTCTGCTTTCCAACAGACAAATACCCTTTTCAGCAGGACAAGAATCTAAAACACAAGGCCAAATACACACTGCAGTTGCTTACCAGGATGACATTGAATGTTCCGGAGTGGCCTAGTTACAGTTTTGACTTAAATCTCCTTGAAAAGCTATGGCAAGACTTGAAAATGGCTGTCTAGCAATGATCAACAGCCAACTTGACAGATCTTAGAAGAACAAATAAAAAAGTTGTACAATCCAGGTGTGCAAAGCTCTTAGAGACTTACCCAGAAAGACTCACAGCTGTAATTGCTGCCAAAGGTGATTATAACATGTAATGACTCAGGGGGTTCAATACTTATCTAATCAAGATATATTAGTGTTGTATTTTTCATGATTTTTTCTTTTACAAATGTTCAAATTTTTCTTCCACTTTGACAGAGTATTTTGTGTAGATCGTTAAAAAAAAGGACAATGAAATCAATTTTAATTCCACTTTGTAAGACAACAAAATTTGGAAAAAGTCAAGGGGTGTGAATACGTTCTGAAGGCACTGGAAATAACTGGCCCTCTCCCACCCTGCAGCCAAACACTTAAGGGTCGCCAGCTCATCCGCCCCTCACTGCATCTTCCACTGCATCTAACTATAACTACAACATCCTACTCAACATCAATCTCCTCATCTTTTAATATTTTATGTCTTTAGGCTCTCTCTATTGTACATTTCAACAGGAATTTCCACAGGGATTGGTTATTATGAACAGTATGAAGCCCATGACAAATATGGATCAAATACATTCATAATTAGCTTCTCATACCAGGCCGTTACTTGTCGCGATGAGCGCCGATCTATTGAAACAAGGGCAAAGACTACACGGCCTAAAAGAAGCGTATATTACAGGCCTTAAATAGAATGTCTCTAGCTATGGTCTCCATGTATAATTAATTGTGTTTGCCGAGCGTGGCTCAGTCAGCCGCGGAATGGGACACATCTATTCAGCTTAATGATGTGACGCGTCAGGACAACGGCTGCGGTAATGACCATTAAACAAGGCCTGTGCTTATTGATCTCCTGCGGCGAGTGGCAGAGGCGAGGCGGCGGGGGCCCTCTTCCCCCCTCGGTCTGTGCCAGGCTTAGTGGAAAGAGAGTTGGAGACAATGGAGGCCGTCCTGTACCAACATTCAGGCTCTGCTCAGCTCCGTTCATTGTTCGGCATGACAATGAGTGTCAGTCTGCGAGCCTGACGGCCCAGTACAAACAGATGACACTCCGCCATGCCCCAGGTTGCACGCCCCTCGCAGACGCTTAATGGAAAGTGACAAAACGGGAACTCAAAGCTCCAAGCCTGCCCTCTGCTCAGTCTGTCCTGCAGCCTCAGCCCCTCACTCCACCTACTGGTCTACACTTGACATCCTAAAATAGCACCCTATTTCTGTATTAATTTAGTCTTTATTTATCCAGGAAGTCCCATTGAGAGGTGCCTTTATAGTACACTACTTAACACTAAATGTCATATTCTCTGCTGAAAATGAAATTCTCTGAAATTGAACAAGTAGGAATTAAAGAGTTAAGTGGTATCGGTCACTTTCAAAACCACATAAAGCATTAGAAAGACTCCAACACTGGCATTGTAACTTCATACCAGAGAGGAAGATAGTCTTTGGCCCTATAGGCCAGGCACAGTGAGGTCACAACAATGCTATACAGGCTTAACTGTGTCTGTGTATTTTTTGTAGCAGAGTCATCCTGTATATAGATTTATAGGGCTCTGATTAGAAGCTGCTGATCACTTCCACTCCAACGGGCTGTCCTCCTCTCCAGGCCTGATTGAGCCATTATGTTCTGAGGGCTAGTTTGGGTGACGCTGGCTTGGCCGCCTTGGGCCAGAATAAGTCAGAATTGATGGGCTTTGGAGCGCTCTTTGTCGGCCCTCAAACATCAGCTCCGACATACTAATCACGCACTTATGCCGAGATATAAATATCTCAGCGAGCGCATGCAAATATGAACCCATAAGGGGATAGTCTAGCCCCAATGTTCTACAGCAGGCTCCTCATGTCCTGGGCCAGATCCACACTATGTCTGATCCAACAGCCCCAAGCAACCTCCTCACACCACTCCACAGTGTTGTGGGGCTTTTAAAACATTAAATTCCACTCTCCTTACATATTTTTACACTTAATTGAGGCAGTAATGACACAAGAAGAAGAGACAGAAAGGTTGGAGAGATAGTGAGAAGGGAGGACGCAGGGATTCACCCCGGTGTCTGGTGGAGAGAAACATGTGGTTAGTGCCGGGAGCTAGGCGACTGGCTCAGCACAGTTTTGTGGGTCTTTGTGAAGTGTGAATACGCACGTATTTTCTGTACTCCTGGCTGGGACAATAGAGTTGGAATTGGATTGCATTGGGGAGGCCCAATGAGAGGCAGAGACAGAGGTGGCATGTCCCTCTCCTAGACACGTCCTCACTGTCTGCTCTACTGTAGAACAGAGACAGGAAATGACAACATATGGCATGTGTCAGCATACTCCACATCTCTTCCTCAAGTGACTGCAATTTTACCATCCCAGAGCAGCCAAGGATTTCAATATATTTTATGCAGCACTTTAATGCATATCTAATGCGTTTGTAACATGATGGGTAGTGTGACGGAAAGCATTGAGTGTTACAGATGTTCTTGGAGTTCCTTTGCAAGGTCTGACATGCCACGTAGTAGCAGCAGTTGTAATCCTAGTGTACTTCACACTTTTCTACCCCATTGCCATGACAGAAGAATATAATCAGAATCCATCATCATCATAATGGGGTTTGTTGAAATTTCTAAAGCCACCATCTCAAACTGACGATCATGCGGAGAGCAACTGTAACAATAAGCATCATCAACATGTTGACAGGAATAAACAATACCTCCTGCTACAGCACAGCGGGGTGTTGTTCATAGGCATCTTCTACAACAATCAAGATGATGGAAATCAAAGGAAGTCCATTGGTATATTGTAGCAATGCTGCAGACATGAGGTACACCTGGAAGTGAAGCTATAGTGTACTTTAGAAGACTACTAGTTGACTTACTAAATTAATAGTAAACTAATGGTAGACCTTTCAATGTGGGAACAAGTGCAGTCCCTTTTTTCAACATACCTCCTACCTGACTTTAGTGAAGGAGAGAGTACTGCACTCTACCCACCCCCCGACAACACACACAGTGAGTTATATCACAGCAATCTGTGCTTCAGCCCTGGCAGCAGAGGACGTCCAAATCCCTCTATTAATTAAAACTAGAGAACTTATCTGACTTTTCATTTCTCACTTCTTCTCTGTGCAGCCAAGTCTCTATGTGATGGTGCACAGGCCCAGCAGCACTCAGAAAGAGTTGTGCGTCCCAAATGGCACCCTATTCCTTTTATAGTGTGCAGTACTTTTGATCAGCGCCCATAGGGCTCTGGTCAAAAGTAGTGCACTATACCGGGAATAGGGTGCCATTTGGTGTTCAAACTGGGCTCTGCTCTGATCCAGGCACTGTAAAAAAAGAGGGCACAGACTCTTGTCATCCAAAAGGCCTGCAGGTTCATTTAAAGTTACTAAGGCCGATGGATATGTCCTTTACCGGGGGTTGAGGAATCCTCTGGAAACATATTTGTTCATTAAGTGGCAATGGAGCTTGACAGTCCTGCTCTCTAGCAGCAGTGTGTGTGTGGCTGCTAACGTATTCTGATGAGGCCTACGACATAGCTGAATGTGGGAGGGAGGGAGGGAGGGAGAGAGAGGTGAGGAGAGAAAAAGAGAGAGAGGGGTGAGGAGAGAATAAAGAGAGAGAGGAGAGCGAGAGAAAGAGAGACAAACAGCAGAGGTGAAAGAAGGGCTGGAGGAGAGGAGAAAAATCACCTTGGGAAAAACACTGAGACGTGGGAGGAACAAGGTACAGGTTGGCTGTCACAGGCATTTGTAAGCAATAAGCATAACACAATGCTACCAAAGACAACAAGAAAATCAAAGCACCGAACAAGAGAACCGATTTCAAGGCCCCTTAAAACATAACTTAGAAAGGTCATACCTTAATCTATAAACCTCAACAATATGAAGAATTTAATCAAATGTTATTGAATGCTATTCATCGCTTTATGTTCCATATGTAGTATTTTCATGTGTAGAGAACAAATCACTCTCCAACAGATCTCTTCTGATATTGTGTCAACAAAGCTCTCTGATGCCAGTCTATGTAAAGCATCCCACTGGGCACAGACATCAATTCAACGTCTTGTCCACGTTGGTTCAACGTAGTGGAAATAACGTTGATTCAACCAGTGTTTGCCCTGTGGGATGGCATTAAAGGTCTCCTCTAAACTGTACATACGGTCCTCAGTGCTCGAGCTTCTCACATAGATTACCAATGAAGGGGCTGCATTAGCAGCAAGCTGGCTCAGTGGATTCCACCAACACTTGGACCAGACTCTGAAACCCAGACTGTCTGCATCCCAAATGGCACCGTATTCCCTATATAGTGCACTACTTTGACCATGGCCCAAAGGCCATGGCACCCTATTCCCTACATAATAATAATAATACATTATTATTATTAAGTGGGTGCTTATATTTGTCCTATTTCAATTGAATTGGAAATGTGTTTTTTGCATATTCCAACTCACAGGTCACAGCCAGGGTCTTCCCTACACAGTGCACTACAGAGAGAGGGAGAGTAAACCCAGTCTGCTCCATCTAAAAGAGGATGCCTCTAATCTTACTTTGCATTTTAACAATGGCTGATTTTTCACAGAGGGAAAAAAAAAGAAGACAGAGATTGTACCACAGAGAGGATTTGGACCGTTTTATAGCATTTTCTCTCCAAAAACCACAAGATTCTCTATATACTGTGTTTTGTAAACTACATTCCAGAAGACAACTTTTGCATCCCAAATGGCACCACATTCCCTATATAGTGCACTACTTTTGACCAGGGCACAGAGTGCAGTTTGTGACTCAACCAATATTCTCCAAGCTCACTCCCCTCCCTGAGCCTGATGGTAGTTGTGTAGTTCTGCCTGGCTGGCTGCAACTGGCTACGGATGATGCCTTCTGCAGCTGAATGAAAGCAACACAAAAGGCAATATGTGTGTCTTTTAGAACCAAACAAAGATACAAACACTGCCGAAGAAGGGCAATCATACCCCCACTGCCATTCATCTGGGCCTCACGAACATAAATGTACTCTGGGAGATCGATAGCTAGGTATTTTCCAAGTTGTGGCTCCAGGCACGATCTCTCTATGAGGAGAGTTATCTAGAAACTTGAGATCCTGGCTGCTACTGCAGTGGAAAAAGAGATGGATGGAGTCTACCGACCAGCAGTGTTAGTTCAGCCTACCTCAGTGCTAGTTGGTGGGAGAGTCAGAGCCTTGTGCTGCTGAGAGATGGGTACCTCAGAGAGCTGCTAGAGCTCATGGGTAATCCACCCCGGAACTGTGTCGGCCTATTCCCGCTACTCTGCCTTCTGCTCTTCCTTCGGGATTCCGAGGACAAACTGAATTGTGAGGACAGCCAAGGCCTAGTCCTGTATACCATCCTCCTCCCATGCTGCGAGAAGCCTCTCATTGGTCCCTGTCGCGCTGGTCCTTGTCACGCTGGTCTCTGGTCATTGGTCTCTGGTCATTGGTCTCTGTTCATTGGTCTCTGGTCATTGGTCTCTGGTCATTGGTCTCTGGTCATTGGTCTCTGTCATGCTGCTGCTGGTGCTACAGATGCCCTCCTGCCTACTACTGATGACACTGATGATGATAACAGCGATCGATATTAGGAAGGAAGAAGAGGGTTGTCCCTGAGCTGGGCTGGGTTTAAAAACAGACAGGCCTGTGTGTGCCAGGGCCGGCCCACTGAGCCCGTGCACACCGCTCCTCTGGGGTCTTCATCATGTCACTTTGGCAGCAGATTATTTGCCCTCCCTTCTGCAAGTCAGTCAGTCTCCGCAGTGACGGCATGCTGCTGCTAAACAGCATACTGTCTGCAGCAAACTAATCTGTTCTCTCTATCCCCTGCTCTCTATTCTATTTCATTTGTTATCCTATTTTTAACTGTGCATTGTCAAAAAAGTACCCGGAAGTAAGCATTTCACTGTTAGTCTACACCGGTTGTCTACGAAGCATGTGACAAATACAATTTGATTTGATTTAATTCTCTCAAGTCCCATAGGAAAATTGCGGCGAGATGGGCTTCCATTTTTTCGGACTATAATTGAGGCGGGAATGCTTATGCTTCCAGATTTCTCCTTGCCTGTGTCACAGCAGTAACAGCACCAGGGAGGAAAGAGGATATAAGCCTAGGAGCTAGCTAGCTAGTGGAGAAAATCACCAATCGATTCCAATTAAAGACCTTTGTTCAACTCCAGAGGTGGAACCGTGTCTGCCAGCAGTGCAATTTTAACCTTTCTCCTGCTTTTCACCAGCAGCATATGTAGAAAGACAAATCCTGCCTTTTAGTCAACTGCCAAATTATTATATTTCTTTAACTTCTCCAGCTTCAAGTAAGAAAAGTCCTTAGAGATCACTTGGAGCATTTTACCAGAAAAAAGAATGGAGGAAGCATTGCATTGTGATCTCAAGAGGGCAATTTATCAGCCTGCTTTTCATTGCTTAAGGAGCAATTACATTTTTAGCACGCACAGCAAGGTCACCCCCCTGAGCAGTGCTTTACTACAACACACACCAGGCCGTGTGTGTGTGTGTTTGTGTGTGTCTGTGTGTTTGTGTGTGTCTGTGTGTGTGTGTGTGTGTGTGTGTGTGTGTGTGTGTGTGTGTGAGGCTGAGCCAGACGTAGGCAGGGTCATAATAAGTGTGCCCTGGTCGGCCAGAGAAAGCAATTCAGCAGACAGATTCTTCATGTGTAATGGACTCTAAAAAAGCAAAGTAGGAACATTCCACGGCTGTGTTTTCTAAGAGGCGATGAGTTGGGAAATCATGTGGTGCAGTGCCTGAGAGGCCCATTCTGCCAGTCTCAGTGGTGCCGTTAGGCATGCCTGGGCACATTACAACTGTTCACCAGGGGCACTCTGCCCCAGGACTGGCAAGGCTGAGAGAGCAGCATCGAAACACATCAACACACAAGACCAGGGTTGTATTCATTAGGCACCAAATGGAAGAAAATTGACTGAAACATGGAAAAGATCTACATGAACTTGTCCAATAAGAAACACTCATTTTCCTTTTTCGTTATGAAACATTTTGCTACGTTTTGAAAATGGTGTGCACTAATGAATATAACCCAAACCAGTTACGCCACTTACACCATATGAGTGAAACAACCATGGTGGACTGAAGTCAAAGCTTCCACTCACCATCACCGAAGGGAGAAAGCACAATGAGCTACTTATCCACCTAGCCTCTTTTCCCTGTGACTGATCCTCTTATCACAGTAAATACATCCAACGTCCCCGAAGAGTAATGGCACTGGACGTAGGGAAGGATAGAGGGATGGAGGGAAGGGGGGGTTCTTGGTTTCCTTATTTAATACACAAAGAGCTTAAGATTGTCTAAACACCGGAGTCACAGTCTATGTCCCAAATGGCACCCTATGCACTACGCTCTAGTCAAAAGTAGTGTACTTTATAGGGAATATGGTGCCATTTGGGACGCACACACAGAGTGGGATTAGCGGTTTCAGTTGAGTTGACCTGAGGGAAGAAGCCTGTGTGAAATGGACAAGAACTCCCCTGTCAGCTGTTACGTAACCACTGTTGACCACAGTTAGCAGGCTAGCAGCCACACACACAGTTCAGAGTTACAGCCCTATCAGAAGGTTGCGCGTGAGCTGACAGCGAGCGAGGGGTGTGTATCAGAAATGGGATTTGTAGTTGGACTGATGGCGTATTAACACCGGCTAATATTTCCTGTGTGTGAAGTGTAGTGTTGTCAGCGAGCCATACAGAGTGTGTAGGCTGCGTCCCAAATGGCACCCTATTCCATTCGGAAAGTATTCAGACCCCTTGACTTTTTCCACATTTTGTTACATTACAGCCTTATATTGTAAATATATATATTTTATCTACACACAATACCCCATAATGACAAAGCAAAAACAGATTTTTTAAATGTTTGCAAATGTATTTAAAAAAATGGAAATATCACATTTACATTTTTACATTTGTAGTCATTTAGCAGACGCTCTTATCCAGAGCGACTTACAATTAGTGAGTGCATATATTTTTCATACGTATTCAGACCCTTTACTCAGTACATTGTTGAAGCACCTTTGGTAGCGATACAGCCTCGAGTCTTCTTGGGTATGACGCTACAAGCTTGGCACACCTGCATTTTGGGAGTTTCTCCCATTCTTCTCTGCAGATCCTCTCAAGCTCTGTCAGGTTGGATGGGAGCGTCACTGCACAGCTATTTTCAGGTCTCTCCAGAGATGTTCAATCGTGTTCAAGTCCGGGCTCTGGCTGGGCCACTCAAGGACATTCAGAGACTTGTCCCGAAGCCACTCTTGCATTGTCTTGGCTGTGTGCTTAGGGTCGTTGTCCTGTTAGAAGGTGAACCTTCGCCCCAATCTGAGGTCCTGAGCGCACTGGAGCAGGTTTTCATCAAGAATCTCTGTTCATCTTTCCCTCGATACTGACTAGTCTCCTAGTCCCTGCCGCTGAAAAACATCCCCACAGCATGATGCTGCCACCACTACGCTTCACCATGGGTATGGTGCCAGGTTTCCTTCAGACATGACGCTTGGCATTCAGGCCAAAGAGTTCAATCTTGGTTAAATTAGACCAGAGAATCTTGTTTCTCATGGTCAGAGTCCTTTAGGTGCCTTTTGTCAAACTCCAAGCGGGCTGTCATGTGCCTTTTACTAAGGAGTGGCTTCCGTCTGGCCACTTTACCATAAAGTTGGAGTGCTGCAGAGATGGTTGTCCTTCTGGAACAGAGGAACTCTGGAGCTCTGTCAGAGTGACCATCAGGTTCTTGGTCACCTCCGTGACTGAGGCCCTTCTCCCCCCCGATTGCTCAGTTTTGCTGGGCGGCCAGCTCTAGGAAGAGTCTTGGTGGATCCAAACTTCTTCCATTTAAGAATGATGGAGGCAACGGTGTTCTTGGGGACCTTCAATGCTGCAGACATATTTTGGTACCCTTCCCCAGATCTGTGCCTCAACACAATCCCGTCTCGGAGCTCTACGGACAATTCCTTCGACCTTATGGCTTAGTTTTTGCTCTGACATGCACTGTCAACTGTGGGACCTTATCTAGACAGGTGTGTGCCTTTCCAAATAATGTCCAATCAATTGAATTTACCACAGGTGGACTCCATTCAAGTTGAAGAAACATCTCAAGGATGATCAATGGAAACAAGATGCATCTGAGCTCAATTTCAAATCTCATAGCCAAGAGTCTGAAGACTTATGTAAATAAGGTATCGTTTTTTTGTTTTTAATATATTTGCAAACATTTATAAAAACCTGTTTTTGCTTTGTCATTATGGGGTATTGTGTGTAGATTTATGAGGAAAATGTTTAATTTAATCCATTTTAGAATGAGGTTGTAATGTAACAATGTGGAAAAAGGGAAGGTGTCTGAATACTTTCCAAAGGCACTGTAGCTAGTGCACTACTGAGGTGCTATTTAGGTTTTTATTCAGGACATACTGCTCCTGGAGCCACTACAGAGAGTGGTCTTATCTCGCTCTCCCTACAGAGAGATAAGAACATTAACGTCTGACCTCTAACCTCACCACACACACACAACCTCCACATAGAAAGTCTGCTGAAAAACCCTCCACTCTATTCCGTTTAGAAAACGGAAGACTTCGTCGTGACATTTCAAGGGTTAAGTCAATAATCCGACGCGTCGGGCTGTGAGAAGCAGCCAGCTATACGGCTCACCTTCTGCTTTACCGGTGAGCTGTCAGAGGCACTAGCGACGTAATCAGGCACACCGCCTAACATGCCTTCCGCTCTCTCCCCCCGCCGACAGGCAGCCGCTATCCTGCATGGAGCCGAGGAGCGAGCATGACTAAGATGTGTGTGTACATTAGAATCCAGAGGATGAAAAATTATATGCCTTGGAAAACAAAGAAACCATTTAAACCACACACACACACACACACACACACAATAATGTTTGTGGTCCTCTGTAGCTCAGCTGGTAGAGCACGGCGCTTGTAACGCCAAGGTAGTGGGTTCGATCCCCGGGACCACCCATACACAAAAAAAATGTATGCACGCATGACTGTAAGTCGCTTTGGATAAAAGCGTCTGCTAAATGGCATAAAAAATAAAAATAAAATAAAAATAAAAATTTTGGTGGTCTCCTTGGCTAGCGTTCACCCCTCCCCCGGGAGACCCCACAGGAAGCACGCAGGGGCACAGCGTGATCAACAGAGAGCTCGTTAGTGGACCTGCCTTCCCCTCATATTCATTAGCACGCGACGGGAGGGAGAGGGGGTATTATAATGCATGCTCAGCTCAACTGTCTCTTTGTCTCCTGTGAATGGCACCACACCACTCAGTATTCAGTGGGGACACTACTGAGGCATGGTCTGCGTCATGGTATGCGTCCCAAATGGCACCTTATTCCCCATGTAGTGCACAACCTTTGACCAGGACCCATAGACCAGGGCTAATGGAAGTCTAGAGGCTAGGCTGGGCCCCAACAGGACAGGCTATAAGAGGGACTTCCCTACGTCCCTTTGACCCCACTCCATCCTTATCAGACAGTCGTTTCCAAGCAGCTTCAAATAGGCCCAGTTGTAAACGGCTAGGCTACATTACAGCTTGAAGAATTCCTCTCTGGTTGTTGACTTGGTTACACCCGGAGAGGAGGAGTCTGGATGAAAGCATACAGAAACTTCCTCCTCTTTTCCTGCTTTTCATTATTGCAGGGGATTATTCTACCCTTCAGCCATGTACAACATCCCCTAGTAGATGGTTACACTGAATCAGCCAACTTTCCCCTACACATCACATTGGAGTAGGAGTACCCTTCTTTTCTCACACATTCTCCCACATTTTCCATTTTGCATTTACTAATTTAAGGGTAGACTAACATTTCCCTGTGCGGATTCACTGTGTCTAACTAAAACAGAGTGATCACAGATGTATGCAGAGAGACGTTTTATATGTTTCATTTCATATAATGACTGTGTTATTGTCTTAAGGCCACAATACCGTGCTCCAGTGCTTATTACGTATTCACAGGGATAACAATAATGTGGCAGAAAAAGCATTCAGAGACAAAGGCTTTCTCATTATTGCTGAATTCACAGAAAAGGAGACGTTGACTGGCTGAGTGACATACTGTGGCTTCCCTCCAGTCTCCAGTTCCATTCCACTCTAGATGAAATTGATTTTAAAAAGTAGGTCTTAGATTATCTCCAAAACACCCCTTCGTCTAAATACAATTTTAGCACGATAATAAATATGAGAAAGAGAGAGAGCGCGTGTAAAGTTAATTAGAAAAACTGTTTGAGTGTGTAAGGAGAGAAGAAATCTCCTAAAGTCTCTGAGTGAGATGAGTGTGAAAGAGCGGAGCAAAAAGAGGTAGGTTGTAATAAGCCATTATGAATGTGTCCCACCGATGGCGGGTCAAAGTACACTAACGAGGGAGCAGCAAAGCCCGGCTGTGTCCCAAATAGTACCCTATTCCATATGTAGTGCACTACTTTACACCAGAGTCCTATGGGCTATTTGGGACGCAACCCCGGTAATAACTAGCACTTCAAGTCTGACAGCCCAAAAACCCTCACATTAACACCAAACACACTCTCTGGTTCATTAGCAGTCAGGAGCAGAGGAGGCACAACTGCAAATGAACAACGAATGCACTCAAAAAAATCTTGGCCAGACTGTCCTTGTTCGGGCAGAGTGGGATGAAGAAGTACAGGGAGAAGTTTTAAGAGAAAGAGAGAGGGGGGGATTTCTAGCATATGGACTCACCAGGCAAGGACTCATCATAAGCCTGTCCACAGGCGCAGGCTAGCATGTTTACAGCAGGCAAGATCCCTCGAAGGTCTGTTTCCCCACAATCACAGGAAAGACTCGTGCAGAACCAGGAAAATAACTACTATCCCAGCAACGACTGTGACATCCAAGGCACCCGGCTTCCTCCCTCCTTGCCTCCGTCTCTCTCCCCTTAACTCCAGTCTCTCCAACTCCCTTTCAACACTGTGAGGACGGATTAATTTACACTCTCCCCAATCCCAAACAAGAATTCCCTCCGAGGCATGTCTCACCCCGGCTACTCTCTCTCCCCTCTCTTTCTCACTCGCTGTCTCCCCTGACTGACTTACTGCCTGCCTGTCCTGACTGACTCCAAGGAGGAGCGGCAGAACAGAGGAGCACTATGGGGGAAAGAAGTGACATTGACAGGTGCTCTCCAATTGAACCCTCCTTCCTGTTGACTTGGGTAAACAACGGGAGTGTGGAGCGCTGCCATGGACGGCGCGAGGGATGGAGCGAGCGAGGGAGGGAGGGGTGTGAGTCAGAGCGTGTCCTTATACAGATGGCTCATCTCTCTGTTTGCACTAGATGGATCTCTTGATTGTGAACGCACTGCACGGCTGGGCACAACTTAGTCACCATTTACAACCTACCGCCAGCTAGGACCACCTGCCAATGGTCAAAGGTCAGAGCATTCTTAGCTATTTCTCTGTGTTCTCAAAAAAGTAAATACTGCCTCGTTTTGCCAAAAAGGCATTTTCTACAGTAAATCGGGGCCAGTCCTTTAGTAGCTTAACGAGATAGTAACAGTGTTCATACAGTGTGGGTGTTAAGAGTGCAGAGAAAGTACAGCATGACTACCTGCTCTCGAGCAGTGATACAATATGAGAGGTAATGAGAGGTGTAACAGAGGTTTGTGTACCTGCTCTTTGGCACACAGGTGTGACAAGAGGTATTTGGGCAGTGATACAGTAAGATGTGTGTTATGGAGCTTCCAGTACCTGCTCTTTGACGGATGCCAGGATGTTGTTGGCGGTGCTGTCAGCCTCCATGTTTCGGATGGTGTGTTGGGCTCCCTCTCTGATGGTCACCAGAAGCACCTCCTCCGTCGATGGGCTCTGCTCAGGAGCTGGCATTCCTCCTGCAGGAACACACACAATCTGGTCACCCAATACGCTGCTCTGATACATACAGTACCAGTCAAAAATTTGGACTCACCTACTCATTCAAGGGTTTTTGTTTATTTCTACTATTTTCTACATTGTAGAATAATAGTGAAGACATCAAAACTATGAAATAACACATATGGAATCATGTAGTAACCAAGAAAGTGTTAAACAAATCAAAATATATTTTATATTTGACATTCTTCAAATAGCCACCCTTTGCCTTGCTGATAGCTTTGCACACTCTTGACATTCTCTCAACCAGCTTCACCTGGAAGGCTTTTCCAACAGTCTTGAAGGAGTTCCTGCATATGCTGAGCACTTGTTGGCTGCTTTTCCTTCACTCTGCGGTCCGACTCATCCCAAACCATCTCAACTGGGTTGAGGTCGGGAGATTGTGGAGGCCAGGTCATCTGATGCAGCACTCCATCACTCTCCTTCTTGGTAAAATAGCCCTTACACAGCCTGGAGGTGTGTTGGGTTGAAAAACAAATGGATAGTCCCACTAAGCCCAAACCAGATGGGATGGCGTATCGGTGCAGAATGCTGTGGTAGCCATGCTGGTTAAGTGTGCCTTGAATTCTAAATAAAATCACAGACAGTGTCACCAGCAAAGCACCCCCACACCATAACACCTCCTCCTCCATGCTTTACAGTGGGAACAGTCCTGTGTAGCTCAGTTGGTAGAGCATGGCGTTTGCAACGCCAGAGTTGTGGGTTCACTAACTGTAAGTCGCTCTGAATAAGAGCATCTGCTAAATGACTAAAATGTAAACTACACATGCGGAGATCATCCGTTCACCCACACTGCGTCTCACAAAGACACGGTGGTTGGAACCCAAAATCTCCAATTTAGACTCCAGACCAAATTACACATTTTAACCGGTCTAATGTCCATTGTTCGTGTTTCTTGGCCCAAGCAGGTCTCTTCTTCTTATTGGTGTCCTTTAGTAGTGGTTTCTTTGCAGCAATTCGACCATGAAGGCCTGATTCACACAGTCCCCTCTGAACAGTTGATGTTGAGATGTGTCTGTTACTTGAACTCTGTGAAGCATTTATTTGGGCTGCAATTTCTGAGGCTGGTAACTCTATTGAACTTATCCTCTGTAGCAGAGGTAACTCTGGGTCTTCCATTCCTGTGGCGGTCCTCATGAGAGCCAGTTTCATCATAACACTTAATGGTTTTTGCGACTGCATTTGAAGAAACCTTCAAAGTTTTCCGTATTGACTGACCTTCATGTCTTAAAGTAATGATGGACTGTTGTTTCTCTTTGCTTATTTGAGCTGTTCTTGCCATAATACAGACTTGGTATTTTACCAAATAGAGCTATCTTCTGTATACCCCCCCCCCCCCCATTAATTGAAATGGATTCCAGGTGACTACCTCATGAAGCTGGTTGATAGAATGCCAAGAGTGTGCAAAGCGGTCATCAAGGCAAAGGGTGGCTATTTGAAGAATGTCAAATATAAAATATATTTTGATTTGTTTAACACTTTTTTAGTTACTACATGATTCCATATGTGTTATTTCATAGTTTTGATGTCTTCACTATTATTCTACAATGTAAAAAATTGTAAAAATAAAGAAAAACCCTTGAATGAGTAGGTGTGTCCAAACTTTTGACTGGTAGTGTACATGTGGACATGTGTGTGTAGTTGTGTACACATGACCCAACCGATGGCATCCCCACACCATCGGCACAGTAGACAGAGGCAATAATACACACAAGCACACATGCTTGCACAGAACCCACCAAGCAGACATGATACACAGTATGGCTATATAAATATTAACTGAAGATACTAAAACAGTAGGCTAACACACACACACACACACTTAAAACACACCCACGCATGCCAGATGGACCATTCCAAAGACAGTCACAAACACTGAGTCAATTCCATATGGCCTTGAGGCAACAAACAACTTCAGTGATGACTTGTGTACAGACTCATAAAAAATCCAAACCCCAACTCCAAACACACTAAATCTTCAAGTGAAGTCCAAAAAGGACATTTGAATTCCAAGAAAGCCCACAATTCCTAGAGCGTACAGCGGCACAACAGTGGAAAATGCTGTACGCTCCTCGCTCCTGGGCATCAGGAGTGAAATGTAAAAGTGCACAAAATAGTTATGGCCTCATGACAGGCCAACCACCAGAGGAATGCAAGGGGAGGCAGTTTCTGATCCATTTTTACATGAAGGAGCCTGTTTAGCCAAACAAGGTGTTTAAGCACCTGAGCCGTAGCCGGGCTGAGAGCTCACAGGGCTGCCACAGGCTGAGATAAGACAACGGGCTGAGGTATAATGAGGGGGTGCTGTTGGGGACTTTGGGGAAACAGGGATGTCACAAGGACTTTTACTGCTTCTTCAATCCTCCACTGCTGCTGTCATCTGGTCTGAAAGCTACAGTAGAGCCAGTCCCAGTGTGGCCTAGACAGAACAGGAGCATGTTGAGGTATGGGACCCAAATGACACCCTATTCCCTATATAGTGCAATACATAGTATAGTGCCCTATATAGTACACCAAAGTGCTCCATGGGCCCTGGTCAAAAGTAGTATACTAAATAGGGAATAGGGTGTCATTTGGTAATGGTGAGTATATTTCTTAATAATTTCCTAATTTCTTTTTTTTTGTGTGTATTGTTTTTTTTATTGCTAGGTATTACTGCACTGTTGGAGCTAGACACACAAGCATTTCGCTGCACCTGCGATAACATCTGTAAATCTGTGTACGCAACCAATAAACTTTGATTTGATTTTGAGTCAGTCTCAATCTCCTCTACGGCGAATTGCAGTCTGGATATTGGCTACTGGGGAGCGTCATTAAACCATATCCTTATTTACACCACGAGAGCTCCAACCCTCCCAGCATAACTCAATAAGACCTCCATGAAACTGTCTCTTTTTATATGCCTCATTCATTATGGCAGTCAGCTGGTGATTGGTGGAGTTGTTCCGCTGGCATATTATGCCAACAGAGCCATGCATTATTGAGGCTACTGAGTACAGTACTGCACTGGATGTGCACCACACACCTAGTACAGGAATCATTTAACGCAAGCTTACAGCCAGCCAGCCAACAGAGAGGCCCATTGGGCTGTTTACAGTAGAGATAGGCTCTGATGGGAAGCTCCTGTCCGGGGAAGACAAGCCAGTCTGGGAGGTCCCCGAGATAGTCGAACAATATGTGAACCGTGGTATTCTGGGTATTTCAAGGTCGCAGCAGATCGGATCACGTGTGGGTATCGGGTGGCAGACAGGGAATATTACTATTAGTATTACAAGCATGCTGGTAGCAGGGTCATAGCCTTTACACCTCACAATATATAGATATACTTTGTAATGTAGCAGGGAGGAACAAAATGTTTTCCTAGTTGTTACACAGTGTTACTCTTTTGTCTCAAGGAGAGTATCTTGCCTTTAGTTCCCATAACATGGAGCAGTGACAGGAATCTAGAGAATCACAGTTCCAAATTGAGTGTGCTCTTCCTTGCCAAGTCAAGATGGTTACAAAAACAAGAGCAAAAAAAAGTAGTCAGGGCTCACTGTAGGTTTCTGTTAATACCCTATATATACACAGTACTCTGAAAGGATTCAAAAGAATGCTATTCAGCTAGCATGTCCCAGTCACTGAGAAAAACATGTCTGCTTTTGTCACAAAGTATGGAATGGCCTTTGTTCATGGAGCTCCCTTGAAATGAATAGTATGACATTTTTATGGACAACATGTAACATAACTCTTCAATACACAGATGAGTAGAGCCAAAGCAACCGCTGTAAATTCAGATTGATACACAGTAAGACTGAAACTACGCAATTAGATAAGTCATGACACATTTCCATGTGCAGAAAATCTACGTTGGAAAACTGCCCACTAACCAGAGTGGGGAAAACACACTCTCAGAAAACCAATATGCTTCCACAAACCAAATCTGCGGCCACCTAAAGCAAAAGGAAAATTGTGATTTGTATCTTATCTTACTGAAATTCCCCATCCTATCTGGGACAGGACTACTTAACCTCTCTCAGCTCGGGGTTCTCCATTACTAAGATCAGGCTCCAGAGAGTGTTGGACATACCACAACTCTGCTGCACACTACTACTACTACTGCTATTACAACAACCTGGAAGTTAGAGCAAAGCTGCTGACCCAGCAAGTTCTTCAGGATTACCTCCATTGTTTCCCTTCAAAACGAGATGCAAAAAGAAGTATTATAATAATGAACCGGAGCCTTGTGAAAAGCCCCCATGCATCAGGTCTCTGTAGGGTTGTTTGGCGTCTGGTAGTTTCAAAGCAAAGCTAGAGGCTGCCTGCCAAGTAACCAAGATGCAAAGGGAGTCAAACACAATCAGCGCTGCTTTAAAGACTGTAATTAGGATAATGCCTCCAGGACAATACCAGGAGTTCACAGGATCCAGGTTAAGTCACTCAGAACAAAAAGATGGGCCAATGTCATTATGAACCTGGTCATTTCCTCTGGCTAAGCCCAAGACAAACACAGTCAATAAGACAGACAGACACTACTAGGACCTCCAGTGGGACTTCAGTGTCAATATTTAGGGAGGATTATTGCACCTTCTGTGTGTGAGTCAAAACACACCATCACAAAATTAAATCTGTCTGGAGTAAGGAGCTTTCCCTAGATGACATCCCCCCATTACACAGGCAGAAAGATGGGTACAGACACACAGACAACTGACCCCTGGTCAGGTTATCCATTTCTTCTGGCCAAAACACTGGGCTAATTTGACTTCTCCCCGCCATCTACTGGGCACAGGATATACACTAGAGCTGGAAGTGCACTCAAGGGTCAAGGAATCAGCAAAACAATGAGCATCTGTAAACGCTACTAACCAGCTACTAACTGGCTGCTCGGCTAAGCAGCCTTGACAAGACAAATACAAATCCTATTTCCTAATCATTAAAATCCTCGGCATCTCTAGCTCTGCCAAGAAACCGCTTCGCATGACCCCACCCGGACTCCCGCCAACGCCAACCAGGTCACATGGTCTAGTAGTCCAGTCAGTGACCTCATAGTCCAGCCACTCTTCCAAGCTTCTATTACGCAATCGAGTCCAGAGAGCACAGAATTGTGTCTGCACCGCAGCAGGGAATGGTCAATGTGGTGGGAAGTTGGGAATGGGAAGGGGTTCAAATGAAAAGGTAGAGCAGTAGTCTAGCAGATCAGTGGAGAATATGTAATGGGTCTAGACTAGGGTTTAGAATTTTCCCGGTATTTTACAAAATGTTCCATCCCGAGAATAAATCACCTCTCCCGGATAACCCGGTATTTCCCGCCAAAACCGGAAGTATCATTCAAAAGCATATACAGTGCATTTTGAAAGTATTCAGACCCCTTGACTTTTTCCACATTTTGTTAGACTTATTCTAAAATGTATTAAATAGTTTTTTCCCCCTCATCAATCTACACACAATACCCAATAATGACAAAGCGAAAACAGGTATTAAGACATTTTAGCAAATGTATTAAATATAAAAAACTGAAATACCTTATTAACATAGGCCTCATGTAGCTCAATTGGTAGAGCATGGCGCTTGCAACGCCAGGGTTGTGGGTTCGATTCCCACAGGGGGCCAGTATGAAAACAAAATGTATGCACTAACTGTAAGTCGCTCTGGATAAGAGCGTCTGCTAAATGACTACAAATGTAAAATAAGTACTCAGACCCTTTGCTATGAAACTCTAAATTGAGCTCAGGTGCATCATGTTTCCATTGATCATCCTTGAGATGTTTCTACAACTTGATTGGAGTCCACCTGTGGTAGATTCAATTGAGTGGACATGATTTGGAAAAGGCACACACCTGTCTATATAAAGGTCCCACAGTTGACAGTGCATGTCAGAGCAAGAACCAAGCCATAAGGTCGAAGGAATTGTCCGTAGAGCTCCAAGACGGGATTGTGTCGAGGCACAGATCTGGGGAAGGGTACCAAAACATTTCTGCAGCATTGAAGGTCCCCAAGAACACAGTGGCCTCCATCATTCTTAAATGGAATAAGTTTGGAACCACCAAGACTCTTCCTAGAGCTGGCCCCCCGGCCAAACTGAGCAATCGGGGTAGAAGGGCTTTGGTCAGGGAGGTGACCAAGAACCCGATGGCCACTCTGACAGAGCTCCAGAGTTCCTCTGTGGAGATGGGAGAACCTTCCAGAAGGACAACCATCTCTGCAGCACTCCACCAAATCAGGCCACTCCTCAGTAAAAAAGGCACATGACATCCCGCTTGGTTTGCCAAAAGGCACCTAAAGGACTCTCAGACCATGAGAAACAAGATTCTCTGGTCTGATGAAACCAAGATTGAACTCCTTGGCCTGAATTCTAAGTGTCACGTCTGGAGGAAACCTGGCACCATCCCTACGGTGAAGCATAGTGGTGGCAGCATCATGCTGTGGGGATGTTTTTCAGCGGCAGGGACTGGGAGACTAGTCAGGATCGAGGGAAAGATGAACGGAACAAAGTACAGAGAGATCCTTGATGCTATAGCCTACCGCCATTGCGCATTCGCTCTTCTTTCAAACTACCAGTGAGTTCTATTGGCTGCTGCATTTCACATTAAGCAAACAAGAGCTTGCGTCCCTCTTCGAAGTCTATTGGTATAAGAAATGCTAAAAACAAATTATGTCCAGCAAGCTATTCTAGTCTAGATTTTCCTGCATGGGACTACAAGAGCTAAGGAGCGTTTTTAAAGGAGAGAGGCCAGCGGAACACAGGTGCGTGCGTATTGCGCAAGAGACAGAGGCTATAAGTTAGAAGCTTATTATGCATAACCCCTCCTTCATTAGCTAAATAGAAGGCTAATAGTGCATTGAATGTATTACCTGAAAGAAGTAGGCTAGGACATCTATATATAGGCCTATATATCAATCTTGAAGACGATTATCTATTTTGGATGCAATTTGAATGGAATTGATGGAGCGAGAGAAAGACTGCGAGAGTGTTCGCTCGTGCAATGATTTAAAGCAATGATATAGGAGTGTTTTAAAACTCTGCAGCTGCAATAAAATAAAAAAACGTTACAATTAAAAAATAAGGTGACCCCTGAAAGCCAGACGTGCATTCAGTCTTTATATTACTTTAGCATAGGCTATGCTGCAGCAAATGTAGGTCTACCGGTCACAATTTAAAAAAAAAGTTACTATGATGAGATGATAGGTCTACATACTGAGATGGGCTGTCGGTCCCCACCCTGAGCGTTGATGATTCATCATGCAGTGACCAGAGGGAAAGCCGTAGAGAATCCAGATTTAGACATTGCATATAATTGTAGAGTTCCATTTCACATCATGCTGTTCATATAAATAATTTCTTATAATTTACTGGTTTCTCTGTTATTTATCCCGGGAAAAGGGAGTGGTTTTGGGCGGTAAATCTCAATAACCAGGTTCCTGCCATTCAACCCTAGTCTAGACATTAATGGGTGACTTTCAAATCCTCTGCATGATACTTTATCTGGCTGCAGAAACCTCTTTAAAAAGAGATTATTTGGTGCTTTTGTATACTTTTTAGCCAGAAGTTCTGAAAGTAGCACTCATGAGCCAAAAGTGATCCCAGAAAATTGCATACTACATCACATACAGTTGAAGTCTGAAGTTTACATTCACTTAGGTTGGAGTCATTAAAACTCATTTTTCAACCACACCACAAATGTATTGTTAACAAACTATAGTTTTGGCAAGTCGGTTAGGACATCTACTTTGTGCATGACACAAGTAATTTTTCCAACAATTGTTTACAGATTATTTCACTGTATCACAATTCCAGTGGGTCAGAAGTTGACATACACTAAGTTGACTGTGCCTTTAAACAGCTTGGAAAATTCCAGAAAATGATGTCATGGCTTTAGAAGCTTCTGATAGGCTAATTGACATCATTTGTGTCAATTGCAGGTGTACCTGTGGATGTATTTCAAGGCCTACTTTCAAACTCAGTGCCTCTTTGCTTGACATCATGGGAAAATCAAAAGAAAATCAGCCAAGACCTCAAAAAAACATTTGTAGACCTCCACAAATCTGGTTAATCCTTGGGAGCAATTTCCAAACGCCTGAAGGTACCACGTTCATCTGTACAAACAACAGTACGCAAGTATAAACACCATGGGACCACGCAGCCGTCATACCGCTCAGGAAGGAGACGCGTTCTGTCTCCTAGAGATGAACGTACTTTGGTGCGAAAATCGTACTTTTTGGAGAAATGTCCTCTGGTCTGATGAAACAAAAATAGAACTGTTTGGCCATAATGACCATCGTTATGTTTGGAGGAAAAAGGGGGTCGCTTGCAAGCCGAAGAACACCATCCCAACCGTGAAGCACAGGGGTGGCAGCATCATGATGTGGGGGTGCTTTGCTGCAGGAGGGACTGGTGCACTTCACAAAATAGATGGCATCATGAGGAAGGAAAATTATGTGGATATATTGAAGCAACATCTCGAGACATCAGTCAGGAAGTTAAAGCTTGGTCGCAAATGGGTCTTCCAAATGGACAATGACTCCAAGCATACAGTTGTGGCAAAATGGCTTAAGGACAACAAAGTCAAGGTATTGGAGTGGCCATCACAAAGCCCTGACCTCAATCCTATAGAAAATGTGTGGGCAGAACTGAAAAAGCTTGTGCGAGCAAGGAGGCCTACAAACCTGACTCAGTTACACCAGCTCTGTCAGGAGGAATGGGCCAAAATTCACCCAACTTATTGTGGGAAGCTTGTGGAAGGCTACCCAAAATGTTTGACCCAAGTTAAACAATTTAAAGGCAATGCTCTCAAATACTAATTGAGTGTATGTCAACTTCTGACCCACTGGGAATGTGATGAAATAAATAAAAGCTGAAATAAATCACTCTCTACTGTTATTCTGACATTTCACATTCTTAAAATAAAGTGGTGATCCTAACTGACCTAAAACTGGGAATTTTTACTAGGATGAAATGTCAGGAATTGTGAAAAACTGAGTTGAAATGTATTTGGCTAAGGTGTATGTAAACTTCCGACTTCAACTGTATATGCTATATGTTGTTTCATATTATAATGTTACATATTACTATATGTCACTATGACCAATTTGTGATAGCACTGTTGTTACAGGCTATATCGCTAGGGGGCCTTTTCCTGGTTAAATAAAGGTTAAGAAAAAACTGGTCACGAGACTGAATGCCACGTGGCTGACAGTAATAATACGCATTGGACCGTCAGTCAACCAGAGGGAAGAGAAGAACTGTGGAGAAGAAGGCTTCATAAGGCTGATTGACACCCAAATTAACCAGGTCACATTTGTTGAACAATGAAACGTGGAAGGGAAAACCAGAGCTCAGATATAATTATACATTAGCCTGAAATGCAGAGGCAGGCAGTCTCAGCAGAGCGGCAGTTCAAATGCTGATTGCTCAGTCTTCAACCATAAAGCATGGGAAATCAAACAGCTCAAATAGAGTTGTGAGCTGACTCGCGCTAGCTACTCACAGCAATGGGAATGAAAGCCGACCACAATATGGTGCTCCCCTTACTTTGCCTACGAAATTAGGTCAGATTTTTTTACTTACACCACATTTTAGATATAAAAATCTACACTAGTATTAATTAAATATATGCTGTATTTGATAATTGGACCAACAACCCTCGTACAGGTCTACTTCAGCCACAAGGCAAAAACTAAAGCTGATAGCACATTATGCAGAAGTCCTAATAAATGTGTTATATTGGCCTGTTTAACATTCCATTAAAACTCTTGGCCCCCCCAATCATTGGTTCCTCTGGACTTCTTAAACCGGCACGAGGGCAGCAAACAAAGGGCATAATTAACTCCTCTAGAAGCCTACTGATTGATGCCTTGGCCATGTGCAATAAAGAGCTTGTAGGGAACCACACCTCCATTACACAGCACAAAGTAGCCACAGTAATGTCCTCAAACACCCACAAAGCTTAATTGCCTCTTTCAAATAGCATATTGACTTAGCTAAATAAAAGTGATATTTTTGGTCTCTGGTTGCCTTTTCAGACTTCACTAAGCATGGTCGATACCATATTTCAGCGCTGATAAACAAACCCCAAAAAATAACAGACATGAATTATAATTCTACGTCGGGCCAAATAAAGTATATATCAAGACTGCAGCAAGAATGCAACATATTTCTTACCAAGTAGTTGTCAGAGACATATTCTGAAAGCCCCAGCCCAAACTATTACGCAGACAAAGCACATATGCGTAGACTGCTGACTATAGTTAAAACTAACTACAGTTGCTGATGTAATTTGGTTTTTAAAGCATGTGTTAAACACAAACAAGTTCAAGTGAGCCTCTCATACTTTACAACATGGCCTAGGCCCTAGAGCACACACACCCTGCAGAGACAATTTCATGTCATACTATTTTCTTTTAAAATCTCCCAGTACAATAACACATGAATTCTACTGAGATTTATCCCACATCAAAGATTCAATATGAGACAGGCATGTGTTTACATGTCATTGTACGTACACACATGTGTGTGTATATATATATATATATATATATATATATATATATATACACACACACACATATATACACACATATATATATATATATACACATACATATTTACACATACACATATATATATATATATATATATATATATATATATATATACACACACACACACACACACATACATACACACATACACACACACACTACCGTTCAAAAGTTGGGGTCACTTACAAATGTCCTTGTTTTGAAAGAAAAGCAATTTTTGTCCATTAAAAGAACATCAAATTGATCAGAAATACAGTGTAGACATTGTTAATGTTGTAAATGGCTATTGTAGCTGGAACCTGCTGATTTTTTATGGAAGATCTACATAGGCGTACAGTGGCCCATTATCAGCAACCATCAGTCCTGTGTTCCAATGGCACGTTGTGTTTGCTAATCCAAGTTTATCATTTTAAAAGGCTAATTGATCATTAGAAAACCATTTTGCAATTATGTTAGCACGGCTGAAAACTGTTGTGCTGATTAAAGAAGCAATAAAAAAACGGGCCTTCTTGAGACTAGTTGAGTATCTGGAGCATCAGCAATTGTGAGTTCGATTACAGGCTCAAAATGGTCAGAAACAAATAACTTTCTTCTGAAACTCGTCAGTCTATTCTTGTCCTGAGAAATTTAAGCTATTGTATGCGAGAAATTTCCAAGAAACTGAAGATCTCGTACAACGCCGTGTACTACTCCCTTCACAGAACAGCGCAAACTGTCTCTAACCAGAATAGAAAGAGGAGTGGGAGGCCCCGGTGCACAACTGAGCAAGAGGACAAATACATTAGAGTGTCTAGTTTGAGAAACAGACGCCTCACAGGTTCTCAACTGGCAGCTTCATTAAATAGTACCCGCAAAACACCAGTCTCAACGAAAACAAGGACATTTCTAAGTGACCCCAAACTTTTGAACGGTAATATATGTATATATACACACACACACACTCAGCAAAAAAAGAAACGTCCTCTTACTATCAACTGCGTTTATTTTCAGCAAACTTAACATGTGTAAATATTTGTATGACCATAACAAGATTCAACAACTGAGACATAAACTGAACAAATTCCACAGACATGTGACTAAGAGAAATTGAATAATGTGTCCCTGAACAAAGGGGGGGGTCAAAATCAAAAGTAACAGTCAGTATCTGGTGTGGCCACCAGCTGCATTAAGTACTGCAGTACATCTCCTACTCATGCACCAGATTTGCCAGTTCTTGCTGTGAGATGTTACCCCACTCTTCCACCAAGGCACCTGAAAGTTCCCAGACATTTCTGGGGGGGAATGGCACTAGCCCTCACCCTCCGATCCAACAGGTCCCAGACGTGCTCAATAGGTATGGGATCTGGGCTCTTCGCTGGCCATGGCAAAACACTGACATTCCTGTCTTGCAGGAAATCAAGCACAGAACGAGCAGTATGGCTGATGGCATTGTCATGCTGGAGGGTCATGTCAGAATGAGCCTGCAGGAAGGGTACCACGAGGGAGGAGGATGTCTTCCCTGTAACGCACAGCATTGAGATTGCCTGCAATGACAACACGCTCAGTCCGATGATGCTGTGACACACCGCCCCAGACCATGACGGACCGTCCACCTCCAAATAGATCCCGCTCCAGAGTACAGTCCTCAGTGTAGCGCTCATTCCTTCGACGATAAACGCAAATCCGACCATCACCCCTGGTGAGACAAAACCGCGACTCGTCAGTGAAGAGCACTTTTTGCCAGTCCTATCTGGTCCAGCGATGGTGGGTTTGTGCCCATAGGCGACATTGTTGCCGGTGATGTCTGGTGAGGACCTACCTTACAACAGGCCTCCAAGCCCTCAGTCCAGCCTCTCTCAGCTTATTGCGGACAGTCTGAGCACTGATGGAGGGATTGTGCGTTCCTGGTATAACTCGGGCAGTTGTTGTTGCCATCCTGTACCTGTCCCGCAGGTGTGATGTTCGGATGTACCGATCCTGTGCAGGTGTTGTTACACGTGGTCTGCCACTGCGAAGACGATCAGCTGTCCGTCCTGTCTCCCTGTAGCGCTGTCTTAGGCGTCTCACAGTACGCACATTGCAATTTATTGCCCTGGCCACATCGGAGGTCCTCATGCCTCCTTGCAGCATGCCTAAGGCACGTTCACGCAGATGAGCAGGGACCCTGGGCATCTTTCTTTTGGTGTTTTTCAGAGTCAGTAGAAAGGCCTCTTTAGTGTCCTAGGTTTTCAAAACTGTGACCTTAATTGCCTACCGTCTGTAAGCTGTTAGTGTCTTAACGACCGTTACACAGGTGCATGTTCATTAATTGTTTATGGTTCATTGAACAAGCATGGAAAACAGTGTTTAAACCCTTTCCAATGAAGATCTGTGAAGTTATTTGGATTTTTACAAATTATCTTTGAAAGACAGGGTCCTGAAAAAGGAATGTTTCTTTTTTTGCTGAGTTTGTGTGTGTGTGTGTGTGTGTGTGTGTGTGTGTGTGTGTGTGTGTGTGTGTGTGTGTATATATATATATATATATATATATACACATACATACATACATACATACATACATACATACATACATACATACACACACAGTGGGGAGAACAAGTATTTGATACACTGCGAATTTTGCAGGTTTTCCTACTTACAAAGCATGTAGAGGTCTGTAATTTTTATCATAGGTACACTTCAACTGTGAGAGACGGAATCTGAAACAAAAATCCAGAAAATCACATTGTATGATTTTTAAGTAATGAATTTGCATTTTATTGTATGACATAAGTATTTGATCACCTACCAACCAGTAAGATTTCCGGCTCTCACAGACCTGTTAGTTTTTCTTTAAGAAGCCCTCCTGTTCTCCACTCATTACCTGTATTAACTGCACCTGTTTGAACTCGTTACCTGTATAAAAGACACCTGTCCACACACTCAATCAAACAGACTCCAACCTCTCCACAATGGCCAAGACCAGAGAGCTGTGTAAGGACATCAGGGATAAAATTGTAGCCCTGCACAAGGCTGGGATGGGCTACAGGACAATAGGCAAGCAGCTTGGTGAGAAGGCAACAACTGCAATTATTAGAAAATGGAAGAAGTTCAAGATGACGGTCAATCACCCTCGGTCTGGGGCTCCATGCAATATCTCACCTCGTGGGGCATCAATGATCATGAGGAAGGTGAGGGATCAGCCCAGAACTACACGGCAGGACCTGGTCAATGACCTGAAGAGAGCTGGGACCACAGTCTCAAAGAAAACCATTAGTAACACACTATGCCGTCATGGATTAAAATCCTGCAGCGCACGCAAGGTCCCCCTGCTCAAGCCAGCACATGTCCAGGCCCTTCTGAAGTTTGGCAATGACCATCTGGATGATCCAGAGGAGGAATGGGAGAAGGTAATGTGGTCTGATGAGACAAAAATAGAGCTTTTTGGTCTAAACTCCACTCGCCGTGTTTGGAGGAAGAAGAAGGATGAGTACAACCCCAAGAACACCATCCCAACCGTGAAGCATGGAGGTGGAAACATCATTCTTTGGGGATGCTTTTCTGCAAAGGGGACAGGACGACTGCACCGTATTGAGGGGAGGATGGATGGGGCCATGTATTGCGAGATCTTGGCCAACAACCTCCTTCCCTCAGTAAGAGCATTGAAGATGGGTCGTGGCTGGGTCTTCCAGCATGACAACGACCCGAAACACACAGCCAGGGCAACTAAGGAGTGGCTCCGTAAGAAGCATCTCAAGGTCCTGGAGTGGCCTAGCCAGTCTCCAGACCTGAACCCAATTGAAAATCTTTGGTGGGAGCTGAAAGTCCGTATTGCCCAGTGACAGCCCCGAAACCTGAAGGATCTGGAGAAGGTCTGTATGGAGGAGTGGGCCAAAATCCCTGCTGCAGTGTGTGCAAACCTGGTCAAGACCTACAGGAAACGTATGATCTCTGTAATTGCAAACAAAGGTTTCTGTACCAAATATTAAGTTCTGCTTTTCTGATGTATCAAATACTTATGTCATGCAATAAAATGCAAATTAATTACTTAAAAATCATACAATGTGATTTTCTTGATTTTTGTTTTAGATTCTGTCTCTCACAGTTGAAGTGTACCTATGATAAACATTACAGACCTCTACATGCTTTGTAAGTAGGAAAGCCTGCAAAATCGGCAGTGTATAAAATACTTGTTCTCCCCACTGTGTGTGTGTATATATATATATATATATATATATATACACACACACACACACACATACATATACATATACATATACACACACCCACACACACATATACAGTTGAAGTCAGAAGTTTACATACACCTCAGCCAAATACATTTAAACTCAGTTTCACAATTCCTGACATTTAATCCTAGTAGAAAATCCCTGTTTTAGGTCAGTTAGGATCACCACTTTATTTTAAGAATGTGAAATATCAGAATAATAGTAGAGAGAATGATTTATTTCAGCTTTTATTTATTTCATCACATTCCCAGTGGGTCAGAAGTTTACATACACTCAATTAGTATTTGGTAGCATTGCCTTTAAATTGTTTAACTTACTTGTTTAAGATACTTTTGTAACTGTTTCCTCCAGCATCTCCACAAGGTCCTTTGCTGCTGTTCGGGGATTGATTTGCACTTCTCGCACCAAAGTACATTCATCTCTGGGAGACAGAACGTGTCTCCTTCCTGAACGATATGACGGCTGCGTGGTCCCATGGTGTTTATACTTGTGTACTATTGTTTGTACAGATGAACGTGGTACCTTCAGGCATTTGGAAATTGCTCCCAAGGATGAACCAGACTTGTGGAGGTCTACAACATTTTTTCTGAAGTCTTGGCTGATTTCCCCATGATGTCAAGCAAAGAGGCACTGAGTTTGAAGGTAGGCCTTGAAATACATCCACAGGTACACCTCCAATTGACTCAAATGTCAATTAGCCTATCAGAAGCTTCTATAGCCATGACAACATTTTCTGGAATTTTCCAAGCTGTTTAAAATGCACAGTCAACTTAGTGTATGTAGTAAACTTCTGACCCACTGGAATTGTGATACAGTGAATTATAAGTGAAATAAGCTGTCTGTAAACAATTGTTGGAAAAATGACTTGTGTCATGCACAAAGTAGATGTCCTAACCGACTTGCCAAAACTATAGTTTGTTAACAAGACATTTGTGGAGTGGTTCAAGGGTTTTTCTTTATTTTTACTATTTTCTACATTGTAGAATAATAGTGAAGACATCAAAACTATGAAATAACACATATGGAATCATGTAGTAAACAAAAAACTGTTAAATACAAATATTTTATATTTGAGATTCTTCAAATATTCACCCTTTGCCTTGATGACAGCTTTGCACACTCTTGGCATTCTCTCAACCAGCTTCACCTGGAATGCTTTTCCAACAGTCTTGAAGGAGTTCCCACATATGCTGAGCACTTCACTCTACGCTTTTCCTTCCCTCTGCGGTCCGACTCATCCCAAACCATCTGAATTGGGTTGAGGTCGTGATGTTGTGGAGGCCAGGTCATCTGATGCAGCACTCCATCACTCTCATTCTTGGTAAAATAGCCCTTACACAGCCTGGAGGTGTGTTGGGTCATTGTCCTGTTGAAAAACAAATGATAGTCCCACTAAGCCCAAACTAGATGGGATGGCGTATCGCTGCAGAATGCTGTGGTAGCCATGCTGGTTAATAAATCACAGACAGTGTCACCAGGAAAGCATCCCCACACCATAACACCTCCTCCTCCATGCTTCACGGTGGGAAATACACATGCGGAGATCATCCGTTCACCCACACCGCGTCTCACAAAGACACGGCGGTTGGAAGCAAAAATCTCAAATTTGTACTCCAGACCAAAAGGACACATTTCCACCGGTCTAATGTCCATTGCTCGTGTTTCTTGGCCCAAGCAGGTCTCTTCTTCTCATTGGTGTCCTTTAGTAGTGGTTTCTATGCAGTAATTCGACCATGAAGGCCTGATTCACACAGTCCCCTCTGAACAGTTGATGTTGAGATGTGTCTGTTACTTGAACTCTGTGAAGCATTTATTTGGGCTGCAATTTCTGAGGCTGGTAACACTAATGAACTTATCCTCTGCAACAGAGGTAACTCTGGGTCTTCCATCCCTGTGGCGGTCTTCATGAGAGCCAGTTTCATCATAGCGCTTGATGGTTTTTGCGACTGCACTGGAAGAAACTTTGAAAGTTCTTGACATTTTCCGGATTGACTGACCTTCATGTCGTAAAGTAATGACTGTCGTTTCTCTTCGATTATTTGAGCTGTTCTTGCCATAATATGGACTTGGTCTTTTACCAAATAGGGCTATCTTCTGTATACCCAATTGAGATGGTTTGGGATGAGTTGGACTGCAGAGTACTGTTGGAAAAGCATTCCAGGTGAAGCTGGTTGAGAGAATGCCAAGAGTGTGCAAAGCTGTCATCAAGGCAAAGGGTGGCTATCTGAAGAATTTGTTTAACACTTTTTTGGTTACTACATGATTCCATGTGTTATTTCATAGTTTTGATGTCTTCACTATTATTCTACACTGTAGAAAATAGTAAAAATAAAGAAAAACCCTTGAATGTGTAGGTGTGTCCAAACCGTTGACTGGTAGTGTATATATGATGCCTTTGACAGCAGAACACAAAGGGCTATTATAAGATCTCTAACAATGTTACTTTCTGATAGGCTGAAAGGGCTCAAAAGCTGAAAGTGCTTTACTCTGTTTGACACACCCCAAAAGCTGAGGAATGTATCCCAGTACGTGCTGGAGCTAGGTTTCAAAACACAGATGCCACACACATATGCGCGCACACACACACACACACACACACACACACACACACCGGTGCATAGGAACGCACACACCACATGAACATAGACACACGTACACCCAGATCCATCCAGTATTACTGTATACACTATACAACCCAGAAGTAGATAGAAAACCTACCTATTCACGTGGTGATATGGGATTAAAGAGGGTGAATTTTAAAGGCAGAGGTTAGCTGTGTGGAGAGACTGAGACCGAGTCATAAGTGTCCTCCTACTCAATAGGATGACTGGAGAGGGATTTGAAATGTGGGAGGAATGTTATAGATGTTCTGCCCGCCTCAGATGTCCTTGAATCATATCCCACAAATATTGTAACATCTAAATCACTCCAGGCTAATCGGAGCATGTGCGTACAGGGATGGACTTGGCTCAAGATAAACCAGGAATAAGGCAAGAAAACAGTCACACCAGGGCAGCCTAGAGCAGCCCATACAGCTCACAATTTAGAACCCAGATATACCTCTTTCAAAGAAATGCATTAAGCCAAAGCGACTCACCATTGCAAGTGGACAAGAGGGAGATGGCTTCATGTGTAATAATTTAATCTGTGTCTACATTGTGCAACATTGCAAACAGAATACTATGAGTGGTCATTCTACGAGGAACTTCCTCCTGTTCTGCTCATTCACCCTGCTTGCATCCCAAATGGCACCCTATTCTGTTCATAGTGCACTACCTTTGACCAGGGCTTATAGGGCTCTGGTCAAAAGTAGTGCACTATATAGGGTATAGGGTGCCATTGGGGACGCCCATATGGGGACGCAACCGCAAGCCTCACTGAGAGACTGATCCAAATGTTTAAATCAGCTGTTCAAAACATGTAATCAATAACATGTTGTGATAGAGCGGGGCTGGGGGCATAAATTATGCTCAGCCCACAGAATGACGACTTTAAAAAGGGGTATGGAGCATCAAATGGAGTCTGCTGCACACCCTCAAGAATCAAGACATTTACATTGGCTATGTGGGTTGATTAAATCTTTGAAGTGAAATGGTGGTCACACACAGACTGAACACAGAAGTCAACTGAGGATTCTTCCTGAAAGAGCTGAATACAATAATTCATTACCAATATCATAGAGCAATAAGACATCTTGGTGCACAGTGAGCTGCTGTGCGGCGAAACCCAGGTAAGGGGAGTTGAGTTGACCGGTGTCTCTGTCGGGTGAGTCAGAATATTTGGGACTTATTATTTGAGGTTTTTGATCTGCTGGTTGGTGTTGTTGATCCATGAGAGTGAATACAGCAGGCTCATTTGCTGAAGCAAAAACAGCAACAAAACAAAGCCAAAACAGAAATAACACTCCAAGCCGCTGCGGTGGTTCATAAAGAAGGAAGATGAAATGGTGATCAGGGCCGCGGTGAAAGTTAATCATTCTTTCTTGCCGGAAAGGCAGAAATTAATTCTGTTTAATCACATGTTCCATTCCATTTTGCCTCACACTCATAGCGGTTGATTTTCATTTCTCCCATTTCAGGTGGTTATCAAATTTCAATATGAACATTGTAAGCGTGCAGGATTTTATGGAAAGGACCAGCGAGAAATTCCAAGATGTTCGAAATGACTGGAATCAATTATGATGTAAAAGTGCATTAACATAACAATTGGCATACTATTGGCAGTGTTCTGGCTCCCACAATGCATCCTGTCTGGAGTGAATTACCGAGCGTGCTCAGCACCTCTGCTTCTTCCCCTGTTTGAGACTGATTACAGCAGCTGATGAACTGCCTTCACTGTACTCTGATGAATGATCAATCACACTGCTGGTAAGAACAGCATTAGCTTATCTGTCTGCCCATTCATCAATAGGGCATCCTTGTAGGCTCATTAAAGCAGATGGGAAGTTAAGGGGGACGACAGCAGCAACAATTACAGTCACACACACAATTAGTCACACACACACTGGGATATTCATGTCACTTACTGTGCGTGTGCTCACGCAAGAACACATGCCATTGTGGAATGTGTGAGTGTGTAGTGGGGGATTAATATGATCATAGTGAAGTATCAACCTTATTTATCTCCTTCTATACTCCATCACTGGTATTGACAGGGCCAGCATCCAGCAGCCATCCAGCCGTGGGCAGAGAGCCCAGTAGGGCTGTGTCAGGTCCCCTCTACAAAACCATGAGAAAATGACTTGTGGTGTTAACACACAGCCGTGCTGCCCGCCAGCCATCCCTCACAACTCCCCTCCTCAAGTTCCTGTTCTATGAGCTAGCTGTCCTGCCATCACGTTCCCTCCAAGTCAACATCCACTCACATTCATCATACATCACAGTCACAGGTCGTGTCCCAAATGGCACCCTATTGCCTATGAACAAAAATATAAAACGCAACATGCAACAATTTCAAAGATTTTACTGAGTTACAGTTCAGATAAGGAAATCAGTCAATTGAAATAAATTAATTAGACCCTTATCTATGGATTTCACATGACTGGGAATACAGATATGCATCTGTTGGTCACAGATACCTTACAAAAAAGAAAAAAAGGTTGGGGCGTAGATCAGAAAACCAGTCAGTATCAGGTGTGACGGCCATTTGCCTCATGCAGCGCGACACATCACAACATTTATTTTTACCAGAGCCCTATAAGTATTGGATTATATAGGGAATATGGTGGATTATATAGGGAATATGGTGGATTATATAGGGAATATGGTGGATTATATAGGGAATATGGTGGATTATATAGGGAATATGGTGCTAGGTGGGATGCAGAATCAGGCTTCCGTTTGAGGTTGGAAACAGAGGCACGGGATCGCTTCGATTTCTGTCTCAATGGGAAACCCATCATTGGTGATAGCACATGTATAAATCCCATTGGCTTCAATCAAAAAGGAGGCATGAACTGCAATGGGAGTGGGAGGTAACCAGCTGAACACAATGTTATAAATATTAAGGCAGTTCCATCTGTAACACGCACAATCCATAGGAATTGGGACGATTCAAAAACCGCTACTACAAAGCAATTCCTCAAACAACATTAAACAACAAATGTTGTTACTGTAGTAATTACAGTGTTACACGTGTAAAGATTCAATTATCTTATGTAAAGTGTAAAGCAGGGGTCGGTCACAGGGGTTTTTGCCTAAAATCACCTGGAATTAAGCTAAAAGGTACTTTAATTTAGGAAATCTGTTCCGAAGTATTGACATATGTGATCGTGTCTCAATTTTATCAAGGTTGAAATTATTGTATTTGAAATAAATTCTCTTTTTGGGCTTAGTTGTGGTCAATTTGCAGTGTGCAGTGTATTATAATTATTTTCCGGCCATTCGCTTGGACAAAAATCCTATTTAATGTAAAGCGTTACCATCATTAATGCTCTCACACAGCATTGAGTCATTCATATGGAAAGGATCAAACCACCATAGAAATGGGAGAAGTTGACACTAGGGAGGAAAGGCAAATAAACCCCATCCCAATAACCCATGGGAAGAGATGATTGGGTAAGGAACAGGGCATCAACCTATCTGTTAGTAGAAATTACCAGCAGTACATCTTCGAAAGAGAGGGTTTATGCAGAAGAGGAGAAAAACTGGATCTGTCAACGTCTCCCCTGACGGTTGATTTGCATTAACGGTGCCTATTAAATACTCATGGCTTTAGAGTGGCGAGCAGGGGTCACTGAGAACCGTGCTGCCATCCATTTAAATGAGGGGGTTGTTACTGATAACTGCATGAAAAGCATGCTATAACAGCCTTGGTATTGGGGATGAAGTACATGCCTCATGAAAAATAGAGTTGGTCTGTCTGCGCCGAGTCAATCATTAAGGACCAGTTAGCGTGCAGCTAGCGTAGCGCCCATAGTTTTACAGCTCATTAACACTTTAAAACAGGCCCCCCCACCTTTTTTACCTTATCTCGCCTGTCTGCGGACGTCCTTGACTTGCAGTGTGGGAGGTGACGGATGGCGTCCACACACAGCGTTCAGGCTACAGGGTTGTTTCATTGGGGAGGTTACACTCCGTTTTCTGCCTAGACAAACACCCGTCTTCTTCTGTCCTGGCCTTCAACACAGCCACGGCCTGGCTGCAAAAGCGCTATTCCCCTATTTTAGAATGCTTAACTTTTATAAATTGTTATATCCCAGTTCCTTGGACCGCCTCTGCAATATCTAGAGTGCTGAGCAATAGATTAAGTCATAGTAAGTATGAAAAGTGAAGCACCTTTCACGTTTAGCCTGTGAAATCAAACTAAATCAGTTTATTCAAAGGTCTCATTTCATTTCTATCACATTTGCCTTCCCTTCTTTGGCTTTGGTGCAAACAAAAGTCCTGTCACATTGAATCTGTGAAGTAACTGCCTCACGGTGCATCGTTGACCTTAAACTGCAAGCTACAAAGCTGAGCACCAACATCTCAACAGAGAATGCTGCACAACACCATGATACATTGGCTTTTATTAGGGATATACAAGTAAACGTCTCTTTCAAATCCTCCTTCACTCCAACAGAGCCCTTAGTTGGAACAGCTCAACTAAAACCCTTTTTGTGAGTCGAGTCTTCTCAAGGACAGGTAAATCTGTATAGAGAAGAGAAAAAAAAGCATTTACAATAGAAAAGGCCAAGTACATATTTACTTTCCAACCTAGGGATGGGGCATACAATACAATGTAGAGATTGTAGACATTGTCACAGTATTTGCATGCATTTACCTGCACAAGGTGTGCATGAGGCTAGCTAAGCTGATGTGTTCCAACTCAATGTTATTCCATTTAGAGTCTTCCTTGGGGGCTTAGCAAAAACAAATGAAACTTACACAAAGTGCTGTGTCGTATGCAACTGGGGAGCTAACATCCATTGAGCCATGTGGAGAAAGGGAAATTAGCATGAGGAAAATGACAAAAAGCCCAATCACCTTCAGTTGCCCTTCGAAAAACAACGCTTTAGGTGGGGCCAGTGAGATAAATACCATGCTCTACTTATGTCCAAAGGTTCAGACACATTTTTTTTCACAAACCAATGGCACTTTTAAACATGAACTCTATGAAACACAAGATGGCTTATAAAGCAAAGCCGCAGGAATGGGGATATAGAGCACTGGGATGAGTGGGAGGGAGCTGGGCTGAGGAGTGGGAGGGAGCTGGGCAGAGGAGTGGGAGGGAGCTGGGCAGAGGAGTGGGAGGGAGCTGGGCAGAGGAGTGGGAGGGAGCTGGGCAGAGGAGTGGGAGGGAGCTGGGCAGAGGAGTGGGAGGGAGCTGGGCAGAGGAGTGGGAGGGAGCTGGGCTGAGGAGTGGGAGGGAGCTGGGCTGAGGAGTGGGAGGGAGCTGGGCAGAGGAGTGGGAGGGAGCTGGGCAGAGGAGTGGGAGGGAGCTGGGCAGAGGAGTGGGAGGGAGCTGGGCTGAGGAGTGGGAGGGAGCTGGGCTGAGGAGTGGGAGGGAGCTGGGCTGAGGAGTGGGAGGGAGCTGGGCTGAGGAGTGGGAGGGAGCTGGGCTGAGGAGTGGGAGGGAGCTGGGCTGAGGAGTGGGAGGGAGCTGGGCTGAGGAGTGGGAGGGAGCTGGGCTGAGGAGTGGGAGGGAGCTGGGCTGGGGGGGATCTATGACAAGGGCTTTTAAATTGAAACATAAATCACACCCAACAGGTTAGTAAAATAAATTCCCCCTTAGTTGTACTCTCAGTTATAATTATAAGCATGACTTTATGCTCCGAGGTGGAATGTGTGCTTTTATCAAAAGGCATTGGACTGCAATGCATGTCTGGAGGGAGCAATAGCCCTAAGTGTAGTGTCATCACGTTCATCATGCTACAGCTTGTGATGCTCCTCTTTCCTACATTTTCTCAAATCAATTCAATGTGCATCTCGTTCATTTTGTCCTTTTTACCCTGGCTTTTGGGTATAAAACGACCAATTGGAGCGAAGATGAAAAATCCAAACATTCAGTTTAAACAGCTTAGCAACATCTAAATAGAAACCACTGCTCAAGTATTATCAATGTATTGCATTTCATAAATACCCAATGTTTCTGAAGGTCAAACTAGCTCTTCATATCAACAACTGTGAGGAAGGAATGAGCAGCTGAGAGTGTAAAAAGGCCAAATGCAGCTGTTTTTATATCAATATCAAATCATTTCTGGGTAACAATTTAGTACCTTACTTTAAAACAGCTTTTTTCCCCCCAACAAAAACAATTCTCAAGCAATAATTTTGCTAGGACTGTCTGGGAGGGGAAAACTCTAAACTAGCTTTTATTAGCGGACAGGTTTGGGACTTATTGGTCTATTAAAGGCCCAGTACAGTCGTCAAAACGTGATTTTCCTGTGTAGATATATATATTGGTAAAAGTCAAGTTTGAACACACCTACTCATTCAAGGGTTTTTCTCAATTTGTACTATTTTCTACATTGTAGAATAGTGAAGACATCAAAACTATGAAATAACACATATGGAATCATGTAGTAACCCAAAAACTGTTAAACAAATCAAAATATATTTTATATTTGAGTTTCTTCAAAGTAGCCACCTTTGCCTTGATGACAGCTTTGCACACTCTTGGCATTCTCTCAACCAGCTTCATGAGGTAGTCACCTGGAATGCATTTCAATTAACAGGTGTGCCTTGTTAAAAAGTTAATTTGTGGAATTTCTAATGCGTTTGAGCCAATCAGTTGTGTTGTGACAAGGTAGGGGTGGTATACAGAAGATAGCCGTATTTGGTAAAAAGATATATGGCAAGAACAGCTCAAATAAGCAAAGAGAAACGACAGTCCATCATTACTTTAAGACATCAAGGTCAGTCAATATGGAAAATTTCAAGAATAGCATTCCAGGTGAAGCTGGTTGAGAGAATGCCAAGAGTGTGCAAAGCTGTCATCAAGGCAAAGGGTGGCTACTTTGAAGAATCTAAAATCAAAAATATATTTGGATTGTTTTTACACTTTTTTGGTAACTACATGATTCCATGTGTTATTTTATAGTTTTGATGTCTTCTCTATTATTCTACAAGGTAGAAAATAGTAAAAAATAAAGATAAAAACCTTGAATGAGTATGTATGTATGTATATATTATTTTTCTTCACACTATGAGGTTGGAATAATACTGTGAAAATGATAATGCCCTTTTAGTGCAAGAGTTATTTGAAATTTCAACCTGTTTTGGAGGGATGGGGTTTTGGACTGTGTGGTGACAGCAAATTAGTAAATAGACCAATAAGAAAGAGAGTTCCAAACCTCTCTGCCAATAACCTCCCCTCCCCACTCAGACCACTCCCAGACAGTCCTAGCAAAATTATTGCTTGAGAAATTGCCATTTACTTAAAAGCAACTTGTTTTTACCATTTATACATTTAAAACAAGCACAGTATAGTACTTAATTGTTACACCAAAATGATTTGATATCGAGATTAAAATGGCTGCATTGGACCTTTAACTTATCTACCACCAGGTGATGTCAACAGGCCAGCTGAAACTCCACACATGCAAAACTTGCTGATTAGAAGGTCCTGTGTAGATTGTAATTTCAACCAGCAACTATCAGGAAATAACAAATTCAGTTTTCATCAGCTGTTGTACAATATGATATAAGACACAGGGGGAAAAAAATCAATTTCGACTGCACTGGGCCTTCAAAAATTGTCAAAGACTCCAGTCACCCAAGTCATAGACTGTTCTCACGGCAAGCAATACCAGAGCGCCAAGTCTAGGACCAAAAGGCTCCTTAACAGCTTCTACCCCCAAGCCATAAGACTGCTGAACAATTAATAAAATGGCCACCCGGACTATTTACATTGACACCCCCCTATGTTTTTACATTTTACATTACATTTACGTCATTTAGCAGACGCTCTTATCCAGAGCGACTTACAGGAGCAATTAGGGTTAAGTGCCTTGCTCAAGGGCACATCGACAGAATTTTTTTACCTAGTCGGCTCGGGGATTAGAACCAGCGACCTTTCGGTTACTGGCACAACGCTCTTACCCACTAAGCTACCTGCCGCCCCAGGTTTTTACACTGCTGCTACTCGCTGTTTATTATCTATGCATAGTCACTTTACCACTACCTACATGTACAAATTCCCTCGACTAACCTGTACCCCCGCACACTGACTCGGTACCGGTACCTTCTGTATATAGCCTCTGTATTGTTATTTTACTATTTTGTACTTTAGATTATTTAGTAAATATGTTCTTAACTCTATTTCCTGAACTGCATTGTTGGTTAAGGGCTTATAAGTAAGCATTTCACGGTAAGGTCTAAATATATAAATGCTAAATATATTTTGTATTTATTTTACCTTTATTTAACTAGGCAAGTCAGTTAAGAACAAATTCTTATTTACAATGACGGCCTACACCGGCCAAACCCGGACGACGCTGGGCCAATTGTGCGCCGCCCTATGGGACTCCCAATCATGGCTTGTTGTGATACAGCCTGGAATCGAACCAGGGGGTCTGTAGTTACACCTCAAGCACTGAGATGCAGTGCCTTAGACCACCGTGCCACTCGGGAGCACAAATGATCCAAATAGAGGTTTGGCAAAGCAGTTGGTGTGAAAAGGGCTGATATGAGGCCCTTCTCGCCAGTGATACAGTGAGGGAAAAAAGTATTTGATCCCCTGCTGATTTTGTACGTTTGCCCACTGACAAAGACATGATCAGTCTATAATTTTAATGGTAGGTTTATTTGAACAGTGAGAGACAGAATAACAACAAAAAAATCCAGAAAAACGCGTGTCAAAAATGTTATAAATTGATTTGCATTTTAATGAGGGAAATAAGTATTTGACCCCCTCTCAATCAGAAAGATTTCTGGCTCCCAGGTGTCTTTTATACAGGTAACGAGCTGAGATTAGGAACACACTCTTAAAGGGAGTGCTCCTAATCTCAGTTTGTTACCTGTATAAAAGACACCTGTCCACAGAAGCAATCAATCAATCAGATCCCAAACTCTCCACCATGATCAAGACCAAAGAGCTCTCCAAGGATGTCAGGGACAAGATTGTAGACCTACACAAGGCTGGAATGGGCTACAAGACCATCGCCAAGCAGCTTGGTGAGAAGGTGACAACAGTTGGTGCGATTATTCGCAAATGAAAGAAACACAAAATAACTGTCAATCTCCCTTGGCCTGGGGCTCCATGCAAGATCTCACCACGTGGAGTTGCAATGATCATGAGAACGGTGAGGAATCAGCCCAGAACTACACGGGAGGATCTTGTCAATGATCTCAAGGCAGCTGGGACCATAGTCACCAAGAAAACAAATTGGTAACACACTACGCCGTTATTCTGTCTCTCACTGTTCAAATAAACCACCATTAAATTATAGACTGATCATGTCTTTGTCAGTGGGCAAACGTACAAAATCAGCAGGGGATCAAATACTTTTTTCCCTCACTGTATATTCAATAGTAAAACAGAGGAGGAAAATCTGCCCTTTAATGGGTCGGCTTTCTGACATTATACAGTATATAGCTGTTAGCATAGTGGCCAATGGCCATAGTTGAGCTCCACTCTGCCAAATGTCAACTTTTCAGACATTACACAGTGGGAGTAAATTGCAGGTTATTCTGGGACTGTTCTCTGCTTCCAGGATCATGTCAGAACTTTGTCCTGGAAAGGAAAAACATGAAGAGAAGAATGTGCATTGGAAATGTGTGATTTGTCAAAGCTACTTCAATCTGCCTACCATTTCCTCAAGGCTCAAAATTTGTCAGCTTTGATCTTGTCACTTTATCAAGACAGTGAGCCACATACAGTATCTTTTCCAAGCTAAAAGCGTCTGATAAGAGTATTCTAGCTCCTCAACATCAACACTAGATCTTAAAACCAACCACTGTAAAAGTACATAATAGCATCTGATGAAATGCCAATATAAATGTCATATACTTGAACTGTTTCAATATCTCAACCCCTTTCACTGAAGTTAATTATCAAAAGATACAGCACTTTGAAATTGCTTGACATTTAACAACTGAATCTTCTTATTTGCTTTTGGAATGGCCATGATGGAAGCAGGTGAGGCGTAGGGGTCCTGCAGGTTGGCTTGGGTTTCAGTTTTAGACTTGGAGACTCCGCAGCCTGTATAAGCCTCTGACATCAGGACATCATGACTTGAGGAGAATATATAGGTTCTTGACATAGGGGAGATACCATCACCTCAAACCTAGCTTCATCGAGAACCAGGCTTCCATGGAGAAATTCCATGGCAGAAATCAGTTAAAGAGGGGTGGGAACGTGATGTAAATCAGTGACGCCTCGCAACAAGTCCATCAAACGCCTTGCTAACCAGATTAGTGCCGCAAAAAATTCAACAAAACAAGCACTGGTGACAAAACATTTTAGAACGTTTGCAGCAGGCTGATTTTCACTGCATTTCTCTGTTATTTAGAGATTAGCTAAAACTGCAGCAAGAGGGGAAAAATTGTTTATAATGCTGGCCATTTCAATATTTTAAATGTTGACGTTTCTGGAGTGATATTTGGTTGTGCAGACTAGCATGAGGGACAAGTAGCTAGCCACAATGGATGTTCGTTTCGAGAAAAGTCAGCTAACCTTGTAAGCTACCTAGGTATAACTTGCTACAAGCTAGTTAAATTTCTCACGATTATAAAGCCAACAAAATGTTAATAAAAACAGCATATTATTGACCTAAAAAGGTTAGCTGTGAGCCCAGTATCTAGCTCATCCAGGGTCAGTGATAGGCCTACATAGAGCAACTATGTACTGTCTATCTCCATCAAACTCAACTCTGGACCTCGAAGCCAGTTCCACTGCTTTCTTCCCCCCATTGTTCCCCTCTAATCAGGGACCAATTTAGACCTGGGACAGCAGGTGGATGCAACTGTCAGGAAGGACAGAAAACCAGCAGGCTCCAGACCTCATAGGATAAGAGTTGAATACCCATGGACTATCTACTATGGGAACAACTGCAACCTTTTTGCAAGCAACATTGCTAAAATGAATAAAATAAAATGAACCTCATATGTTACCTGTAATGCTAATCTCCTGTAGCCTAACTGTCATCTCCTTATTTTCATATTGTACCGAGTGGCGCAGCGGTCTAAGGCACTGCATTTCAGTGCTTGAGGCGTCACTACAGACCCCCTGGTTCGATTCCAGGCTGTATCACAACCGGCGGTGATTGGGAGTCCCATAGGGCGGCGCACAATTGGCCCAGCGTCGTCCGGGTTTGGCCGGTGTAGGCCGTCATTGTAAATAAGAATTTGTTCATAACTGACTTGCCTAGTTAAATAAAGGTAAAATAAAAGGGTTGGATTTGCACTAAACAATTGTATATATGTAAGCACATAAAAGGCATGTACAAAATCTGTTATATGGTTTGCCTCATACATTGTCTACCAGTATCATTTTAACTTGAGAACATATAGCTCAACATGTAAACAATGTTTGAGTTTAGCTATTCTCTGCTTCAGATGACAGATTCCCATAAGGCCAGTAATCCCATCATCCTGTAGGCCTATGGCTGCATTGGCGATGCATGCCATATTCAAAGGGGGTGACACTCTAGATCCAAACTGTTACAGACCCATATCCATCCTGCCCTGCCTTTCAAAAGTTTTTGAAAGCCAAGTCAACAAACAGATCACCAACCATTTCGAATCCCACTGTACCTTCTCTGCTATGCAATCCGGTTTCCGAGCTGGTCATGGGTGCACTTCAGCCACGCTCAAGGTCCTAAATGATATTATAACCGCGATCGATAATAGACAGTACTGTGCAGCCGTTTTCATTGACCTGGCCAAGGCTTTCGACTCTGTCAACCACCGCATTCTTATTGGCAGACTAAATAGCCTTGGTTTCTCTAATGACTGCCTCGCCTGGTTCACCAACTACTTCTCAGATAGAGTTCAATGTGTCAAATCGGAGGGCCTGTTGTCTGGACCTATGGCAGTCTCTATGGGGGTGCCACAGGGTTCAATTCTTGGGCCAACTCTTTTCTCTGTGTATATCAATGACGTCGCTCTTGCTGCTGGTGACTCTCAGATCCACCTCTACGCAGACGACACCATTTTGTATACATCTGGCCCTTCATTGGACACTGTTAACAAACCTCCAAACGAGCTTCAATTCCATACAACACTCCTTCAGTAGCCTCCAACTGCTCTTAAACACTAGTAAAACAAAATGCATGCTCTTCAACCGAACGCTGCTTGCACCCGCCCACCCGACTAGAATCACTACTCTAGACGGGTCTGACCTAGAGTACGTGGACAACTACAAATATCTAGGTGTCTGGTTAGACTGTAAACTCTCCTTCCAGACTCACATTAAGAATCTCCAATCCAAAGTTAAATCTAGAATCGGTTTCCTATTTCGCAACAAAGCCTCCTTCACTCATGCTGCCAAACATGCCCTTGTAAAACTGACTATCCTACCGATCCTTGACTTCGGCGATGTCATTTACAAAATAGCCTCCAACACTCTACTCAGCAAATTGGATGTTGTCTATCACAGTGCCATCCGTTTTGTCTCCAAAGCCCCATATAATACCCACCACTGTGACCTGTACGCTCTTGTTGGCTGGTCCTCACTACATATTCGTCGCCAAACCCACTGGCTCCAGGCCATCTATAAATCACTGCTAGGCAAATCCCCGCCTTATCTTAGCTCATTGGTCACCATAGCAACACCCACCCGTAGTCTGCGCTCCAGCGGGTATATCTCACTGGTCATCCCCAAAGCCAACACCTCCTTTGGCCGCAATTCCTTCCAGTTCTCTGCTGCCAATGACTGGAACAAACTGCAAAAATCTCTGAAGCTGGAGACGCTTATCTCCCTCACTAACTTTAGGCATCAGTTGTCAGAGCACCTTACCGATCACTGCACCTGTACACAGCCCATCTGAAATTAGCCCGCCCAACTACCTCATCCCTATATTGTTATTTATTTTGCTCATCTGTACCCCAGTATCTCTATTTGCACATCATCTCTTGCACATCATTCCAGTGTTAATACTAAATTGTAATTATTTTGCACTATAGCCTATTTTATTGCCTTACCTCCATAACTTGCTAAATTTGCACACTGTATATTAATTGTATTTCTGTTGTATTTTTTTTTGATTTTTGTTTTGTTTTACCCCATATGTAACTCTGTGTTGTTGTTTTTATCGCACTGCTATGCTTTATCTTGGCCAGGTCGCAGTTGTAAATGAGAACTTGTTCTCAACTGGTTTACCTGGTTAAATAAAGGTGAAATAAAATAAAAAAAAATAAAAAATATGATAAGCTGCCAAATGGATTCAGATAGCTGATATACTGAGACAGAGTGACAATCAAATAAAACAGATTGGAGATCTTACAACTAGACAAAAAGGAAATGTTCACTTGAGAACACAGAGAACAGCACACTTCCCCTCTTTATTGTGCCAATCGAAGTAACCCAAAACAAAATCCCTATCAAAATCCGTCAGTTTAATCTAGAGATATCAGTTTATTTGCATGGGCTGCGTCTCAATCAACCGTATCCGCCTATGGTCGGCCTTCCGCATCTGCAGTGGAAGGTGGCCGAGCTACAGCTGTTTGTCAGACCATGAGACGTCCCAAAAAACAGTATTTTCACAAAAATGTCTGTAGCGTCCGAACGGGTCGGCCTACAAACTAATATGACCACTCTATGGACTCTCACGAATACGATGGTGATCTCCGTTTTATACACAGTTGCTTTGTGAGAAGGTGTTAAAGTTCACAGTTAGCCATTGTTATGTAAATGCAAGCTGGAAAGTACCATTGGCCTGGCTTTGGTCCCATGTGAGAGCAGGTCCGCCGGAGCCATGGCCCAGTGAGACACGGGTGACGGCCCGTGTAGATGGAAACAGAAAAGTCTGAGCCTTTTGGGTAAAACACTGGGGTAAATCCTGTATGGAAATACGCCATTAGTCTCTTGGGACCTCCATCTTCATCTACAAACACAGGCTTTCACAGCTTTCCATTTCTGAGGACAGAAAACATCACAAAGAAACAAGCTTCATTATACTCAAATTAGTAAATTATATTGCTATTATCTCTGTCCTCAAACGTTTTTCCCCTCTAGGGACTGGAACTGGAGAATCTTTTCATAATGTCCTCCCACAAAGCCTACTCTATCCAGTAGCCTACACTCTCTCCCTTTACTGACAGCTGGAGCTGCAATTTCACCCTTTTCCATGGCTGCTAACTGCAAATGCATTTGGAGACTTTTTAAATGTACAATGATAACGTTAGCTAGCTGATGACATTTAATTCAATTAGCTAAACTGTGGATAAAGTTAACTAGCTAGCAGCTCAGTTACATTTACATTTACGTCATTTAGCAGACGCTCTTATCCAGAGCGACTTACGTTATATATTTTTTTCATACCCCCTGTGGGAATCGAACCCACAACCCTGGCGTTGCAAACACCATGCTCTATCAACTGAGCTACATCCCTACCGGCCATTCCCTCCCCTACCCTGGACGACGCTGGGCCAATTGCGCGCCGCGCCATGGGTCTCCCGGTCACGGCCGGCTACGACAGAGCCTGGATTCGAACCAGGATCTCTAGTGGCACAGCTAGCACTGCGATGCAGTGCCTTAGACCACTGCGCCACTCAGGAGACTTAGCCTACAGTGGCCTACTACTAGTACTGTAATACATCGTTGAACATTTTCAAAAATGTATTTACTTACTTGAATAGGTTCTCCCACTGCCTCCGTTTTTTGGGTCCTTACAATAACAAAATAATCTTCAAGATTTTTCCGGTGGTAGCAAAGCGCAGCCAGCAGTCATGTGGACGAATGGAGGCAAAAAGTGTGTTTTTCACCAGAGCAGTTTAGAACGTGTTGTGACGTTTGACTTTACCAGCGTAACTTCACCACTTTCACTGTTTTCCATCCAAACAGTGCGCACATAACACACGGCACCCCTTCTACAGGCGTGTGGGGAGAGGGTTCTTGAAATGTAACATCCTAATCAAAATCAGCTGACCATTCAAACTGTTTTTGCAATACAACATTCTCCAGACCTCCAATGGAGGCATGATAACGATGTGATTTTGGCGTATGACAACGCAAGACTACCTCAAACCAAATCCGGCAACCAAGCGTGACTGCACACCACTCTGGGACGACAACCGATACGACACGTGTAGTATTTCACCCGAACCCTATAACAGTCAACACACCACTGAATAGTTAGGCTAGGTGATACATCTAACTATAGGGTTCTCGATTAAGGAAAACATCTATACCGACGAAATACATCCGTCATCCAAATGAAGCCAGAACAACAAAACTATTGGCCATTTTGGACACAGCTGAACGTGTATTACTTACGGCGATATGACATTAGGATGAACAATTGTCCATTCATCACAAGGTGTCATGCCAGGTTGTCATGTCGTCCAGTGCTCAGTGACTGCTGCTGAATTCTCTGGAGGCCTTGTTTGTTAGGCAATGTGCTCAGTGGGGAGACGGCCTGTCCCCTTCAGTCTTCTGCCTCTAGTAACCAGAGAGCGGGCACCCCGGAGTGATACAGTAACAAGCACTTTGTCTTTGAAATATTCAACAAGATGCCATCCTCCTCTTCCCCGTCGAGGTAAGACTGCAGGTAGGGGATTAGGAGCTAGCAGAAAATACTTTGGTGAGTGAGCCACATCTGGAGCAATTCACACTGAAATTAAATGGCTCTTTCCCATTCACTGCTGTCCACTCCACATAGCACAAGTCTGGAGAGCGGAGAGCCGCTGGTCTTTCATACTCAGCATGCCAGGACTATGGAGGGCTATTTCACTGGAGAAAAATCTATTGTGTGCCTAATCTCTCAAAGCGCTGACATGCTTTGTGTTCATTATCTTCAGCCGTCCAGGATCCAACCAAAGCATGAAATCTGGAGCTCTTTCAGGAACGTATCTACATATCCAGTAAGATCAACACTGAGCGGCAGACAGCCCCACATGCCTCACCAAATAATTTCACTGTACCACAACCGAACAGCCCATAGTATGAATGCACACTGCATGTGGAACATTATCCTTTAATTACCTTGATTTTATATACAGTACAATACATGAAGGCTAGCATTAAATATAATAGGGCACTAGCCTAGATTCAGCAATATGCTGGGTATTTATTAAAATACTCTACAGTTTAGTGAGGTCAGTGGTTTAAACTTTCATGTGTGGGTGTTGGTTCTTCTCTTCTTGTTCTGTTGACAAAGTCACCGATTAAAATATGTTCCGCACACAGTTCTATTCCCAGAAAAGTCTGTCTCCCAAGTGATAAAACAGGGATCGATGTTACAGGCTCAATGTGGAATTGCTCAAGTCTACAACTTGTGGTTGTCTTCAAGGAGTAGGCTAACTCTCTTTAGACCATGGAGATGTGGGATGGAAAGAAAGAAGAAAAAAATACTTGATGGAAATAGAGGGATCCTAAAGCAGGAGGGTAATAGCAGCCACTGAGGCCAGCCACAGAGGCAGTAGAGTAATGGAGATGCGTCCCAAAAGGCACCCTAATACCTACATATACTGCGTGACTTTTGACTAGGTTATTTCCATTAATCCAGTGGCCATTTGTTTTGCAAACTCTGCAATCACATGAGTGCTACAGCAACAGCACTTACCCAAATAATGGTCTCTTCCTGGTGCGCACTTGCATTAAAGGGTAACTACACCCACAAATCTAAACTTCTTCAATTTTTCCCAGACCTCAGAAATTGTCTCTTGATGTGGTTTAAACATTGTTGTGGACTTAGAACATCCAATTGTTGTTTTTCTATTTACAATGTTTATTTTGAGAGCGAAAACCTGGAAAAAAACGGAAACCTGGAAAAACAGAAACTGAGAAAATTGAATTTGGGTAAAAAATAAAAACAGATTTTACAGGGCCCTAGATATGTAGCAGAGTGAGCTGAGCATTGCCGTGCTACTGTCTGTCTGAGCAGCATTAGAGAGAGAATGACTTATCAAGGGGCGTCTAAGAACAGCTGAACTATTCATCTGACTGATGTCAGTTCCTGTTCAACAGAATCTGACATGAGCATGGGGTCAAAATAACCACACCAAAACAGATAAAAGAGGGCCTTTCGCAGGCAGTACGCAGTTTGAATCCCAAATGGCACCCTATTCCCTATATAATGCACTACTTTTGACCATGGCCCATAGGGCTTTGGTCAAAAGTTGTGTACTACTTAGGGAATAGGGTGCCATTTAGGACAGAACTTGGCTGTGTTTGTGCTTAGACTCAGACTATAACAGCAGCATTTGTTCCCATCATCATGCAAACAACACAGCCTTCATCTACAGCCAACAGTCATGGTCTTACAACAGAGGAGCACGGTGCATTAATTGATTGCATCTATACCAAGATAAGGAGGAGAGTGAGGGGCAGAAACTCTCGTGGGGTCAGACAATTCAAACAAACGTTGTTGTTGAACCCACAAGCTTTGCTCCATCTCCTATAGACTCCAATAAGACATTTGCGATTGTCTCCCATTGTGCCATGAAGGAGCAAAACCACACAAAAAAAAAACTCCTCACCATTTGTGCACTGCAAGAGCAAAACCACATTCTCCAAACCAGAACACTCGCACAAATAAGGTTTTTATCTGGAGCCTTTGCTGCAATACCTCATGAAAAATCGTCCTTAAAAAAAAAAATATTAGGTGAATTCCTTCAATAGATGTCAGCTGTTGGGACTGTGGCTTGGGTAATGTGAATCATGAGGAGCATCGCATTGTGCATCTGACCAGGTAGAGCCAGAGAGAGAGAGCTAGGCAAAGAGCACACAGACTAAGAGTATAGTTGCACAATTGTGACCTCAAATATCACCACCACCACCTAGTGAGCTACTGTACAGTTTAGTGCTAGGTATGTCCAGAGCTAGCATCTAAAGCAAATAGACACAGGATTGGAGACTAGAGATCTTCCTGATATTTATGTTGTTGATGATATTATAGTATGCTACATCAATGACATGTTCAATTCTATTATCATTGGCACCAATAGGTGACCAGGCAAACATAATACTTTTCAACAGAAGAGGAAGTATGGAGAAGCATTGGAAGATGACCACAGTGAGAAACAATTCCTTAGAATAACCAAAGGGTTATTTTGAACACAGTTCTGCACACCAAAGAGTGCAGGTCACCAACTGGACCTAAAGTGATTTGGTAAATGGTAGAACTAAACAAATTTGTATTTCATACGGATGTCCATCAAATCTCCATTACAAATCGCCCAAACACAAAACCTATGCAGTGTTTCAGCTGCCCTGACAACCACGGAAATTATAATGCCTTCATGTACATGTTGTGAGATGTAAGAATATGTTCTTATCATTTACAAGTGTCCAGAGGCAGTTGTACTGGTCTCAGTCACATGTGCCAATCTATTTCTGCATAGTGCATATATCCTTGTAAAGGTCTTCCAAAGCAAGGCAGCAATGTAACGATATATGTCTGTGAATGACAAAGTGTGATGATGGCACAGCAGACTATTCCTGTATTGTTTGAGTTATTTGGAATAGCAACTTCAGTTCAAGAAATATAACCACTTGTCACTCGTGATAATGAAAGCATTTTCCCTCTAAATGTTGTGGCTGCCTTCTCTCATTCCTATGGAGCGATCAGTTTAGATATTTGTGAACATTCCAATTGGTTCATTTTAAATAAATTCAATTGAAAGAAAACGTGGAGACTTCAAAGAGATCGAGTAGGCTAGCTTTGCATCTCAATTGTTGGGAACAGTTTTCCTGCTATCTATCCTGAGTTGGACACTGTGATTCCACTGAGACATCTAGGCAATAGTGCACGCTTGTGAAAAGAAAGGCACACTAAAACCTTGCCATGTTCCTTACACTTTAATAGGCTACTGAAGCTAAACGACCGTTCACACTGGCTTCAAATTGACACGACTTGCAGTTTTCAGTCGAGTTGCCTAGTATCAATTTGCCCAAACGTCTTTTGCCTTGATTTGCATGAATCCAGCAAACGGCCATGGGACACGTGAAGTAGTCTAGCTGATTTCTTTCTTTAGACTAGTTGAAATTAAAACACGAAAATGTTAACCGGACGAAATAAAACACCAGCATTGTCAATCCCAAATAAATTGTATTAATGTTAGATAGGCATACAACTATTAGGCCTATAACTTAAATTAAGCGACATTTAAGGGACGAGAGTCACTCTCGAGCGTGACCAATTTTTTTTCGTTTTGGTTCGAAATTGGTGCAGAACTGTAAAACAATCTTGCTACGTAATTTGAGAATGGAAAAAATAAGCATCTATGCCAATGGCAAATATAGTGACTGTTAGACCAGGTAAGGGCATTGAATACAGTCGTGAGTTTAAACCTAAATAAACGTGAGAAAATTAAGATGTAGGGAAGAGCATTAATCTCTGCCCCTAAACCTCGCATTCCTCAGATTCCCACACACTAAACTCACCTGCCTATTCATTCTCGACCGGTGCATTTCGATCAGAGTCATAGTCCTACAAAAAGTAACACTTCGTGTAACGTCCACAAGATACAATAATGGACTAGTCAAAAGTTTCGGCAACAATGTATCAAGGGGCACACTCAATACCCAGTGAATGACCCTCAGAGGTGTGCGTGGTAGTGAATCAGTCACAAGAGAAAGATTAGTTTGCATTAATATCCTTGCTTGCTATGTATAGGCTATGGCAAAAGCAGAAAATAAAACAACACATGCTGTACTGTTTGTATAGTAAAAAAATAAAATGAATTTAGGACTTAAATAGTAGCTTGTCTAGTGCAGACCTTTAGCCTGCAGATGTTTTCATTTTTACAGATATTCTCCATGGTTTCAAAATGAATGAAAACAAAGCCTGTACCTTAAGGAGTATTATTGTGATCGCTGTGTTTTGGCGTGGATCCACATTGGAACATGTAACTTCATCAGCATGGAAGTAGCACCTCTACAAGTCCGCTCCTAGTCCCATGCAGTGTAACTCGCCTCCATAGTCAAGAACAAGATCCCTTCTCTCTCCGCTTCCACTCCAAAGGAATACGAGTATGCATGACGTCACCTCACTGTAGGTTTGCAGCTTCAGTATTCATTGGGTCTAGTTTGGAAAAGAGGGCGTTTCATTTGAGACTCGCATTGTTGAATAGACCAATGGTAAGGGAAAAATAGTTTCCTTGGTTACACATTTTGTCAAGCAGGATACCATAATCATGTAGTAAATTGTTTCCCAATGTCAGTCCCTTTATGTACCTTTATCAGTGGAGGCTGGTGGGAGGAGCTATAGGAGTACGGGCTCATTGTAATGGTTAGAATGGAATACATGGAACTGTATCAAACACATCAAACATATGGAAACCACATGCTTGACTCTGTTCCATTTATTCAATTTCAGCCATTACAATGAGCCCATCCTCCTATAGCTCCTCCCACCAGCCGCCACTGACCTTTATGTAGGGTAGTCTGTTCTGTGTCATATCCACCCTAGGTTACGCATTAATTGCTTTATACAGTAGCCTATACAGCGGCATAAAACATGAATTTATATTCTTCATGAGTTGGCCTAATAATAAATATTGCCTAATCCACAGGAGGTTGCTGAGGGGAGAACGGCACATAATAATGGCCAGAATGGAGCAAATGGAATCGCATTAAACACCTGGAAACCATGTGTTTGATGTACTTGATACCATTCCACTGATTCCACTCCAGTCATTACCACGATCCCGTTCTCCCCAATTAAGGTGCCACCAACCTCCTGTGGCCTAATCCATGTTTATTGTCCAGCCAGGTTAGACTCTACACCCCACGTCCACAACATTCCGAATGCGATTAGTGAGCAGTGCACAGGTAGGCCAAAACAACTTTTTATTGTAAATGTAGGCAGTGTAGTGTTGATTCCCTTTGAAACGCCACTTGCACAGGTTGAAAGCAGTTAATGACGCGTAAACATAGAATTGGCATTTGTTGGGTGATTTACTGCAGAATATAACATAAATAGTTGTAATTCCAAAATATTACCGTACAAACGTGATGAGCTCTCATTTTTGTTTTGGAACTATTTATGTTATATTCTGAAGTAAATCACCCAACTAATACCAATTCTATGTGAACGCATCATGAACTGCTTTCAATGCATTTATATGTGTTTTAGTGAGATGGAAAGTATGGAGGACCAAACCTGCCATAATTAGAAATGAGTGAATAAATATATAAATGCACACATAAATAAATGGATGAATGCACACATAAATAGATAAATCATTATTTAAATAATTCACCCCACTTTCTTTCATTTTATTTATTTATATTATTTCATGTATTTATTTAAGTATTTCTTCCTCCAATATGATAATGAAGGGCTGTCAAGCAAATGTATGTGGGTGGTATGAAACACACCATTGGTTGATCAATGCCATGGCACATTGCTCGATTGCATTTGCCTGGGCTGCGTTCAGTATGACAGAACGATGTTCAACATTTAAACACCATGTTCCACATTACCACCCCCCAAACAATAATGTGTAGTGCATATAGCTATGTAGCCTTTTTTTTTTTTTGCCATTGGAGATTAAATTGATTATATACTACTGTGCCACACGCGCACCATAAAAACAAAATAACAAGTGGAACATTGTCCTTGCTTTACTTAGAAACAGGTGAACAGTTTTGGAACACTGAGCCATTGACTGCACCAGGTGGCTGTGTTACGAGTTGGTTGCTTTTGACAATAAGGCACCAGACTACAGCCATATAGTTTTGAACCTAGAAGAAGATTAAGAGATGGGAGTAGGCAAGAAAGAGTCGACCGGGTTTGGCGAGAGGAATGTCCTGTTGGCCAGAAAAGCATGGTAAGCTAACGTTTGGCTACAACTGATAAAGTCAAGTTGGCTAACTAGCTGCGTTTTACAGCCAGACTCTGTTTTACACTTAGCCATACTCTCAGTTTTACACATAGCTCATGTCCAGTTGGCCAGAAAATCATGGTAAGCTAACGTTACTGAGTGAGTATCAAGCTAGCTAGTTTGACTACAACTGATAAAGTCGAGTTGGCTAGCTAGCTAGCTGCATTTTACAGCCATACTCTTAGTTTTATACTTGGCTAGCTAGCTAGATAATGAACTAAACTGCAATTATCATAAACCATTATTATCTAGCTAGCTACAGTAGCTAAATATCTGTCAGATGTAAAGCAAGCAGGATCGTAGCATGTGTCAGAAGCAATGCATGATGGCTATCTCACATTAGCTAGATCACATTAGCTAACTAGCTAATGTATCTTACAGATGTAACTAAGAGGTGTAGCCTACTTTCTGAATTAAGCGATAGAGTGGATAGTTACTTATCAGGGTTGTCATTTAGCTAGAAAGCTAGCTACCTAGGCTAATTCTCGACATCATCGATCTTTGAAGCAGTTTGGCTACAAAAGTAGGTCTCAACAATCCCAGGCATCTAAGCTAGCAGCTACCTACAGTCAAATAAGGAGGAGCATGATGTTGTCATGATGGAATAAGTCACCAATGTGAAGCTAGCCAGAATAAGGATTAGCCACAATAGTGGAATTTGCTGTTCACCTTAGCAATTGTTAGTGAGACGAGATGTGGTGCCATAATATAAATAATAGCTTAGCTAGCTATAAATTCACATGTATGCCATATACGTTGTCGTAGCCATTATCACAAAATGGCATGCATACTTTTAATCAGATCTATTGTTGTCATGTGAAGTAGGCAGACTGATGCATGAATCCTAAATACAGGTAGCATTTACTTTTCTTCATCTCTGCAGGTTTGTCATCTGATTTCTTGGAGCCTGGTGGAGATAGATGCAACCATACTACAAGACAGGACATTTCTTTGCATCCAGGTTGAGGCTTGCTACCAGCAGGGACATGGAGCACTCTGTGTTAGTAAGAAATGATATTATTGTTTTCCTTTACATTGCATGATACATAGCATATTATCCAGGGCCACTGATTGGATTTACTGTACTCACGCAAACTCATGCTCTCTCCTCCCAGTAAAAGTCTCCCAGACTATTATCCAGATGAGTCTGCTGGGCTGTGGCACTCTAGAGCAGCACATCAAAAAACCTGCCACCCTGTTGTCAGCTATCTGCACACAGTTCCCTGAGGAAGGATGCAACTATCAAAGCTTTCAAATGATGACAAAATGCAATAACGTTTTGTATAAACAACTAATTAAAAATATATACAGTATATATTATTTTTCACTTTCACTTACTTAGCTAGCAAATGCAGCTAGCTAGCTAGTTTACCCTACCCCTCAAACAGAGAGATGCTATGTTAGCTAGCTGGCTATGACTATCCAACACAACACTGGAACTCTTCCAAGTCAAGGTAAGCTTTTGGTTTTACTATTTTATTGCCACCGGGGCTCGCTGGTGTAACTGCTTATTGAACTGTAACGTTACTGCATGATTGTAGCGGGTTTACTAACGCGTTAGTTCTATTAGCTATGTTGACTATGATGTTACCTTAGCAAATATGGTGACAACAATGTAGGCTGTGTGTAGCGGTTATGATATGGTTTGGCTTGGAAAGGTTTTTTCGCCTGGTCACATACAGCTGATGTGTTGTGCATTTGAAGTCCACAAGCGAAGGGAAAAGGTGAGAGGAGGAGAGCGCATAAACGCGAGAAGTAATACAATGTGGCTGCTATGAATGTGAACTGTGTTTACGTGTGATCAGGGGTGTATTCATTCCGCCGATTCTGTTGTAAAACGTTTCTTAAACAGAAGCAAACAGAACAAAACGGGGATAAACATACCTGGATTTGTCCAATAGAAACTCTCGTTTGCAGCTGTTGGACTAATGATTACACCGTAGATCAGCTAGATGCAGGCGAAAGTTTGCAAGGCGGTATTGAATGTGTCACTGTCTGTCCATGAGTCACTGTCTGTCACCTCAAAATTTTCGCTCGACCTGTGTGCACCTACGTTCTAAACGTTCATTCATAGACTAGGTTGTAGCAACCTCATGATGGGTATAGAGAAAATTAGATTATCATGTAGTAGCCTAAACCTATCAATGTTACATTGAACTGGGTGAATGGAATATGAATGATAGTCAACCAATATGATGTAATCAGTGAGGATTTTAGCATATAAATCTTGGTGGGGCAAACACATTTATTTCATTTTTTGATGCACGCCAGCAAAGCCATTACACAACACAACACGAAATACATTAATTGCACAATACCAGTGACAAACAGTGCCCACAAACTGTTAGGGCCTTCATAAAGCTATCCCAACAGCAGAGCTTTCTTTTCAGCACCATGGAATGAATCCTTACCACCGCTACACCTGGTTATCAGCAGAGCCTTGTCTGGCAGTGAAACAGTTCATTCAGCCTCATTAACTGCCTTTAAAAAAAAACTGAGCTGATATGGCTGACTTGCTTAAACAAATGTGGTTTCTACTGACAATTGAGATGTACAAACTATGGCATAAGGGAACGACGTGCGGATAAGAGGCAATCTGTAATTTCAATTAAGACATAAATGAGCGAGCTAGGACAGACGTAGTCAATATAACTATTTGTTCAGCACTTTTGAAATGTACAGTGACAGAATTCAGAACATGGGCCGTTCTTACAGGATTCTCCCTGTACACCAAGTCAGAACCATAGGATAAATAAAAGGGGCATATAAGCAGTCAAAGAAATTACGTACAATGTTCGATAACATTTCTCTAAAACTGGCAATAGGCTACATAAGCACCATCAAGTCAGAACAGTAGGCTAAGTTACAGTGCAATCGGAAAGCATTCAGACCCATTTACTTTTTCCACATTTTGTTACATTACAGCCTTATTCTAAAATTGATTGAATTGTTTTTTCCCCCTCATCAATCTACACACAATATCCTATAATGACAAAGCAAAAACAGGTTTTATTTTTTGTGTGCAAACTTATAAAAATAAAAAAAACTGAAATATAACATAAGTATTTAGACCCTTTACTCAGTACTTTGTTGAAGCACCTTTGACAGCGATTACAGCCTTGAGTCTTCTTGGGTATGACGCTACAAGCTTGGCAGACCTGTATTTGGGGAGTTTCTCCCATTTCTCTCTGCAGATCCTCTCAAGCTCTGTCAGGTTGGATGGGGAGCGTCGCTGCACAGCTATTTTCAGGTCTCTCCAGAGATGTTTGATCGGGTTCAAGTCCGGGCTCTGGCTGGGACACTCAAGGACATTCAGAGACTTGTCCCAAAGCCACTCCTGCGTTGTCTTGGCTGTGTGCTTAGGGTCTTTGTCCTGTTGGAAGGTGAACCTTCGCCCCAGTCTGAGATCCTGAGCTCTATGAAGCAGGTTTTCATCAAGGATCTCTCTGTACTTTGCTCCGTTCATCTTTCCTTAGATCCTGACTAGTCTCCCAGTCCCTGCCGCTGAAAAACATCCCCACAGCATGATGCTACCACCACCATGCTTCACCGTAGCGATGGTGCCAGGTTTCCTCCAGACGTGACTCTTGGCATTCAGGCCAAAGAGTTCAATTTTGGTTTCATCAGACCATAGAATCTTGTTTCTCATGGTCTGAGTCCTTTAGGTGCCTTTTGGCAAACTCCAAGTGGGCTGTCATGTGCCCTTTACTGAGAAGTGGCTTCCGTCTGGCCACTCTACCATAAAGATCTGATTAGTGGAGTGCTGCAGAGATGGTTGTCCTTCTGGAAGGTTCTCCCATCTCCACAGAGGAACTCTGGAGCTCTGTCAGAGTGACCATCGGGTTTTTGGTCACCTCCCTGACCAAGGCCCTTCTCCCCTGATTGCTCAGTTTGGCCGGGCGGCCAGCTCTAGGAAGGGTCTTGGTGGTTCCAAACTTCTTCCATTTAAGAATAATGGAGGCCACTGTGTCCTTGGGGACCTTCAATGATGCAGAACGTTTTTGGTACCCTTCCCCAGATCTGTGCCTCGACACAATCCTGTCTTTACGGACAATTCCTTCGACCTCATGGCTTCATTTTTGCTCTGACATGCACTGTCAACTGTGGGACCTTATATAGACAGGTGTGTGCCTTTCCAAATCATGTCCATCCAATTGAATTTACCACAGGTGGACTCCAATCAAGTTATAGAAACATCTCAAGGATGATCAATGGAAACAGGATGCACTTGAGCTCAATTTCGAGTTTCATAGCAAAGGGTCTGAATACTTATGTAAATAAGGTATTTCTGTTTTTTATTTTGAATACATTTGCAAACATTTCTAAAAACCTGATTTCACTTTGTCATTATGGGGTATTGTGTGTAGATTGATGAGGATTTGTATTTATTTAATCATTTTTAGAACAAGGCTGTAACGTAACAAAATGTGGAAAAAGTGAAGAGGTCTGAATACTTTCCGAATGCACTGTATGTATGTGTGTGTGAATATGTACAGTGGGAAAAAAAAGTATTTAGTCAGCCACCAATTGTGCAAGTTCTCCCACTTAAAAAGATGAGAGAGGCCTGTAATTTTCATCATAGGTACACGTCAACTATGACAGACAAAATGAGATTTTTTTTCTCCAGAAAATCACATTGTAGGATTTTTAATGAATGTATTAGCAAATTATGGTGGAAAATAAGTATTTGGTCAATAACAAAAGTTTCTCAATACTTTGTTATATACCCTTTGTTGGCAATGACACAGGTCAAAGGAGGTTTTCACTCAAAATCTCACGATACATGGCCCCATTCATTCTTTCCTTTACACGGATCAGTCGTCCTGGTCCCTTTGCAGAAAAACTGCCCCAAAGCATGATGTTTCCACCCCCATGCTTCACAGTAGGTATGGTGTTCTTTGGATGCAACTCAGCATTCTTTGTCCTCCAAACACGACGAGTTGAGTTTTTACCAAAAAGTTCTATTTTTGTTTCATCTGACCATATGACATTCTCCCAATCCTCTTCTGGATCATCCAAATGCACTCTAGCAAACTTCAGACGGGCCTGGACATGTACTGGCTTAAGCAGGGGGACACGTCTGGCACTGCAGGATTTGAGTCCCTGGCGGCGTAGTGTGTTACTGATGGTAGGCTTTTTTACTTTGGTCCCAGCTCTCTGCAGGTCATTCACTAGGTCCCCCCGTGTGGTTCTGGGATTTTTGCTAACCGTTCTTGTGATAATTTTGACCCCACGGGGTGAGATCTTGCGTGGAGCCCCAGATCGAGGGAAATTATCAGTGGTCTTGTATGTCTTCCATTTCCTAATAATTGCTCCCACAGTTGATTTCTTCAAACCAAGCTGCTTACCTATTGCAGATTCAGTCTTCCCAGCCTGGTGCAGGTCTACAATTTTGTTTCTGGTGTCCTTTGACAGCTCTTTGGTCTTGGCCATAGTGGAGTTTGGAGTGTGACTGTTTGAGGTTGTGGACAGGTGTCTTTTTACTGATAACAAGTTCAAACAGGTGCCATTAATACAGGTAACGAGTGGAGGACAGAGGAGCCTCTTAAAGAAGAAGTTACAGGTCTGTGAGAGCCAGAAATCTTGCTTGTTTGTAGGTGACCAAATACTTATTTTCCACCATAATTTGCAAATAAATTCATAAAAAATCCTACAATGTGATTATCTGGATTATTTTTTCTCAATTTGTCTGTCACAGTTGACGTGTACCTATGATGAAAATTACAGGCCTCTCTCATCTTTTTAAGTGGGAGAACTTGCACAATTGGTGGCTGACTAAATACTTTTTTCCCCCACTGTATGTGTGTGTGTGTGTGTGTGTGTGAATACAGTGCATTCAGAAATAGTCAGACCCCTTGACTTTTTCCACATTTTGTTACGTTACAGCCTTATTTTAAAATTGATTAAAATAAAATCTCATCAATCTAGACACAATACTCCATAATGACAAAGCGAAAACAGGTTTGTAGAATATTTTTCATATGTATTACAAATAAAAAATGTATATCTTATTTACATAAGTATTCAGACCCTTTGCTATGAGACACGAAATTGAGCTCAGGTGCATCCTGTTTCCATTGATCACCCTTGAGATGTTTCTCCTCAGTTCTCCTAACCTGCTATGAATAAGTAACTTCCGGTTGTAGCTGTATACCAAAGATTGTGGATAAATGAAGATAGTTCATTGAAACAGAAAAAAATCTTGAAAAAAAACAGTGAGTGGGGTGTCTCGCTTCCACTTCCGTCTCTGTGTATAGTTCCACCTAGTCAAAACGGGAAACACTCTTTTCACATCACTTCGATACCGAAATGACTTTTTTGTAGCAGGTTAGGAGAACTTATGCAGCATGTTAGGAGACGAGGTTAAGGTTAGGAAAAGGGTTAGGGTTAGCGAAAATGCTCTCCTAACCTGCTACGGAAATCTCTTTAAATCGAAGTGGCGTGCTAACGATTCCGGTCACCTGTGTACCTATACACCATTTGGTCAGTGACCTATAAGCAAAGATTTTGTTTTATATTGACAAGATAGTCGAGTGACCGCTCTAACAATGGAAATAGGCCTACATGTCCTTAAAGATGGAAGGCAGGCGGGAGGAGGCGAGATCAGGTGGGACCATTCTAGCACAATGCATGGACCGATACGCGTGTGAACAACAGGCACAACTCCAATATACGTTTTTTTTTTCAAAGTCCGATTATATCAGTGCATTCGTAACAACAACCTAACCCTTACGAAACTTCTATTCGATCAAATAAGACTCATGTAGCAAATTAGCAATTACATTTTCTGTTGACCAAATTCGACACTATCTTATTGATCTCCATACAAAAATGCCTTTAAAAAATCTTCCACACTTTAGGTATGGATGGAATTAATCCAATACAATGTAAAGAAACCTCAAAACACTTCAGCATGAATTATTATTCAGTTTTTCTCTTTCCTCAACACCCTCCCACAGTCCTACCATGTTAAATTGATTTCTACTTTAAATGACATTTTAAGTCAGTCTCCATTTATCCGTTTTGCTTATGTTATGATAGGGTAGAAACTGTATGAATTCACTTTTTTATTGAGTGTAATTTACCATAATAAAGCACACCAGAATAATTATATTACAAGTAATTTACATGATAAATTCTGAATGTATTTAGGAGGATATTCCACACTTTTTACAGTTCCACACTTTGTTTACAGTGTACCATCTGTCGTTAACTTTCATGCGCAGACACTTTGAAGATCTGGGCCCAGTTTTTCTAAACTTATCTGGATTTCGGCTATCGGATAGGATTAAATGCATAGAAATAGAATGAATAGAACAGGAGTCGCCAATCAAGTCAATGATTAATCCATTATATTCTTTCTATTTCTATGCATTTAATCCTATACGATAGGCGAAATCCAGACCGATAACTTTTGAAAACCTGGGCCCTGATGAGAATTCAGAGGTTATTTCTATAACGTCTTAGACCCTGAATGTTGAATAGGCTGTTTTGGGAGAAGTTGAGTGATAGTGGTTTTCTCCATTAAGTTCTTCAATGTAAATGTTAATCCTTAGAATAGGCCTAAACTGATTAAAGCAACAGCAGGAAGGTGATGAGGTGGTGTGGTGACCTTTCTGTCAAACTTTAACAAACCTTTTCTATTTACATATTCATTTTTTCCTCCTGGCTGATTTTACTTGACAAAATTCTGTGATTACAATGTTGTAATATTACATAACATATTACTACAATGTTGTCACGAGAGTAATAACTGTGTTACCATCACACAGGTATACGGGCAAATGAATGTAGAGTGTTACCCTAAATTCCTTGTTGAAATCACATGTACTATTGATCAACCGATGTGAAGCTATGCGTGGAAGTGACCTACATGGCTTTATAACCAGCAACCGAACAGAAGATTTAGGTAAGTCAGCTCAGCTCCAGTCTGAACCAATGCTGACTGCTCTTTCCTCTAGACTCACTAACCTCATAGTCTGTTGCTCTCTTAATCAAATTTGACCTGAAGTCCCAGTGTTATGAGATTCTGCAGTCTCAACCGTCTGCCAGGACCTTGATGTGTGCGCTGTCAGTGGCAGCAACATGGCTTGTGTTTATTCACCTGTCTCATGGAGACACAGCTGAACTAGTCAGGACCTGCCTGTCTGACATGGCCAGTTTGTTTCCTCCCTCCCTCCTTGCTACTCCCTATATAGGATATCTTTCATCATGAAGGGTGCGTCCCAAATGGCACCCTATTTCCGAAGTAGTGACCAAAATTAGTGCACTACATAGGGAATAGGATGCCATTTGGGATGCAGTGGAAGACATAGGATGGGTCAGAGAATGTGCCATTTCCATCTCACTTCCTTCCTCTGCTGTCATCAGCATAAATAACACCTGACCTAAGAATTGACAGTTGATTGAGTGAGTGATAGTTAATGTACTTTTCACATGATCAATGCTTACTAGAACACAGCTTTATCTTGTAGTTGATGCTTTCTTTCTTTGAAACTGACTCTACTGATGAAGGATGGACTTGGAAGCTCAGTATAAACCGGCTGAATATGAGAAACTACAAGCCATAGTTGATGCCATAGTCCCGTGTAGCTCAGTTGGTAGAGCATGGCGTTTGCAACGCCAGGGTTGTGGGTTCGATTCCCACGGGGGGCCAGTATGAAAATGTATGCACTCACTAAAAAACTGTAAGTCGCTCTGGATAAGAGTGTCTGCTAAATGACTAACAAAAAGCACAAAAAAAGCCAAATGACTGTAGTCTGCACACATCGCGCAAAAGGTAGATATTGTTGATTTGATTTGCTCTGAGACACTGTGTGAATACAAGCCCATACCAGAAGCAAAGGGCTGAAGAATGTATAAAGTAAAAAGTTGAATTTGGTATGATATATATTTTGTAATTCCATAGTACAGTATGTTCTTGAACATCCTTAGGTGCAAGCTACCATGTTCATTAAATAATTCAGCTTTTCTTTTAGGCAACATACTGATTCTGTATGTGCAACTTTCAGTATGGAGACAGTTGATGGGTGACAGATCTGTTGACATAATGGGACGGTAAAAGACTGAGACAGTGCATGCATGCCTCTGCATGATATGTGGAATTGATGTTCTTTCTCAAATTAACAACCATGAGCTCTTTCTGAATCATAATACAGTTTTACGGTGGTAGAAACCTTCATTCAGAGTTTCAAAGATCATGGGCATGAACGAACACACAGGTGTGAATGAAGGAGTCAGGCGCAGGAGGTAAAACACAGAAGTCCAGAGTTTATTCCAATACATAAATAAAACGCACCCAGCGTCAAAACGAAACTATCACAAGGGAAATATTCCACCTTGGCAAAACCAAATGGAAGAGTAGCTCAACCGAGCTGCTCGCTCTCACAATGAAACAATCACTCACAAAGACAAGGGGAACAGAGGGAACACTTATACACATACTAATTAGGGGAATGAGCACCAGGTGTGTGTGATTGACAAGACAAGACATGACAAGTGGAGTGATGAGAATGGGATCGGCAGTAGCTAGTAAGCCGGTGACGACGAACGCCGAACAAGGAGGGGAGGCAGCCTCGGCGGAAGTCGTGACACCAATGATCCGGAGGAGTGGATTTACTATAAAACAGCAGACCATTACATAACCTACTGTATATGGGCTCTCCAAAATATATAGCATTTAAGAAGAATATCAACATCAAATATGAATATTCATGAGTCTGCAGGAGGATCAACCATAAAGCTGTTTGAAGTTCCCAATCTCTCTGCATCCTAGCACTGTGAGAAGTTAACCCTAGGGGGCATGAGGATTATACTTGTAGACCTGCAGTGTTTTAATTTGTAAACTGGCAGCAGCTTTTTTGTGTGTGTCTCATTACGGTTGCCCATGGCTCCCTCCAATTCAGCTCTCTGCATGGACCAGATAAGGCAACCAGTGTTTGCATACGCCCGCCACGCTGAAAGGCAGGCTTTCTGTTGTGGATTTCCCAGTGGTGATAGAGGGGAAATAAATTACTTAAGTCGCCGCAGGATGTGATCAGATGCTAAGGCCTTACATCTTTGAAGGAGAGATCCTGATAAGATCCCTAGGTCAACACATAGTAAAGGGAGAATTCACAGCCTACTTTAATGGCTGGGGTTTCTAGCAGGGTAATCGAGAGCAGTGGTTTGCCTGTGCTTGTAGGTGTGTGGTTTAATCTCATATCACCGATATGTTTTATTTGTAGTTTCACATATTTTACGCATGTTAATATCAAACATCCTTTTCCCCCTTACACTCTTAGAAAAAAGGCTTATTCGACTGTCCCCATAGGAGAACCCTTTTTGGTTACAGGTAGAACCCTTTTGGGTTCCATGTAGAACCCTCTGTAGAAAGGGTTGTACATGGAACCCAAAAGGGTTATTCAAATGGTTCTCCTATGGGGCAGCCGATGAACCCTTTAAGATTCTAGATAGCACCTTTCTTTCCTTAGACTGTATAAATGGAACAGAACTAAGGGCACATTCACTGCGATAGAGGACAATATCAAGGGCTGCACAGAGGGAGCATTTTCATAATGGAAAAGGCAACTAAATGGAAGGAGATTAAGATCTTCACCCCCTCCTTCTATTCCCACCAGAAACACACCTTATGTATATTCCACCTGAATATTTCAATTTTCCAATGTGTGTTTTCCTTTCAAGTGTTCAACAGCGATAATGTTTCACATGAATTCCTGCAGATCAGGAGCCTTTCAAAGTAAATATTTCAAAGACAAAACCACACACACACTGACTGAACTGCTGAATAAAGGTCCTTTTCCCCGTGACGCATAACAAGGACAAATGGACCAATCTCTCATGCTGTATTGCTCAGTAAACTAGGAACATAGAGCACTAAGGAGAGGACTCCTTTTTGGTAATGTTTATACCATGTATTACTCATAGTCTGGGTCCCAAATGGCACCCTATTCCCTACATAGTGCACTACTTCTGACCAGAGGCCTACTACTTTTACTCATAGGTCCTGGTCAAAAGAACATAAAGTTAATTTAGGCTGCGACTTTTGGGATGCAGCCATAATCTACCATGATTGCAGTCTATGCTTTGGTCATGATTGGTCATAATGATATCAGCGATTACATGATAATGCTATCATTACGTGATCATGTTATCATAAACTTGTGAGAGGACATTTTATAATGACCACAGTGTTCCACAGTTAGCTGTTGGCTGATTTAAGAGCTGTCTTTCAGGTGAAAAGGACTCTCCGTGCAGCCAAGGAGACCAAAGAGAGCTCCCTACTGAAGCAGCACAGACAGGTGTGGAGCAGAGAGAACAGCAGATGAGTCAATGCAGGGTAAGAAACCCCTCCCAGCACACACATGACCATGAACCACTACACCATATACTGTTATACTGTATTGTAGTCTGTAGCCTACTATCCACCCTACTCAGCCCCATTCAGTTCTGGCAAACACTGCTCAAAACTAAAATAAGCCCCTGTAAAATGAGATGGGGGAATTGAAATGGCTTTCCGTGACCAAAGAAAGACAGAAAGAATGAAATACAGAAAGAGAGAGAGAGAAAGAAACAACGAGAGAGGGAAGGGGTAGCTCAGTGGAGGTTGCTAGCTAGCTGATGTGGCATTGTAAAATTGACTCCCTAGTGTGATGATGAGGCAGAGACAGAGGAAGCATTGGGCTGCCACAGCCCGCTGGTGTCATGCATTGTGAAGTGAGAAGGGCAGCGCTAGCTCTGGGGTGTAGCCTGTTCTCGGGGTAATGACTGTGTCGGCGCGATCCAAAGTTAATGGTGTACACAAGCGTGGGTTCCTGTAATGAGCCTTCTCTGAAGACAGACACACAGATCGACCGACTGCACCACAGCAACCGCACATAGCCACTGAATTCATTAGTGTGAAGGTGATATAAGATAAGGGAGAAAAAGTTTGTTTCTATAGTTACAATCCCATTATATTTTAGCTGGGACTATTGGATGAGCACACTGTGTTGATGCATCCCAAATGGCACCCTATTCCCTATGGGCCCTGGTCAAAAGTAGTGCACTATATAGGGAATAGGTTGCCATTTGGGAAGTAGCCTGTGTTCAGTAGTGCTGGTACTGTATGCTTAATGGAATTCCCTTTGCTCTCTTTCCATGCTGCAGTGAAAAGGCTGAAGCTGAGCTACAAGGATTTCTGGGACCAAATGGTCTGGCCAGTAGAACAGATATGGGCATCCTCTCTGAGCTACTGGACCACAGTACAGTACCCCTCTCAGTCCTGAGTGTATAGATACTGTTTCAGTCCCTATAGAGTGAGACAATACCATGCTGACCATGCTGTGTGTGTGTTTGTGTGGGCATACATGACGTGTGTGTCTGTACACAAACGCATGTTTATGTGCGCTGTTTCTGGAGAGTGAGCGGGAATGGTTCAGGTGTGCAACTGTGGAGCCCATCTGGCAGCTGAGGGAGGACTTGCAGTACAGACTGAGTGAAGTCCAACACCAGCAGCACCACCAGCCTCCTCAGCTGGCAGACTGAGAGCAGGTACTCCAGCAGTTAGGTAACAACATGGGTGCGTCCCAAATGGCACCCTATTCCCTATGTAGTGCACTACTTTTGACCAGGACCCATAGGGAGTCCCATAGGGCTCTGGTCAAAAGTAGTGCACTAGATAGGGGATAGGGTAACATTTGGGACGCATCCCATAACCTGAGAGAGGAGCTCTGTGCCCACTGTTTCAGAAAGCTGCAGAGGAACTTACTTTTCTTCATATGAAAGTGGAGCCCTTGACTTTGTTTGTGAAAACTGTGGTTCTGTTTTTTCAATCCACACAATATACTGCGATGAATCTTAAGGCATTCAATCTCTACAGGTACCAAACTAATAGACCGTACTCTGCAGATCCTACCAAAAGTCCTCTGGTTGCCCACAGTGCAACATTCATTCCCCATGAATCTGGTGTTTGTTAGAACTCCACGCTACGTAAGTCACCTCTCTTAAGTTCATTCTCCTTTTGACTCCTGGAGGCTTTTTCATTCTCAGGGAGAGAATGGTGGGATTAAGAGCAGGCAGGAGGAGGGATGTCTTTGAAACTGGGCCATATAGGGGGATGAGGAAGACACTGCCAGCCATTTTGCCTGACTGCCCCTGTGTGAGTGAGTCAGTCTCTGGCGTACCTCCATCCCCCACTCATCTTCTCTTTCATCCAGCCCCTGCTGTCCCCCCCACTCAGTCCTGCCCACCTGAGAGCCTCACCATAATGGAGCTACTGCCTCCTCTCCTCTCTCTAGCCGCCTGCATGCTTCTTGTACTCAGTGACCCACCATGCTAAATACCATTCCCTTAAAACACTTAATTACGACTCCATACTTGTTTGGAGGGAAGGGTTGAGGTTTGAGATTAACCTGAGACGTTTTGTATGGCTTTAAAACAGTGGTTACGTCTCAAATGGCACCCTATTCCCTATAGTGCACTACTTTTGACCAGGACCCATAGGGCTCTGGTCAAAAGTAGTGCACTGTATAGGGAATAGGGTGCCATTTGGGAGGCATTCTGTGAGTCCCTAATGGCCTGTCTGAGACGTACTGCACTGCATTAAGGCTTCAGAAGGTGAGCGAAAATGACCTCACCGCCACTCTCCACTATACATTAAATTGAATGGTTAAGTCGAAATTTCCTCACTTTTCCTGTATGTTTTTAATGAGAATGTGCAGCAGGAAGGACAATCTAAGGGTTATCTTTGTGATCTAGTATGTACAGTGGCTTGCGAAAGTATTCACCCCCCTTAGCATTTTTCCTATTTTGTTGCCTTACAACCTGGAATTAAAATGGGTTTTTTGGGGGTTTGTATCATTCGATTTACACAACATGCCTACCACTTTGAAGATGCAAAATATTTTTTATTGTGAAACAAACAACAAATAACACAAAAAAACTGAACTTGAGCGTGCATAACTATTCCCCCCCTCCCTCCCTCCCTCCAGGGTTATCTTTGGTCTCTTTGTTGCCTCTCTGATTAATGCCCTCCTTGCCTGGTCCGTGGGTTTTGGTGGGCGGCCCTCTCTTGGCAGGTTTGTTGTGGTGCCATATTCTTTCCATTTTTTAAATAATGGATTTAATGGTGCTCCGTGGGATGTTCAAAGTTTCGGATAGTCTTTTATAACCCAACCCTGATCTGTACTTCTCCACAACTTTGTCCCTGACCTGTTTGGAGAGCTCCTTGGTCTTCATGGTGCCGCTTGCTTGGTGGTGCCCCTTGCTTAGTGGTGTTGCAGACTCTGGGGCCTTTCAGATCAGGTGTGAATATATACTGAGATCATGTGACAGATCATGTGACACTTAGATTGCACACAGGTGGACTTTATTTAACTAATTATGTGACTTGTGAAGGTAATTGGTTGCACCAGATCTTATTTAGGGGCTTCATAGCAAAGGGGGTGAATACATATGCACGCACCACTTTTCCGTTATTTATTTTGTAGAATTTTTTGAAACAAGTTGTTTTTTTCATTTCACTTCACCAATTTGGACTATTTTGTGTATGTCCAATACATGAAATCCCCCCAAAAATCCATTTAAATTACAGGTTGTAATGCAACAAAATAGGAAAAACGCCAAGGGGGATGAATACTTTTGCAAGGCACTGTACTCTTTCACAATAAACTGCTTTCCTGAGTTTCCTCCCTCTGAGTGGCATCAAAAATCAAACCTGTTAGAAACAGAAAGAGGGTATGATTACCGATAACTTGCCGTCAGTGAATTGCTCTGATTATAGGATTCACTGTATTTGTCCACCAAGTAGAAAATGAAGAAAAACTACAGGAGGAAAGGGAAATATTCGATTTCTATGGGTTCTGTACTCTAACAGAGACGTTTCCTCTCATTATATTTCATCAGATACAGAGCTCCTTATACCATGATGGATATCAGAGAAGGATGGCAGACTGTTATTTTTTGGATGTAGAGGAGGAAAGAGAACTGAATTAGTAATTTCTTGAAACAGAGTTTGTGTTCAACAATTCATTCTGTGACCAGCAGGAAGCCATCAATGAAAAACTTCACAAAGAGTATTTGGCCATAGAGGAAGACACCCTGCCTCTGGGAGTGGTACGTACAGTTGAAGTCGAAAGTTTACATACACTTAGGTTGGAGTCATTAAAACTCGTTTTTCAACCACTCCACAAATGTATTGTTAACAAACTATAGTGTTGGCAAGTCGGTTAGGACATCTACTTTGTGCATGACACAAGTAATTTTTCCAACAATTGTTTACAGACAGATTATTTCACTTATAATTCACTGTATCACAATTCCAGTGGGTCAGAAGTTTACATACACTAAGTTGACTGTGCCTTTAAACAGCTTGGAAAATTCCAGAAAATGATGTAATGGCTTTAGAAGCTTCTGATAGGCTAATTGCCATCATTTGAGTCAATTGGAGGTGTACCTGTGGATGTATTTCAAAGCCTACTTTCAAACTCAGTGCCTCTTTGCTTGACATCATGGGAAAATCAAAAGAAATCAGCAAAGACCTCATAAAAAACATTGTAGACCTCCACAAGTCTGGTTCATCCTTGGGAGTAATTTCCAAACGCCTGAAGGTACCGCGTTCATCTGTACAAACAATAGTACGCAAGTATAAACACCATGGGACCACGCAGCCGTCATACCGCTCAGGAAGGAGATGAACGTACTTTGGTGCGAAAAGTGCAAATCAATCCCAGAACAACAGCAAAGGACCTTGTGAAGATGCTGGAGGAAACAGGTACAAAGTATCTATATCCACAGTAAAACAAGTCCTATATCGACATAACCTGAAAGGCCGCGCAGCAAGGAAGAAGCCACTGCTCCAAAACTGCCATAAAAAAGCCAGACTACGGTTTGCAACTGCACATGGGGACAAAAATCATACTTTTTGGAGAAATGTCCTCTGGTCTGATGAAACAGAAATAGAACTGTTTGGCCATAATGACCATCGTTATGTTTGGAGGAAAAAGGGGGTCGCTTGCAAGCCGAAAAACACCATCCCAACCGTGAAGCATGGGGGTGGCAGCATCATGCTGTAGGGGTGCTTTGCTACAGGAGGGACTGGTGCACTTCACAAAATAGATGGCATCATGAGGAAGGAAAATTATGTGGATATATTGAAGCAACATCTCAAGACATCAGTCAGGAAGTTAAAGCTTGGTCGCAAATGGGTCTTCCAAATGGACAATGACCCCAAGCATACTTCCAAAGTTGTGGCAAAATGGCTTAAGGACAACAAAGTCAAGGTATTGGAGTGGCCATCACAAAGCCCTGACCTCAATCCTATAGAAAACGTGTGGGCAGAACTGAAAAAGCATGTGCGAGCAAGGAGGCCTACAAACCTGAATCAGTTACACCAGCTCTGTCAGGAGGAATGGGCCAAAATTCACCCAACTTATTGTGGGAAGCTTGTGGAAGGCTACCCAAAACGTTTGACCCAAGTTAAACAATTTAAAGGCAATGCTACCAAATACTAATTGAGTGTATGTAAACTTCTGACCCACTGGGAATGTGATGAAAGAAATGAAAGCTGAAATAAATCATTCTCTCTACTATTCTTCTGACATTTCACATTCTTAAAATAAAGTGGTGATCCTAACTGACCTAAGACAGGGAATCTTTACTAGGATTAAATGTCTGAGTTTAAATGTATTTGGCTATGGTGTATGTAAAATTCAGACTTCAACTGTAGGTCTCTCACCATTAGGCTTGCATAATTCTGATCCCAAATTCCCAGATTTTTCCAGAGATTATGTTATCAGGATTCCTGTATTCCTGTTTATTCCCTCCTGCTTATCTTTCACCCAGGATTTCGGGGGAGGAGGGGTGGGAATCGGAACATTTTTGCAACCTTATCTCTCACCATGCTGTTTGATTGTGCTGCCACTGAGTCTTTTGTCTTTCAAAAGGCATAACCACATAATCCTTCCAGGAGTGTCCCACCAAAACTGCCAGCTGTCTGGCTGAGGTAGACCAGGTTCCAGAGGAGGTTTTGTAATCAGAGTGCTCCTACCCTGAACTGACAGCGTCCTTAATCCAGAGTTCCAATCCCTGTCTGAGATGTACCAGTTCAGACTGCAGAGTGCTCAGGACCGCCTACAAAGACTGGATAGGTAAAGCACTGACTGATCACAACTATAGTGGTCTTTGCCTGAAGGCTGTAGCTCCTCTTGAGCGGATACAGTATACGACGGGGTGATTGAGAGTCCACCATTTTGATTTGATATCTTGCTCAAAACGAATCAAAGTAAAGCTCTGGTTTTTATGCAGAGAGATCCTGCCGTATGACAAGACAATGGTGCACAGTGTGGATGTTGATAAGAGATGAGTGTCAGCTTGGTGCCTAGAGCATATGTAGACTCTAGACTCTAGAGAATAGCATATCTAGTGATTTCTCTCCCCCCTACAGCATACAATGTGCAGAGCAAATATGTACATAGTGATTTTACTCTCCCCAGGGAGGCGGTCTGTTAAACAAGTCGAGTCTAACACACCAGGGGGTTGATTACTAATCTACTAATACCTTGATTTTCATCTCCATTGTTGCTAAACACAGTTACACACACACTCAAAAAAGACTCAGATCTTCATCATACAGACGTTCTTTGGTGAAAATGTAATGTTGCCAGGAATGAGACATTAAGAGTGGTTGTCATTGTACAAAAATTCTCAGCATGTGTTTTGTTGTGAATGCAGTGGGTGATCCAGACATGTTTCTCTTTGCTCTCTGTCCAAACTGTTCCAGGTTCTGTGGCTGGTCGGCAGATGACCATCTGCGCTTCCAGATGACTGTGAGCCAGTACCCTGATGACCTGCACAACCACAGAGCCATGTACGTGGACATGCTGCCATGACTGTTCCCACACAGATTCAGACAGGAGCTGTCATTATACAACAGTTACCACTCTGGATTTTCTAATGATGCGGCCCAAATGGCACCCTTTGGGCCCTGGTCGAAAGTATACTTTATATACACTGAGTGTACTAAACATTAAGAACACCTGCTCCTTCCATGACCTAGACTGACCAGGAGAATCCAGGTGAAAGCTATGATCCCTTAGTGATGTCACGGGCCAGCATCCCTGTGGAACTCTTTCGACACCTTGTAGAGTCCATGCCCGATGAATTGAGGCTGTTCTGAGGGCAAAAGGGGGGGTACCACTTAGGACTCAGCCCAGCAAAGTTATTTGTCATCACACCCCTTTACATGCAAACATCCTCTTCCAGAGCTCTGAGACTCTCTGTCTCTACTCTCCATCTCCCTGGTTAGTGAATTATGTGCCTGGCAGGCTGCAGGATGTGCCGTGTCACCCTATGTGGACACATCTCAGCCCTCACACCACTGCCTCCGCTCCCCCGTCTCCATGACAACCGCCAGGGAGGTCCTCTCCTCCCCCTTCTCTCCCTCCTCTCCCTCCTTTTCCAGACCTCTCCTCATATCTGTTCCAGCTGGGTGCTACACTTAGGGGCCACATTCAGCCTCAAGTGGCTGTGATGAGATAGATCTAGCCATTTTCTCCTGCACTCTCCGTTCCTCATCTTCCAACCCGACACAGAGTCAATGTAGTGCAGACTGCACCGAATACGGCTATTAGTCACAATTAGGTTGGCTCAATTCTTATTGGTAATCAGCCCCTTGAGCAAAATGGCAAACCTCATTGTTGTGAAGTTTGGTACGAAAAAGGCAGAGTCTTCTTTCCTTAAGCAGTATTTGCATTGCCAAACTCTCACATTGATCTCAAATTGATGAAAAAGGATATGTCCCATGGTGAAACGTTTTCCTCAACGATGAAAATGAAAAACAAGCTCAGACAGTTATTTCAACATAGTTTTATTCTCGAAATACATAGACCGTGAATGGTAGAAACATACTTTTACTCTCACAATATACACACAGTGAATGGTACAAACAGTTTTATTGACATAATACACTGACAGTGATAATAGAAATATGTGTTCCTCACACTCTGTTTGCACCATTAGACACGTCAACTTTACTGCATCGCAGCTGTGTTGTTGCCACATTTTCCCTGTGTGTGTGTTGTTGGAAAACATCATTCTCTGAGCTCATCCATAGACATATGTGGCCATTGTAAAGCCTAATCGTGAACATGAGGATTAGAGAAGTCATATAACCACAACTACTTACTACTTAGCTTTTGGCTACAGTTCGCTAGTTGAAAATCAGAGCGGAAGATGGTTGTCATTATACCAGGGTTAACAGGGCTTTGTTCAACTACTCTCCCATTCCGTCTTCATTTATTTACTTTGGGGAGATTTTTTGGGGGATGATTGTAAGCTATTGTCCATCATTTGCAATTCATTCACATTGGAGGAGCATTAAGGGAGTAATGTTTGATCAAACCAGAGCAGTAGGAGATAAATGGAACGGTCAACAGCCCAGTCAAAGCTTTGATATTATGACCTGTTTTGTACTGTTTTGTTTCCTCTGTAGTACACTTTACCTGAGGTGTGGTTGCTCTATCAAATACGTTTTCTTCCAAATGAACGGCTCTCTGGACACTTAGACAGTGCACTTATGATCAATTCTAACAATCACTTCTACCTTGACCTCTATTCAAGTTGTACTTTCCGGCCACTGTCCCTGTCCTCACCAATGGAAACGCGGAGACACTTGATATCAGAGGCGTCATGCCCATAATGGATAATTTTGTTGTTGTTGTTGTTTCTCTGTAGTACTACTAGCCACCTAGCAATTTTATGAAGTTGGCTGTAGCTAGCCCAGATACAATGAGGGAAAAAAGTATTTGATCCCCTGCTGATTTTGTACGTTTGCCCACTGACAAAAAAATGATCAGTCTATAATTGTAATGGTAGGTTTATTTGAACAGTGAGAGACAGAATAACAACAACAAAATCAAGCATTTCAAAAATGTTATGAATTGATTTGCATTTTAATGAGGGAAATAAGTATTTGACACCCTCTCAATCAGAAAGATTTCTGGCTCCTAGGTGTCTTTTATACAGGTAACGAGCTGAGATTAGGAGCACACTCTTAAAGGGAGGGCTCCTAATCTCAGCTTGTTACCTGTATAAAAGACACCTGTCCACAGAAGCAATCAATCAATCAGATTCCAAACTCTCCACCATGGCCAAGACCAAAGAGCTCTCCCAAGGATGTCAGGGACAAGATTATAGACCTACACAAGGCTGGAATGGGCTACAAGACCATCGCCAAGCAGCTTGGTGAGAAGGTGACAACAGTTGGTTCGATTATTCACAAATGGAAGAAACACAAAAGAACTGTCAATCTCCCTCGGCCTGGAGCGCCATGCAAGATCTCACCTAGTGGAGTTGCAATGATCATGAGAACGGTGAGCAATCAGCCCAGAACTACACGGGAGGATCTTGTCAATGATCTCAAGGCAGCTGGGACCATAGTCACTAAGAAAACAATTGGTAACACACTACGCTGTGAAGGACTGAAATCCTGCAGCGCCCGCAAGGTCCCCCTGCTCAAGAAAGCACATATACATGCCCGTCTGAAGTTTGCCAATGAACATCTGAATGATTCAGAGGAGAACTGGGTGAAAGTGTTGTGGTCAGATGAGACCAAAATCGAGCTCTTTGGCATCAACTCAACTCGCCATGTTTGGAGGAGGAGGAATGCTGCCTATGACCCCAAGAACACCATCCCCACCGGTCAACATGGAGGTGGAAATATTATGCTTTGGGGGTGTTTTTCTGCTAAGGGGACAGGACAACTTCACTGCATCAAAGGGACGATGGATGGGGCCATGTACCGTCAAATCTTGGGTGAGAACCTCCTTCCCTCAGCCAGGGCATTGAAAATGGGTCGTGGGTGGGTATTCCAGCATGACAATGACCCAAAACACATGGCCAAGGCAACAAAGGAGTGGCTCAAGAAGAAGCACATTAAGGTCCTGGAGTGGCCTAGCCAGTCTCCAGACCTTAATCCCATAGAAAATCTGTGGAGGGAGCTGAAGGTTCGAGTTGCCAAACATCAGCCTCAAAACCTTAATGACTTGGAGAAGATCTGCAAAGAGGAGTGGGACAAAATCCCTCCTGAGATGTGTGCAAACCTGGTGGCCAACTACAAGAAACGTCTGACCTCTGTGATTGCCAACAAGGGTTTTGCCACCAAGTACTAAGTAATGTTTTGCAGAGGGGTCAAATACTTATTTCCCTCATTAAAATGCAAATCAATGTATAACATTTTTGACATGCGTTTTTCTGGATATTTGTTGTTATTCTGTCTCTCACTGTTCAAATAAACCTACCATTAAAATTATAGACTGATCATTTCTTTGTCAGTGGGCAAACGTACAAAATCAGCAGGGGATCAAATACTTTTTTCCCTCACTGTAGGTTCCCAATCTCCCAACCTCATAACTAGCTACAAAGTAGCCATTTCAGGCATCAATCAAGTTAGAGTAGCTAGCTTGTCTAACTATATTAGCTGGCATGCCTGCTGGCAAGGTTGGTAGACTCTAGAAAAGCAAGAAATAACTAAATGTAGACTCACATTCCTTTCAATCTTTTACCCAGATTGTACTCAGTCCTCAGAGTTCTAATTGATGGAAAGTTATCCTGGAAAGATCCTATTCAATGTGTCTGTAGCAAAGTGAGGAAATCTGTTGGTATCATCAGACAGACTAGTGGTTTGGTTCATCAGGCTTGCTTCCTAACTCTATACTACAGCTTAATCTACCCATATCTAATTTACTGTAATATTGTCTGGGCCATTACACTATTTACTGATGATTACTCATCATACAAAATACATTTGCAAGACTAGCCACCCCCTCTAATTACCTGGCTCCATCTGCACCTTTGTTTAAGAAACTAAATATCTTGTCTATTTATGACATTAATGTATGCCAATTATGCACTTTCATCTACAGATACTCATACCTCCCAGACAGTTTACCTAAACCCTTCAATGGATTCTTCCAGGTTAATTCTGAAATCCATCTATATAACATAAGACACTGTGATAATCTTCACCCTCCCCACTGCCACACCTCACATAGTCAATTCTCTATCAGATACAGAGGTACCATACTCCGGAATTCTTATCATCACATTGCCAAAACATAATTATCCCTCAATTACTTCAAGCGAAGACTGGGGGTCAGCCTGATGAACCAAACTACCCAATAATCCCCTCCATGTAGCCTAACTCTCTCTCACTCACTCACACACACACACACACACACACACACACACATAATCAAACATGTTTTTTCTTGTATACTGAGTATATCATGTACAATTATAATTCATATGTTTTGTTTAACTGACTGAACAAAGGTTTTTGTACATATATTTGTGGTGTGGTTTTCATAAGCCCTTTTGGGCTTCCAACCTCACCTGCACACTGTTTTTTATCTGTACTGTTTTGTCTTTCACATCTTTTCTTTGGTGCAAATAAATTAAACCTAAAAAAGGATACAGACAGCTCGAAAGGTATGCTTAGATATGCAGAAAAAATACAGGGGTTCTGATGTTTCTAGCCTTGATTTGCATTTTGATAACATATCTACAGTATTTCACTTTTTAATGTGTATAGTATTGCTTACTAGGTGTTGTCCAATGAATTATGTAAACACTCCCTCTTCAAATCAGGGTTGGTTGGAAAATGCTGTTCAAAAGAGGACATAGTATTATCATATCTTTGTACTCCCTGACGAAGGCCATGCAGCCGAAACGCGTCAGAGTTTTTAATCTTTGTTTCCATTTAACATTTGAATTAGTTATATGAAGAGTTCCTTTGTCCTCCTTTCTTTTTGATAACCAATTTACCCCTTTTACCAAAGAGCACCTTCTGTCTACAAAAATGTAGTATTGTGTACCTTAGCAGCGCTCCCCTTCCTTATTTGTTTCTATAAGCATAATCATTATTGCAGGAAAAAGCTGTTTCAGGTGTTTGAAAAATGCAAAATTCTCCAACTTAGCCCCCCTCCTGACTACCCCCACAGCCATCCTCACGTACTTTGTACCCCTCAGATTTTTGGGATGCACGACCCCCCCTTTTTGATATGAAAATATAGTAGGTGTTTTTAAACCCATAGTCATTTGATGATTATCAGGGATGGACAACTCTAGTCCTCGGGGGCCTGATTGGTGTCACACTTTTGCCGCAGCCCCAGCTTACACACCTGACTCCAATAATCAACTAATCATGATCTTCAGTTTAAAATCCAATTAGTTTAATCAGCTGTGTTTGCTAGGGATGGGGAAAAAGTGACTTCCTCCCTGGATCAGAGGGATGCTGAGGTTTGCCGTCCATTTGACAGAGTGCACTATGCCCCCTGGTGGATATGGCTGGTGAATGTTTCCATTTCTAATGGTCATGTTTTCCTTGTCACATGCCACCGCTAAAGAAAAGTGAGAGGCCAATTGTCTGCTATTAACATTCAATGGAGCTACCAAATAATGTTCCTTGGCATTTATGGAATTAATTTAGGTTCTTTAATCTTTTCTAGTGGCTTGGAGGATTTGTCTTTACTTTCCTTCCCATCATGGTACGGCTGCCTCAGCCCTCACAGTGATGGCTCGGGCTCTGCATGGATTTGTCAGTCAGCAGCTGAACTAATACTGCTGTATTATAGAATATGAGCACACGCACACACACTCACATGCACGTGTACATGCACACACATGAACACATAGGCGCGCATATACAGTGCATTCGGAAAGGATTCAGACCCCTTGACTTTTTCCACATTTTGTTACGTTACAGCGTTATTCTAAACTTGATTAAATTGTTTTTTCCCCTCATCAATCTACATACAATACCCCATAATGATAAAGCAAAAACAGGTTTTTTGAAATTTTGGAAGGTGAACCTTCGCCCCAGTCTGAGGTCAAGGATCTCTCTGTACTTTGCTCCGTTCATCTTTCCTTAGATCCTGACTAGTCTCCCAGTCCCTGCCGTGGAAAAAACATCCCCACAGCATGATGCTGCCACCACCATGCTTCACCATAGCGATGGTGCCAGGTTTCCTCCAGACGTGACGCTTGGCATTCAGGTCAAAGAGTTCAATCTTGGTTTCATCAGACCAGAGAATCTTGTTTCGCATGGTCTGACTCCTTTAGGTGCCTTTTGGCAAACTCCAAGCGGGCTGTCATGTGCCTTTTACTGAGGAGTAGCTTCTGTCTGGCCACTCTATAATAAAGGCCTGATTGGTTGAGTGCTGCAGAGATGGTTGTCCTTCTGGAAGGTTCTCCCATCTCCACAGAGGAACTCTGGAGCTCTGTCAGAGTGACCATCGGGTTCTTGGTCACCTCCCTGACCAAGGTCCTTCTCCCCCGATTGCTCAGTTTGGCTGGGGGGCCAGCTCTAGGAAGAGTCTTGGTGGTTCCATACTTCTTCCATTTAAGAATGATGGAGGCCACTGTGTTCTTGGCGACCTTCAATGCTGCATACATTTTTTGGTACCCTTCCCCAGATCTGTGCCTCAACACAATCCTGTCTCGGAGCTCTACGGACAATTCCTTCGACCTCATGGCTTGGTTTTTGCTTTGACATGTACTGTCAACTGTGGGACCTTATATACATGTAGACAGGTGTGTGCCTTTCCAAATCATGTCCAATCAATTGAATTTACCACAGGTGGACTCCAATCAAGTTGTAGAAACATCTCAAGGATGATCAATGGAAACAGGATGCACCTGAGCTCAATTTTGAGTCTCATAGCAAAGGGTCTGAATACTTATGTAAATATGGTATTTCTGTCTTTTTATATTTAATACATTTGCAAACATTTCTAAAAACCTGTTTTCACTTTGTCATTTTGGGGTATTGTGTGTAGATTGATGAGGATTTGTATTTATTTAATCAATTTTAGAATAAGGCTGTGACGTAACAAAATGTGGAAAAAGTCAAGGGGTCAGAACACTTTCAGAATGCACTGTACACACACACACACACACACACACAAATTCCGAAAGAGCAAGGGAGAAAGAAACATCGAGAGAGAGAGAGACAGAGAAGGAAAAGAATGATGGATCTTCTTGAAGTTGTAAAGTTGTGCATCAATAAACAAGATATGCTCGGCTGCCTCTGGCGTGGCGCCGAATGTTACATTGGCAGATCTGTCAGCTCACTCACTTTCAATAAAACCAGTCAGCCGCATAATGCCTTTACACCGGCAGTTAGCCACTATTAGTCCATAGATTAATATCATTCCCTCTGTTCCAAAAAGGTAACCAAGTGAAGCTGCCTCTGTGTGATCGCTGACACAATGATAAATGGCTACAGACGACCCTCATGGAAAACCCTAGAGGTTTCCTCTGGCACATTTTACCATAAAGGAAAAAGTCAATTTTACACCACATACACTACATGACCAAAAGTGTGTGGACACCTGCTCATTGAACATCTCATTCCAAAATCATGGACATTTAATATGGAGTTGGTCCCCCCTTTACTGCTATAACAGCCTCCTCTCTCCTGGGAAGGCTTTCCAATAGATGTTGCTGCGGGGACTTGCTTCCATTCAGCGACAAGAGCATTAGTGAGGTCGGGCACTGATATTGGGAAATTAGGACTGGCTCGCAGTCGGCGTTACAATTCATCCCAACAGTGTTTGTTGGGGTTGAGGTCAGGGCTCTGTGCAGGCCAGTCAAGTTCTTCCACACTGATCTCGACAAACCATTTCTGTATGGACCTCGCTTTGTGCACAGGGGCATTGTCATTCTGAAACACGAAAGGGCCTTCTCTAAACTGTTGCCACAAAGTTGGAAGCACAGAATCATCTAGAATGTCATTGTCTGCTGTAGCGTTAATATTTCCCTTCACTGGAACAAAGGGGCCTAGCCCAAACCATTAAAAACAGCCCCAGACCATTATTCCTCCTCCACCAAACTTTACAGTTGGCACTATGCATCCGCCAAACCCAGATTCGTCTGTCGGACTGCCAGATGGTGAAGCGTGATTCATCACTCCAGAGAACGCGTTTCCACTGCTCCAGAGTCCAATGGCGGCGAGCTTTAAACCACTCCAGCCGAGGCATTGCGCATGGTGATCTTAGTCTTGTGTGCGGCTGCTCAGTCATGGAAACCCATTTCATGAAGCTCCCGATGAACAGTTGTTGTGCTGACGTTGCTTCCAGAGGCAGTTTGGAACTTGGTAGTGAGTATTGCAAACGAGGACAAACGATTTTTACGCACTTCAGCACTCGGCGGTCTCGTTCTGTGAGCTTGTGTGGCCTACCACTTCACGGCGGAGCCATTATTGCTCCCAGACGTTTCCACTTCACAATAACAGCACTTACAGTTGACCAGGGCAGCTCTAGCAGGGCAGAAATTTGACGAACTGACTTGTTGGAAAGGTGGCATCCTATGACTGTGCCAAATTGAAAGTCACTGAGGTCTTCAGTAAGGCCATTCTACTGTGAATGTTTGTCTATGGAGATTGCATGGCTGTGTGCTCGATTTTATACACCTGTCAGCAACAGGTGTGGCTGAAATAGCCAAATCCACTAATTTGAAGGGGTGTCCACATACTTGTGTATATATATATAGTGTATCTAAAGCCAATATCAAGACCTGGTTGTTACTCTGTAATCTCTGAATATCTGCTTTAGCGCGTTAGTCTAATCTAATGTATGAATACAGGTTTACGTGTTGCTGTGCTGCATACAGTTGAAGTCAGAAGTTTACATACACTTAGGTTGGAGTCATTAAAACTCGTTTTTCAACCACTCCACACATTTCTTGTTAACAAACTATAGTTTTGGCAAGTCAGTTAGGACATCTACTTTGTGCATGACACAAGTAATTTTTCAAACAATTGTTTACAGACAGATTATTTCACTTATAATTCACTGTATCACAATTCCAGTGGGTCAGAAGTTTTTATACACTAAGTTGACTGTGCCTTTAAACAGCTTGGAAAATTCCCGAAAATGTTGTCATGGCTTTAGAAGCTTCTGATAGGCTAATTGACATCATTTGAGTCAATTGGAGGGGTACCTGTGGATGTATTTGAAGGCCTACCTTCAAACTCAGTGCCTCTTTGCTTGACATAATGGGAAAATCATCCTTGGGAGCAATTTCCAAACACCTGAAGGTACCACTTTCATCTGTACAAACAATAGTACGCAAGTATAAACACCATGGGACCACGCAGCCGTCATACTGCTCAGGAAGGAGACGCGTTCTGTCTCCAGAGATGAACGTACTTTGGTGCGAAAAGTGCAAATCAATCCCAGAACAACAGCAAAGGACCTTGTGAAGATGCTGGAGGAAACAGGTTCAAAAGTATCTATATCCACAGTAAAACGAGTCCTATATCGACATAACCTGAAAGGCCGCTCAGCAAGGAAGAAGCCACTGCTCCAAAACCACCATAAAAAAGCCAGACTACAGTTTACAACTGCACATGGGGACAAAGATCGTACTTTTTGGAGAAATGTCCTCTGGTCTGATGAAACAAAAATAGAACTGTTTGGCCATAATGACCATCGTTATGTTTGGAGGAAAAAGGGGATCGCTTGCAATTCGAAGAATACCATCCCAACCGTGAAGCACGGGGGTGGCAGCATCATGCTGTGGGGGTGCTTTGCTGCAGAAGGGTCTGGTGCACTTCACAAAATAGATGGCATCATGAGGAAGGAAAATTATGTGGATATATTGAAGCAACATCAAGACATCAGTCGGGAAGTTAAAGCTTGGTCGCAAATGGGTCTTCCAAATGGACAATGACCCCAAGCATACTTCCAAGGTTGTGGCAAAATGGCTTAAGGACAACAAAGTCAAGGTATTGGAGTGGCCATCACAAAGCCCTGACCTCAATCCTATAGAATATTTGTGGGCAGAACTGAAAAAGCGTGTGCGAGCAAGGTGGCCTACAAACCTGACTCAGTTACACCAGCTCTGTCAGGAGGAATGGGACAATATTCACCCAACTTATTGTGGGAAGCTTGTGGAAGGCTACCCGAAACGTTTGACCCAAGTTAAACAATTTAAAGGCAATGCTACCAAATACGAATTGAGTGTATGTAAACTTCTGACCCACTGGGAATGTGATGAAATAAATAAAAGCTGAAATAAATAATTCTCTCTACTATTATTCTGACATTTCACATTCTTAAAATAAAGTGGTGATCCTAACTGACCTAAAACAGGGAATTTCTACTATGATTAAATGTCAGGAATTGTGAATAACTGAGTTGAAATGTATTTGGCTAAGGTGCATGTAAACTTCCGACTTCAAATGTATATGCTATATGTTGTTCCATATTATATGTTACATCTTACTAAATGTCACTATGACCAACTTGTGATAGCACTGTTGTTACAGGCTATATCGCTACATAAACCTAGCAGAAGGTCCCCGTCGCAAAATAGGTTTCTAACCTCAAGGGCCTTTTCCTGGTTAAATAAAGGTTAAGAAAAAACTAGAATAGAAACCACTGCAGCGAATCCTGTTCTGTTTTCTGTTATAGTGGTAATTATATCTCCATGGCTGTCTTGTTGCAGACGGAACACGAGCGGAGCTTGGACTGGCATCGCTTTACCCCGACCCAGCTGAGTGTGGTGGCCCAGAGCTGGCAGCGGGAACGAGCTGACCTGCTGCTCAAAGCCCTGGTGACCCTGGAGGCGGCCAGGCAGGCCCTCCACACAGACTGCCAGCACCAGCAGGACATCTTCTCCCGCTTCAGAGACAGGGTAGAGGTATATGGGGTACACTGAAATGACATCCTACATCTGAAATGGCATCCTATTCTCTATATAGTGCTCTATTTTGACCAGAACCTGTGGCAAAAGTAGTGCACTATATAGGGAAAAGGGTGCCATTTGGGATCTATCCTTTCAACAAGGCAGGTCCTACAGGCCCTAGTTTTGTCGCACCTGGACTACTGTCCAGTCGTGTGGTCAGGTGCCACAAATTGGCTCAGAACAGGGCAGCACGGCTGGCCCTTAAATGTACACGGAGAGCTAACATTAATAATATTAATGTCACCAGACATGAATGGAGTTCCATGCAGCCATGGCTCTATGTAGTACTGTGTGCCTCCCATAGTCTGCTCTGGACTTTGGGATTTTGAAGAGACCTCTGGTGGCATGTCTTGTGGAGTATGTATGGATGTCCGTGCTGTGTTCTAGTAGTTTATGAAATATAAGGTCATGGAATATTTTTATTGTATTTAACTACCTTATTGTTGCTGGACCCCAGGAAGAGTGTCTGCTGCCTTGGTAGCAGCTAATGGGGATCCTTACTAAATACAAATACACGCTCTGTCTGACTGTGCAGAAGGTCTCCACTAAGGAGGCAGCTTACTCACACTCACACTCACTTCCTGTTGCCAGCTAGCTTCTCACGCTCGGTTTGGGCAGCCACTGGGGATGGGCTGTGAATGCTAACAAGCTAATAAGGACAGCCTTGTCTTGCTGATATGATCTAACTGTCTTGGGTATGTTTGGTTCGCTCAACAACGAAGTTGCGTACATGGAAAAACTCCCCCACTGTTGCTGTGTGGCATCATAATTAGGTTTCCTTGTCAATGATGAACAACCTCTGTTTGTTTATGTAGCCGTCTATAGCATGCTTGTTATGAGGGCTTGGAGGTTTAAGTCGTACTGAAGCTGATTAGATAACGAAGCTCTATGACCTGGACTAACTCCTAATGACCTGGTGTAAGTAGCCATAGTACACATGTGGACACGTGGCTTCCCACGCACTGTTTACATTAACATCACCTGGCCTGTCATATCTATTACCCACATACTGTACCATACAGTAGATACAAAAAAATACATACACTAGATGGACACATCAGTGCCTCACCAACACCTTGTGGTAAAAGTGATCATATCATATCTATGGCCCACATAGAGAGAAAATAATAGTCCCATGACCTATAGATGGCCCCCTCGGTGCACAATGCACAGACTGTAATAGAGGGAATTCATGCATTTTGTGCGCTCATTCAAACGCATTGCCAACTTAATCAGAGTCTTTACCAACCTTACCTTATATGAGTTCCATTATAGTCAAACTGTATATTTCTGTGCTGGAGTGGAGTTGGAGCACAAAGGAAGTCTCCCTCCAGCCAAATCTCTCCTGGGTTCTCAGGGCCTTTATCATCCTGACACAGTGACACGAACAGAGCACAAAATGGATTCTCTTTGCCATTCTGTCAGCCTTCTTACAAATGCTTTGTTTCTGCAGCTTTTGTCTGTTTCCAGGAGCCCTGCTAAATGAACAATTATTTACATATTCATCAGGATGAAATCCACTTCTGCAACTTCATTATCTTACACTGAACAAAAATATAAACGCAACATGTAAAGTGTTAGTCTCATGTTTCATGAGCTGAAAAAGATCCCAGAAAATGTTCATATGCACAAAAAGCTTATTTCTATAAAATGTTGTGCACAAATGTGTTTACATCCCTGTTAGTAAGCATTTATCCTTTGCCAAGATAATCCACCCACCTGACAGGTGTGACATATCAAGACGCTGATTTAAAAGCATGATCATTACACAGGTGCACCTTGTGCTGGGGACAATAAAAGGCCACTCTAAAATGTGCAGTTTTGTCACACAACACAATGCCACACATGTCTCAAGTTTTGAGGAAGCGTGCAATTGGCATGCTGACTGCAGGAATGTCCACTAGAGCTGTTGCCAGAGAATTGAATGTTCATTTCTCTACCATAAGTCGCATCCAACGTCATTTTAGAGAATTTGGCAGTACGTCCAACTGGCCTCCCAACCACAGACCACATGTATGGAGTTGTGTGGGCGAGCGGTTTGCTGATGTCAACGTTGTGAACAGAGTGCAACATGGTGGCGGTGGGGTTATAGAATGGGCAGGCATAACATTTTATCGATGGCAATTTGAATGCACAGAGATACCGTGACGAGATCCTGAGGCCCATTGTCGTGCCATTCATCCGCCGCCATCACCTCATGTTTCAGCATGATAATGCACAGACCAATGTCGCAAGGATCTATACACAATTCTTGGAAGCGGAAAATGGCCCAGTTCTTCCATGGCCTGCATACTCACCAGACATGTCACCCATTGAGCATGTTTGGGATGCTCTGGATCTACGTGTACGACAGCGTGTTCCAGTTCCCGCCAATATCCAGCAACTTCGCACAGCCAGTGGGACAACATTCCACAGGGCACAATCAACAGCCTGATCAACTCTATGCGAAGGAGATGTGTCACGCTGCATGAGGCAAATGGTGGTCACACCAGATAATGACTGGTTTTCAGATCCACACCCCTACATTTTCTTAAGTATCTGTGGCCAACAGATGCATATCTGTATTCCCAGTCAAGTGAAATCCAAAGGTTAGGGCTTAATGAATTTATTTAAATTGACTGATTTCCTTATATAAACTGTAACTCAGTCAAATCTTAGAAATTGTTGCATGTTGCCTTTCTATTTTTTGTTCAGTATATTTCATTGCATACTATTGTAAAGCTTTGGTAAAGTATGATTAAATTGGTTTATAAAAAATTTGATTCACATGCACAATTCAAACAATGTTGTATTTTATATCATAATTTGAGGGGACATGTTGGTAAATCAGTATGATTCCCTACCCCTATCATGCTTCAAGCCTCCCCATGATCCTCTCTGTGATGTACTGAAATCATGGAGCCTGAGGAGGTGAGGCCTGGCGATGGTGCTGGAAAAGGCCTGGTGGTGCTGCAGGAGGCCTGGTGGTGGTGCTGCAGGAGGCCTGCTGGTGGTGCTGGAGGAGGCCTGCTGGTGGTGCTGGGCTGCTGGCATCATTGGGAGCTGGGAGTTGGGCTGTGTGCTTATTGCTGTATACTGTAGACTGATACTGATGACCCACTGAGCAGCTCTCCTGTGGGTTATTATGGTGTGCAGTGGGAGGAGCCCCAGAATAAATGTTTCTGGGCCAAATTGACCCAGAAACGGCAGGGACTGGGAAACTGGTCAGAATTGAAGGAATGATGGATGGCGCTAAACACAGGGAAATTCTTGAGGGAAACCTGTTTCAGTCTTCCAGAGATTTGAGACTGGGACGGAGTTTCACCTTCCAGCAGGACAATGACCCTAAGCATACTGCTAAAGCAACACTTGAATGGTTTAAGGGGAAACATTTAAATGTCTTGGAATGGCCTAGTCAAAACCCAGACCTCAATCCAATCGAGAATCTGTGGTATGACTTAAAGATTGCTGTACACCAGCGGAACCCATCCAACTTGAAGGAGCTGGAGCAGTTTTGCCTTGAAGAATGGGCAAAAATCCCAGTGGCTAGATGTGCCAAGCTTATAGAGACATACCCCAAGAGACTCGCAGCTGTAATTGCTGCAAAAGGTGGCTCTACAAAGTATTGACTTTGGGGGGGTGAATAGTTATGCATGCTCAAGTTTTCAGTTTTTTTGTCTTATTTCTTGTTTGTTTCACAATAAAAAAATACACCAGACAAGACACAGAGACAGCAACAGAATAATAGTTGATGGAGAGAGACACTAAAAGAAAAGAACAGGCCATAACAGAAGAGGATAGACAAAGGAGACAGTAACAAACAAGAACCTGAGACAGCAACAAGAGAGACTGACTGCCTCACTTCTTGTGTTGAAAATTCCAAATAGTTTGCATAGTCAATTTACACACAGCACTGACACACACACTTACCACACCAGACATGCCACCAGGGGTCTTTTCACAGTCCCCAAATCCAGAACAAATTCAAGAAAACGTACAGTATTATATAGAGCCATGATTGCATGGAACTCCCTTCCATCTCAGATTGCTTAAGTGAACAGCAAACCTGGTTTCATAAACAGATAAAGACACACCTCACTGCACAACGCCTCTCCTCTATTTGACCTAGAAATGTTGTGTGTATGTCCTACTATGTAGGCTATGTGTGACGTTTTAAATGTATGTAGTTCTGTCCTTGAGCTGTTCTTGTCTATTCATGTTCTGTATTATTTCATGTGTTGTGTGGAGCCCAGGAAGAATAGCTGCTGCTATCGCAACAGCTAATGGGGATCCTAATAAAAAACCAGATACCCCCCCTCCCCAGCCATCCTTACGTAATTTGTGCCCCCTCAGATTTTTGGGGTGCATGACACCCCTGCTAGCTACGCTGTGGATCAGGCAGCACAGATGGCTGCATGGATCAAGGGAAACTAGGCTGACGAAACTCCCATGGGAGTGGGGAAAATCAAGTCTGGACAGAGATGACATCAATTATTATCTACAGATGTTTTTCTATTACATTACAGATTGTACAGCTGTAGATTTATTGATGCTACTTCATCTTGATTTGAGAGTCACCCATGTTGGTGCATAGATAATGAGTTGGCACATTTCTATAAATGAATATGGAATCGAGAACTAGACTAGGTAATAGTATAAAGTAATCCTTCTTCCCCCACCCCCCATAAAAAAAAAGGTGGTTGTCCCACTGGTTATCATAAGTTGAATGCATCAATTTTTAAGTCGCTCTGGATAAGAGCGTCTGCTAAATGATGTAAATGTACATGTAATTTCCAAGAAAAGTGGAGTTTAGCTAAGAAACACATCTGCTAGCTGAAATTGAAAATAATGTAACGTAATCAATAGTTATTTTCTTAAGATATTTCACACAATGTACAAGCAGACTTCATGTTCACTGACTTAATTATATATTTTTTGTTAGAGTACAGTCGTGGTGAAAAGTTTTGAGAATGACACAAGTATTGGTCTCCACAAAGTTCGCTGCTTCAGTGTTATGAGATATTTTTGTCAGATGTTACTATGGTATACTGAAGTATAATTACAAGCATTCCATAAGTGTCAAAGGCTTTTATTGACAATTACATTAAGTTTATGCAAAGAGTCAATATTTGCAGTGTTGACCCTTCTTTTTCAAGACCTCTGCAATCCACCCTGGCATGCTGTCAATTAACTTCTGGGCCACATCCTGACTGATGGCAGCCCATTCTTGCATAATCAATGCTTGGAGTTTGTCAGAATTTGTGGGTTTTTGTTTGTCCACCCGCCTCTTGAGGATCGACCACAAGTTCTCAATGGGATTAAGGTCTGGGGAGTTTCCTGGCCATGGACCCAAAATGTCGATGTTTTGTTCCCCGAGCCACTTAGTTATCACTTTTGCCTTATGGCAAGGTGCTCCATCATGCTGGAAAATGCATTGGTCGTCACCAAACTGTTCTTGGACGGTTGGGAGAAGCTGCTCTCGGAGGATGTGTTGGTACCATTCTTTATTCATGGCTGTGTTCTTAGGCAAAATTGTGAGTGAGCCCACTCCCTTGGCTGAGAAGCAACCCCACACATGAATGGTCTCAGGATGCTTTACTGTTGGCATGACACAGGACTGATGGTAGCGCTCACCTTGTCTTCTCCGGACAAGGTGTTTTCAGGATGCCCCAAACAATCGGAAAGGGGATTCATCAGAGAAAATGACTTTACCCCAGTCCTCAGCAGTCCAATTCCTGTACCTTTTGCAGAATATCAGTCTATCCCTGATGTTTTTCCTGGAGAGAAGTGGCTTCTTTGCTGCCCTTCTTGACACCAGGCCATCCTCCAAAAGTCTTCGCCTCACTGTGCGTGCAGATGCACTCACACCTGCCTGCTGCCATTCCTGAGCAAGCTCAGCACTGGTGGTACCCCGATCCCGCAGCTGAATCAACTTTAGGAGACGGTCCTGGCGCTTGCTGGACTTTCTTGGGCGCCCTGACGCCTTCTTCACAACAATTGAACCTCTCTCCTTGAAGTTCTTGATGATCCGATAAATGGTTGATTTAGGTGCAATCTTACTAGCAGCAATATCCTTGCCTGTGAAGCCCTTTTTGTGCAAAGTAATGATGATGGGACGTGTTTCCTTGCAGGTAACCATGATTAACAGAGGAAGAATAATGATTTCAAGCACCACCCTCCTTTTAAAGCTTCCAGTCTGTTATTCTAACTCAATCAGCATGACAGAGTGATCTCCAGCCTTGTCCTCGTCAACACTCTCACCTGTGTTATCGAGAGAATCACTGACATGATGGCAGCTGGTCCTTTTGTGGCAGGGCTGAAAAGCAGTGGAAATGTTTTTGGGGGATTTTCATTTTCATGGCAAAGAGGGACTTTGCAATTAATTGCAATTCATCTGATCACTCTTCATGACATTCTGAAGTATATGCAAATTGCCATCATCAAAACTGAGGCAGCAGACTATGTGAAAATTAGTATTTGTGTCATTCTCAAAACTTTTGACCATGACTGTACATTGTTCTGGCCCCCATTTTAAGACTACCACTTGTAAGGACATTGCCATGGTTAGGCTAGTTGAACCCAAATAGCCTTGTTTACATTGTTCATTTACTCCTCCACAGCTGTCTCCCGTTTAGATATACGATTAACTATTATGCTTAGCACATCAACAAATTAACCATTTAGATTATGGATTGCGTTGGAAATCAATCCTGTACACCAGATGATGAAAAAGAGAGAAAGAGGGAGGTTTTATTGGTAAGATGGGGGAAGAGCTCATTTTTGAGTCAGTGCTATCTGTAGTACTTGGCAGTAGCAACAACAATGTTATAAATTAACTTGTGTTCAGGCATATGTTCTGTGTATCCCCCCCGTAGCCTCAGTGTCTGGAGGAAGGGTTTCTGGGGCCGTATACCAGGGGTCTCAGAGTACGAGTGCTTTGTTTTCTCTTTTATCTCCCAATGAATAAGATTACATGGCCAGGGGAGACCTGATCCTAGATCAGCACACTTACTCTGAGAGACTTGGTACATAATGCGCTGATTTCAGGGTATGGTGTTCTGAAGATGGTGAGTAGGAGGTTCAGGTTCTGCTCAGCACCCAGCAGAGAGACAGAGAGCCTGCATGTGATGGACTGGTGTTTAGGGAGCTTCAGTTGGTGGTGTGTAAGACTGTGCATGGGCCACACAAGGTGCTTGAGCTGCCAGTTCCCAATAATTAGATACTAATCTGGGTCAAATTGATCTCCCACAGGATTTATCATCCTGAAGACAAAGGCCTAGTCCACTGTCCCTTTAAACGCACATGACTGGAGTGGAGTCTACAATATCCTTTTCCTCTGTCACACCCAGACTGACACAATAAATATAGGCTGTATCTCAAATGGCACCCTATTCCCTATATAGTGCAATTATTTTAACCAGGGCTCTGGTCAAAGGTAGTGCACTATGTAGGGAAAAGGGTGCCATTTGGGAAGCACATTGTATTTCTCCATAGAAATTACCACAATCATGGCCAGAAGTGTAGTATTGCATGGCGATAGCTACAGTGGTACCATACAGTGCCACACTCAATCTTCATATCCACTTCACCATCACTGTTTCTTATTGTACAAGGAATTGTACAAATTGATGCTGTGAATATCTTGGCTGATCACTCATTGGTTAGTCTGTCAGTGAGTAAAGTGAAATGGGAACCTATTGCCCCCCCACCAGCATCAAAGAGGCAGACATCAGAGGCAGACATTAGAGCCATGTTAGAATTTGGTTTGGGGAAGGCAGGGCTTGCAGATGTAAAAGGCAGCTGAGCTTCTATCATTCTGACATTTCTAGATTTAGTCTTCATTTTTTAAGGCTGTCATGTTCAAAAAGTATGTTTGTATTTGGCAGCGAGGCACAGAAAGTGAGATTGTAGTGATGAATTGTTGTAGACTGTACGTAATGAGCATATTATTCCACTTGTGTTCTCAAAAATGCATTTTCATCCAGCCCTAAACAAGCAAGACATACCCAATCAGTTCAACTGTTGTGGCATAGTTTTCAGTGTTTTCTTGGGAACTTGGGGAAGATTAAGTAAGATTAGTTTAAGATCTCAGTTGGCTATGATGGACACTACACTGTGCTGTTTGGTTCTTCATATTTACATAGTCATATTCAGGAGAGGACATGATAAACACTAAGACTGGCTAAAGGGCTAACTTGACAGAAAGAGGCATGCATGCACGCACACACACACACTGTTTTTTCTGGATCAAAAAGGGGCTTTGGAGGTGGGCGTGAGGAGGATGTGACAGGGGGTGTGGCAATGGGCGCAGTCGGCGTGGCTGAATTTTAGCTAACAGTTTAGAGGACCCCATCTTGGTGGTGTAGAGAAATGTTTATATTTTTATGCCAATTTCCTACAATTCTACACATTTCTCCATGGAGCTGCGAGAAATGTTGCTGTTTTAAAGCAAATTTCCTTAAATTCTATGGATTTTGACATGGCTAATGCTGTGTTGTTTTGCTCAAACATAACAAAATCTGTAACACTTTATTTGAATAGTCCATCTGTAGATGCTCTATAGACTATCAGTGACATTTCAACTAACTATCTGCTATAGCCCTAACCCTAACTATAGCCCTAACCTTAACCCATATCCTAACCCTAAACTTAACCCTTACCCTAACCCTAGCCTTAACCCTTACCCTTATTATAAACCTAACCCTAACTGTAACCTTAGCAAGCAGTTGCTTATCAACAGATGGTTTGCTCTACAGATGGACAATCCGGACTATCCAAATAAAGTGTTAGTTCTCAAAAATATATATTTTTTACACTGTTTGGACTTAGTCATCCCGAAAAAACGCTTAGGCGGCCCGCCCAAGGATTTCAATGGCAGAAAACACACACACACACACACACACATTTACATTTGAGTCATTTAGCAGACGCTCTTATCCAGAGCGACTTACAGTTAGTGAGTGCATACATTTTTTCATACTGGCCCCCCGTGGGAAACGAACCCACAACCCTGGCGTTGCAAGTGTCATGCTCTACCAACTGAGCTACACGGGGCCACACACACACACAAAACCAGGTTGTTTGCCTCCCTCACATTTCTCCACATTCCCAGCATCAAGCACCCAGCTATCTTATCTAGGCCAGAGCAGAGTTTGATTGATGGTGCAATATGTGTGCTAGTTATCGAGGGTTTTAAAAACCTAGATTTTCTCTGGTGGGTTTTTTCACCTCCATTGGTTACATAACAAAGGTGTGTCCTAAATGGCACTATATTACCTCATATAGCCTCTGGTCAAAAGTAGTGCACTGTGTAGGGAATTGGGTGCCATTGGAGACGTAGACAGATAATATATCCATGAGAGTAGCCTCTCAGGTTGAGAAACAGTGCACACAAAATAGGTATTGATCAAAAGGGACTTTTTAATCACAATTAGTTGATTGTCTGTGCGTTTGTAAGTATTGTTTTGGTGTATGGAAGATTAGATTTTTTTTAGTTTTCATGTTATCCAGAGCGTTGGTGACTGTAACTGTGGTGTTGGCAACAATTTACTTACCCTTTTTTGACTACGTTTACTGACACTGGCCATATTCAACGGGTGTTGAGCGTTCGTAAATTCATCAGTTATTCTGCGCTCTGGTACACAGACGAGAGTGCTCTGAAATCGGAGTAGATCGCCAGAGGGAATTTACGAAAGCACCCGAATGTCCGTTGAGAACGCACAACGACTATACCACTTAGCTAAGAATGACGGGAATAATCAAGTCAATAAACGTTGGTTAGTTAGTTAGATAGCATATAGATAATGTACTGGCAAGTTTGATGTATTAGTAGCCAACTAACGTTAGGTAGCTAGCTAACATACCGGTACATACTGCTGTGATGATATGCTATGTGGTTTGTAGAGTAGCTAACAAATTGTCAGCCAACATAACGTGTAAGGCAGGGTTCTTCAATTCCGGTCCTGGAGGGCCGAAACACTTCTGTTTTTTATTTCTACCTGGTAGTTAATTGCACTCACCTGGTGTCCCAGGTCTGAATTAGCCCCTGGTTAGAAGGAGAGGATGAAAAACAGGTGTTTCGGCCCTCCAGGACCGGAATTGAAGAACCCTGGTGTAAGGTAACGTATTTGAAAAGTCATGACTTTATTACATTGTTCAACATTTTCTTAACATTTGTCATAATTAGTTAAAGCAATGAATTTGTATCTGCTCTCGTTGGACTTCGGCTGCATATTTTCCGCAATTTCCTTCAAATCTGAAAACTATGTGAAGCCACGCCCATTTTCTGAAGAATCGCATTATGGGCCCTAACAGAACAGAAATAATGTCCACTGTTTGTATACTTCCTATTTTGGCAAATGTTGTACGACATCCGGGAACTTTTGGCATACTAACTATATCCATACTATGACCAATAAGCATACTATATATATAATATATTATATTTATGTCACAAATAGTACGGTAAGTGCGGTTAGTGTGAGTATTCGAACACAGCTCAGACTTTGCACAACTATTTCGACTCAGATATCAAATTCAAAATACGTAATATACTGTATGTTGACACAGAGAGCTTACATCCATGCATTCTGGCTCTTACAGTAATGTGCAGCAAACTGAATATCTAAGTCTTTGTCTAACTCAATCATTAATAACAAGCCCTGCGACAGACTTTCCAGGGGGTGTACAAGTGCATTAAGCTTCCTCACGCTACAGAACCTGCTGACCTATAGACTGTTCTGGCTCGGGAAAAGGCTTACTTTATTTAATACTCTTGAGTTTCATATACAGTGCATTCGGAAAGTATTCAGACCCCTTAACTTTTTCCACATTTTGTTACCTTACAGCTTTATTCTAAAATTGATTAAAAAGAAAATGTACTCATCAACCTACACACAATACCCCATAATGACAAAGCGAAAACTGTTTTTTAGACATTTGTGCAAATGTATATTTAGGCCCTTTGCTATGAGACTTGAAATTGAGCTCAGGTGCATCCTGTTACCATTGATCATCCTTGAGATGTTTCTACAACTTGATTGGAGTCCACCTGTGGTAAATTCAATTGATTGGACATGATTTGGAAAGGCGCACACCTGTCTGTATAATGTCCCACAGTTGACAGTGCATGTCAGAGCCAAAACCAAGCCATGAGGTCGAAGGAATTGTCTGTTGAGCGCCGAGACAGGATTGTGTCGAGGCACAGATCTGGGGAAGGGTACCAAAAAATGTATGCAGCATTGAAGGTCCCCAAGAACACAGTGGCCTCCATCATTCTTAAATGGAAGAAATTTGGAACCACCAAGACTCTTCCTAGAGCTGGCCGCCCGGCCAAACTGAGCAATCGAGGGAGAAGGGCCTTGGTCAGGGAGGTGACCAAGAACCCGATGGTCACTCTGACAGAGCTCCAGAGTTCCTCTGTGGAGATGGGATAACCTTCCAGAAGGACAACCATCTCTGCAGCACTCCACCAATCAGGCCTTTATGGTAGAGTGGCCAGACGGAAGCCACTCTTTAGTAAAAGGCGCATGACAGCCCGCTTGGAGTTAGCCAAAAGGCACTCAGACCATGAGAAACAAGATTCTCTGGTCTGATGGAACCAAGATTGAACTCTTTGGCCTGGATGCCAAGCGTCACGTCTGGAGGAAACCTGGCACCAACCCTACGGTGAAGCATGGTGATGGCAGCATCATGCTGTGGGGATGTTTTTCAGCGGCAGGGACTGGGAGACTAGTCAGGATCGAGGGAAAGATGAACAGAGCAAAGTACAGAGCGATCCATGATGAAACCTGCTCCAGAGCGCTCAGGACCTCAGACTGGGGCGAAGGTTCTCCTTCCAACAGGACAACGACCCTAAGCACACAGCCAAGACAATGCAGGAGTGGCTTTGGGACAAGTCTCTGAATGTCCTTGAGTGGCCCAGTCAGAGCCCGGACTTGAACCTGATCGAACATCTCTGGAGAGACCTGAAAATAGCTGTGTAGCGACACTCCCCATCCAACCTGAATGGGAGAAACCCCGCAAATACAGGTGTGCCAAGCTTGTAGCGTCATACCCAAGAAGACTCGAGGCTGTAATCACTGACAAAGGTGCTTTAACAAAGTATTGAGTAAAGGGTCTGAATACTTATGTAAATGTAATATTTCCGTTTTTTATTTTTTTATAAATTAGGAAAATGTTCTTAACCTGCTTTTGCTTTGTCATTATGGGGTATTGTGTGTAGTTTGATGAGGGGAAAAAACTATTTAATCCATTTTAGAATAAGGCTGTAACGTAACAAAACGTGTAAAAGTCAAGGGGTCTGAATACTTTCCAAATGCACTGTAAGAGTGTGGTCCAGTACTCATGTATGGGAAGTGTTTGTTTTCCACTCTGGAGTTGTCTGCTTCAGGCAGGGTCACTCCATGTTAGTGCTGTTGCAATTACAGTGAACTCATCTGAGACGTGAGGGTCTCATTTAGAAATGCCTCTAACCTCGTTAGAGCTCAGTCTGGACGAGGACGCCGCCCACAGAAGCTGCTGCTGCAATATCCACAGGCTGCTCATTAACATCAAATGACAGGACTCTCTTTCTCTCTCTCTCTCTCTCTCTCTCTCTCTCTCTCTCTCTTTTCTCTCACGCTCTCTCTCACTTTCTGTCTCTGTCTGTTTCACTTTCTCTCTCTTTCTGTCTCTCACTTTCTCTGTCTCTCTCTTTCTCAATTCAATTCAATTCAAAGGGCTTTATTGGCATGGGAAACATATGTTTACATTGCCAAAAGCAAGTGAAATAGATAATAAACAAAAGTGAAATAAACAATAAAAAATGTACAGTAAACATTACATTCACAAAAGTTCCAAAGGAGTAGAGACATTTCAAATGTCATATTATGGCCATATAGTTCAAGTACAAAAGGGAAAATAAATATGGGTTGTATTTACAATGGTGTTTGTTCTTCACTGGTTGCCCTTTTCTTGTGGCAACAGGTGACAAATATTGCTGCTGTGATGGCACACTGTAGTATTTCACCCAATAGATATGTGGGTCTGTGTAATCTGAGGGAAGTATGTGTCTCTAATATGGTCATACATTGGGCAGGAGGTTAGGAAGTGTAGCTCAGTTTCCACCTCATTTTGTGGGCAGTGTGCACATAGCCTGTCTTCTCTTGAGCGCCAGGTCTGCCTACAGTGGCATCTCTCTATAGCAAGGATATGCTCATTGAGTCTGTACATACTGTAGTCAAAGGGTCAGTCACAGTGGTCAGGTATTCTGCCACTGTGTACTCTCTGTTTATGGCCAAATACCATTCTAGTTTGCTCTGTTTTTTTTATTAATTCTTTCCAATGTGTCAAGTAGTTATCTTTTTGTTTTCTCATAATTTGGTTGTGTCTAATTGTGTTGCTGTCTTGGGGCTCTGTTTGTGTTTGTCAGGTTCATCTCTCTGTAGGTGATGGCTTTGTTATGGAAAGTTTGGGAATCGCTTCCTTTTAGGTGGTTGTTGTATTTAACGGCTCTTTTCTGGATTTTTGATCATTAGCGGGTGTCGGCCTAATTCTGCTCTGCGTGTATTATTTGTTGTTTTACGTTGTACACTGAGGAATTCTCCATGCAGTGGGTTCTATAACTGATTCAAGTATTTTTAGCCAGATCCTAATTGATATGTAGAATTTTATGTTCCTTTTGATGGCGTAGAAGGCCCTTCTTGCCTTGTCTCTCAGATCGTTCACAGCTTTGTGGAAGTTACCTGTGGTGCTGATGTTTAGGCCGAGGTACGTATAGTTTTTTGTGTGCTCTAGGGCAACGGTGTCTAGATCCTGGCAACTGGATCTTTTTTGGAACACCATTATTTTTGTCTTACTGAGATTTACTGTCAGGGCCCAGGTCAGACAGAATCTGTGCAGAAGATCTAGGTGCTGCTGTAGGCCCTCCTTGGTTGGGGACAGAAGCACCAGATAATCAGCAAACGGTAGACATTTGACTTCAGATTCTAGTAGGGTGAGGCAGGGTGCTGCAGACTGTTCTAGTGCCCCCGCCAATTCGTTGATATATATGTTGAAGAGGGTGGGGCTCAAGCTGCATCCCTGTCTCCCCCCACGGCCCTGTGGAAAGAAATGTGTGTGTTTTATGTCAATTTTAACCGCACACTTGTTGTTTGTGTCCATGGATTTTATAATGTTGTATGTTTTTCCCCCAACACTGCTTTCCATCAATTTGTATAGCAGACCCTCATGACAAATTGTGTCAAAAGCTTTTTTGAAATCAACAAACCATGAGAATACTTTTTGTTTGTTTGTGTGTCAATTAGGGTGTGCAGGGTGAATACGTGGTCTGTCGTACGGTAATCTGGTAAAAAGCCAATTTGACATTTGCTCAGTACATTGCTTTCACTGAGGAATTGTAAGAGTCTGCTGTTAATGATAATGCAGAGGATTTTCCCAAGATTGCTGTTGACGCATATCCCACAGTAGTAATTGGGGTCAAATTTGTCTCCACTTTTGTTCCAAATATTGGGGAAGATGAGGATGATGTAAAAAAGTTTAAGTATAGCCAATTGGAATTTGTTGTCTGTATATTTTATCATTTCATTTAGGATACCATCAACACCAGAGGCCTTTTTGGGTTGGAGGGTTTGTATTTTGTCCTGTAGTTCATTCATTGTAATTGGAGAATCCAGTGGGTTCTGGTAATCTTTAATAGTTGATTTTAAGATTTGTATTTGATCATGTATATCCCTCAAACTCAACTCTGGACCTTGAAGACAGTTCCACTGAATTGTTTTATTGTTCCCCTCTAGTCAGGGACTGATTTAGACCTGTGACACCAGGTGTGTTTAATTCATCATCAGGTAGAACAGAAAACCAGCAGGCTCCGGTTTATCCATACATCTTTTTTTGATAACTCTTTGTGTAGTTGTTTGTTTAGTTTGTTCCAATTTTCCCAGAAGTGGTTATTTTCGATGGATTTTTCAATTACATTGAGCTGATTTCTGACATGCTGTTCCTTATTTTACCATAGTGTATTTCTGTATTGTTTTAGTGATTTACCACAGTGAAGGCTCAGGTTTTCTGGATCTCTGTTTTTGGTTAGATAGGTTTCTCAATTTCTTTCTTAGGTTTTTGCATTCTTCATCAAACCATTTGTCATTGTTGTTAATTTTCTTAGGTTGTCTGCTTAACACTTTTAGATTTGATAGGGAAGCTGAGAGGTCAAAAATACTGTTTAGGTTTTCGACTGCCAAGTTTACACCTTCACTATTACACTGAAACCTACCATTGTCCCGTGTGGTGCAAGGACAACAACCTCTCCCTCAACGTGACCAAGACAAAGGAGATGATTGTGGACTACAGGAAAAAAAAGAGGACTGAGCACGCCCCCATTCTCATCGACGGGGCTGTAGTGGAACAGGTTGAGAGCTTCAAGTTCCTTGGTGTCCACATCACCAACGAACTATCATGGTCCAAACACACCAAGACAGTCGTGAAGAGGGCACGACAAAGCCTATTCCCCCTCAGGAGACTGAAAAGATTTGGCATGGGTCCTCAGATCCTCAAAAGATTCTACAGCTGCACCATCGAGAGCATCCTGACTGGTTGCATCACCGCTTGGTATGGCAACTGCTTGGCCTCCGACCGCAAGGCACTACAGAGGGTAGTGCGTACGGCCCAGTACATCACTGGGGCCAAGCTTCCTGCCATCCAGGACCTCTATACCAGGCGGTGTCAGAGGAAGGCCCTCAAAATTGTCAAAGTCTCCAGCCACCCTAGTCATAGACTGTTCTCTCTGCTATCGCACGGCAAGCGGTACCGGAGTGCCAAGTCTAGGTCCAAAAGACTTCTCAACAGCTTCTACCCCCAAGCCATAAGACTCCTGAACAGCTAATCATGGCTACCCGGACTTTTTGCACTGCCCCCCCACCCCATCCTTTTACGCTGCTGCTACTCTGTTAATTATTTATGCATAGTCACTTTAACTCTACCCACATGTACATATTACTTCAACTACCTCAACTAGCCGGTGCCCCCGCACATTGACTCTGCACCGGTACCCCCCTGTATATATAGCCTCCCTACTGTTATTTTATTTTACTTCTGCTCTTTTTTTCTCTCAACACGTTTTTTGCACTGTTGGTTAAGGGCTGTAAGTAAGCATTTCACTGTAATGTCTGCACCTGTTGTATTCGGCGCATGTGGCCAATAAATTTTGATTTGATTTGATTTTAAACGTTTTGTCCAGGAAGTTGTTTAGAAGGGATTACATTTGTTGTTGCCTAATAGTTTTTTGGTAGGTTTCTACGCTACTTTCCTTCCATCTATAGCATTTCTTAATATTATGCAGTTCCTTTGGCTTTGATGCCATAGGAATGAGTATTGCTCTGTTCAAGTAGACTGTGATTTTGCTGTGATCTGATAGGGGTGTCAGTGGGCTGACTGTGAACGCTCTGAGAGACTCTGGGTTGAGGTCAGTGATAAAGTAATCTACAGTACTACTGCCAAGGAATGAGCTGTAGGTGTACCTACCATAAGAGTCCCCTCGAAACCTACCATTGACAATGTACAGACCCAGCGTGCGACAGATCTGCAGGAGTTGTGACCTATTTTTGTTGGTTGTTTTGTCATAGTTGTGTCTAGGGGGGCATATTTGGGAGGGAATGCTTTCACCTCCAGGAAGGTGTTTGTCCGTCTGTGTGCTAAGAGTGTCAGGTTATTTTCCAGTTCTGGCATTTAGGTCGCCGCAGACTAGTACATGTCCCTGGGCTTGGAAATGGTTGATCTCCCCCTCTAGGATGGAGAAGCTTTCATTGTTAAAGTATGGGGATTCTATTGGGGGGATATAGGTAGCACATATTAGGACATTTTTCTCTGTTGAGATAATTTCCTTATAAATTTCTAGCCAGATGTCAAATGTTCCTGTTTTGACTAATTTAATAGAGTGGGTTAGGTCTCCTCTATACCAAATTAGCATACCCCCTGAGTCTCTTCCCTGTTTCACACCTGGTAGTTTGGTGGATGTATTTCCAATTTATTTGATGAGGTTTCCTGCTCTTTAGGCCAAAGGCACATGACCTCAGACCTTGTATATTCCAAGATGAAATAGTAAAAGCTTTGTGTTCCATAGCGTCTGGTGTTGTTTTCGTGTGGTTTAGGCTCGGACCATTACAGTAGGTGTGAGCAGAGCATGTTGAGCATCTGATACTTACCTCTCTCTCTCTTGTCTCTCTCACCACAACAAGGATGACTAGACACTATACTGGCATATTGAAGCCTGAGAGACAACTTCCCACAGCTCTGATCTACGGGCAGTCTGAGGAGCCTTAATGTAAACATGAAACTCCATATATTTCCAGCACTAAGTCTGCATCCCAACTGGCACCCAATTCTCATAGTGCACTATTCCATTTAGTGCACTACTCAAAAGTAGTGCACTAAATGGAGTAGGGTGCCATTTGAGACACACCCTGATGTAATTTGATTAAGGCAGGGTAGGTTATTTCCTCTAAGCTTTCCACAAACAGACAGACAGCAGCTAGTTGTTGGTTCCTCTCAGGCAGGCAGGCTGATTGAATTTATGATGTTGCTGGTGTTAATGTGTGATAGACTCTGTTAATGCTTGGCTCTCTTTGGGGGATTCCTAAGCCCTATGTTGATGGATCTGTAAATCTGTCTGCCTGTTTGGAATGCAACACTTCACTGCACATCTTGCCACAGGGACCCTGGTGCATAACCAACCTGTCACTCACTCCTCAACAACTGTGTGTGTGTGCGTGTATGTGTGCTTGTGTGTGCACATGCGTGTGTACTCGCACTTTCACACAGTCTGATTGCATATGTAAAGTGTGTGTTTTTTCCCAGGTCTGATTGGGTGGGTGGTACTGTATGTGTTGAGTGAGTGTCACTGTGAGACCATAGCTCTTGGCAGGATGTTGTTGATGAAATAAGTGTTGTGCAGGGTAGGGCATAAAGTGCTACAGGTAACTGCCAAAATAAAGGAAACACGTGAGTAAATGAGGATTCTGGCAGCTCTTATGGTGTGGGGTGCATTTTCCTGGCATGGTTTAGGTCCACTCAACCCCTTAGAGGGCAAGGTAAACACCAATAAATACACAGGCATATTGTGAATCACTTCTATCCTGATGGGAGTAGTCTCTTCTAGGATGGCAATGCCCCCACCCACAGGGCACAAGTGGTCACTGAATGATTTGATGAGCATGAAAACAATTTAAACCATAAGCCATGGCTGTCACCAGATCTCAACCCAATCAAACACTTATGGGAGATTCTGGAGTGGCGCCTGAGACAGTGTTTTCCACCACCATCAACAAAACACCAAATTAAGGAATTTATTGTGGATGAATGGTGACGCATCCCTCCAATGGAGTTCCAGACACTTGTAGAATCTATGCCAGGGCGCATTTAAGCTGTTCTGGCTCGTGGTGGCCCAACTCCCTCTTAAGACACTTCATGTTGGTGTTTCCTTTATTTTGGCAGTTACCCGTACATTACAGTGTGGGAGCAGGGTTTTCTGGGTCTCTGTACTGTCCTGAAGTATTCTAACACAGATGTGCTGTTTCAACACCTCTCTTTCCTTTCCATTTTACACCAGACTCTGGGGCTGGTACCCAGCTGGGCATCTGGTCACGTGATTTGGTCAAGAGAGGCAAATCACGTATCGGCACTAACCTACGGGCCTCTGTGTTTATGTGTGTGTGTGTGTGCTTGTTATTTTGTGTGTGTATGTGTGTGTGTGGCTCGTGCTTGTTCATTTGTGCGCGTCCATGCATGTGTGTGTCCAGCTGCAGCAATGGCGTGTCTATCAGGAGGAGGTTGCCACATTGGAGGCAGCCATTGTTGCTAGGCAGCAGGAGGAAGAGGAGGACAGACTGAGGAGGGAGCAGGAGACTTGGCCATGAGGTCACTGCAGAAAGAGAAAGTCAAGACCACTTACTCCTTACACCCGACACTCTCCAGCATATTCAACTGTCCCCAGTCATACTATGTTTGAACGTGTTCTGTGCTCTTCAGATTCTCTGACGGTGTATAAAAACAGCTTAGTATCCATTAAATGTTAGTATGTCCCAGGTTCATTTGAATGTTTTAACTCCATGGATTATAATGTTGTCAGATGGAAATGACCTATCTATGTTTGTTAGGGAACGTGTGTGTCATGATGATTTTCATTAGCTTGATTAATTGTATATTCAGCTGAATGAGGTAAAATGGTACGTGTGCGCCTGCGTGTGTGTGTGTGTGTGTGTGTGCGTGTGTGTGTGTCACGGTTTCGGCCGAGGCTGCCTCTCCACCTTGTTCGGGCAGGCTTCGGCGCTCGTCGTCTCCGGAATTCTAGCTGCCACCGATAGATGTTTCATGTTCGTTTGCTTTTGTCTGTTTGTGTCACACCTGTTTCTGTTTTACGTAATTAGTGTCCTATAAGTTTCTCGTTGTGTTTGTCATGGGTTGTGTATGATTGTTTTTCGTCAGTGTTGTGTTTGCTCGGTTGAGCATATTTTCTCCACTGCGCTGGAGCTCAGTTGCACCTGTTTCGTGCACCACTTCGTTTTGTCGCACCTGTTTGTGCGCATTTGCCTTTTCGCCTCGTGCGTAGTTTAGCTGTTGGGCTTAATTGTCCTGTTGCCTGTGTTTGGGCCAGAATACAGCATTTGGAACCTACCGTCTGCGTCCTGCATTTGATTCCTTACACCACACCTACACACGCCCTGACAGAATCATACACCAGTCATGGAATCAGCAGGAGCCGAAGCAGCCCAGACAAGACTGGAAGCCCAGGTTCGGGACCAGCAAGAGCAACTCCTGCAGATGGGGAACGCCCTGCAGGAGGTGATTACCACACTCCGAGGCTGGGGTTCGCCTCCACCACCACCCGCCCTGCCAGCACCATCGGCCAGCCCGCCCAGTCCAGCGCCGGAACCTCGAGGAGTCCGACTATCTCTCCCGAGGGCTTACGACGGGACAGCGGCTGGGTGTCAGGGATTCCTGCTCCAGGTAGAGCTATACCTGGCCACCGTGCACCCGGCACCGTCAGGGCACGAGAGCGTGTCCGCCCTGATCTCCTGCCTGGCCGGAAAAGCGTTGGAGTGGGCCAACGCAGAGTGGAGGAAGATCGACGCCACGACGATTACGTACACCGAAGTTCTCCCGCCGCTTCAGGGCGGTGTTTGACCATCCCCGGAGCAAAGCGGCGGGGAGGCGTCTGGTCTTCCTCCGACAGGGGAGGAGAAGTGCCCAGGAATTCGCGCTCGAATTCCGTACTCTGGCGGCAGATGCAGGGTGGAATGATCGGGCCCTCATCGATCTATACCGATGCAGCCTACGTGAGGACGTCCGTCGGGAGCTGGCTTGCAGGGACACCAGCCTCACTTTCGACCAGCTGGTGGATATGTCCATCAGGCTGGATACCCTGCTGGCTACCCGCGGACGTCTTGCGGAGGGTCCGTCCATTCCACCCTCCAGCGCCTCCGAGCCTTGTCCCATGGAGCTCGGGGCGCTGGCGCTAGAGAGAGGAGGAGTCGGCAGGCTAGGGGGTCCATCCACTGCACCAACTGTGGTCGGGGAGGACACACCGCGGCTAGGTGCTGGGGATGGCCTCCTAGGGGAGATGACGACAGGTCCCGCACTGGGGATTCCCTCCAGGTGAGTAGGCGCCCCACTCACCCAGAGCTCTCTGTTGCCCATTTTTGTATGCCTGTACGTTTTCCACAGGTAGCACCTCATGCCCAGCATAAGGCGCTGGTAGATTCAGGCGCAGCTGGGAATTTTATTGATAAAAAGTTTTGTTTAGCGTTAGGGATTCCCCTCATTCCTGTTGATGTTCCTTTTCCCGTTCACGCCCTAGATAGTCGTCCGTTGGGTACGGGCTTGATCAGGGAGGTCACGGCGCCACTTAGGATGTGTGCGCAGGGGGATCATCAGGAGATGATTCAGCTGTTCCTGATTGACTCTCCTGCGTATCCGGTGGTGCTGGGCATGCCCTGGTTGAGTACCCATAACCCAGTGATTTCGTGGCAGGAGAGGGCTCTGATGGAGTGGTCTGCCCAGTGTGTGGGTAGATGTTTGGGCGTTTCGTAGGGGCTACCTCGGTGGAGAGTCCAAACCAGGTGCCCGCATTGCACATTCCACCTGAGTATGGGGATTTGGCTATTGCGTTTAGTAAGGCGAGGGCGACGCGGTTGCCACCCCATAGGCAGGGGGATTGTGCGATAAACCTCCAGGCAGGAGCTGCGCTCCCACGGAGCCATGTGTATCCTCTGTCTCAGGAGGAGAAGAAAGCTATGGAGATTTACATAGACGAATCACTGAGACAAGGATACATACGGCCGTCCACTTCCCCCGCGTCCTCGAGTTTCTTTTTCGTGAAGAAAAAGGATGGTGGTTTGCGCCCATGCATCGATTACCGTGGTCTCAATCAGATTACGGTGAAGTATAGTTATCCACTCCCGCTGATTGCGACCATGACTGAGTCGTTGCATGGGGCGCGTTTCTTCACGAAACTAGATCTCAGGAGCGCGTACAACTTGGTGCGCATCAGGGAGAACGATGAATGGAAAACAGCCTTTAGTACCACCTCGGGCCATTACGCAGTATCTGGTCATGCCATACGGGTTGATGAACGCTCCATCAGTTTTCCAATCATTTGTGGATGAGATCTTCAGGGACATGCAGGGGCAGGGGGTGGTGGTGTACATTGATGACATTCTCGTGTACTCACCTACCCGTGTCGAGCATGTAGCCCTGGTGCGCAAGGTGTTGCGGAGGCTGGTGGAGCACGACCTGTATGTGAAGGCAGAGAAGTGTCTGTTTTTCCAGGAGTTGGTCTCCTTTTTGGGTTATCAGTTGTCTGCGTCAGGGGTGAGGATGGAGGTAGATCGAGTGTCGGCCGTGCGTAATTGGCAAACACCAACCACTGTGAAGGAGGTGCAGCAGTTTTTGGGGGTTTGCAAATTACTACAGGAGGTTTATCCGGGGTTTTGGACAGGTGGCAGCTCCCATCACGTCTCTGTTGAAGGGGGGTCCGGTGCGTCTGCAGTGGTCAGCCGAGGCGGACAGGGCGTTTGGGAGGCTGAAGGACCTGTTTACCTCGGACCCGGTGCTGGCGCACCCGGATCCCTCTTGGCCGTTCCAAGTAGAGGTGGACGCGTCGGAGGCCGGTTTAGGAGCCGTGCTTTCACAACGATCTGGCGCGCCACCTAAACTCCGCCCCTGTGCTTTTTACTCTAAGAAGCTCAGTCCGGCGGAGCGGAACTATGACGTAGGGGACAGGGAGCTGTTAGCCGTGGTACAGGCTCTAAAGGTGTGGAGGCACTGGCTTGAGGGGGCTCAACACCCTTTCCTCATTTTGACGGACCACCGTAACCTGGAGTACATCCGGGCGGCGAGGAGGCTGAACCCTCGCCAGGCAAGATGGAGTATGTTCTTGACCAGGTTTACGTTTAAGATCACGTACATCCCTGGGTCACAGAATGGCAAGGCAGATGCGCTGTCTCGGCGGTATGACGCGGAGGAGAGGTCCGTGGAGCCCACTCCCATACTGCCTGCGTCGTGTCTGGTGGCGCCGGTAGTGTGGGAGGTCGATGCTGAACTCGAGCGGGCGTTACGCACCGACCCTAGTCCATCACAGTGCCCGGAGGGTCGGAAGTACGTTCCGCTCGAGGTTCGGGATCGATTGATCTATTGGGCTCACACGTCACCCTCCTCTGGACATCCGGGTATCGGCCGGACAGTGCACTGTCTTAGTGCCAAGTACTGGTGGCCCACGTTGGCTAGGGATGTGAGGGTTTATGTTTCCTCCTGCTCGGTGTGCGCCCAGTGTAAGGCGCCTAGACATTTACCTAGGGGTAAGTTGCTACCCCTGCCCGTTCCACAACGGCCATGGTCCCACCTATCAGTGGACTTTATAACAGACCTTCCCCTCTCCCAAGGGAATACCACCATCTTGGTCGTTGTGGACCGGTTCTCTAAGGCCTGTCGTTTGCTCCCCATGCCGGGTCTTCCCTACGGCCCTGCAAACTGCAGAGGCACTGTTTACCCATGTGTTCCGGCACTACGGGGTGCCCGAGGACATTGTGGCTGATCGGGGTCCCCAATTCACCTCCAGGGTCTGGAGAGCGTTTATGGAGCGGTTGGGGGTCTCGGTGAGCCTCACCTCGGGCTACCACCCGGAGAGCAATGGGCAGGTGGGCAACGTAAACCAGGATGTGGGTAGGTTTCTCAGAACATACTGCCAGGACCGGCCGGAGGAGTGGTCTAGGTACGTTCCCTGGGCCGAGATGGCCCAGAATTCCCTACGCCATTCCTCCACGAACCTAACCCCATTTCAATGTGTGTTGGGTTACCAGCCGGTTCTGGCACCCTGGCAGCAGAGCCAGATCGAGGCTCCTGCGGTGGATGAGTGGGCGCGGCGCTCGGAGGAGACTTGGAACGCTGCACACGTCCACCTGCAGCGGGCCCTCCGACGTCAGAAGGCGAGCGCTGATCTCCACCGCAGTGAGGCACCGGTGTACGCACCTGGTGATCGAGTCTGGCTCTCTACCAGAAACCTGCCCCTCCGCCTGCCCTGTCGGAAACTGGGTCGGCGGTTTGTAGGGCCATTTAAAGTCCTGAGGAGGTTGAACGAGGTTTGTTATAGATTACAGCTACCTGTGGAGTATAAGTGTATTAACCCCTCGTTCCATGTGTCCCCTTCTCAGGCCGGTGGTAGCGGGCCCACTCCAAGAAGATGAGATCTTGGAGACTCCTCCGCCCCGTTGGACATCGAGGGGGCACCGGCGTACTCCGTGAGATCCATCTTGGATTCGAGACGTCGGATGGGGGTCTCCAGTATCTAGTGGAGTGGGAGGGGTACGGTCCGGAGGAGCGGTGCTGGGTGCCGAGGAGAGACGTGTTGGACCCGTCGCTCCTGACGGAGTTCCATCGGAGGCATCCGACGCGCCCTGCGCCCGCGTCCCCCTGGCCGTCCCGAGGCCGGAGTCGGCGCGCGTCTGGAGCCGCGCGTCAAGGGGGGGTACTGTCACGGTTTCGGCCGAGGCTGCCTCTCCTCCTTGTTCGGGCAGGCTTCGGCGCTCGTCGTCTCCGGAATTCTAGCTGCCACCGATAGATGTTTCATGTTCGTTTGCTTTTGTCTGTTTGTGTCACACCTGTTTCTGTTTTACGTAATTAGTGTCCTATAAGTTTCTCGTTGTGTTTGTCATGGGTTGTGTATGATTGTTTTTCGTCAGTGTTGTGTTTGCTCGGTTGAGCATATTTTCTCCACTGCGCTGGAGCTCAGTTGCACCTGTTTCGTGCACCACTTCGTTTTGTCGCACCTGTTTGTGCGCATTTGCCTTTTCGCCTCGTGCGTAGTTTAGCTGTTGGGCTTAATTGTCCTGTTGCCTGTGTTTGGGCCAGAATACAGCATTTGGAACCTACCGTCTGCGTCCTGCATTTGATTCCTTACACCACACCTACACACGCCCTGACAGTGTGTGCATGTGTATGAGTGTGTGTGGTCCCTGACCCGCATTGCCCCTGGCATCCCCCCAGGGTGTGTAGGGGTGCCGGTCTTGTTTTTAATTGCGCCCCTCCTGTGGGGCTTGCTACAGTAGCACAGAACAGCTGGGAGAATCTCTGATTAATGATGCCGTTTAGGCTGAAATGGATTACATATACTTCTCCACAATCGTCTTGCAGACAATGAAATATTATCTCATTCATTTGATTTACTCTTATCTGATTTCGCAATGTCACAATCAATAGGACTTGAAGATATTACAGTAAAGTTTCCCTCGTGTTGACTCGCTGCGGGCATTGTTGTAAACTTTTTAGTTGCTTTGTGTTGTGAATGTTTGTTCCTCTGTATCTCAGGTGAAGCTGTATTACGCGGAGAAACAGAGGAGGAGAGAGGAGCTGGAGAGTAGAGGTCAGCAGAGACTGACAGAGCTGAGGAGACTCATGGCAGAGCAAGCTAAGAGTGATAAGGAGAGGTAAGCATGCATCATGGGCCATGACTGCAGCAGCAGCAGCTTAGCCTCAAGGACGCTAAAGGAGAGGGCTCGACACCTGACTGAAAGACAGTTCAGGCTTTGGATGATGTTCTGTATGTTATTCTTTATGTTTAACAATGACTCATTTATGGAGATGTATATACAAGTCCATGACAAATTGAGGAAATATCCCATGCATTTCACGAACCACTGGTATGATTCGATGTAGTGTTTTCTTTTCTGTTCCGTGCGTCTCCTCTTTATCCATGGTCTTTGCTAAAATTGTATCCTCCTTTCAAGCCCCTGGCATTTAAACCGTGCTAGGAGAAAGAGATAGAGGTTGAGTTAGTCAGGGCAGGGTGAGGAGGACTGAGGGGAGATGAGATAGCTGTGACTGTGAGGAGCAGCTCTCTGGCAGCTCGTAAAGCTCTCTCAACCTGCAGGGCCGCTGTGCCACCACAGATAGGTGGTGCCTGGGCTGATGTCCTTGGCCACTTCTCTCCCTCCCCCCTTTCTGTCCCTACTGCCTTCAGGGTTCAGTTTTGCGAGGAGATGCTGCTGCAGCGCAGGGAGTAGAGGGAGGTGCGGGAAGAGGAGAGACAGTCGTCTGGAGGCCCTGAGAAATTAGGTACGTCTCTTATCAGCACTTATTCCCATTAGCTGCCCTGATTGGATCTGCCATGTAAAATGCTATGCCAGATAAGATTTGTGGAGGGTTTTGACCCTGTTTCATGTTGGTTTTGAGGCATCACTGCCACTTTCTGGTGGGATGGAGCAATACAAGGAAATTACTAGGGTTTTTCCCACCCTCCACACGGTCAATTTGGGAGTGATGGCAGAGCCAGACCCAGAGAGGATGATGGGAGATACGGAGGCCTTTTATAAAATATCCATCATTTGGGGAATTTTCATTTAGATTTTTATTAGCGAGCTGGACACAGTATTGAAACCATTATCATTTCTACACAGTTTCAATTTGATTGTAGTTATTTTAAATTATAGAGTCCCCCCCTTACTGTAATTGTTTTCAATTAAAATAGTCAAAAATAAACAAAAATGGCTTCTTAGCAAAGAGCAATTTCTCAAGCTAGAATTTTGCTAGGACTGTCTGGGAGTGGTTTGAGTGGGAAGGGGAAAACTGAACATTAGCTGTTATTGGCAGAGTGGTTTGGAACTCTCTTATTGTCTATTTACAGCATGGGGATGTCACCATGGAAGACCAAAACTCCCTCCCACCAAAACACGCTGAAATTTCAGGCAGTCTTTTCAAAAATGTCTTACACTAAAAGGGCATTATCATCATTTTCACAATTTCACAGTATTATTCCAACCTCAGTGTGGAAATATACACTTAGTGTACAAAACATTAGGAACACCTGCTCTTTCCATGACAGACTGACAGGTGCATCCAGGTGAAAGCTATGATCCCTTAGTGATGTCACTCGTAGATCAGTGTAGATGAAGGGGAGGAGAGCCTTGAGACAATTGAGACATGGATTGTATGTGTGCCATTCAGAGGGTGAATGGGCAAGACAAAATACTTAAGTGCCTTTGAATGGGGTATGGTAGTAGATGCCAGGCGAACCAGTTTGAGTGTGTCAAGAACTGCAACTCTGCTGGGTTTTTCACGTTTAACAGTTTCCCGTGTGTATCAAGAATGGTCCACCACCCAAAGGACATCAGCCAACTTGAAACAACTGTGGGAAGCATTGGAGTCAACATGGGCCAGCATCCCTGTGGAACGCTTTCGACACCTTGTAGAGTTCATGCCCCGATGAATTGAGGCTGTTCTGGGGGCAAAAAGGGGTGCAACTCAATATTAGGAAGGTGTTCCTAATGCTTTGTACACTCAGTGTATATAAAACACAGGAAAATCACATTTTTGACTGCACTGGGCCTTTAAACATTTTGTATCATTAAAATGTTTTACTCAAACCACCCGCAGGCCGGATCGGACCCCCTCGTGGGCCGGATGCGGGCCATATGTTTGACACCTCTGCTTTAAGTGTTTGGTTTTCTCCACTAGTTCCCAAGTTTGTTAACGTGTCAATGTACTATTTTGTGTTTACTGCTTTTCTGCCTCACACTGACATAAAACCCAGAAAATCATTCACAACAATGTTTGACCTGGCTAAACCAAACCTTACCCTCATGCAGACAGACCTTTAAACGACCTCCCCTCAAGGCCGGTGGGTGAATCAACATACAGTACATCTGTCTGGTACATTTTGTCAAGACTCCACTGTGCAGGAGAGCACACTTGTTTACCTGCAGTCTATTGTGGAATCAGGCCAGTGACGGTTAGATCATCTCCTCCAATTGAAACTTGTGATCAATAACTAACTGACCTTGGTTTGAGGAATGTGAGGAACACACATAGACATGTTTGACTAGAATACCAAAATATCATAAAGAATAACGAACAAGGGTGTAACAGTATCGTCCTCATCTTTTTTTTTGGTGCCTTTTGGACCTTACAATGAGTGTGTCCCAAATGGCACCGTATTCCCAATATAGTGCACTTCTGTTGACCAGAGCCCTATTACTACTGTATTCCAGATTGTGTCTGATCCAAGAGTAAGGATTAAACAGTACTCCACAACACACTGTATGCTAAGGAGGTTCTCTCTGGAGTCCAGCCACCCAGACCACCTCGATGGGACACTGATTCCACAGGGTTCAAGTCTTCCTCAAAGAGTGTTTAGCCCTATTCAATCAAAACCACTAACCAGATGTCCGGAATAAGTCATAATGTAAATAGCATTTTCCCAGGCCAGTGAGAGAGCATATTTGCATTGATGTGAAGTTGAATTACTTTTTACGCAACTTGGAAACCTGGCTGAAGGTACAGATAAAGATAAAAAGTCATTTGTCCACATGTCTTCTTTGGGATACTTCTGTGATTGTCAATGCAGACCATGTTGGCTCAACTTTTCATGTACTCCTTGTAAAATGTTATATGCCTCCCTCTGCAATCCATCAATATCTGATACATCATTTAACACAATGTCTGTGTTTCATGCCACTGTGACGTTAGATAAAACTTACATGAAAGGTTTGTCATGACAGGCATGTTATTTAGCTGTATATATTTGCTCATTTGACATACATGGATGTTGTAACCATCAGCTGATTGGGCTACGTGTCAGTGCAAAGTTCAGACTATTTTCTGGCTGCAATCCTGTAGTGTCATCTCCATTTTGAAGCTAATAATTTCTTACTAATCCATGTGGAATAAGAGGATGTGGACCCATATCAGCCAGACCTGAAGGGAATGTATTCAGGATTTTAAAATGTCAGGTACAATGAAGTCAGATGTATTTCCATTTTTAAATATAGCCCGGCAACACCAGTGCCTAACTCCTGAGCCATGAGACGGTTGATTCAATTACAGTCAGAAGAGAGCTTCTTTGTTTCAGTATTTTATTCATTTTAAAAGTCACAGGACTTAACTTCATCAAGTAGTAACAAACAACAATTTAATCTATACAGTCAAAGTAACACAATATATAATACCATACAAATATACACAAATACCACAATTTTCGTAAAACAAATCTGTAAAATGTATCTTCATGTACTCTTAGAACTCTTTAAATAATATCTTATCACATATCAACATGTTTATACATATATCCACATATCAGTTGGGTCTGTAGCTATATACACTTCATGGGCAGCAGAGGTGATCGGAGGGAGCTTAGACGATTAGGCCCAGGTGTTTCTTGATAAAGTGGGCCACCAGAACCTGAGGTCTCTGTTGGTACTCCACCAGCACATCATGAGGGGTGGAGATCTGGTCCCCATCGAAACGGTTCAACAAAGTCACACATACGACTGCAGCTGCGGAGAAAAAGTGAAATCTGTTACAAATGTCAAAACAATGTAAAACAAAAATCATGCAAAAGTGGCAAAACAAAGAAAAAACATATTTGATTACAGGTTCTCTCTGTCAAAGTTAGTGGCATTGGAGACAGTGGGACAGTCATTTATTTGGAATAACACCTTTGATGCCACAAGCACGACACATGGCTGCGAAGACAGTGGACTCCATCTCAATATTCCTGACTCCCGTGTTATAGGCTTTCCTCAGGTACTCCAGCTTGTCCTCAGTGGAGAAGGAGCAGAGAGCTCCATCCAGCCGACCCTGACCTGGTGGACCACAACAGAAAACAGACTGGGTTAGATCAAGGCCAGGAGGCAACATTGGGAACGTACATCCTAAGTTAAAGGGGCAGTCTGCGTTTCGAAAAACAAAACAACTTGCAGACTATCTTTAACTTAGGGCTTTTGTGTAGCAGAGCGTACAGAGGTGAGATACATGATGTGGTTACCTTCATAGAAGTCATGGGTGCACATGGTGTTTCCGATGACGGTGGGCACATCCTCTAACTCGGAGGAGCACTGCAACAGTTCCTTGGAGACACCCACGTCCAGCTCTGTGCCCCTTGTGATCACCTTACCTAGAACCACCTGCTCAAACTGGGCACGGAAGAAACAGTCCACCGCCTTGTCTGTGACCACTACTGTTCCTGGTGCCAGACCTGTGACGGGACACCAGTGACATGATTTAGAGAGCAGTGGCACTCAATTATATAAACATGTGTATCAACATTTGAAAGAAGAATGGAAGAGGGGAGGATGCTCTTACCAACTCCACCGGAGGTGCCAATGCGGAGGAGGACAAAATCGATGCAACGGGCATGATGCAGCAGCTTGATGAGCTCATGGAGCATGATGGAGATGGAAGGGACGCCCATACCATGCTGCAGACACAGAAGGGTGAGCTTAACAATCTTTACTGACTAACGTTAACAGAACTGCGGGAAAGCAGTGCGTCGCAGGTGGGGTGGCGAACGACACTATGTCCTGGTGTTGTGAAACACCGACTTGTCGTGCATGCTCTCTCCAACGAGTAGACGGTCACAGTGACATCCAGATGATTACCAAATTAACAATTATTTTTCATGAAGGCTGCTACCTTACTTGGAGGAAAACATTTGGCCACGTTAGCTACTGCCGGCGACACAGTGATACAGCTGTGCAGTGGGAAGCAACTCAGGTCGACATGCACTCCTCCCACTGGGCACACTGGTTGAATCAACATTGTTTCCACGTCATTTCAATGACATTTCTTTGAACCAACGTGGAATAGACGTTGAATTGCATTCTGCCACAAAAATGGCTGCTGTGCATCACCCAGGTGGGTGCCATAAAGTGCTTTGAGCATCTAGGTGGAAAAGCGCTATATAAATCCAAACAATTATTATAAGATACAGCAATACACCGAACTGGACAAACATCTGATAATATTACATCATTTCAGGTGTCAGTCACTGGCTTACATAAAGTATCTTCACTTATCAAGTTCTAAAGTCTTATACAGGCTATCGAAAGTCAGATCATTATCTTGTGTGAGGGAGATGTATCCATTGTGCAATACTTACACTGATAGAAAGTACGGGTCCCACTTTGTACATGGAGTAGCGGTCGGTTCCCTCACAGATATCTGTGATGTCATCCATGTTTCCGGGCAAGGCCAGCTCCTGGTGAATGAACTGGGCAAAGGACTTCATCCGATTGGCACTGCCACCGACGCACACAAACTTAATGGGGAGATAGAAAGACCATTGTATTCCTCTGTCTATGAGACTAGCTTTCGTAATCAGGTATTGCAAATATTTTGTCTGGGCAACTTTCACAAACCTTGATGTCTCCAAACATTTCAGGCAGGTTGTGGGTCTTGGTCCCCAGGTTGAAGTGATAGAGAATGTCCTCTTCCATTGTATCCAAGTGGGGGTTCTTGACATGGATCTGGGGGTTCTTGAAAGGGACCTCGGGTCTGTAATAACATTGATATGAGAGAGCACATGAGAATTGCATAACAGAAGGTTCTCTAGTGCAGAACAATAACCAGTAGTGTAATAAAACCTCAAAGTAAAATACATATACTCACTCAATATATTCAGAATGGTCATTGACAATCCCCATACCGTTCAGTAAAATAGGTGACATGGCTGTTGTTCACTGTATACTAAAATAAATATGAAGAAAACATGTATAATTACTATCAACTGTTGAGTTATAACACGATATATTATAAACACAATACTTAGAGCTACAATATTACACACAATGTACTATAAGCACAATATTACATACAGCCACAAGTGCAACACATACCTTTCAGGCTAGAAAGGTTCTTCTGAATTCAATGGGTAATATTCTGTTGTGCTGTGTAGCAGTTCCCAAATACGCGTTGCCTGTCTCTGCCTCTTGGGCTGATATAGCTTTGACCTGTGACCTCTCTCAGGAGTGATTGGTTGTGGAGAGAGGGGTAGTGACTGTCTGGTCCAGTCTCTCCCACTGAAACGTTAACTGATCTCAAACAAACACTGTTCCAAACATTACAAATACTTGGCCCAGATCCAAAGTCATGACTCGACACAGTATATCTTTTTGAAAACCTATGAATTACTTCAGTGGTGTAAAATCCTGTACAACGGCCATGCCATTGAAAAGTAGTGAAATAGTAAAAAGCCAAGTCAATGTTCTGATTGCCAGGTGCATTCAACCATTCTAAAAAACGTGAAGAATGAAGTTACATAAACAACGTCACTATGTCCTGGCAAGTTTTCAAACACGAGCTAGACTTATGTAATTTTCACAGAATCCTGGGGATCTCATGATGTTCAGGTTCCAAACGAATTGAGTGTGCACAAATATTTGACTGTGTGTGTGTATCAACAAAATATATTACCTTAACCAGATGTTTCAGATATGCCGCATATCCTAGTCATTTGTTTAATCATTATGGGGAGAAACATGTCCAATTATATTGCATATTCACTTTGTATCCTGTGTCAATTACATCCGTAGAACATAATTTCTACTATGATGACAGTGGGAAAGAGGAAGGAACAATTAAGTAAATTCAGAGATCACAGGTCTCTGGAGCAATCTAGCTATGAGTCACATTTCAACAAATACATGTCTAGGTGCCATTTCAAATAGTGACGAGTGCTTCATTAAGCACACAAAGAGAATGAGAACACATCCAATATTTCCATGCACAACACATTTATTTTTTTTAAAACAAATCTTTATAGCAACCATAACGAGGCACAAAAAAACACATAACACTTCAAACAGCAGGCATTTTTAGAGGAGCCCTTCTAAGCCATAGACACCTTTTAAAAGTAAACAATCTTTCCCAAAACTACAACAGACGAACAAGAGCATAGCTCAGGCTAGTACATTAGCTGTTATTAGTGTTACAGTGCAAATGCAGTTCATTAGCAACAACTTCAGGTACAGAACAGAGCGGGTCTGAGTGCAATCTAATTTTGCAGTTGTGTATACTTCTTGGGACAAGCATAAACATGTAGCATGACAAGAGTGCTATAACTCTGACTTGAACCAAAACAAACTGCTTTAATTCACCTATATGCGGTTGTGAACAGGCAAAACCTGGTGAAGGAACGTTGTGGAGGAGAACATTGAGGAGTCAGTCGTGCGCCACTGCCCTTGCTCCCTTCTACTCGTTGGAACCTGCAGGAATACACACAAGTTCATTTGTGTGTGCGCGTTTTCCCCACACATTTTCATTTGCTGTCCCACCCCATGATCACAGATAACAATGCAAGTCAGGATTTCCAATTTTCCCGACAGGCATATCATCATGTCTGAACAGTACATGCATTGTAATTTTGCAACCTTACTTCGGTGCCCTTATGTAGATCTATACATGATTTGTCATCAAAAATAATCTATACTACTTGATATTCATTCAATATTTTATTAGTTAGTCTATGGGGCATGTGCTTCTGAGCAATGAGACAAATTGCCAATTGAATTCAAATTACCTTGAAGTTCGAACATCAACCCACAGTCACTAACATCTACTTACTTGATGAATGCGTATTTGGTGCCCCTTTCTTGTCCTCTAAATAGCCGAAGCTCAAGAGCGTAGACATGTTGACAGGGGTCGAATTCTGAGATTTCTGAGATCTGCAAGACCAAAAGGCAAGCATTTAAAAAACAGCGGGAGGCAAAATGGGGCCTAAACAAAATGCGGAAACAAAACGTAAAAATCATTGAGCTCTTGAACATTTAGAGCTAGTGGAGGGTTCATAACCATAAAACTTCAGAACAACCATAAAAACAGTGGGAGAATCAGTCAGCTGATGGTAATATTGATATGGTGAGAGGGAGTACACTAACAGCAAACATTGAATTTGGACCCTGAAAACACCTCTAACTGAGCTACAGTTGAACTAATACATGTTTTTATACCCTACAAAATGGATCAACAATATCTTTACATTTTAAAATGTCCTGTTATTCATTATGGTTCTAATAATTTATTGACTGTGTAGCCGTAGCTATTTGCCATCTCTGACATCATGCTATATGCTTAAGAGACATCTGTAGGCCCATGTTTGACAGGTCAATGTCACAGGTCACTGACAGGTGGCACATTTAAAAAAACATTTGCACAATGACTTGAATTGTAGAGTAATGACCACATTGGAAGCAAAAACTAAGTCAGGGGGTGGTCATGTCACCACACTATTTGAAGCTAGCGATCTGTTTGTTGATGTATTGGTTCATATAGCTAACTGAGCTGAACGGTTTGTGAGGACATCTGTGCTCTTTGATCAGTATTATTTGCAGCCAGGCATGGGAGGTTTGCAGACAGGCATGTATGGCATTGGCCCATAGAGATAGATGACCCATATTTGTATGGACATTGCCATTAAGGCCTTCCACCATTTTTCAGTAGTTAACTGGGTGGAGATTCCTATGGGTTGGGAGCGATCAGACAATGTTGAGAGCATTGTCTACTAGTGACTCATAACCCGTTGACTCATAACCCGCAGTCCCCGCGGTTATATCCGTAGGGCGGTGACTCATAACCGCAGTCCCCTGAAGGGCGGGTAGGTGGCGGGTTGAATAAAGAGAAAACAATGCATTTAAAATCCATAAATATATTTCTTGTGCAATTCATGTCTATAGGCTACACTGAGGTTTTTCTTTCATTATTTGTATCTGCCGTTAGTGCGCAAGCCTTAGCTTTAGGGCCTAACTGTGCTTTTGGGAACTTGGGGGGAGGAAATAACGTCGGTCCACTGAGGCAAAAAGGACAATGTTGGAGTTTAATTCAATAAGAGAAAAGCGGCGAAATGGAGAGTTGAAAATAAAGAGAAGGGAGGGCCAGAAAAGTAATGTTTGGGAAAGATTTGGTGAAGTGGTAAAAGAGGATGATAGCAGTGCCGACTATGTTATGTGTGATGAATTACACAAATTCGAGAGTCAAAAGACAGGGACTTCAAATATTATTATTAATTTTTTTTTCTCAAATATGGCACGTCAAGGGACTTGTAGCCTAACTGAAAACTGGACACTGACTGTAGGTCTACAGTGCTATGAAAAAGCATTTGCCCCCTTTCTAATTTCCTCTACTTTTGCATATTTGTGATACTGAATGTTATCAGATCTTCAACCAAAACCTAATATTAGATAAAGGGAACATAAGTGAACAAATAACACAACAATTACATATTTATTTCATAAACAAAGTTATGCAACACCCAATTCCCCTGTGTGAAAAAGTAATTGCCCCCTTACACTCAATAACTGGTTGTGCCACCTTTAGCTGCAATGACTCCAACCAAATGCTTCCTGTAGTTGTTGATCAGTCTCTCACGTCGCTGTGGAGGAATTTTGGCCCACTCTTCCATGCAGAACTGCTTTAACTCAGTGACGTGTGAGTTTTCAAGCATGAACTGCTCGTTTCAAGTCCTGCCACAACATCTCAATTGGGATTAGGTCTGGACTTTGACTAGGCCATTCCAAAACTTCCAATTTGTTGCTTTTTAGCAATTTTCATGTAGACTTGATTGTGTGTTTTGGATCATTGTCTTGCTGCATGACCCAGCTGCGCTTCAGCTTCAGCTCAGATGGATGGTCTGACATTCTCCTGTAGAATTATTTGATACAGAGCAGAATTCATGGTTCCTTCTATTAAGGCAAGTCGTCCAGGTCCTGAGGCAGCAAAGCATCCCCAAACCATCACACCACCACCATCATGCTTGACCTTTGGTATGATGTTCTTACTGTGGAATGCAGTGTTTGGTTTTCGCCAGGCATAATGGGACCCATCTCGTCCAAAAAGTTGACTCAAGTTTGACAAAAAGCACCTGGATGATCATCAAGACTCTTGGAAGAACGTTCTATGGCCAGATGATTCAAAAGTATAACTTTTTGGACGACATGGTTCCAGTAATGCCTGGAGAAAACCAAACTCTGCATTCCACAGTAAGAACATCATACCAAAGGTCAAGCATGGTGGTGGTGGTGTGATGGTTTGGGGATGCTTTGCTGCCTCAGGACCTGGATGACTTGCCTTAATAGAAGGAACCATGAATTCTGCTCTGTATCAAATAATTCTACAGGAGAATGTCAGACCATCCATCTGAGCTGAAGCTGAAGCGCAGCTGGGTCATGCAGCAAGACAATGATCCAAAACACACAATCAAGTCTACATGAAAATTGCTAAAAAGCAACAAATTGGAAGTTTTGGAATGGCCTAGTCAAAGTCCAGACCTAATCCCAATTGAGATGTTGTGGCAGGACTTGAAACGAGCAGTTCATGCTTGAAAACTCACACGTCACTGAGTTAAAGCAGTTCTGCATGGAAGAGTGGGCCAAAATTCCTCCACAGCGACGTGAGAGACTGATCAACAACTACAGGAAGCATTTGGTTGGAGTCATTGCAGCTAAAGGTGGCACAACCAGTTATTGAGTGTAAGGGGGCAATTACTTTTTCACACAGGGGAATTGGGTGTTGCATAACTTTGTTTATGAAATAAATATGTAATTGTTGTGTTATTTGTTCACTTATGTTCCCTTTATCTAATATTAGGTTTCGGTTGAAGATCTGATAACATTCAGTATCACAAATATGCAAAAGTAGAGAAAATTAGAAAGGGGGCAAATACTTTTTCATAGCACTGTATAACCTCTCACTTAGCCTAATATAATATTAACTCCTGCAGAATTAAGCATGTCTTGCAGTAAAATGATACACCAAATGTACATTTTGACTCGGGAACAGGAATGGAGAAATGTGATTTCTTTCAGCATCTTGAAAGAATGAATGCGCGGTTAGGGACCGTCTGTAAAGGTGCCATCTTTATCAGCGTCCTAAAAGCTGATCGTATTTCAACCACATAAAATATGCATCCAAGACTAATTTAAATCTTATCAGAAATATTTATTTTTCACTGCTATTAATTTCCTTAAAACCAGTCAAAATGATGTCATTTGTAGATTTGGGGGTTATTGCATTTTCTTCCAGTCCCTAAATGTCTGCTGCAGGAGAGAAGCAGAGATGAAAGGGAACTTTAACAATGTCAACTAGATTGAATTCGTCGATTAATGACATGACATTGATGTTTGATTATTCAGGGTGTATTTAGTCTTCTAGGGCAGTAATGACAGAAGAAAAGCTGCATGTATCTAATTATAGACACGTTGAAAAGCAGAAACATATCTAAATTAGTCTTAAAAAAAGAAATCCTGCACCCCCTGTCGAAATATTGTTCTGCCGTCTGACTGTACATCACATTTTCTATCGGCCTATTTGTGGGTTAGGGTCCCAGATTTTCACTTTATCACATATAGTCGGGCGGTTGCGGATGGGTTATTAGCAATTGCGGGTGGGTGCGGGTGAACAAACAGCTGACCCACGCATCACTATTGTCTACTTCTTCAAATTGAGTTAACTATGGTTTGTAAATGTCATCGCCATCTGGTGTCCACAATAAATCAATGACAAGATTGGGTTCAGGTCACCAGCACTGCAGGTGGTGGTAAATCACCATTAATTAGCTTTATGCTTTTTTTCAAACACGAAAGAAGAAAACGGACTACTTCAAAATGGAGATGGCTTCAATGGTGCTGCCCGTGCTGTTACAGATGCCATAATGGGACAGATAGAAAGAGGAGTCATTTAACTAACTCTATGCCTTGGCCACATCACAGCGGCCTTATCCATTCTTAAAAGGTGTGGGGCAGGAGTTTTGGGTAGTGCTATATTGTATGAGAACTAGGGAGGCCAGTTCCAAGACTACCACAGCGAATATTGTCAGCACATTGAATCTGCAAGCTTCTGGAGTGACAAAGGTGCAATCTGGGATATTTGCAGCCGATTTTGGTCACCAAAATAAAAAGAGGCCAATACCTATTGATTCTTGAATAATGTAATAAAAATTGCATAACATAACTTGCCTTGAGCTTGTGAGTAAAACGGTCTTAACCCTTCATAACTCAAAATCTAATGTTGCTTTACTCCATTGTTTTTAAACAAATGCGTTTGTTAACAATATATAGCTTCAAACATTTTAAAAACTATGTTGATGATATCATGGAATTGCATCCAAAGCGGTCTGTAAATGTTAAAATAGTTACATTTCTTCAGCCCCATCAATTGGTAGCGGGGTTGCTGGGCTGAAACACAAATACACCAAGAGTGTAGCTTTAATTAACACTCATGAAGACTGTTGAGCTTGGTAAATGAGTCTACTTTTCACATTTGATGCATAAATGTTGCCATGTGGCAACATACCATTTCTCTTCACCCACTTGCTTCCATGAATGAAGAAATACAAACACCATTGAACTTGACAAAAGGGGGGGGCCTTAGACTAGCCAATGATGTCCTTTGGTGAAGTCACATTACATTTTAGTCATTTAGCAGACGCTCTTATCCAGAGCGACTTACAGGAGCATTTAGGGTTAAGTGCCTTGCTTAAGGGCACATCGACAGATTTTTCACCTAGTCGGCCCGGGGATTAGAACCAGCGACCTTTCGGTTACTGGCACAACGCTCTTACCCACTAAGCTACCTGCCACCCTTACATGACATGCACCTCCTCTCCCGCACACATGACGCGATCATGTGCTATTCGGAATAAGGAAACTCTGAAATGTCTGACTTGCTAACTGGTTGAACGCAGCACTTGTATAACTACAACCAGTTAGCAAGTCGGAAATGTCAGTTTCCTAGTTCCGACTAGACGCGAACGCAGAAATAGCTAGCCGTTATTGAAATGCTCCACAAATTGTTCTCATAAAACTATCTGTACATATCTCCTTCAATAAAAATGGAAACTCAATCTCAAGAGATATTAAACATTAAATCAGATTTTCCAAGTATTTGTTCTTAGGAAACTGATCAGATGTATTTGTTGCCAAATGAACACTGTGCGATGGCACTGCAACTCAAGTGGGAGGTTCCTGGAAGTCTTAGGCAAAAGACAGTGAAATAGTCATTTTCTGTAATTTTAAAGTAATATTGGCATGAGTCATATGAATTTAACATATTTTTTTGTAAAGATAACATATAGCCAAACAATGTATTTATATACATATGGATAATACAGTACAATTAAATGTATAATATCCATTAGTAAAACTAAAAATACGGCCAGAGTGAATTCTTTATTTCAAGAAAACATAATTTCAGAGTGTGAATGAATAAGAACGATACAATTATAATTCAAACACCTACTTTATATTAGAAACCAACATTTGTTATGATTTTTGTAGTTTACGAATTACCGTTGTCACAGTGTTTCCATATGGCAAATTGTTTTATTTATAAAATTGATTTTGCATTTGTATATTTTAGGGCCATTTTATGTGCAAAAAAACTATTCCAACATTTGTTTGCATGGTTCTATCATTATATAATGTGTGCAGTAAACAAGTACACAATATTATGGCTATTTTGGGGCGATATGCAGCTTAGTTTGTTTCCACAGTATGTTCATCCTACATAGGCCTAAGAGCTGGCCCCTGTTCTATCAAAACCAGTAACATATTATATATTTTTCCCATATTACTTCAAACACTTTGTCACAATTTATGAAGTATTTTTTAGAATGATCACAGAAATGCTGTTACCATTTTTTTACATTACAAAACAGTACTTTATAATTATTTGTATCCTTACAGTACAAAGAATCCCATATCATTAACAATCAATATGAATTACATACTGAAGTCATGTGTTTGACCTCTATTTCTATTTGACTGTAAATACACTGAACAAAATATAAATGCAACATGTAAAGTGTTGGTCCGATGTTTCATGAGCTGAAATAAAAGATCAGACATTTTCCATACGCACAAAAAGCTTATTTCTCTCAAATTATGCACACAAATTTGTAGACTATCCCTGTTTGTGAATATTTCTCCTTTGCCAAAATAATCCATCCACCTGACAGGTGTGGCATATCAAGAAGCTGATTAAAACAGCATGATCATTACACAGGTGCATATTGTACTGGGAACAATAAAAGGTCACTCTAAAATGTGCAGTTTTGTCACACAACACAATGCCACAAATGTCTCAAGTTTTGAAGGCACGTGCAATTGGCATGCTGACTGCAGGAATGTCCACCAGAGCTGTTGCCAGAGAATTGAATGTTCATTTCTGTAACTCAGTAAAATCGTTTAAATTGTTGCCTTTATATTTTTGTACAGTATATATATATATATATTAGACTGAATCTTTGAGCCTATAACAAAGAGTTACATATTGTAAAGGTGCCCAAGCTGTCTGGAGCTGCACTCTTCTGTGCTGTGAATGAAAAAGTAGCACATTGCCATCTTGTGGATATATGGTGCAAATATTTCAAAGGGGTCACTCACGTTTTCTTGAAATTGCCTGCTGCATCTTCATTCTTTCCTGATGCTATAGACAAGTTCTCCATCTGGCTGTTGGGAGAGATCTGACAGCAAAACCAAAAGTGTCTTGAATAGTAATTTATCATCTGGAATCACGTCAGGATTGAACAGAGATGAAACCCCCTATTCAGTTGGCAAAAATCTGCTTCTATTGGACCTACATTTACATTATAGTCATTTAGCAGACGCTCTTATCCAGAGCGACTTAGTTTTAGTGAGTGCATACATTTTTCATACTGGTCACGTTCTACTCAATCCCTGCAACAGCAAGAGAGGAATCTTATAAATCTAGAATAATTCAAATATCGTAAACGCCAGTGACAATTTGACGCTAATCAAATACATTTCAGCAACAAAGGTTGACATAGCCAAAGATGGTGGTATAGTGGTTGGTTATAAGTTTACTAGATACAGTAGGTGTTAAGTCTGAGAACCCTATTCATTGTTCGCTAATATTGTTATTATTTTTACTGCGCCAAAATCATTTAGCTTTTCATGATACTAGGCAGGTGATAATACTGCCAAAAAAGTTTGCTGAAGTGAAATTGCAAGGATTTCTCCATTTACCTTCTCTTTGTCATCAAAGTCCCTTTCCCAAGTTGACTTATTATCACTCCCAAAGGGAGCATTAGTTGACATGTAGTTTTGGAAGCTCTCAGTTGGGCTGGAAGAAAGACAAAATGTACAAATGTCAAATAATCCATTATACTAATAATAGCCTTAGCCTGTATAACTGGGCTGCGTTCAGCTGGACTCAACAATGTGCAATGTTTGATACATTTACATTACATTTAAGTCATTTAGCAGACGCTTTGATACGACAGAGACGGTGCTGTTCTGAATGACTAGTTGAAGGATGTTGTGATAACGGTGGCCCAGAGGGTGAATGTGTATACAGTGTCTTGCATGAGTTTTGCGATTTCAAATGGTGACCGCGCCCATATTGATCAGGCCACACTCCATACAAACATACAAAGGCTGTTGAAGAACGGTGGGCACCGTTTGGGGAAAACGTGTCATTCGGTACAAACCGTCACGCAATGTAGCAAAACATTTAATAAACTGAACACACCCGTTTTACAATAGGGTACATGCCATACAACCTTAAACAAATATGCAATTTGAATGATCAATGCACACAATCCATCTTGGCCTAGCTAAGTAGGCATAAATTACTAACAAACTACCTTCACAAATAGATTACTTTTTAATTCCAGAGTGACTCATTATTCTCATCTTAATTTGCCTTTTTGGCTTTACCTTGCTTGCTCTTGAGCTTTTGGAGATCCAGAGAACCAGTTAGGAGCTTTGTAAGATGATGCAGAGTTAGGTTTGGTGTCCAAATTGGTCTCCTCGTGCCACAATAAACCTGTAAATGAATGAAAAGAACTTGGTTATCAATGTTGTACACTAGTGGTTCCCAAACTGTGGGGCGTGCCCCAGGGATCAGCAGGGGCTCCCTTTTTAAAGGAACTCAGTCCGGCTTTCAACTTACTCTTTAAAGTTGTAATAGTAGTATGCACAAGCTGCAATTTTTAAATTGGGTAGTGCATCATCAGTTTTCCTCCTGTCATGCGGGATGTTCCCCTATGCTGAAAGGGGGGCCTGAGTGAAAACGTTTTGGATCCCCTGGAATACTACTAGTTATTTGCTAGTTAGCGAGTGAGTTTGCCAGTTAACGTTAGTAGTCTCGCTAGGCCATCCTTCCAAACTGGATGGGGTGTGTCCTTTTACCTAGCTGCACCTTTTTACAGTCTATGAGCTAGACAGATAGCTAGCTATAACTTAATTTATTTCCACAGATGAAAGGGGAGATAATCTTTGTTACTTCTAGTTAAAACAGAATACAGTTTTTACCCCTCTGTCCTCCTTGTTTAGCCAGTTTAGTATAAGCAGAATCGGACTCATTAACTCCCGTACGGCGTCCTTTAGACCTCTCCTCAGGACCATTGTTAGCATCTTCAGACAGCCCAGGAATCTGGGAGGTCGGGGCAGCTTTTGTTGAATCATCGCCATTGGCAACGCCTAAAAAACACAAACACAATTATAAGGCTTTTCTTCAAGTTGTAGCTAGTTCGCTAGCTAACGTTAGCTACTTCAACTAGCTAGCACCTTCACCTGGTAACGTTACATCTTAGAGGCTCGTTAGAATAAGAGGTGTAGCTAGCTAGCCAAGAGAGTCAGAGGTATTAGCTAGGCCTTCACAGCTAACGGTAGTTAGCTATGCTAGCTAAGTTAGCTAGCTAGTCAGCTTTGCACATTTGAAGACCCTCTGTACTTGCCATTGTCGTTTTGTCGGCGATCTGTGTCAGTGTTCATGTCTACTGTCGTCTTTCTGATGGAAAAAGAACGCAGTACATTGTCATCCTAGCCAACACTGCTGGCCAAATGGCTAGCTCGGTAACGATGTTAGCTTAGCGCAATAAGGCGTTGCCAGCTAGCATTAGCTAGTTAGCTGTATCTATACGTGTTCGTTTTAGTACATGGATGTAAGTGTAGGTAGCTAGTAAGTTAATGTGATGTCATTGCAAAACATTACTTACATTTCCAGCTATACAGCGGTTGCAAATCTGGACACCGGCAAAAGAGAGCGGAGAAAACCCGAGTATGGATTTTGAGCTAGCTGGCAGCGAGTGACAAAACAAACGTCCGACTGTGCTGAGTGTTTTGTTACCATGGAAACAGGGCTGGAGCGTTGCCTTTTTAGGGATGTGTTCAATAACCTCTTTTCGTGAATGGGTTTAAATTAAATCAGAGCTGATATCTATATTTTGTTTTGGACTGTTTATTACATGAAAATAAAGATATTTCAATTATGAATAATCCACCAAACCCTTTATCTGCCAGTTATTGTAGCCTATCCATAACCCACAATATAGTTTAAAAATAAAATGAGATTTAAAAATAACAACAATATTTCATCTTCTGCTTTATTATTTGAATACCTTGTAATTAGACCTATATTATGCCTAGTCTTAAAACATTAGGCTAATTTTCCATGAATTACCTTGCAATGCAGCAAATGAAAAAACAACATCTTTCTCTCCTCCTGTCTCTGATCTATGGAAGCTCGTTCCCACCACCAAAAACAGAAAATCTGACTACAAGTTATGAGATAGTAAGTCAATATTATGAGATCGTAAGTCCTTATTATGAGATCGTAAGTCCTTATTATGAGATCGTATGTCCTTATTACGAGATCGTAAGTTATTATTATGAGATATTAAGTCATAATAATGAAATCGTTATTATTATGAGATATGCGAGTCATAATTATGAGATAGTAAGTCATAATAAAGAGATAGTAAGTCATGAGCTAGTAAGTCATTATGAGATAGTATATTATTATCATCATGACTTACTAAGTCATAACTATGAGAAAGAAAGTCATAATTATGAGATAGCAAGTCATTATTATGAGATACTTTTAGGCGATCTGTATCACATGAATCCAATGTGCACTTTGCATCGGGCCCTCAACTTTCAAGGATTACCTTATGTATATCCTATAGTCAATCACGTGTGTGAGTGTGCGTGTGTGTGAGAGAGAGCGAGAGAAAGAGAGAGAGGGGGTTTGTGGTGATGTAGCTCAGTTGGTAGAGCATGGCGTTTACAACGCCAGGGTTGTGGGTTCGATTCCCACGGGGGGCCAGTATGAATTATATTTTTTAAAATAATAATAATGTATGCACTCACTAACTGTAAGTCGCTCTGGATAAGAGCGTCTGCTAAATGACTAAAATGTAAATGTAAAAAATGGTGATATTGTTCCATATTAATGGAGTGGAGCGTTTTGTTGATGTGAGTTGGTGCCTGTTTGATGACATCTGGTTGACATCAGATTTAATTACAGACATGCTCTGGAACTTTGGCGACTACTAAGTGTTTTTTTAAACCTCCCGCTTTGGGCTGGATGTGTCAATTAGTAGTTCATACATGCATAATCTGAGCATAATTACTGTTTTACCCCAATTAACCTCGAAATCCCTAGTTTGAAAGCAATAGTTTTTCTGGAAGCTGTGCTGCGCTAGTCTGGGTACCAGTTTCTTTAGCTAATCCACTCCATGTACTCCATGTCATGTGCCAAAGAGACTGGCCTTTCTGCCATCTTCAAATATGAACATTCTATCATTAATGTGCTCGAAGAGAACAGAGAATTTGATCCTGACTCAATCACCCTCACAGCTATCCTCAAATCACAACAATTATGCAAATATTGGAACTCTTCCACTTTTTTCTCCACAGAACATGTTGGTATCAGGTTGCGCAGCATCCGTTTTTTGTTTGTCTAGAAACCAGTCTGTCAACAGTTGCTTGCTCACGTCTAAATTCTCAAACTAAATACATACTGCAATTTCAACCTCAAAACATCTTCGTTTTGATTTTAAGCCTCAAAATACAACAACTAGCCTAGCTAACAGCTAAATGTTTGTTTTTGACTTTGTTATACATTTTCATTATAGTTTCGAGGCTCCACATTTTGTCATGGAAAATGTTAAAGTTATTTCCAACAACCAATGAGCAACTCCGCCATAAATCCAGTGCATATTGAACATTGAGATTGCTGAAAGGCCAGTCTCTTTGGCATTGACAAGGAGTGGCAAGTGGAATGTTAGCTAAAGAGAGAGACTGGTACTCAGACTAGTGCTGCGCCATTTTCCCTACAGTTTCCTCCACTTGGGGCAGCACCCTAGCAATTAGAGTTCTAGCCAATGAGCTTCAGCCCCTCGCCATTTGAGTGAAAGCTAGCAAGATGGACACACAGCAGAGCGAGAGAGAGCAATGACGTGGTGCACATATCTGTATATATATATATATATGACGTCGTACGCAATTTGTCCCTCTACTTTCAGAACTACTGGATAAAAAGTATACAAAAGTACAGGATAATCTCTTTAATTCATTAAATTAAAGGGGCAATCTGGGATTGGTACATCCATTTTGGGAAGTTAAAATTATTAATATATAGCCATTGATTCTTGAAGAATGATTCAAGGACTGACCATCAATGAGATCAAAATGATTGACTGGACCATGTTTTGAAGCTATACAGTGTTTGTTTACATCTACATTGTTTACAAACAATGGAGTCAGCTTATATTTTGGGTTCATATGTGAGAGTCCTTGCGTCTATGTATTTGAGAGTGGTCATATTTCTCCTGCCCCATTCCTCAGCTGTTTACCAGATAAAGTGATGTGGAGTACACTTTTGTTATTGTTTGAATCCCAGATTGCCCCTTTAAAAAGGTGTCCACCTGCAGGACTATTCAATGTCCATGATTCAGACTTAGTATGTCATAATTATGAGGTAGTATCTCATAAGTATGACTTACAGTGCCTTCAGAAAGTATTCATATCCCTTGACTTATCCCACATTTTGTTGTGTTACAACCTGAATTCAAAATGGATGAAATAAATAACACATTTCACCCATCTACACACAATACCCCATAATGACAAAGTCAAAACATGTTTTTAGACACATTTTCCAAATGTATTGAAAATGAAATACAGAAATCCTATTTACATAAGTATTCACACCCCTGAGTCAATACTTTGTAGAAGCACCTTTAGCAGCGATTGAGTCTTTCTGGGTAAGTCTAAGAGCTTTCCACACCTGGATTGTGCAACATTTGCCCATTATTCTTTTCAAAATTCTTCAAGCTCTGTCAAATTGGTTGTTGATCATTGCTAAACAACCACTTTCAGGTCTTGCCATATATTTTAAAGTAGATTTAAGTCAAAACTGTAAGGCGGCCACTCAGGAACAGTCCCGGTCTTCTTGGTAAGCAACTCCAGTGAAGATTTGGCCTTGTGTTTTAGGTTATTGTCTTCACAATTCATCTGGTGGAAAGCAGACTGAACCAGGTTTTCCTCTAGGATTTTGCCTGCGCTTAGCACCATTCCGTTTCTGAAAAATGAAAAACCTGGTTCAGTCTGAACAATTATCCAGTCCTTAACAATTAAAAGCATACACATAACATGATGCAGCCACCACTATGTTTTAAAATATGGATAGTGGTACTTAGTAATGTGTTGTATTTGCCCCAAACATAACCCTTCATATTCAGGACAAAAAAGTCAATTGCTTTGCCACATTTTATGCAGTATCACAATAGTGCCTTGTTGCAAACAGGATGCATGTTTTGGAATATTTTATATTCTGTTCAGGCTTCCTTCTTTTCACTCTGTCAATTAGCTTAATATTGTGGGGTAACTACAATGTTGTTGATCCATCCTCAGTTTTCTTCTATCACAGACATTAAACTCTGTAACTGTTTAGAAGTCACCATGCGCCTCAGTGAAATCCCTGAGCGGTTTCCTTCCTCTCTGGCAACTGAGTTAGGAAGGACGCCTGTATCTTTGTAGTGACTGGGTGTATTGTTACACCATCCAAAGTGTAATTAATAACTTCACCATGCTCAAAGGGATATTCAATGTCTGTTTCTTATTTTTACACATCTCCCAATAGGTGCCCTTGCAAGGCATTGGAAAACCTCCCTGGTATTTGTGGTTGAATCAGTGTTTGAAATTCACTGCTCGACTGAGGGCCCTTACAGATAATTGTATGTGTGGGGTACAGAGATGAGGTAGTCATTTAAAAAATAATGTTAACACTATTATTGTCCATAGAACTTATTGTGACTTGTTAAGGAAATGTTTACTCCTGAACTTATTTAGGCTTGCCATAAGAAAGGGGTTGAATACTTATTGACTCAAGACATTTCAGCTTTTCTTTTTTATTAATTTGTAAAAATGTCAAAAAACATAATTCCACTTTGACATCATGTGTAGGCCAGTGACAACAAATGTACATTTGATCAATTTTAAATTCAGGCTGTAACACAACAAAATGTGGAAAAAGTGAAGGGGTGTGAATACTTTCTCATAATTATGACTTTGTTTCTCATTATTATGATATACTATCTCATAATTGACTTACTATCAGGGTTGGGGAGTAACGGATTATATATATATATTTTAAGTAATCCGTTCAATTACCAGCAAATGTAACATATATGCTTGGAGTCAGGAAGCAGGTGCAGAAGGTAAGTTTAATGATAAGTAAGGTAGATACACAAAAACAGGAGAAGCGTGCTGAAGTGACAAAAACCAATACTGCGGCTACTGAGGGCTAAATAAAGGGAGAATAATCAAGGTGACGGTGAGGTCCAGGTGTGCGTAACGATGGGGAGTAGGTGTGTGCAATGATGATTGCCAGGGCCGGTGGTTAGTAGAATGGCGACGTCGAGCGGGAGTAGGTGTGAAAGCAATAATATTGTAATCAGATTACAGATACTTTAAGAACTAGATGATTACTTCTAGGATTACTTTTCAGACCAGATGTTTGCAGAAAAAAAATCTGACACCTTTCGGTTCTCAATGACATTCAAATCAGCATTGAAAAAAGGCGCAAGTTTAAGTTTGTTCCACCTGAGCGAGTCTGACCACAAGTCGGAGACCACTGTGATGACTCACCATATGTATGAACATGTATGCACTCACTAACTCTAAGTCGCTCTGGATAAGAGGGTCTGTTAAATGACTAAAATGTAAAAATGTGTGTGATGGATCGCAGGAACAGGCGTTTATACGCTACAGTCAAAGCTGTCTTCCAATGGTGTGCCTGCTGTCGGCATCCAAAGATCATCCAACTTAAATAAACACTTGGGGGTAATGACGGGAGCAGTGGTGTAGCCTACAGGCGATACGGATATAACTTTTTATATCTACATAGTGCATTGATGTGAATCACACTGCTGTTCTCTCGTTTAGATTTTTGCCCCTCGCCGATTGTGGTTGTTGTGGATGGCTGTTCACAAATGTCTATGTGTATTTTAACCCAATAATGGTTGAACTGAATAAGTTGAAGCTGCCCATCTATCATTGTTTTTGCGACCATGGACAGCCAGTGAAAAATGTGCTCTTGCAACAGCTGCATAGAGCTGATCCAAGGCCTGTTTAATGCAGAGGCTTACAGGGGCTGAAGCTCTTAAGGGACCCTTGAGGCAGAGAAACATACACTACCAGTCAAAAGTTTGGACACACCTACTCATTCAAGGGTTTTTCTTTATTTTTAAATTGTAGACTAGTGAAGACATCAAAACTATGAAATAACACATATGGAATCATGTAGTAAACAAATAGCCACCCTTTGCCTTGATTACAGCTATGCACACTCTTGGCATTCCCTCAACCAACTTCACCTGGAATGCTTTTCCAACAGTCTTGAAATGACAGTCCCACTAAGCCCAAACCAGATGGGATGGCATATCACCGTAGAATATTGTCGCAGCCATGCTGGTTAAGTGTGCCTTGAATTCTAAATAAATCAAAAGAGAGTGTCACCAGGAAAGCACCCCCACACCATAACACCTCGTCCTCCATGTTTTACGGTGGGAAATACACATGCGGAGATCATCCATTCACCCACACAACGAAATGGCAGTTGGAACCAAAAATCTCAAATTTGGACCGGTCTAATGTCATTGCTTGTGTTTCTTGGCCCAAGCAGGTCTCTCCTTCTTGGTGTCCTTTAGTAGTGGTTTCTTTGCAGCAATTTGACCATGAAGGCCTGATTCACGCAGTCTCCTCTGAACAGTTGATGTTGAGATGTGTCTGTTACTTGAACTCTGTGAAGCATTTATTTGGGCTGCAATTTTTGAGGCTGGTAACTCGCATGAACTTCTCCTCTGCAGCAGAGGTAACTCTGGGTCTTCCATTCCTGTCGCGGTTCTCATGAGAGCCAGTTTCATCATAGTGCTTGATGGTTTTTGCGACTGCACTTGAAGAAACTTTCAAAGTTCTTGACATTTTCCGTATTGACGGACCTTCATGTCTTAGAGTAATGATGGACTGTTGTTTCTCTTTGCATATTTGAGCTGTTCTTGCCATAATATGGACTTGGTCTTTTACCAAATAGGGCTATCTTCTGTATACCCCCCTACCTTATCACAACACAACTGATTGGCTCAAACGCATTAAGAAGGAAATACATTTAACAAATTAACTTTTAAGAAGGCACACCTGTTAATTGAAATGCATTCCAGGTGACTACCTCATTAAGCTGGTTGAGAGAATGCCAAGAGTGTGCAAAGCTGTCAATTCAAAGGGTGGCTACTTTGAAGAATCTCAAATATAAAATATATTTTGATTTGTTTAACACTTTTTTGGTTACTACTGTAAGGGTTGGTGTGAGGTGTGACCCAGGTGCGGTGCACTTTACTGATGGTCCCGAAGCCAGGATACAAAACAACAGACTTAACACAATAAAAGAAAGGCGGAGCAAATAAGACTCCAAAAAACTGGCAGACAGCCAAAAATACGAAATACTAACAATGACTGAAATAATACATAAACAGGGAGAACACTTCTCACTTACCTGTCCATACGTCCTGTGATCAGACACTGATTAGTACTGCTTGGCATAGTGAAACTAGCAGAGAAAACTGAGCAAGGGAACATAGGGAAGTGAGGGCATAAATACACAGGTGAATCAGACAGACACAGGTGACACCAATAGGAAGATGATTAGTCCCGACTGTGAGTGAGGAGGTGCCTAAGGTTGTCGGAGGATGACACCTAGTGGGTCGCTCCGGAACTGCGACCCCCTCCTGTAACTGCGACCCCCTCCTGTAACATACTACATGATTCCATATGTGTTATTTCATAGTTTTGATGTCTTCACTATTATTCTACAATGTAGAAAATAGTAAAAAATAAAGAAAAACCCTGGAATGAGTAGGTGTGTCCAACATTTTGACGTACTGTATATATATGTCCAAACTTTGACAGTACCAGTCAAAAGTTTGGACATACCTACTCATTCCAGGGTTTTTCTTAATTTTTTTACTATTTTCTACATTGTAGAATAATAGTGAAGACATCAAAACTATGAAATAACACATATGGAATCATGTAGTAACCAATCATGTAGTATTTTATATTTGAGATTCTTCAAAGTAGCCACCCTTTGAATTGATGACAGCTTTGCACACTCTTGGCATTCTCTCAACCAGCTTCATGAGGAATGCTTTTCCAACAGTCTTTAAGGAGTTCCCACATATGCTGAGCACTTGTTGGCTGCTTTTCCTTCACTCTGCTGTCCAACTCATCTCAGACCATCTCAATTGGGTTGAGGTTGGGTGATTGTGGAGGCCAGGTCATTAGATGCAGCACTCCATCACTCTCCTTCTTGGTCAAATAGCCCTTACACAGCCTGGAGGTGTGTTTTGGGTCATTGTCCTGTTGAAAAACAAATGATAGTCCCACTAAGCGCAAACCAGATGGGATGGCGTATCGCTGCAGAATGCTGTGGTAGCCATGCTGGTTAAGTGTGCCTTGAATTCAAAATAAATCACTGACAGTGTCACCTGCAAAGCACCCCCACACCATCACACCTCCTCCTCCATGCTTCACGGTGGGAACCACACATGCTGAGATAATCCGTTCACCTACTCTGCATCTCACAAACCAAAAATCTCAAATTTGGACTCATCAGACCACGGGACAGATTTCCACCAGTCTAATGTCCATTGGTTGTGTTTCTTGGCCTAAGCAAGTCTCTTCTTCTTATTGGTGTCCTTTAGTAGTGGGTTCTTTGCAGCAATTCGACCATGAAGGCCTGATTCACGTAGTCTCCTCTGAACAGTTGATGTTGAGATGAGTCTGTTACTTGAATGCTGTGAAGCATTTATTTGGGCTGCAATCTGAGGTGCAGTTAACTGTAATGAACTTATCCTCTGCAGCAGAGGTAACTCTGGGTCTTCCTTTCCTGTGGCGGTCCTCATGAGAGCCAGTTTCATCATAACGCTTGATGTTTTTTGCGACTGCACTTGAAGAAACTTTCAAAGTTCTTGATATCCCCCCCCCCCATGTCACAACACAACTGATTGGCGCAAACGCATTAAGAAGGAAAGAAATTTAACAAATTAACTTTTAAGAAGGCACACCTGTTAATTGAAATGCATTCCAGGTGACTACCTCATGAAGCTGGTTGAGAGAATGCCAAGAGTGTGCAAAGTTGTCATCAAGGCAAAGTGTGGTTACTTTGAAGAATCTCAAATATATAATATATTTTGATTTGTTTAACACTTTTTTGATTACTACATGATTCCATATGTGTTATTTCATAGTTTTGATGTCTTCTCTATTATTCTACAATGCAGAAAATAGTAAAAATAAAGACAAACCCTTGGATGAGTAGGTGTGTTCAAACTTTTGACTGGTACTGTATATATATATATAATACTACTAAATCATACAATGTGATTTTCTGGATTTTTGTTTAAAGACCTCTACATGCTTTGTAAGTAGGAAAACCTGCAAAATCGACAGTGTATCAAATACTTGTTCTCCCCACTGTATATGTATATATATATATATATATATATATATATATATATATATATATATATCACACTACCGTTCAAAAGTTTGGGGTCACTTAGAAATGTCCTTGTTTTTCGAAAGAAAGCAATTTTTATGTCCATTAAAATAACATGAAATTGATCAGAAATACAGTGTAGACATTGTTAATGTTGTAAATGGCTATTGTAGCTGGAAATGGCAGATTTTTAATGGAATGTCTACATAGGCGTACAGAGGCCCATTATCAGCAACCATCAGTCCTGTGTTCTAATGGCACGTTGTGTTTGCTAATCCAAGTTTATCATTTTAAAAGGCTAATTGATCATTAGAAATCCCTTTTGCAATTATGTTAGCACAGCTGAAAACTGTTGATTAAAGAAGCAATAAAACTGGCCTTCTTGAGACTAGCTGAGTATCTGGAGCATCAGCAATTGGGGGTTCGATTACAGGTTTCTTCTGAAACTAAACAGTCTATTCTTGTTCTGAGAAATGAAGGCTATTCCATGCGTGAAATTGCCAAGAAACTGAAGATCTCGTACAACGCTGTGTACTACTCCCTTCACAGAACAGCGCAAACTGGCTCTAACCAGAATAGAAAGAGGAGTGGGAGGCCCCGGTGCACAACTGAGCAAGAGGACAAATACATTAGAGTGTCTAGTTTGAGAAACAGGCGCCTCACAGGTCCTCAACTGGCAGCTTCATGAAATAGTACCCGCAAAACACCAGTCTCAACGTCAACAGTGAAGCGGCGACTCCGTGATGCTGACCTTCTAGGCAGAATTGCAAAGAAAAAGCCATATCTCAGACTGCCCATCTTAATCTTTTCTTTTTATTGGCCAGTCTGAGATATGGCTTTTTCTTTGCAACTCTGCCTTGAAGGTCAGCATCCTGGAGTCGCCTCTTCACTGTTGACATTGAGACTGGTGTTTTGGGTACCTTGTTAACATTACAACATGTAAACGTTGCTATGTTTCTGAAATAGCAAAGAAAACATGTAATCTGCTTGACACATTAAAGTTACTTACCTTACAGATCACAAAGTCAGCTCATTTCCACTCAATTAATATGCAAATCCGTTTGATTCATACACTGGCTTGTCTGGCTGTCATGTTTTTATTTGAACCTGCCCTTCCCTTATCTACAGTGAAATAATATAATTTCAGTAGTCCTCTATTATTATTCATTTTTTTCTATCTCGCATGGCTCATTAGTAAACCCTTGTGGTTGCCTTCGGAAAGTATTCAGACCCCTTGACTTTTTCCACATTTTGTTACGTTACAGCCTTAATCTAAAATGGATTAAAGAAAAAATTTCCCTCAGCAATCTACACACAATACCCCATAATGACAAAGCAAAATCAGGTTCTTAGAATTTTTTACTAATTTATTAAAAATAAAAAACAGAAATACCTTATTTACATAAGTATTCAGACCCGTTGCTATGAGACTCGAAATTGATTGCATCCTGTTTCCATTTATCATCCTTGAGATGTTTATACAACTTGATTGAAGTCCACCTGTGGTAAATTCAATTGATTGGACATGATATGGAAAGGACCCACACCTGTCTATATAAGGTCCCACAGTTGACAGTGCATGTCAGAGCAAAAACCAAGCCATGAGGTTGAAGGAATTGTCCGTAGAGATCTGAGACAGGATTGTGTTGAGGCACAGATCTGGGGAAGGGTACCAAAACATGTCTGCAGCATTGAAGGTCCCCAAGAACACAGTGGCCTCAATCATTCTTAAATCGAAAAAGTTTGGAACTACCAAGACTCTTCCTAGAGCTGGCTGCCCAGCCAAACTGAGCAATCGGGGAGAAGGGCCTTGGTCAGGGAGGTGACCAAGAACCCGATGGTCACTCTGACAGAGCTCCAGAGTTCCTCTGTTGAGATGGGAGAACCTTCCAGAAGGACAACCATCTCTGCAGCACTCCACCAATCAGGCCTTTATGGTAGAGTGGCCAGACTGAAGCCACTCCTCAGTAAAAGGCACATGACAGCCCGCTTGGAGTTTGCCAAAACGCACCTGAAGGACTCTCAGACCATGAGAAACATGATTCTCTGGTCTGATGAACCAAGATTGAACTCTTTGACCTGAATGCCAAGCGTCACGTCTGGAGGAACCCTGGCACCATCCCTACGGGGAAGCATGGTGGTGGCAGCATCATGCTGTGGGGATGTTTTTCAGCAGCAGGGACTGGGAGACCTGTCAAAATCAAGGGAAAGATGAACGGAGCAAAGTACAGAGAGATCCTTGATGAAAACCTGCTCCAGAGCGCTCAGGACCTTAGACTTGGGCAAAGGTTCACCTTCCAACAGGACAATGACCCTAAGCACACAGCCTAGACAAGGCAGGAGTGGCTTCGGGACAAGTCTCTGAATGTCCTTGAGTGTCCCAGCCAGAGCCCGGACTTGAACCCGATCGAACATCTCTGGAGAGACCTGAAAATAGCTGTGCAGCAACGCTTCCCATCCAACCTGACAGAGCTTGAGAGGATCTGCAGAGAAGAATGGGAGAAACTCCCCAAATACAGGTGTGCCAAGCTTGTAGTGTCATACCCAAGAAGACTCGAGGTTGTAATCGCTGCCAAAGGTGCTTCAACAAAGTACTGAGTAAAGGGTCTGAACACTTATGTAAATGTGATATTTATTTGGGTATAAATTAGCAGAAATGTCTAAAAACCTGTTTTTGCTTTGTCATTATGGGGTATTGTGTGTTGATTAATGAGGGGGAAAAAACAATTTACTTTTATTTTATTTTAAATAAGGCTGTAACCAAACAAAATGTGGAAAAAGTCAAGGGGTCTGAATACTTTCCAAAGGCACTGTATATGTATCTATTGTAGGTCCTAGTATACAACAATGAATAATGTGGAACAAATAAATACCATCAAAGGATACCTTACAACCTACAATAATCAACATCTTTTGAAACAGCTGTGAAAACCAACCTGGCAATATTAAAGATTTTAATACATAAACGCTGATACTTTTTTGGTACAGTTGTGTCATTCATTTTTTTTCACAGATTTTTTGTACACATGGCAATCATAGACTAAAATACTGAATTCTGGTGTGTGGAATATAGAGGAGGTGGTTGCTGTGTGGGTGGGAGGTACTACCTGTGACTTGTTCTCAACAGGCAGCCTGTCACGGTTTACTAAGCCAGAACCCAGAAGCAGACCAGGACAAGGTAAGTGGTGTCAAAGGTGAGTGTTTATTTAACTGATCCACGAGTGCTGCTGAATAATCCAGGGAACAGAGCGGGCGGCGTGGATGAGTTGTTGAGGGTGCAGTAGTTGGTCCAATGATGGCTCGGCAGCCGCCGACCATCAGGCAGAGGTTGGGTGAAGGTTCCGGACGAGTGACTGCAGGGAGAACAAAACGGAGGTAAGCATACAACAAGCAAACAAGGTGCAAAACAACAAAACTAATGCTCTAAGCTCTAAGACTGATCCGCTGATAAACATACTGTTCATGGCTAACGATCCGGCAGGGAATGGATGTTAGGCCAGAGCCTAAGAAGGGTGATGATCAGGACCAGGTGTGCAGATTGCTGATGGGATGCAGGTGCGGAAATCAAGAGAGCTCCCGCCTAGCAACGTTGCCCGGCAACCAGGCAGGGAGCGTTCCAGAACCCTCGGGAAACTGGAGATCACGAGCAGAAAAACTAGTACACAGACAGGACCCGACTCAGACTGCCGGGATCGTTACAGCCAGTCTCGGAAGGGAGACTTGAAGAGGGAGACTGCAAAGTCCAGGCACTGATGCTCTCTATGATAGAGCAAGAAAACCTTTTAGCAGATAATGAGAACATGACAATAACCGTAGCTGTAGATTATGTAATGAAAAGTTGGAGGGTGGTTGGTAATGGAGGACATCAGGTGGATCCATGTCTGGGTGTTGGGCATAACCCCTAGGTCCTGGAGAACAGGAGCAGAGTTAAAGGGAACAGGGTAGGATACAGAGACGTAAACAAGCAAACACATAGGTTACACTTTACTGTGAGAAGATTTGATGGATTAGTGCAGTGTTATAAATGGGAGATATGTACTTTCAACAGTTTTGAAAGGTATAGCTTACCTCAAGCTGGTCCCCCTCCGACTCAGAGCACAGAGAATCAGACTGATCCGAACTCACTGGCTCTGGTGGATGGGATACCTCCTGGGGGGCTCGGACAGTCGATGGTCCTAAAGTCATTTGGAAAGGTAAATTGAAGAGGTATATCTTTATAAGCTCAGCATTACTACCATTTCTTGCTTTCTCAAATGTCCACCAAAGCTTAACATACTTTGTCTATTGGGCTTTACATTTTTACATTTACATTTTTGTCATTTAGCAGACGCTCTTATCCAGAGCGACTTACATTACACTTTTTTTTTTTTTTTCATACTTGCCCCCCGTGGGAACGTAGGGCGTCAGGGCTTTCAGTGGTCGACCATCCAACTGGAGAAGATTGTTGGCTTCCACCGAGGTAACCCTAGGAAGAGAAAATGTAAAAAATATCAGTGTTAGGGAAACTAAAACTAGCTTTAGGTTATTTTGTGTGCCCCGTGTAGCTCAGTTGGTAGAGCATGGCGCTTGCAATGCCAGGGTTCGTTTCCCACGGGGGGCCAGTATGAAAACATGTATGCACTCACTAACTGTAAGTCGCTCGGGATAAGAGCGTCTGCTAAATGACTAAAATGTAAATGTAATGTTTTATATTCACCTTAACAGATGGTGACCCTAGCTAGGAGCAAAAGAGCAGCGAGGTTTCCCAGGTCTTGCCTTCTTTTCGTCCTTCTTCCAAACCAAGTCATTCGCCCGGATGTTGAAGCACTTGGTCCCCTTCTTGATTCAGCTCCGGTAGCTCTCCTTCTGTTTCTCCTGCGCCTTGTCCATGTTCAGTCTCACCTTTATTGATAACAGGAATAAATGCGATTATGTTTCATATTACAAATACATTTCTTACATATCTCTTGGAGGGCCAGAAAATAAATTAACAGCGGACAATCATTTTTACCTGGTCATAAACCTCCACATCCTTCTCAGTCCGTGCCTGAAGGTGGTCCTCGAAGGCGTGCTGATCTGGTTTGACAATTTCCACCACATCAGGTGGGGATTCAGTGATCTGAAAGTACGTTATACAAAAATAGCAATAGACAAACAACACTAAGTCAATCATAAATTTGAAAGACTACAGTATGTGCAATAATTGTATATACAATTGCATTGTTTACCTCTGTCCCTACTTGGTGGAGGCCTGGACGCTGCTATTGTGTGCAAAGATAATTACCTTCAGGTTGTTCTCCCACCGTTCCTGGTACCCGTCAAGGGACTTGCCTATGGCAGTCTTGAGGTTCTGGTTGGTCCATTCACCAAACCTGGAGGAGGGGGGTGTCACACCCTGGCTCTGGGGACTCTATATGTTGAGCCAGGGTGTGTAGATTCTATGTGTTGGTGTTCTGTGTTGTAGATTCTAGTTGTTGAATTTCTATGTTGGCCAGAGTGGTTCTCAATCAGAGGCAACGAGTGTCAGCTGTTGCTGGTTGTCTCTGATTGGGAACCACATTTAGACAGGCTGTTTTCCCACAGTAGTTGTGGGATCTTGTTCCGTGTTGGTTTGTGTTAGACCGAGGACGTCACGTTATTGTTTATTGTTTTGTTCGTGTAATCAGTTAATTAATAAAATATGTTTGCATTCCACGCTGCGCCATGGTCCACTCACTCTAACGATCGTGACAGAAGATCCCACCACAACAGGACCAAGCAGCGTGTCCAGGAGCACACGCAGGAGGTAACTCTAGTGGATGTCCTCCTCGGTTGGGGGCAGATTACGGAGGAGGAGGCCGTCCGGTACCGGAGGGCTATGAAGGGGGAGACCCAGGCAGGAGAGGAGAAGCGGCGCCAACCGGGCCGTGGTCGGACAGGCGAGAGGCACCCCCAAGAAATGTTTAGGGGGGGGCACACTGCATGGACGACGGGGCTGCTGCAGGCAGCTACAGGTCGAGTTTGGGGATTAGGAGAGGAGGCCACCGGGTTTGGGGGGCCGGAAGGCAGGTTGGCGGAGCCTGGATGTAGAGCAGAGCCAACTCCCCGTACTCAGGCATGGCAGCGTGAGACTGGGCAGGTTCCGGGGTATGCTGAGCTGCGTACTGTGCCACGAGTGGTCCGGCATAATCCGGTACGTCCTGTGCGAGCACCCCGCACGTGTCGTGCGAAGGTGGGCATGCAGCCAGGACGGAGTGTGCCGGCTCAGCGCTCGTGGCCTCCAGTGCCCCTCCTCGGTCCCGGATATCCTGCGCCAGTGTCACGTGCTGTTATGCCAGTACGTGTACACAGCCCTGTACGTCCTGTGCTGATGCCTCACACAGAGTGTGTGAAGGTAGGCATTCAGCCAGGACCGGTTGTGTCAGCTCTTCACTCCAGGCCTCCAATCCGTCTCCACAGCCCGGCCCGGCCTGTTCCTGCTCCTCGCACCAAGCCTACGGTGCGCGTCGCCAGCCCGGCCCGGCCTGTTCCTGCCCCTCGCACCAAGCCTACGGTGCGCGTCGCCAGCCCGGCCCGGCCTGTTCCTGCCCCTCGCACCAAGCCTACGGTGCGCGTCGCCAGCCCGGCCCGGCCTGTTCCTGCCCCTCGCACCAAGCCTACGGTGCGCGTCGCCAGCCCGGCCCGGCCTGTTCCTGCCCCTCGCACCAAGCCTACGGTGCGCGTCGTCAGCCCGGTCCGGCCCATTCCTGCTCCACGCACCAAGCCTACGGTGCACGTCGCCAGCCCAGCCCGGCCTGTTCCTGCCCCTCGCACCAAGCCTACGGTGCGCGTCGTCAGCCCGGTCCGGCCCATTCCTGCTCCACGCACCAAGCCTACGGTGCGCGTCGCCAGCCCAGCCCGGCCTGTTCCTGCTCCACGCACCAAGCCAGGGGTGCGCGGCGTCAGCCCGGTCCGGCCCGTTCCTGCTCCCCGCACCAAGCCAGGGGTGCGCGTCGTCAGCCCGGTCCGGCCTGTTCCTGCTCCACGCACCAAGCCAGGGGTGCGCGTCGTCAGCCCGGTCCGGCCCGTTCCTGGTCCACGCACCAAGCCAGGGGTGCGCGTCGTCAGCCCGGTCCGGCCCGTTCCTGCTCCACGCACCAAGCCTGTGGTGTGCGTCGTCAGTCCGGCACAACCTGTGCCTGGGTCACCGGTACCTGGTCAGGTACCGGTCATCAGCTCCACATCGGAGCCCAAGCAATCCGCTCCACCGATGTCCAGTCCAGGTCCAGCCAGCGGGGCTAGACCGGACCAGGGGCGCTACGGGGGGATTGTTGAGGGGTGGTGGTCATGCCCGGAGCCGGAACCGCCTCCGAGGAGGAATGCCCACCCGGCCCTCCCCTGTTCGGTTTATGTTTAGGCGCGGTCGCAGTCCGCGCCTTTGGGGGGGGGGTACTGTCACACCCTGGCTCTGGGGACTCTATATGTTGAGCCAGGGTGTGTAGATTCTATGTGTTGGTGTTCTGTGTTGTAGATTCTAGTTGTTGAATTTCTATGTTGGCCAGAGTGGTTCTCAATCAGAGGCAACGAGTGTCAGCTGTTGCTGGTTGTCTCTGATTGGGAACCACATTTAGACAGGCTGTTTTCCCACAGTAGTTGTGGGATCTTGTTCCGTGTTGGTTTGTGTTAGACCGAGGACGTCACGTTATCGTTTATTGTTTTGTTCGTGTAATCAGTTAATTAATAAAATATGTTTGCATTCCACGCTGCGCCTTGGTCCTCCTCCTTCGACGATCGTGACAGGGGGTAGGAAAGCGATATCTATTGACACTGTAAGATATTGAAATATGTCTGATTATGTACCATGGAAAAACAAAAACAAATTGTAAAAAATTAATAAAACAAACCATTGGTGATAGAATATAACCTATAACATCCGTACCTTGTTCCAGCGTTCATGACCTCAGTCACTCAAGATGACCTCAGGAGAACCGTGGGTGTGGAAGATGTCCATCGTCGCCTTGGAGGTGGCCTTGCCAGTCTCGTCCTTGATGGGTATCATACAAAGCGAAAATAAATTTTTGGTTTCAAGCACCCTTTTTGATGGGTTACAGAAGGGAATTTAGAGTTAAGCATGTTCTCTTCCTTTACTGACCTTAATGGGTATTGCCTCCACCCACTTGGTAAAGTGATCGGTCACCGTCAGACACCAGCTGTTGCCATTCCTGGATTCTGTGAAGGGTCCAATGAGGTCCACCCCTAACATTTAAAGTGTTAGAGAGAAGATTACTTTATACTTACTCGTATCTGTATCATACAGTATGCAGATTTTCATATTTTTAAGGATACTGACACACACACACATTCTTTAATATTGAACTCTGCTGTGGTCAAATAAAGCAACCGTTACAAAACAACTTATCAGGGCAAAACTTGAATTGGGACACTTACCGATCATGTGCCATGGTGAAACAACTTTGATGGACTTCAACACAGGCGCCACAGTCTTCACCCTCTCAAACTTCTAGCAGGCTAGACAGGGTACTGACCTTTAAGCAAAAAGTGACACATTGAGACATTGTGTGCTCTCTGATATTACATTAATTGAAATCATAATAATTTCAGATATAATAGAATGTGATTGGTAAACAAAGCTTATTTCACTTGCCCAGCTGTCCACCTCCTTGTCAATTCCCCGTGAGAAGAAGCGTAGGTTGATTTTGGCAATCATGCGCTTCACTCCGAAATGGCCAGCATGCATCTCGGTCAGCACGGCCTCCTTCTCCTCCTTAGTAAAAATCACCCTTCTGTGTGGCAGGCCATCCTTAACACCGTAGATACATGTGATTGCCTAACAAGTTGGAAGAGACGAGTTGTTGAAATACTCAAGTCTAAGTACATTTGCACTGCTGTCTTTCTCTCTCTATTTCTCTCTCTACATCTTTCTCTCTGTCTGTCTTCCACTCTCTTCCCACCTCTCTCTCTCTCCCGCTCTCACTTTCATCCTTTCTTTCTCACTTTCTTCCTCTCTATCCCCCCCTCTCTATCTCTCTGTGTCTGTCTAGCAAAGACACCTAGTTAAGGGCATTTGGAATTATCATAATTGGTTAAACCTATCCATTTGATTGATCAGGTTTAATTTATAGCTAGATACCTCAATATGACAGACATATAACTATATATGTATAGCTAGTAACATGTAGATGACCAACTAGCTATATAGAAAATGGTTGTTGAAAATGGTTGTACATAGCTTGATTCGTCCAGTTATCTACTAGAAGTTAACTGCTTAACATTACCCTGAATTGTGAATTTCTCTGAATGTTATGCCTCTTGTCGAGATCAGTGGTGTCTTCATAGTACTTTGCCTGGTTGGAAAGATAAAATAAAATCTCCTCGAGGGATGTCATTGAAGTGCAAGTTACATACAAACAGAACGCTACCATACCAGTTACAGTAGCTAGCCAGCTAGCTAGCTAACTTTAGCTAAATAAAACTATTTGGCTAGCTAGCTGGCAGGGGGACACTATTTGGCATGACAGGCCCTAAGTGAGATTTGGATGGGTGCCCCCTACCTCACGGAAAAAACACTTTAGTCACCCCCCTCCTGACAGCAGAGAGAAAGCTAATTACCTGCATTTCTACACATTTTGCCATGATTTATGACATGTCAATGATATCTGAGTGAGAGTGACTAACAAAATCAATGGGGGCTGCCTGGAGGTAAGGGCACCTGGGCACGTGCCCTGCATGCCCAGTTGGTATTCGGCCATTATTAATACAAGTTTAGATAGCTGGCTAGAATAACTTAACAATGTAAAAATTGTTAGCTGACATGGCTAATTGAGTGACAGTCTGTGACTGACATAACATGAGAAAAACTGCAGATGCACAACAGCATTTCTAAATTGCATCTTGTGTATCCTACTATTCTAACTCTCAACAGTAAGTTGAGCCCCCGACTGAGTTCCAAAAAATGATTATGCTCAGGTAAAACAATTTGGCAAATCTATATTTCCAAGTCATATTCTTGAAGATCAAGGGGTATTCAATTAATTGGAATGACTGGAAATCTGATAGACTTTGGTTTTTAATGTAAAGATATAAACTAATCGTATTTTTATCTGTAGTAGAAAGCAATGGGTTAAAAGAAGCCTACATAACCAACACATAAAGTAAAATGCAACATCCATTAATGGCCAGCAATGTAAACTCTAACATTGATTTATCCTGCAATAGATGTCGTTCAATTGGTAATATTCATTTTTGCCTTCTTTTAATGCCTCTTAAATGGAAAGTAATCTAAAAGTAATTGAAAGTAATCAAATTACGTTACTGAGTTTGGGTAATCAAAAAATTATGTTACTGATTACAATTTTGGACGGGTAACTAGTAACTGTAACGGATTACATTTAGAAAGTAACCTAACCAACCCTGCTTACTATCTCATAACTGGTAGTCAGAGGTATTTATTTTTGGTGGCAGGAATGAGCTTCCATACTGATCTAACTCGATTTGATATGTCTAAGGTTGGTTTTATATTATGGCTCCGTGTATTTTATAAAGTAGCGTATGGCTATTCAGTGATTTTTTGTTCTTGAATGTAGGTCTCATGGATGAGAATTTGTTGAACACTATTACATTGGCTATAATATTTTCCTAACATGCATGTTTTTCAAGTCAGATGACTGAAAATGTATACATTTCAAATTCAAATTTCATAGATGACCGCCTCCCCAGGTGGCTGGTGTGGAAATATGCGCAGAGGAAATGATGTGGTAATGGTCCTCTAATTACAGTGAGTTGCAGGCTACTTCCTCCTAGGATTTGCCTTAGCCTAGCTCCGCTACATAAGATATGGTGTTAGGGGTTTTTACCGTTCGTATATCGAGTGAAGAACACCAAAGCTTATGGAACGCTGGCAAAGTTACTGACCGCAACTTTGCATCACTTTAGATTATGAACATTCGTTGAATTGTAACATAGTATCGACGCCGAAGAAGGGCAATGTCGGCTGAAACCGGAGTCTTGCTTTTAAGAAACAAAACAAATAACGTTAGGCTATTGTCGGTGAATTTTCTGGAGATTGCAGAATAGCCTGACTTGTGCTGTAAACACATTTTAGGCTACGTCTGTGCGTCCTCAAATCACTTCGGAAGTTTTACATGCAAGGTAAGTTGTTTTGGTTTGTTTTTAGAATTATATATTTTATTAGGAATGTGTGGCTACCTGTAGGCTAGAGTTCTAGGCGTAGCCTATTCTTTGGACTTGCGGGGACCCTAAATAGTACAAATGTAGCCTTGTCTGTAGCCCACTATCACAGTTGTTTTCTCGCTTAATAAGGCAGCGAGTGCCACATTCAGTCTCTGACAAGCTTTAAGTCAACCAGATAAGGTGAATTTCTCTCTTTGAAATACTAGGCCTATATATACTATTCTTTAGGCAAAACAAATTTCAATCTGGAGAAACAAGAAACAATAGAAAATTACTGTTGTGGAGGAAAACATTTGTGTTATTATTTACAGAAGCCTAGACAGGAATACCACAATAGCCAACGCAAACTCCCGTTAACTGAAATATGTGAAGATTTTGGGTATTTGTTTGGCGGCGATTTTCTATGCTCAGCGGTTACAGTCACTCGTAGGCTGAAAATTGCATCAAATTTTTTCACTTTGTTAGTGTGTCTTTGTCATGTAGACTTTGTTGGGAGCATCACTCCTTCTTGATCGTGTGCCTCCATCAAGCCCACGCTGGGCAATAAGCATCACAATGGTCCTGTAGCCAGAGAGGGGGAAGAACTATAAATATTTAACGACATTGGAGCACACATTGATTACTACCTGATAGTTCACAGTTCACTTTGTGTGCACAGACAGCACACTAACTAATTAAGAGCATGCACAGACAGCACACGAACTAATTAATTTTGGCCTCACTTGGGCTACATTACATAATATGAACACTTTTTATAGCATGTACGTATTCAATATTTCTGCATTACGTGTTGCACTAGTATGTTTTTAAGACAAACCCTATCACAGAAATTAGGCGCAAAAAAAAGTCATACAATTATCATGGGTTTGAAGATTTGAAACGCATTTGCAAGGCAAAGAAAGCAGACTGGTGCATCTGAATGTGGTGCATATTTCATTTGAAAAGAATTATGACTAAACAAAAATCCTTATAGTAACACTTACAAGTCATTGGTATCATCATTTAGAGGTCCTGCTTTTTTCAATACACTTCTCAAACAGGTTATACACACACTAAATCAGTTATTGGCTGTGAATGTCAATATTAATATTATCAGTTGTCCCTTAGTCCCTTCTAATTGATGAAACGAATCATCTCCTTACATCCCATAGGCATCAGTGTGTCATAAAGTCTCCAAGGTTAGCCTCCATGCTCAAATGAGTCAAGAGGTCATGATGATGTTGTGTAAATGTTTGGCTGTCTGAGTAATCTGGTTACAGTGGCGTCTACTATGTGAGATCATCGTAATGTGTCGAGGCAGGTATGCCTCACAGCTCACCTAGAACCTTGAAAATAGTCTATTTTTGAAGCTGATGATTGACTGCCCTACTGTTGACATTGTCACACATGTGAACAATGTGTGTATTGGCAGGTGAATTTGGTCATGGAATAGACTTCTAGACAGTTTGGAATACACAAATGAGTGTTGATCACTAGTCATTTCTTTGGTTGGCATCAATATTGAAGGGAATCTGTAGCTCTGACCTGTCTATGAAACAATGCTAGAAATGGTGCATATAATTGATAGAAATTGCTATGAGGAAAGTTGTTCAGAATAGTAGAGCTGTGTTGGATGTTTGTACCTACTAATGGAGCTGTGAGTCGTTGGTGATCTGGAGTGTCTCACTAGGTTAGCTGATTCCTAGAGTCTGCTGATAGTGGTCAGATAGCACGATGTCAGTCAGTCTGGACGGAGACAGGGCTCCCACTCTATTCAGCTGACGTGAAAGGTCCATCTGACTTGATCATGCCTGCTCACCCATAACGTCCTGATAAGGTCTCTTTCTCCAGTGTCCCTCCTGACAGTGACACTAATGAATGTTGTGAAAATCTATGGTAGACTCCTCAGAGCTTTAGCACTCCTTTCTTCCATAAAGATGTAAAGTTAATTTCAAGTAGCCGTCAAAGCAATGGAAAAGGTTTATTAAAGCTTTGCTGATGGTGGAACAACCCATATTATTGTAATGATATCTTGCCTATGTGATTCTGGATATTACCATGTTTCCCTTATTATAACTCCTTAATGTATTTTCAAACCTTTATTTTACTTATGGACTATTATCTACGGATCTCTAGAGGCTGTTTGATTCATGCACCCTTTATCTACTGGGATATTATGCCTGAGTACAGCAACCAGAAATGTTCTATTTTCTGATGTTTATATTTTGTTCAAGTTAATTTCAATACCAAGTGTTCATGTTGGGTTAGTTCAGGGTTTCCCAAACTCAGTCCCCCCTGGGTGCACGTTTCGTTTTTTGCCCTAGCACTACACAGCTGATTCAAATAACCAACTCATCATCAAGCTTTGATTATTTGAATCAGCTGTGCAGTGCTAGGGCAAAAAACAAAATGTGCATCCATGGGGGACCCCATGATTGAGTTTGGGAAACCCTGGGTTAGTGGGTTCAACATAAATAGTTTCTGACCCATCATACTGTAATGTCAATTGTTTTGAACAGATGGTTTCTAATTCTCTCTCATAAACATTATCAAAGTCATTATTTCCACATTACATGATATCCACTTCTATTGGAGCAGATATGCTGGCCTCTCCTCAGCAGATCCGTTCTGCAGCTGCTCTTTCAGTGCACCACAAAGTGTATAATTTGCCCACTGAGGCCTGAACATTTCAGAATGCAGAGGCGAGAGAGAAAGAAAGAGCGAGATGGAAAAATAGTCCTCCGACAGCAATCATTTCTCTGTGCACAGTAATTTGGCTGTCAGAAACAGCTGGCAGTATGGGCTGAGACAATACGAGAGCAGAGCAGAGGGAGAAGGGAAGAGCTTGCCTTGCTCCGAGAGAGCGCGAGGGAGCCCTGGCTGGACTGCGAGAGGATCAAGTTACACACTTTGTCATTAACAACAGTCTGTGCCATGCACAGAGACGCAGGGCTTCAAGTCTGAGCAGGAATCTGGGGCTGGCTCAGGCGTGGTGGTGTAAGTGCCTCCGTCTCAAACCAGCCTGGGGGTGAGAGAGAATAGGAGGTAGTGTCACTCTGTGTGTGGTTGGTTGGTTGTATCCCTGTGTGTATGAATGTGTGTGTGTGAGAGAGCGAGAGAGAGAGAGAGAGAAGGGGAGGGAGGGACGGAGGAAGAGAGAGGGGGTGGGACTTGGCAGAGACTCCAACGACAGAGCAGCAATCTCCTACAGTCTCACCATGACGCCTGCGCGTTTTGGATTTCTAACCCATTTTAAACATTGTGTGTTTGAGCTACAGACTGCTGGGTTGTTGCATTTGATTAGTCTATTTCTTCTGCATCCGCTAATACCAACCATTCGTTAACGGGTCCTGAGCTAGAGCTGTGTTTCGCTCTATGACGCTTACAAGCTACACGAGTCGTTAGAAGGTAAGAAGTTCTACATAGAAGATCATAGGAAATCCCAGGACATGGTGCCTATAATACTGTAATAAGCTCACATAGTTGTTGTTAAACTCCACACAGTTGTCACTGACTACTTGGATATTAATTTCCCACTGAGCAAACAATTTCTGTACTTACAGCATTCTTATAAATTAAAAAAAATTTCCCGGTTTTTGCTTGGCGGACTTTAATGTTTTATTGACATTTGTCAATAAAACTCATGAATGCAACGGTTTATTTCAAATTGTTTTGTGTTCTCCTTGTAGCCCTGGTTGTCCTGAAAAGCAAATGGTAAAACAGTTCGTTGTGAGGCTAAATATGAGGGCAGAGAAAGCAGATGAATGAAAGTAGTGAATTTGAGCTTTTTCACTGTGGCATTTCCTGGGACTGATGAGGTTTTAAGGACCCATCAGCTGTGAGGTTGGCACTCCTGACCTTATGTGCCGCACGCTGACGTGCGAGTAAGTTGTACTTTTAGTTTTCTGTTTGGATTAGCATTGGACCAAGCAGTTGTGGATGAGGCGGGGCTGCAGAGGAACACAGCATGTGGGTTGCATTGCCTGTTTCACCCCATTTTCCACTGCTTTTTAGGACAGTGTTATTTTTAGTTAACATCCTTGAGCCTTTAATAATCATAAGCCTAGTGCAGCCGAAACATATCAGGATGAGTGTAGCCTAGTCGTCTGGGGCTTAGCGGGCTCTGTAGCCTCGGCTTGGTGCTAGACAGGAAGTCAGACAGCGACTGTGCCCCAGCCAGACTTTGGTCCTACTTCTGTGTGTGTGTGTCTGCTTCCAGGTTCCTCTCCTTTGGTGGCTCTCCAGTGGGTTATTGATTTCTAGTTCTATTCTCTCTGCAGATGTGGGTGAAAGGCAAATTGAGGAGACTGGAGTCTGCTGTCTATGCAGACTAAAGCAGACAAAGATCTGCAGTGTTCCTGGCCCCTCTCTCCCATTACCCCATGACTGCACTGGAGACCATCTGCAATACACATTTTATGAGCGCTTCACTCGCTTCAAAGCTCTTATCGCTCAGTTGTTAGGGGGAAAGTTATGGCTCTGTTTGGTTTCTCTGCCTCTCCCCATTCCTGGGCTTTGGAGTGGATGTAGTTTACTAATAGAATTAAACAATGATCAATTCCCTAATTTAGCAGTGACCTCTGTTTTGATCGATCCCTTGATTTGTGTGATTGTACATTCATTTATTTAAGGATTCCCTTATTTAAGTCAAGTCTGTGTTTGGAAAGTTAAAATGAGCAGTATTAGAATTGTGTGGCATGTACGGTTTTGTGTGATTTAATACTTATGTAATAAGCTGATGGTTGAAGAGAATAACAAAGATGCCATTTTTGGCATGACTTGTAAATACTCAAAGTATCACATTACGTTTCATTACATGAGTTTGAGAAGACCATATAGCCTGTCCTCTGCAACCAAACATCGTTTCCAGGATTTATTTATCTGCTAGCAGATACCCATAGATTTAGTCATTGTGCTAACGCTAGTTAGCATTGGCTCACAAAACTACCTCTAACTTCCTTCATACTGGACACATAGACATAAAAACGGTATCCATGAGTTCTTCTGACTTTGGGGAAGTAGATAAAGGGCCTTGTTACAAAAATCCCGAAGTATCCCTTTAAGACTAACATTAGTTACACTCTCTAATATCGAACATATGTGCGTCTGTGGTGTGCTGCAGTTCAACTTGGACTTCCTTTTCTTTTCCATTTTGTGATGCTTGTCACACCAGCTTTCGGTTTGGCTCCCCCCCCCTGTCCAGCTCAGGCGTTCGGCGTCGCCGGCCTTCTAGCTGCTGCCGAACCTGCTGCTGGCAAACGCCCTTCACTCATCAACCCCGGACTTGTCCCGTCATCATTACACACACCTGGTTCCAATCCCCACTCTATCACTGTATATATACTCCCTCTGTCATTTGTCTTTGTTGGTCATTGTATATGTTGCTTGTTTTCCTGAGAGGAATCTCCTACTACAGTGGGGGAAAAAAGTATTTAGTCAGCCACCAATTGTGCAAGTTCTCCCACTTAAAAAGATGAGAGAGGCCTGTAATTTTCATCATAGGTAAACGTCAACTATGACAGACAAATTGAGAAAAAAAATCCAGAAAATCACATTGTAGGATTTTTAATGAATTTATTTGCAAATTATGGTGGAAAATAAGTATTTGGTCACCTACAAACAAGCAAGATTTCTGGCTCTCACAGACCTGTAACTTCTTCTTTAAGAGGCTCCTCTGTCCTCCACTCGTTACCTGTATTAATGGCACCTGTTTGAACTTGTTATCAGTATAAAAGACACCTGTCCACAACCTCAAACAGTCACACTCCAAACTCCACTATGGCCAAGACCAAAGAGCTGTCAAAGGACACCAGAAACAAAATTGTAGACCTGCACCAGGCTGGGAAGACTGAATCTGCAATAGGTAAGCAGCTTGGTTTGAAGAAATCAACTGTGGGAGCAATTATTAGGAAATGGAAGACATACAAGACCACTGATAATCTCCCTCGATCTGGGGGCTCCACGCAAGATCTCACCCCGTGGGGTCAAAATGATCACAAGAACGGTGAGCAAAAATCCCAGAACCACACGGGGGGACCTAGTGAATGACCTGCAGAGAGCTGGGACCAAAGTAACAAAGCCTACCATCAGTAACACACTACGCCGCCAGGGACTCAAATCCTGCAGTGCCAGACGTGTCCCCCTGCTTAAGCCAGTACATGTCCAGGCCCGTCTGAAGTTTGCTAGAGTGCATTTGGATGATCCAGAAGAGGATTGGGAGAATGTCATATGGTCAGATGAAACCAAAATATAACTTTTTGGTAAACTTTTTGGTCCTCCAAACTCGTCGTGTTTGGAGGACAAAGAATGCTGAGTTGCATCCAAAGAACACCATACCTACTGTGAAGCATGGGTGTGGAAACATCATGCTTTGGGGCTGTTTTTCTGCAAAGGGACCAGGACGACTGATCCGTGTAAAGGAAAGAATGAATGGGGCCATGTATCGTGAGATTTTGAGTGAAAACCTCCTTCCATCAGCAAGGGCATTGAAGATTAAACGTGGCTGGGTCTTTCAGCATGACAATGATCCCAAACACACCGCCCGGGCAACGAAGGAGTGACTTCGTAAGAAGCATTTCAAGGTCTTGGAGTGGCCTAGCCAATCTCCAGATCTCAACCCCATAGAAAATCTTTGGAGGGAGTTGAAAGTCTGTGTTGCCCAGCGACAGCCCCAAAACATCACTGCTCTAGAGGAGATCTGCATGGAGGAATGGGCCAAAATACCTGCAACAGTGTGTGAAAACCTTGTGAAGACTTACAGAAAACGTTTGACCTGTGTCATTGCCAACAAAGGGTATATAACAAAGTATTGAGAAACTTTTGTTATTGACCAAATACTTATTTTCCACCATAATTTGCAAATAAATTCATTACAAATCCTACAATGTGATTTTCTGGATTTTTTTCTCCTCATTTTGTCCGTCATAGTTGACGTGTAGCTATGATGAAAATTACAGGCCTCTCTCATCTTTTTAAGTGGGAGAACTTGCACAATTGGTGGCTGACTAAATACTTTTTTCCCCCACTGTATTTCCTGAGTACTTTATATTTAGTTCTGTGGGTTTCGTCCCGCTTTAAGCTATGGTGCTTTAATAAATTCAGTAGTTCTAAACCTGCGACTGCCTCCTGCCTACTCCTCTCTACACTTGTTACAATGCTGTTATTTGTTATATCTCCATGGCTTTGTAAGGAAGCTAGCTAACACCTGAGATTTTTATACATTTATAAAGAGCCCCAAATCTGTCACCTATTATCTCTGTTCTCAATATGACATTATGTTCCCAGATTATTCAACAACATAACCAGACACAAAAAAATGCTATTGAACAGTGAAACTTTTGTGTGCTCCTATGCTTCAAGATCAATGAGAGCGGAGATCCACCAGATAATCTATAATGTCTTGTCACCTATTCTCTGTAATTGAAAGAACAATTGAATGGGAGTTGGTCCCACTCCTACGAAGAATTCTCACTCAGGAATATCAGAAAACCCAGGTCATAAAGCTTCCATTGACAGGAAGGTGTGACTGTGATGGTCCAGCTGCAGTAGTGCTGTGTGGGACTCAGTCAGTGTGGGAAGACTCAAGCTGACAGGTAGACACGCAGGACTGGAGTGGGGGTGATGTGTGTGGCTGGGGGAGACTGATCTTGTGGCAAAAAGTCAGCTTTGCCATTGAGAATGGGCTTACCCATTCTCAATGGCAAAGCTGACTTTCTGCCACAGGACATAAAATCAATAGAAACAGATTTAAATTCTGTGCTTGGTGATGTCGCCTATGATTCTTCTTCTCATTGCTACCATACTGTAGTTTTAGAGTCTTAAGACGTTTCGCCTCTCGAAGCCCACACTGTATCTTTGGATCTTTGTCCGGGAGCCCAATGTGACCAATCAGGTCTGACAGTGGAGAAGAGGTGGAACAAGGGTCCGTGTGCTACAAATCAAGGTGCTCTTGGAGAGCCGTGTCACTCCAGCACACTAAACTTTATCAGTGGGTCATTCGGAGGGAGAATGTTTGTGCATTCCACTTTAGGCAAACATTGCTAAAGGTCATAAAGACAGTGTTTGAATTGGCCGTGTCGAGTGTTGTGATGGTGGTCCCTACAGTGAACTTCGCAGTGCCATGGTGACTGCTGCCGGGTGCAGTATACTCTGGCCATCAATATGCTGACTTCTTGTCTTGGAATGTCTTCAGTGGTGCTTGAATAATTGCCCTTGATTCATCTCTGTAGCACAAAGCACCTTCTTTATTTGATTGTTCAGGAATTCACTCTATGCTTGAGGTTTTAGAACATTTTAGAGCTTCTGTGATGGTGCAATCATACATTTTTCCTTTCTTGCTCTCAAGTCTCACCTGTACAAAGTGTCAGAGGTTGAGGCTGAAGGCTACAGAGTTATGTCTCGTTCAGATCCTCTGCTGTATTCAATGGGATCAAACCTGTAGCAATCTCCATCTCCTCAATCCAATGTAATTTCAAAGTAAACAAGGTTGTCTGACTATATCATTAGTCCCTGCCAACATCCTTCATTCTACTCAGTGAGGAATGGATAATCTGAGACTAAGGAGAAACAAAATGGCCTGTTTTCAGGAGGGTCTCTGGTTGTTGTCGAAGCCAGAGTGATGGTAAAAAAAAGTACTGCTGAAAGAGAAGACATCTTTTGTCTCTGATTACAAATGATCTAATACAAATTATGCCCCTATGTGTGTATCTGAAATGACCCTTTCCTGCAATATCCTAGAACCAAACCTGCTGCGCTCGCCTCTTACCAGGATAGGAGTGTCAGTACTGTGAGTTTACAAGAAAAGGCCCATTTTGCATTTGATGACATTCCTTACGTTGTGAGCAAGTCGGCTGCTGAGTGAAGCCCTGGAGAGAGAAAGGAGAGAGAGCCCGGACCCAGGCAGGGCTCCGGTAGGGTCAGAATGAGCCGACTGGGCCACCGTAGATTCCATAGGGTCCTAGGGCCCACGGAGGGCTGCCTGGGGGCTTTTCACTTCATCTTTAATCTCCCATTTGATGAGGCCCCTAGCAAGGGTGGAGGAGGATTTCCATAGGTTAATGAGTGTTTTCTTCCAATGAACTGATTTAGTGTGATTATGGCAACCCCCAGTTGTTAGCTGTCTAGCGTGCCGTAATTAATTAACATAGCAGAGTTGTTTGCGGCCCCGGAATTCTTTAGATTGTTTCGCTTTTACAGCGCAGTCTCTCTCTCTGTAGATTATTCATTTTCTTTTGTTTGCATTTTTTGTTGTAGGATGACACATTCTTGAAGTGTAATGTCCCTAAATGTCTTTACTGAAGACTTATCTCTTCAGTAGGTCATATGATTGAGTGTAGTCTGGCCCAGGAGTGTGAAGGTGAACGGAAAGGCTCTGGAGCAACGAACAGCCCTTGCTGTCTCTGCCAGGCCGGTTCCCCTCTCCACTGGGGTTCTCTGCCTCTAACCCTGTTGCAGGGGCTGAGTCACTGGCTTGCTGGTGCTCTTTCATGCCGTCCCTGGGAGGGGTGCGTCACTTGAGTGGGTTGAGTTACTGACGTGATCTTCCTGTCTGGGTTGGCGCCCCCCTTTTGGTTTGTGCTGTGGTGGAGACCTCTGTGGGCTATACTCGGCCTTGTCTCAGGATTGTAAGTTGGTGGTTGAGGATATCCCTCTAGTGGTGCGGGGGCTGTGCTTTGGCAGAGTGGGTGGGGTTATATCCTTCCTGTTTGGCCCTGTCCGGGGTTTCTTCGGATGGGGCCACAGTGTCTCCGGACCGCTCCTGTCTCAGCCTCCAGTATTTATGCTGCAGTAGTTTATGTGTCGGGGGGCTGGGGTTAGTTGGTTATACCTGGAGTACTTCTCCTGTCTTATCCAGTGTCCTGTGTGAATTTAAGTATGCTCTCTCTAATTCTCTCGTTCTCTCTTTCTCTCTGAGAACCTGAGCCCTAGGACCATACGTCAGGACTACCGGGCATGCTGACACCTTGCTGTCCCCAGTCCGCCTGGCCTTGCTGCTATTCCAGTTTCAACTGTTCTGCCTGCGGTTACGAAACCCCTACCTGTCCCAGACCTGCTGTTTTCAACTCCTAATGATCGGCTATGAAAAGCCAACTGAGAGACCTGAGCCCTAGGACCATACGTCGGGACTACCGGCCGTGGTGACTCCTTGCTGTCCCCAGTCCGCCTGGCCTTGCTGCTATTCCAGTTTCAACTGTTCTGCCTGCGGTTATGGAACCCCTACCTGTCCCAGACCTGCTGTTTTCAACTCTTAATGATCGGCTATGAAAAGCCAACTGAGATTTATTCCTGATTATTATTTGACCATGCTTGTCACTTATGAACATTTTTGAACATCTTGGCATGGTTCTGTTATAATCTTCACCCGGCACAGCCAGAAGAGGACTGGCCACCCCTCATAGCCTGGTTCCTCTCTAGGTTTCTTCCTAGGTTTTCGCCTTTCTAGGGAGTTTTTCCTAGCCACCGTGCTTCTACACCTGCATTACTAGCTGTTTGGAGTTTTAGGCTGGGTTTCTGTACAGCACTTCGAGATATTAGCTGATGTAAGAAGGGCTATATAAAATAAAATTGATTGAAATTGATTGAAGTGCAAAATGCAGCATAAATATGGAAGCAAAAAAAAACGATGATTAATCATTGGATGAGTTAAACAGCAGTGCCTGGGGAAGACAGAAGTTGTCCTTGCTCTTGATTTTAAGCACTACACTTAAGTGCAGCATTTCTCTGCTGTTCAATTGGAAGCAAGGACATTTTCTTCCCTGCTCCTAGTACACTGTAATAACAAACATTAACATCTAATGTGTTTGTTGAAATTGGCACATTTTCAATTTGAATGGGGGATTGTTTTGTGTTTGTATATGGCGTTCTTCATGTCACAACCAGTCATGGGCTGCAATCTGTTGTGCAGTTATGAGATACGCCTGTTCCTCATATAACCTATAGTAGTATTTCTATTTATCGTAGCTGCACCTATCTTTAACTCAGACTATTCTCGGTTCTCTCTCTTTAGAGTTTCCAGACAGGTCTAGTAAACAACCGAAATAAACACTGCAAATCTATGTCTGCTTTACTTTGTTCGCTCTGATTCACTTGGCTGTGAGCAGAGATTGCCCCTCTGAAAGAGGTGGAGGAGTGTTTGATTCGATATGCTGTGCTAGTCTGCTGTGTAAATGCGAGGTGAGCTCACAGAGGGCTAGTTTGCCCCCAGCGCTGTCTGTGTCACACCCACATCTATCTCGGAGCGGGCCATCTGCGTGTTCCTGGTGTCACGCTCCTCGCTGAGTGGGACGGGGACATGTGAGGGGAGGCATGGGCCCCGGAGCAGGCCAAGACTGGGTCAGCTATGCCCTGCTCTGCCCAGCTTTCTCTCCCTGTGGCTCCCCTGGCGCTGGGGCTATTTGTGCCATGGTAACTATGCCAGCTCAGACACAGATTCCACCTCCTGTCTCCTAGCTCGGCAGCCTGATGACTCTGCAACTCTTGCAGGGCTCCCAAGCAACACTCACTCACTCACTCACTCAATATACACTGCATCGAACCAATCGTTACTTGAGCACTATCTAATCATATCACAACCAACCAAACATATGATGGAATCATGATGGTTGGGTAAAAGAGGATGAATCCAAATATCTGGTGTATGCATGTGACTCAACAGTCAACACTGAAATGTTCATTTTGATGCAAATTTAGGGTTTTGAAAAGGAGCAGGGACTTTGAATAGTTTTAGGAAGCGAAGGAAGACTGCATGAAACGTGATTCTTTTTTGAACTGCCTTGACCACAACTTGGCCACATTTTTGTTTGGTCCCACTTGGTCCTCAACGACAACATCCCAGCAAAGCCTTTCCACTGCCAACCCCAGCTCCAATCCTCTGCTTATGTACTGTAGAGGGCGCTCTGTATTTGATCTCCCCTCTTGTGTTTTAGCCTTCCCTTGGATGACTATTACAGTGATACTAGATACTAGCCCAAGATACAGAAAATGGCAGCCAACGACAACTGCCTGGCCTCCCTCCCTGAGACTGAGAGAGGGGGGATTGCGGGGAGTTTGGGAAGCAGCACACCCCTGTCAGGATGTCGACTCTGTGAACTCACTGCAGCGAAGAGACTGCCAGGGAATTCAATATGCAGGGACAGCGGGAACACAGGCACACAACTCTAAAAACGTACTGCTCTTTCTGCTTTGCTCAATGTGTTCTGCAGATGCTGCTGGCCTTGTTTGTCTCCAACTCTGAGGTCTCTAATATCAGGAGGGAGCGCATGTTAATCCCTCAACAAAACTACTGCATCAGATCAGTCTGACTCTGCCTTGCCCGACCCGACTTGTTATTCATCACCGGCATTGGTGCTAGCTGTCCTCTCAAGATGGCGATAGGGTTTTGCCTTTGATACGGTTCAAAAGCTAGGCTATCCTCTTAAGAAATTGGGTTGCATTCTCGTCTTTGTGTGGAGGCAGACTGCAGACAGACAGTGATTTTTTTGTGGGGATGTAAAAGATAGCAAATGAAACACCCCATTTAGTTAAAGGCTAGTGGCAGATTAAGTGGAAGTGGCTGAGATGCACTGGGCAGATAATTGAGGTGATATATTGATCCGTCAGGATGGATATTAAGTGCCTGGAGGGCCACATCCTGTATCAGGGTGTTGGGGAGATCTGTGTCATTTTATGCCATCCCTATCTGCTTCTGCACCCGTATTGTTTGTTCTCACCTAAGGTTGCAAAAATCTGGTATCTTTCCCCAAAATTTCCGCAATCAGGAGGAAATAAGGAGGAAATCCTGAATCTTCCAACCAGTACTTTGGGAAAACCTGAAAATGTTGGGATAATTACCGTAATTTTGCAACCTAACCAAACCCTAACCAAAATATACTGTCCACTGTAACCAACCTACCCCCTCATTGTCCTTGCTTAAGGCCGATACAAGCTTCGTTCCATTGATCTATGAGAGTGTGGGTGGAGTCTGATTTTTGGAGCAGCAAACACCTTTTGGTAACATGATAACCTCGCCGGTCCGTGTTTCCTAGACTCCCATTCACAAGGGGGCGATGGCTGTCTTTTTGTTTGTCTTCTTATTTGTGGTGAAAGCAAGCAAAAGTTGTCTGCCCTTGCTAGTTGCTAGTAGTAGTAGCAGTAGCAGCTAGCTTTAGCCTGGCTAAAAACATAGCTAGCTAGCCTTTTTAGCTTCCCACATCTCCATGTGAAATAATTACATTTACATTTTAGTCATTTAGCAGACGCTCTTATCCAGAGCGACTTACAGTTAGTGAATGCATACATGTTTTTTTGTTTTTTCATACTGGCCCCCCGTGGGAAAAGAACCCACATCCCTGCCGGTCAAACCCTCCCCTACCTTGGACGATGCTGGACCAATTCTGCGCCGCCCATGGGTCTCCCGGTCGCGGCCGGCTGCGACAGAGCCTGGACTCGAACCAGGATCTCTAGTGGCACAGCTAGCACTGCGATTCAGTGCCTTAGACCACTGCGCTCCGATGTATAGTTACGTAAAATATGCCCTGGCAAATATTTGTATATTTGTCAGTGTAACCTACAACATTAACCCAATTTGATATGCTACTTCAATGTATTTGTTCCCATATCAGCTAAAAATAGAATGTCATCATTTTTTGTCATGGATAAAAAAAAGCACATGACTACAGCTGTATTTCCAAAATAGCATAGAATAACATAGTAATCCCTTCTAAACAAAATACCATGTTGGGGGATTCTAATAAAGGCTACAACGTTGTCTGGTTTATTGTTTGAACAGTCACAGGGATTATATTAGGTTATTAATGCAAAATGGGCTGCTTGTTTAATGCCAAGCTAAACCAAGACAGCAATCTTGAAATTGAAGTGATTTTGAAGTTGATTAGCTTCCCACATCGCCATGTGAAATTATCAGCTTTATAATTTGAAAAATATTATTTTACTTGCTAGTGTAACCTACAACATTATCACAGTTTTTAGTGTGATGCTTGAATGTATTCACTCCCATATCAGCAAACAATATGTCATGTTTTAGTCGTGGAGAAAAAGCACATGACTCGCAGTTTAAAAAAACCCAAAATAGCCTGGAATCACTAGTTATTACTTCTAAACAAAATACTTTTTGGGGGGGATTAATAAGGCTACGTTGTTGTTTGGTTTATTGTTTGAACAGTCGCTATGAATATATTTGGTTATCAATGAAAAATATACTACTTTGATGCATAGCCTACAGTGCATTCGGAAAGTATTCATACCCCTTGACTTTTTCCACAATTTGTTACGTTACAGCCTTATTCTGAAATGGATTACATTTGTTTTTTCCCTCATCAATCTACACACAATACCCCATAATGACAAAGCAAAAACAGGGTTTTAGAAATTTGTGCAAATGTATAAAAAAAAAAAAAAGTAAATCACATTTACATAATTATTCAGACACTTAACTCAATACTTTGTTGAAGCACCTTTGGCAGCGATTACAGCCTCTAGTCTTATTGGGTATGACGCTACAAGCTTGGCACACCTGTATTTGGGGAGTTTTTATCATTCTTCTCTGAAGATCCTCTCAAGCTCTGTCAAGTTGGATGGGGAGCGTCGCTGCACAGCTATTTTCAGGTCTCTCCAGAGATGTTAGATCGGGTTCAAGTCCGGGCTCTGGCTGGGCCACTCAAGGACATTCAGAGACTTGTCCTGAAGCCACTCCTGCATTGTCTTGGCTGTGTGCTTAGGGTCGTTGTCCTGTTGGAAGGTGAACCTTTTCCCCAGTCTGAGGTCCTGAGCACCCTGGAGCAGGTTTTCATCAAGGATCTCTCTGTACTTTGCTTCGTTCATCTTTGCCTCAATCCTGACTAGTCTCCCAGTCCCTGCCGCTGAAAAACATCCCCACAGTATGATGCTGCCTCCACCATGCTTCACCGTAGGGATGGTGCCAGGTTTCCTCCAGACGTGATGCTTGGCATTCAGGCCAAAGAGTTCAATCTTGGTTTCATCAGACCAGAGAATCTTGTTTCTCATGGTCTGAGAGTCTTTAGGTGCCTTTTGGCAAACACCAAGCAGGCTGTCATGTGCCTTTTACTGAGGAGTGGCTTTCGTCTGGCCACTCTACCATAAAGGCCTGATTGGTGGAGTGCTGCAGAGATGGTTGTCCTTCTGGAAGGTTCTCCCATCTCCACAGAGGAACTCTGGAGCTCTGTCAGAGTGACCATTGGGTTCTTGGTCACCTCCCTGACCAAGGCCCTTCTCCCCCGATTGCTCAGTTTGGCCAGGCGGCCAGCTCTAGGAAGAGTCTTGGTGGTTCCAAACTTCTTCCATTCAAGAATGATGGAGGCCACTGTGTTCTTGGGGACCTTCATTGATGCAGAAATGTTTTGGTACGTTTCCCCAGATCTGTGCCTCGACACAATCCTGTCTCGGAGCTCTACGGACAATTCCTTCGACCTCATGGCTTGGTTTATGCGCTGACATGCACTGTCAGCTGTAGGACCTTATATAGACGTGTGTGTGCCTTTCCAAATAATAATAATATGCCATTTAGCAGACGCTTTTATCCAAAGCGACTTACAGTCACGCGTGCATACATTATTTTGTGTGTATGGGTGGTCCCGGGGATCGAACCCACTACCTTGGCGTTACATGCGCCGTGATCTACCAGCTGAGCTACAGAGGACCACAGACCACAGCCAAATCATATCCAATTAATTGAATTGACCACAGGTGGACTTCAATCAAGTTGTATAAACATCTCAAGGATGATCAATGGAAATAGGATGCACCTGAGCTCAATTTCGAGTCTCATAGCAAAGGGTCTGAATACTTATGTAAATAAGGTATTTCTTTTTTATTTTTAATACATTTGCAAAAAATTCTAAACCTGTTTTCGCTTTGTCATTATGGGGTATTGTGTGTGTGTGTGTGTGTGTGTGTGTGTTTGTTTGTTTGTGTGGATAAAAAAATAAAATAAACATTTCATCATTTTAGAATAAGGCTGTAACGTAACAAAATGTGGAAAAAGTCAAGGGGTCTGAATACTTTCCGAAGGCACTGTAGATCAGATCAAGGAACAAAGCGAGTTGGTGGTAAAATACAGAATCACTGCACCCACGGCTGCGCAAGGAATGATAAGGCACATTCCAATTTTCATGTGGCACAGGAGTATGTCGAATTTCGGAGCTCCGAATCATGCTTTTCCGTTGGGCATAAATACCCCTTTACCTGTCTGTGCCCTGTCTTCCTTTTTGGGTGGCCCACTATTCACCTGCCCCCCTCCTTTCCTCCTCAGTGTCCTCCCCTCCCTGGTCGTCACTAGTTAACACAGCCACAAAGTCATTATGGCTAAAGCTCGCCTATTTCTAAACATGTAATTCTTAAAATCTGATTTTAAACCTAATCTTTACCCTAACCTTAACCACAATGCTAACCTTATGCCTAACCCTACATTTGTGTAGCCAATTTGGACTTTGTGTTTGTGAAAGATTGCCTACATTATCTAGTGGAACCCCCCCCTCCCTCTGCCCTCTCGTTGCCCCCTGGCCATACTTTTGTGCCCCCTGGGTGCCCCCCTCTGTCCTCCTGCCCCCTCTCTGCTCTGCACAGAGCCCCTGATTATCTCTCAGTGGCAGCCTCTGTTTTGTGCTCTGATTAAAGAAGCAGCATGTGGTCTGTGTGTGAGCGGGGCCATACAGCAACGTTGGGGTAATGCTAACATTACGTGCTTAATCATTTATGTCTGGGAGCAGGCACAAAGGCTTTGGGGAAACACACTGGGGTATTTATCAGTTGGCAGACACAAACACTACCAAGATATCGGTCAGCCTGGGCTTAGTATGTCAAAAACACGCTGCATGGGGAATAGGTGCCGGAATTGCAGGGAGATTTATGCCAACAGCAACAATCATCAAATCTTATCAATGTGGAATTGGTACAGGAATAGTGTGGATGTGTTGCTGTAGAGTGTGGTGGGCTCTGCTTGAATCAGTCAGACAGATCACAGCTGAAATCAAACAGAGGTAAATGTACATTTATGTCGTTGTGCCTAAAGACATATGCAATATTGAAGGGTTAGAGGCAGCCTCTTCATTTGAAATGTTTCTGTTTGGGCTCCCTGCTGTGATCATCTAGTCCTCCTCCTCGTTCTCCTGCGTCTGTCTGCTCCACTCGCTGCCAAGCAGGCTGTCTCTCACTCTCACAGTACAGCTCAGCCAATAGGAGAGCACCAGTCGCCCAATTGCTTGCCACTCAATGCCTTGTTGCCAGGACAACAGGAAGGCATGAGACCCACTTTACTTGAGCATTTTAAACTTGGTGTTGACTCTTTACTGAAAACAAGGGAAGGTATTTCTCTCTCAGTAAAATTCCCCTCTGTCATGGTGCTCTTAGATCTAATCCCTTTACTTTCATCTCTTTCTTTACTTTTATCCCGTCACACCAATGGCTTGAATTCCTTTTAGTGAACATGACAAAGGCATTTATACAGATGCTGCTTGTCAATTTCTGTGTGATGCAAATAAATGTGTGCGTCTTGTCAGGGAATCTTCTGAGTACATAGATTGTAAGCTATTGGGCAGGTCCATGTTTAGTGAACACATTATTCCAATGTCATTTGGTGGTCTAATCGCAACTTCTACCCTGTCTTCCAGGTCTACAATGTTAGATGGCGACATGTTTTTCCTGGTCTTCATACTTCTGGTTTTACCCTCTTCCAGTGTGAAAGGTAAGATTTTGACACATCTCCTTAAAAAAACATGGCTACTCTCACTAACAAAGAGATTGGGGTACATTAGGGTGTCTCTTCAGAGACTACACACATTCATTCGGCCAAGTACACGGCTCCGAAACTGTGTAGTGAGTTAAACATCTTCCTGTCAAGGGCATGTTATGGCTCTCATTTTCTCCCTATGTCTCTCTCCCTCTCCCCCCGCTGTCTTGCAGCATTTTTTAACAACTGCAGTGACAGGCTCAGACTGAGCTCTGGGAGAACTGAGGATTTCTCACTGTCACTGTCTGGCTGGGGATACTTATTATTCTGCATAATCTACTGTAGAGTTGCAGCTAAATGATAAAACTCTCAAATCAAAGAGAGAAGTAAATGAGGCAGGTTGGATATACCAAAGCTCTTGCACTAACATGACCACAATATGACCATGATATTCACAATGCCGAACATCCACATAGTATACTGTATGCCAAAGTCTCCTGAGTGGCGCAGTGGTCTAAGGCACTGCATCGCAGTGCTAACTGTGCCACTAGAGATCCTGGTTCGAATCCAGGCTCTGTCGCAGCCGGCCGCGACCGGGAGACTCATGGGCGGCGCACAATTGGCCCAGCGTCGTCCAGGGTAGGGGAGGGAATGGCCGGCAGGGATGTAGCTCAGTTGATAGAGCATGGTGTTTGCAACGCCAGGGTTGTGGATTCGTTTCCCACGGGGGGCCAGTATAAAAAAAAATATGTATTCACTAACTGTAAGTCGCTCTGGATAAGAGCGTCTGCTAAATGACTAAAATGTAAATGTAATTATCGATGGTTAAAATGTGTTTCCTTTTCGGTTCTATCCAATGTCTGTCTGTTCTTCTGACTGTGTTTCCTGTGCAGTTAAGGGGAGCGTGAGCGACTACGAGTGTGTGTGCGGTGGGCCGTCATGCGACAGAGGAGACCGGTGCTTTGGCCAGCAGTGCTTCTCGGCCCTCTCCGTCCAGAACGCCATGTCCGTCCAGCAGAAGGGATGCATTGTGGGGCGGGGCGAGGAGTCCATAAATTGCGAAAGCCCCCCATCCCATAATCTGACGGTGGAGTGCTGCCATGGCGACCTTTGTAACATGAATGTCACAATGGCAACACCAGCGAGAGGTGACACATTGTTCTCATTGGATTAGAGTCATCGCACACAAGCTTTTATCCCTCCTTCAACCTAGGCTTAGCACTAGCAATGTGCTGAGTCATAAACATTTCCACTACCGATACCTACCTACCTAAGCAGCACATGACCACTTTGCACATAGATTTAGCTAATGACACATTTACATTGTTCAATTGCGTCAAGGCCAGTTGGGTACATAAGTGAAATCCGTGCATAAACAAAACTCCTGGAAGAGTTGTTATATTCTCCTAAATGAATGAGAATTACAAGCATTCATGGATTTCTCTGATCTCCCTCTCCTTTTTTTTAACAGATGAGGAAGTGATGCCTGTCTTGCAAGACAATGAGTGTGTGTGTGAGGGGCGGTCGTGTGAGGGCTTAGAGCGCTGTATGGGCCAGCAGTGTTTCTCCTCTGTGAAGATCAGTGACGGGTTTGTGGTTCCCCAGAAGGGCTGCCTTCAGGATGACGACCAGGGGAGAGCCACCTGCGCCACCCCTCCCTCTCCCAGCCACATAGTCAAGTGTTGCCACGGGCACCTGTGTAACCTGAACATCACTGTGGAAGCACCAGTGAAAGGTAACCCACCACCCTGTTTTCACTGAAATCATTACTGTAATTTTTTATAATCATGGCTTCACTGAAGGTCCATCTCACTTCTTTGTTTCATGATTCATTTAGATTTAATTAATGATTAGAGGTACAGAAATTCCTTAAAGCAGCAATCAGCAGTTGAAACAATAACAAAGAGTATCCCTGCCCATGTTTCGGTAAATAACTGCGGGATGGGGCTGGAGAAATGTTACCACTCTCAAATTCATAGACAGAGCTATAGGATGCAAGGACTGACCATCCATGGTATCACAATTCTATTATTATTATATAATTTTTGAGGCTATATAGTGTTTCTTCACATTTATTTTGTTTACAAACAGGAAAGCAAATGTTAGAATGGGGAATAACTTGCTCCTGGGTGAAGTTTCCCCTAAGTACAGATCTAGTATCAGCTTCCCCCATTCTTAACCATTAGTGGGAAATATTCAAAGTTTACCCAAGATCAGCGTCTAGGAGCAACTTCACCCTACTCTGTCTTTCTGTTACCTGTCCAGAGGATAAAGTGAAGTCTGCCGCCGAGCACGAGTGTGTGTGCGAGGGGCGCTCGTGTGTCACTGGGCCGCGCTGTATGGGCCAGCACTGCTTCTCCAGTCTGACGGTCAGCGACGGAGACCTGGCCTACCAGAAGGGCTGCTTCAAGGTGTACGAGCAGAGCAGGATGACCTGCAAGACGCCGCCCTCCCGCGACCAGATCGTTGAGTGCTGCCAGGGCCACCTGTGTAACATGAACATCACTGTGGCGCTGCCTGTCATAGGTAAATAAAACACTTGCGTCCCAAATGGAACCCTATTCCCTAGGTAGTGCACTATATACAGTTGAAGTCGGAAGTTTACATACACCTTAACCAAATACATTTAAACTCAGTTTTTCACAATTCCTGACATTTAATCCTAGTAAGAATTCCCTGTCTTAGGTCATTTAGGATCACCACTTTATTTTAAGAATGTGAAATGTCAGAATAATAGTAGAGAGAATGATTTATTTCTGCTTTTATTTATTTCATCACATTCCCAGTGGGTCAGAAATTTACATACACTCAATTAGTATTTGGTAGCATTGGCTTTAAACTGTTTAACTTGGGTCAAATGTTTCGGGTAGCCTTCCACAAGCTTCCCACAATAAGTTGGGTGAATTTTGGCCCATTCCTCCTGACATAGCTGGTGTAACTGAGTCAGGTTTGTAGGCCACCTTGCTTGCACACGCTTTTTCAGTTCTGCCCACAAATATTCTATAGGATTGAGGTCAGGGCTTTGTGATGGCCACTCCAATACCTTGACTTTGTTGTCCTTAAGCCATTTTGCCACAACTTTGGAAGTATGCTTGGGGTCATTGTCCATTTGGAAGACCCATTTGCGACCGAGCTTTAACTTCCTGACTGATGTTGCTTCAATATATCCACATAATTTTCCTTCCTCATGATGCAATCTATTTTGTGAAGTGCACCAGTCCCTCCTGCAGCAAAGCACCCCCACAGCGTGATGCTGCCACCCCCGTGCTTCACGGTTGGGATGGTGTCCTTGGGCTTGCAAGCTGTCCCCTTTTTCCTCCAAACATAACGATGGTCATTATGGCCAATCAGTTCTATTTTTGTTTCATCAGACCAGAGGACATTTCTCCAAAAAGTACGATCTTTGTCCCCATGTGCAGTTGCAAACCGTAGTCTGGCTTTTTTATGACGGTTTTGGAGCAGTGGCTTCTTCCTTGCTGAGCGGCCTTTCAGGTTATGTCAATATAGGACTCGTTTTACTGTGGATATAGATACTTTTGAACCTGTTTCCTCCAGCATCTTCACAAGGTCCTTTGCTGTTGTTCTGGGATTGATTTTCACTTCTCGCACCAAAGTACAGTCATCTCTAGGAGACAGAACGCGTCTCCTTCCTGAGTTGTATGACGGCTGCGTGGTCCCATGGTGTTTATACTTGCGTACTATTGTTTGTACAGATGAACGTGGTACCTTCAGGCGTTTGGAAATTGCTCCCAAGGATAAACCAGACTTGTGGAGGTCTACAATTTGTTTTCTGAGGTCTTGGCTGATTTATTTTGATTTTCCCATGATGTCAAGCAAAGAGGCACTGAGTTTGAAGGTAAGCCTTGAAATACATCCACAGGTACACCTCCAATTGACTCAAATTATGTCAATTAGCCTATCAGAAGCTTCTAAAGCCATGACATCATTTTCTGGAATTTTCCAAGCTGTTTAAGGGTACAGTCAACTTAGTGTATGTAAACTTCTGACCCACTGTAACTGTGATACAGTGAATTATAAGTGAAATAATCTTTCTGTAAACAATTGTTGGAAAAATTACTTGTGTCATGCACAAAGTAGATGTCCTAACCGACTTGCCAAAACTATAGTTTGTTAACAAGAAGTTTGTGGAGTGGTTGAAAAACAAGTTTTAATGACTCCAACCTACAGTGGGGAAAAAAAGTATTTAGTCAGCCACCAATTGTGCAAGTTCTCCCACTTAAAAAGATGAGAGAGGCCTGTAATTTTCATCATAGGTACACGTCAACTATGACAGACAAATTGAGGAAAAATCACATTGTAGGATTTTTAATGAATTGATTTGCAAATTATGGTGGAAAATAAGTATTTGGTCACCTACAAACAAGCAAGATTTCTGGCTCTCACAGACCTGTAACTTCTTCTTTAAGAGGCTCCTCTGTCCTCCACTCGTTACCTGTATTAATGGCACCTGTTTGAACTTGTTATCAGTATAAAAGACACCTGTCCACAACCTCAAACAGTCACACTCCAAACTCCACTATGGCCAAGACCAAAGAGCTGTCAAAGGACACCAGAAACAAAATTGTAGACCTGCACCAGGCTGGGAAGACTGAATCTGCAATAGGTAAGCAGCTTGGTTTGAAGAAATCAACTGTGGGGGCAATTATTAGGAAATGGAAGACATACAAGACCACTGATAATCTCCCTCAATCTGGGGCTCCACGCAAGATCTCACCCCGTGGGGTCAAAATGATCACAAGAACGGTGAGCAAAAATCCCAGAACCACACGGGGGGACCTAGTGAATGACCTGCAGAGAGCTGGGACCAAAGTAACAAAGCATACCATCAGTAACACACTACGCCGCCAGGGACTCAAATCCTGCAGTGCCAGACGTGTTCCCCTGCTTAAGCCAGTACATGTCCAGGCCCGTCTGAAGTTTGCTAGAGTGCATTTGGATGATCCAGAAGAGGATTGGGAGAATGTCATATGGTCAGATGAAACCAAAATATAACTTTTTGGTAAAAACTCAACTTGTTGTGTTTGGAGGACAAAGAATGCTGAGTTGCATCCAAAGAACACCATACCTACTGTGAAGCATGGGGGTGGAAACATCATGCTTTGGGGCTGTTTTTCTGCAAAGGGACCAGGACGACTGATCCGTGTAAAGGAAAGAATGAATGGGGCCATGTATCGTGAGATTTTGAGTGAAAACCTCCTTCCATCAGCAAGGGCATTGAAGATGAAACGTGGCTGGGTCTTTCAGCATGACAATGATCCCAAACACACCGCCCGGGCAACGAAGGAGTGGCTTCGTAAGAAGCATTTCAAGGTCCAGGAGTGGCCTAGCCAGTCTCCAGATCTCAACCCCATAGAAAATCTTTGGAGGGAGTTGAAAGTCCGTGTTGCCCAGCGACAGCCCCAAAACATCACTGCTCAAGAGGAGATCTGCATGGAGGAATGGGCCAAAATACCAGCAACAGTGTGTGAAAACCTTGTGAAGACTTACAGAAAACGTTTGACCTGTGTCATTGCCAACAAAGGGTATATAACAAAGTATTGAGAAACTTTTGTTATTGACCAAATACTTATTTTCCACCATAATTTGCTAATAAATTCATTAAAAATCCTACAATGTGATTTTCTGGAAAAAAAATTCTCATTTTGTCTGTCATAGTTGACGTGTACCTATGATGAAAATTACAGGCCTCTCTCATCTTTTTAAGTGGGAGAACTTGCACAATTGGTGGCTGACTAAATACTTTTTTCCCCACTGTAAGTGTATGTAAACTTCCGACTTCAACTGTAGGTAATAGGGTGCCATTTGGAACACACAATACAATGGCTCACATTCATTTATATGCAATCCCTATTCTAACGAGAGGTCTGTGTGATGCACATTTGCATTCAAACCAAGGTTATTCATGCCAGGAAAACAAAAACATTTTTGTGCCAGATGCTTTTGGTGATCTGCTGTCTGTAATGGATTCACTGACACGGTTCACAGGCAGGTGCTCAATTGATAAACCAATGGTGTCGAGGCACTGTGATTTTCTTTTGGGATATACTTTTCTTACCCATTCATGATGCTCTGCCAGATTAGCCTTATTGTCAGGCCAAGTGCAAACAAGACTAGGTTTCCTCTTCCAATTAGGACTGTACGTATCCGTCCGTAAGGTTTAGTTCTGCCCGTGTTTAAGGTCCGAGGGACGCTCATTCCATCCACTTGGCCATTCTCCAGCGAGGGCACGACGCCGCGGTGTGTGAAATTGTCTGCCAGATCCGTTTGCTGCACGGCCATCTATTGGTTTGCTTTTCAGTGTCTGTGTGGCGGTTACACCATGAGCACCTCCACAGCCACAGCAGAGGAGGGGAGAGTTAAGGAAAGAGACGGACGTTTGAATATTGTTTAGTCACGGTCTACTTCCTCCTCTGTCCTCTCTGAGATTGTCAGTGCGGTTTGACACAGAGCTCTAGGGCAAAGCAGAACAGAACTGAGATGCATCCCAATTGTCACCCTATTCCCTAAATCAGTGGTTCCCACATCCGGTCCTCAAGTACCCCCAACAGTACACATTTTAGTTGTATCCCCGGACAAACACACCTCATTCAACTCACCAAGGGCTTGATGATTAGTTGACAAGTTTAATCAGATGTGCTTGTCTGGGGCTACAATACAAATGTGTACTTTTGGGGGAAATCGATGACTGGAGTTGGGAAACACTGACCTATATGGTGTACTACTTTGGACCAGGGCCCATGGGGTAGTGTACTAGGGAATAGGGTGCCATTTGGGACACAGACTGAATGCGATATATAGCTGTGGTCGTCTGAGACCAGCCACCCGGACAGCTGATGAAACTGAGGAGTATTTCTGTATTAAAGCCCTTTTGTGGGGGAAAAACTCATTCTGATTGGCTGGGCCTTTCTCCCCAGTGGGTTGGCCAGTCTCCCAAGTCGGTGGGCCTATGCCCTCCCAGGCCCACCCATGGCGCCCCTGCCGAGTCATGTGAAATCCATAGATTAGGGCCTAATGAATTTAATTAAATTGACTGATTTCCTTATATGAACTGTAACTCAGTAAAATCATTGAAATTGTTGCATTTATATTTTTGTTCAGTGCATTCGGAAAGTATTCAGACATCTTCCCTTTTCCAAAAAATTTTACGTTACAGGCTTATTCTAAAATTGATTAAATAAATGTTTTCCCTCATCAATCTACACACAATACCCCATAATGACAAAGCAAAAACAGGCTTTTAGAAGTTTTTGCAAATTTATAAAATAAGAAATACATACCTTATTTACATAAGTATTCAGACCCTTTGATATGAGACTCGAAATCGAGCTCAGGTGCATCCTGTTTCCTTGAGATGTTTCTACAACGTCATTGGAGTCCACCTGTGGTAAATTCAATTGATTGGACATGATTTGGAAAGGCACAGACACCTGTCTATATAAGGTCCTACAGTTGACAGTGCATGTCAGGGCAAAACCAAGCCATGAGGTCAAAGGACTCTCAGACCATGAGAAACAACATTCTCTGGTCTGATGAAACCAAGATTGAACTCTTTGGCCTGAATGCCAAGCGTCATGTCTGGAGGAAAACCTGGCACCATCACTATGGTGAAGCATGGTGGTGGTAGCATCATGCTGTGGGGATGTTTTTCAGTGGCAGGGACTGGGTGACTCGTCAGGATCGAGGGAAAGATGAACGGAGCAAAGTACAGAAAGATCCTTGATGAAAACCTGCTCCAGAGCGCTCAGGACCTCAGACTGTGGCGAAGGTTCACCTTCCAATAGGACAACGACCCTAAGCACACAGCCAAGACAACACAGGAGTGGCTTCGGGACAAATCTCTGAATGTCCTTGAGTGGCCCAGCCAGAGCCCGTACTTGAACCCGATCTAACATCTCTGGAGAGACCTGAAAATAGCTGTGCAGCGACGCTCCCCATCCAACCTGACAGAGCTTGAGAGGATCTGCAGAGAGAAATGGGAGAAACTCCCCAAATACAGGTGTGCCAAGCTTGTAGTGTCATACCCAGATTGATGAGGGGAAAAAAATTATATAATCCATTTTAGAATAAGGCTGTAATGTAACAAAATGTGGAAAAAGTCAAGGGGTCTGAATACTTTTTGAATGCACTGTATACACTGAGTGTACAAAACATTAAGGACACCTGCTCCAGGTGAAAGCTATGATCACTTATTGATGTCACTTGTTAAATCCACTTCAATCCGTGTAGATGAAGTGGAGGAGACGTGTTAAAGAAGGATTTTAAAGCCTTGAGACAATTTGAGACATGGATTGTGTATGTGTGTCATTCAGAGGGTGCATGAGCAAGACAAAATATTTAAATGTTTTTGTACACCGTGTGTGTGTGTGTATAAACTTCACGATCTTCATTGTAAAGGGTTTAAACACTGTGTCCCATGCTTGTTCAATGAACCATAAACAATTAATGAACATGCACCTGTGGAATGGTCATTAAGACACTAACAGCTTACAGACAGTAGGCAATTAAGGTCACAGTTGTGAAAACATAGGACACTAAAGGGCCTTTCTACTGACTCTGAAAAACACCAAAAGAAAGATGCCCAGGGTCCCTGCTTATCTGCGTGAACGTGCCTTAGGTATGCTGCAAGGAGGCATGAGGACTGCAGATGTGGCCAGGGCAATAAATTGCAGTGTCCGAACTGTGAGACGCCTAAGACAGCGCTACAGGTAGACAGGACGGACAGCTGATCGTCCTCGCAGTGACAGACCACGTGTAACAACACCTGCACAGGATCGGTACATCCGAACATCACACCTGCGGGACAGGTACAGGATGGTAACAACAACTGCCCGAGTTACACCAGGAACGCACAATCCCTCCATCAGTGCTCAGACTTTCTGCAATAGGCTGAGAGAGGCTGGACTGAGGGCTTGTAGGCAGGTCCTCACCAGACATGACCGGCAACAAAGTCGCTTATGGGCACAAACCCACCGTCGCTGGACCAGACAGGACTGGCAAAAAGTGCTCCTCACTAACGAGTCGCGTTTTTTCTCACCAGGGGTGATGGTCGGATTCGCGTTTTATCGTCGAAGGAATGAGCTCTACACCGAGGCCTGTACTCTGAAGCGGGATCGATTTGGAGGTGGAGGGTGTGTCATGGTCTGGGGCGGTGTGTCACAGCATCATCGGACTGAGTTTGTTGTCATTGCAGGCAATCTCAACGCTGTGCGTTACAGGGAAGATATCCTCCTCCCTCATGTAGTACCCTTCCTGCAGGCTCATCCTGACATGACCCTCCAGTATGACAATGCCACCAGCCATACTGCTTGTTCTGTGCGTGATTTCCTGCAAGACAGGAATGTGTTGAGCCCGGATCTCAATCCAATTGAGCACGTCTGGGACCTATTGGATCGGAGGGTGAAGGCAAGGGCCATTCCCCCCAGAAATGACCGGGAACTTGCAGGTGCCTTGGTGGAAGAGTGGGGTAACATCTCACAGCAAGTCCATGAGGAGGAGATGCACTGCAGTACTTAATGCAGCTGGTGGCCACACCAGATACTGACTGTTACTTTTTGATTTTGACCTCCCCTTTGTTCAGGGACACATTATTAAATTTATGTTAGTCACATGTCTGTGGAACTTGTTCAGTTTATGTCTCAGTTGTTGAATCTTGTTATGTTCATAGAAATATTTACACATGTTAGGTTTGCTGAAAATAAACGCATTTGACAGTGATAGGACGTTTCTTTTTTTGCTGAGTTTACATGGAATTATTTCTGAAATATCAATATTTCCTTGAGATTAGACCCGGTTTTGCATTAGACACAAACACATGCGATTTATTAGGTACACCATCTAGCAACGGGTCTAACCCCCTTTGCCTCCAGAACAGCCTGCATTCTTCGGGGCATGGAAACGTTGCTCAATTGGTATCAAGGGACCTAACATGTACCAGGAAAGCGTTCCACACACCATTACACTTCCGCCACCAGCCTGTACCGTTGACACCAGGCTGGATGGGGCCATGGACTCATGCTGCTTACGCCAAATCCTGACTCTGCCATCAGCATAACGCAACCAGGCGATGTTTTTCCACTCCTCAATTGTCCAGTGTTGGTGATCATGTACCCACTGTGGTTGTCTGCTGCAATAGCCCATCCATGACAAGGATTGACGAGTTGTGCATTCTGAGATGCCGTTCTGTTGTACTGCGCCATTCTTTTCCTATTTGTGGCACTCCTGTTAGCTTTCACAATTCTTGCCATTCTCCTTTGACTGCTCAACAAACTGTATTTGTCCATAGGACTGTTGCTGACTGTATAGTTTTATTTTTTGCTTGTCGCACCAGTCTCTGTAAAACCGAGGCACTGTCGCAGGTGCAAAGCCCAGGAGGCTGTCTGTTTCTGAGATACTGGAACCGGCACGCCTACCACTGACTATCATACCACGTTCAAAGTACAGTAGCTTCGGTCACTTGTTTTGCCATTCTAATGTTCAATTGAGCAGTAACTGAATGCCTCGATGCTTGTCTGCCTGCTTTAAATAGCAAGCCACGGCCTCGTGACTCACTGTCTGTAGGAGCGAACCATTTTCGTGAACGGGGTGATGTACCTAATAAACTGGCCACTGCTGCAATAAACTGCTGCAATTACATTTTATACTGGTGAGACTTGAACACGGGAACAGTAGAAAATATTGTCAATATTTTCTATTGTTCCCGTGTGCAAGTCTCACCAGTATAGAACGTTATTGACACTTGAGTGCCATAATTTCTCCCTAAAATCAGTTGTTTTCTATGCTGTGTATTCTGAGCTAGGTTAGCCTCTTTGAATTCCACTATGTGTGCTATGCGAAGGAGAAAGAGTTCAGTATGCAAGGGAGAAAAGGACGAGCATTGTCTGTGCTGCAGTCTCTGCAGTCTTTCCTCCCTGGAATGTGGAGGAGTCAGTCATATCCCCAGGCTTGGTTTTGGTGGTGGTGGGCTCTGATCTGCAGCCCTGCAGCCTGTGGTTGTGTAGCCCACCCACCCGTGGCTGTATGCTGCAGTGTGTGCAGCATGCTCTTACCTCCGACTCCCTGCCTGCTTCTGGTTGGTCCCCCTCAGTGTGGTCCAGGCGGGAAGGCAGGCAAGCGGACAGCGGAGGAGGGAGAGAATATATTCTTTAACATAACTAATTATCATCGCATCTCCTTGAATGATGCCTCCTAAAGCTGAGGGCTTTAGTAAACACTGTGTTTGACCCCTTGACTGAGCCTAACGGGGAAGGCACTTGGTTGTACTGATGATTTCTAACTCATAGTCCAAACACAGTACTGGAAGCATGTAATTTGAGTTTAAAAGGGATTTTTGGTTCCCAATATATTTTATATTTGAGATTCTTCAAAGTAGCCACCCATTGAATTGATGACAGCTTTGCACACTCTTGGCATTCTCTCAACCAGCTTCATCTGCTAAATGACTAAAATGTTAATGGAGTCACCTAGAATGCATTTCAATTAACAGGTGTGCCGTGTTAAAAGTTAATTTGTGGAATTTCTTTCTTCTTAATGCGTTTGAGCCAATCAGTTGTGTTGTGACAAGGTATGGGTGGTATACAGAAGATAGCCCTGATTGGTAAAAGACCAAGTCCATATTATGGCAAGAACAGCTCAAATAAGCAAAGAGAAACAACAGTCCATCAAGGTCAGTCAATACGGAAAATGTCAAGAACTTCAAGTGCAGTCGCAAAAAACATCAAGCACTATAATGAAACTGGCTCTCATGAGGACCGCCACAGGAATGAAAGACCCAGAGTTACCTCTGCTGCAGAGGAGAAGTTCATTACAGTTAACTGCACCTCAGATTGCAGCCCAAATAAATGCTTCACAGAGTTCAAGTAACAGACACATCTCAACATCAACTGTTCAGAGGAGACTGCGTGAATCAGGCCTTCATGGTCGAATTGCTGCAAAGAAACCACTACTAAAGAACACCAATAAGAAGAAGAGATTTGCTTGGGCCAAGAAACACAAGCAATTGGTCCAACCGCTGTGTCTTTGTGAGACGCAGAGTAGGTGAATGGATGATCTCTGCATGTGTGGTTCCCACCGTGAAGCATGGAGGAGGAGGTGTGATGGTGTGGGGATGCTTTGCTGGTGACACTGTCGTGATTTATTTAGAATTCAAGGCACACCTAACCAGCATGGCTACCACAGCATTCTGCAGCGATACGCCATCCTATCTGGTTTGCGCTTAGTGGGACTATCATTTGTTTTTCAACAGGACAATGACCCAACACACCTCCAGGCTGTGTAAGGGCTATTTGACCAAGAAGGAGAGTGATTGAGTGCTGCATCAGATAACCTGGCCTCCACAATCACCCGACCTCAACCCAATTGAGATGGTTTGAGATAAGTTGGACTGCAGAGTGAAGGAAAAGCACCCAACAAGTGCTCCGCATATGTGGGAACTCCTTCAAGACTGTTGGAAAAGCATTCCTCATGAAGCTGGTTGAGAGATTGCCAAGAGTGTGCAAAGCTGTCATCAAGGCAAAGGGTGGCTACTTCGAAGAATCTCAAATTTTGATTTGTTTAACACTTTTTTGGTTACTACATGATTCCATGTGTTATTTCATAGTTTTGATGTCTTCACTATTATCCTACAATGTAGAAAATAGTAAAAATGAATGAGTAGGTGTGTCTAAACTTTTGACTGGTACTGTACGTATCAAGATGTTCAAATGAACCTAAACCTCTTTCTTGTCCTCGTAGCAGGCGACCTTCCCAACTACAGCTTGACTACACTGGCCATTGTCATCGTGGCTCCGGTCATCGTGCTCATCATCCTCTCAGGCATCGCCATCCTGGTGTTCAGACGGATCCACCAGAACCAGATGGAGAGGCTGACGGCCCGGGAGGCTGAGTACGGCACAATAGACGGACTCATAGCCTCCAACGTGGGGGAGAGCACTCTGGCGGTGAGTAGGACATGATCATACTGTACCATACCATACCAGGGCCCATATTATCAGAATTTCAGAGCAGGGGAGCTTTACTAGGATCAGGTCCTGCATGTCCATAATAATGTAATTTCATTATGATCTCAAAGTTAAAACTGATCCTAGATCAGCACTCTACTCTGGTGAGAGGCTTTAAAAATATGGGCCAAGGTCTGGGATGGGCTGGGTGTGGTGCTGTGGTTTAAGTGGTTAGTCCACACAGTACAGCACTGAAAACATTTATGGACTCTCAAACGATGTCATTATGTTGAGCCCAAAGAGCATTTTTGTGTGCGCTAGACTAGAGAATGTGTGCTAGGTAGTCATGCACTCCATGTTCCTGGTTGTTCATGTAGTAGGCCTATATCAACTGTGCCGGGATTCAATTTTTGTCCTGTGAATTGGGAATTAAAGTATTTGTTCTACAACTGTGATGGAAAATAGTCGTATTGTTTTGCCATAGCAAATTGAGTGCATGTGTTTCACGGATACACATGATTTCAACAAAATTGCTTGTTTTGTAGAATTTTGGTTACTCTAGTGATAGAATGCTTTAAGCTCGCAACTGTAATCAGCATTTGTTTGATAAACCCAAGAAAAACCCATAAATGTAATTAAAAACTTTAAGGAAAACACTAAACACAGAGTGTTTACAGCAAAGTGTGACCACTGACCAGTCTCCCTGATAACACTGGGCTGGGGTGTGCTAGACTAGGAATTGCTGATGTTGGATCTATTTCAAGCTATTTTCAAAGCCCATCAGAGAAATTGGCAACGGAATCCCCAAATATGCTGCCGCAGAATGTTTGTTTCAGTATAATTAAAAAGTGCTTGGCAGCACCCAGAGAAAAGTTATTAGGAGCAGTGGTGGCAGTAGACAATGTAAACACATTTCCTTAAAACACACGTAGAGCTCCCTCTGTAGCCCTGGGTGCCTAAGTCTGTGGTGATTATGATTATGGTAATGCTGTGGCTGAATTTCCCCCCGCTCCTCTCTCCCCTTCCACCGAACAGCCCAGATCTGCCCTCCCACCAAACAGAGATGTTAAACTCACGACAAAATGAGTCGTCATTTGGATTTACGGCTTCTATTTACCATTCCTTCCCTTTACTTGCTTTCACACAGCTGTTGTTTTACGCATGCAGCATCTATATTTTAAATGTTTCCATTTTATTCCTCTCTGCTTGTTAGTGTTTTTCTCAGCTGTATTTGAAGGAGTTGCTAAACACTGCCCCCTTGTGTCAGTCATGGTGCCCTGCAGAGGCCTGGAGAGATACAAAATAAAGATTTAGCAGCATTGTGCCTGTTTGGAGTCTAGGGCTGGGATTAGATCAAATCTATCAGCCCCTTCAGCTCACTAATCACCAGGAACTGCTGTTGTTTACCCATCAGAGAACTCTCTGTTGCTCCAGGGAGGCCAGACAGACAGAACCAACCAACAGCACCCTGAACAGCTTTTACCCCCAAGCCATAAGATTGCTTAATAGTTAACCAAATAGCTACCCGAACTATCTGCATTGACCCACGTTTGCACTAACTCTTTTGACTCATCACATGCACTGCTGCTACTGCTTATTATCTATCCTGTTGCCTAGAAACTTTATCCCTACCTTAATGTACATATCTACATCAATTACTTTGTACCCCTGCACATAAACTCTGTACTGGTACCCCATATATATAGGCAAGTTATTGTTACTCATTGTGTATTTATTCATTGTGTTACTATTATACTCTGCAATGTTTGGAAGGGCCCGTAAGTAAGCATTTCACTGTTAGTCTACACCTGTTGTTTGCGAAGCATGTGACAAAAATGTGATTTGACAGACAGACAGACATCTCTCCAGCGTGGCCACTACCCAGACAGGGAGACGGCTAGATAGCCCTTGGAGTCTGAGCAGTATGAGCACTGAGCAACTCCCGCTCCAATCAGGCACATCAAAGAGGGGGGACCATGTTAGCTCCCCATCTGAATCCCAAATGCTCTGCTATGTTGAGTCTGGGGCTGGGCCACCTTTTTCATCTAGGGACTACAGGTTGATCTGATCCCTCTGGATGCTGTTCCTTTATTGGCTGTCCCTCCCCTTCTCTCAGGATTTGCTGGATCACTCGTGCACGTCGGGAAGTGGCTCCGGACTCCCCTTCCTAGTTCAGAGAACCGTCGCCCGACAAATCACACTCAACGAGTGTGTGGGTCAGTATCCAATACAGTCTGTTCTCTCTTTGTTCAGTAACTGAGGTGTACATTTAGGCTCAGGGCATCCATTGTATGCATGGACATGGTTTTGGAGTAAAGTGTAGCACCTTTGGAACAGATTTGTTTTGCAAAACAGAGCCAGTGCTGTTCCCTGACCCTGGGAGTTTTCTTAGTATTATTTTTCTTTTTCTTCGTTTTCTTACAGCTCGGTCTGAAACATGGCCAAATGGCCAATGTAACTGGCAACAAAAATATTTTTAAGAGATGTGTGGTTTCATGTCAAATGGGGATATAGTTAGATGTAGTTCATGCAAAAGGTCAAGTTGAGTAAGATGACCAAAATAAAAGTACTGCGTGTTCCATTAACTAATGGTCTGCAGTTTTGTGTAACTACCTTTTATAAAACCTATAAAATCAGCAAAACGATCTCTATATACAGAGATTCTGACATTTGAGTTGGGAGAGAACATTAGGGGTATTCATGTCGTAGTTTGATGGGTTTATATTTTTCCACTGTATTTGATGGATGCCATTCTGTCATTTATGGCCAGATCTTTATTCCCAAAACACCTCAAAGTGCTAATCTGGGATCAGGTCACCCCTGTCCATATCATTTAATTCATTATGATCTAAAAGGCTAAACTGATCCTAGGTCAACACTACTTATGAATGCAGGGCTTATTGAGAACGTCTGCTGTGTTCATCTCTTCCCCCGTTTCCCCCTGCTATAGGTAAGGGGCGCTATGGTGAGGTTTGGCGAGGCCAGTGGCAGGGGGAGAGTGTGGCTGTGAAGATCTTCTCCTCCAGAGATGAGAAGTCCTGGTTCAGAGAGACTGAGATCTACAACACAGTGCTGCTGAGGCATGAGAACATCCTGGGTACGTACCTCCAGATACGCTCTGGGCGAAGCAACCCAGTCTGACAGGAGCTGCTCTATATGGGGCAAATCCAAACTCCCACTGAAGTGGAATGTTTTTTTTTTTTCTTAGTCCTGCATTGGTGTCAATGGAAGACTAAGTGAAAATTTGACCTGTGGGAGTTAAGATTCACCGCTATCTGTCTGGCAGTGTTTTTTATTTTAGTGAAAAAATGTCTGTCATATTGATTTTGAAGAAAGACCTTTCCCAGCTTTTCCCTGAGCTCTAATAGCTGTCTGTGTGCGTCCTTGACTGCAGGCTTCATCGCTTCGGACATGACTTCTCGAAACTCGAGTACACAGCTGTGGCTGATCACCCACTTCCACGAGATGGGCTCGCTTTACGACTACCTGCAGCTGAGCACCCTAGACACAGCCAGCTGTCTGCGCATGGCTTTGTCCATCGCCAGCGGCCTGGCACACCTCCACGTGGAGATCTTCGGCACCCAGGGCAAGCCGGCCATCGCCCACCGAGACCTCAAAAGCAAAAACATACTCGTCAACAAGAACGGCCAGTGCTGCATCGCCGACCTGGGTAAGAGCATAGTGTTGTGGATATAAAGCAAACTGTATGCGTTCATTCCAAATGTGTATAGGTTGTCAGAGGAGGCTGGTGGGAGTTGCTATAGGAGGATGGGCTCAATGTAATGGCTGGAATGGAATAAATGGAACCGTATCAAACATAGAAACCACATATTTTACTCTGTTCCATCTATTCCATTCCAGCCTTTACAATGAGCCCATTCTCCTATAGCTCCTCCCACCAGCCTCCACTGGTTGTTGTTCACTAGATGTTGTAAATTAATCAATTTAATGTGACCGTGTTCTGTTATTGTGTCCATATTATAGATTGTGATAAAACTAACTGCGGAGAAAATGCCCTGTTTTGTTTCTTGTGATGCTGTAAAAGTGGTGGTAATTGCTTCTTTTCAAATTGTCACCAACCCTCTTCCCTCGGTCTACCCTGTTTGTTGAGCATTAGAGGAAGAACAGCAGGGCAGGAAGCTTTTTAAGCCTTAACCAAACATGCATTAAGGGGCACTCATGTCCCATACTCAAAGTTCTCGGTGCTAATGATAAAAGTGTGAGTCATTTCAGGTAGCGCTGGCTACTCTTTGAGACTACTACTACGATCACGACCGTCACCCTTATTAAGTTGTTTATGAGCTGCATTCTGCTCACATAGAAGATGAGTTGTTTTTGTCGTGACACGACCGTGATGTCATTTCATAAATAGGGTTGTTTTTGACAACAGTCCTAAGCTATCTGGTTGTTTTACCATTCCTATTTTAATCAAATCCACCAGGAGGACAGTATACTCTACTTTGGATATATTCATTTTATAGGGACAATCATTTTTGTCCTAGGTCTTGCAGTGATGCATTTCCAAGACACAAATGAGTTAGACGTGGGCAACAACCCTAAAGTAGGCACGAAGCGCTACATGGCTCCAGAGGTCCTGGACGACTCCATCCAGATGGACTGCTTTGAGTCCTTCAAGAGAGTGGACATCTGGGCCTTTGGCCTGGTCCTGTGGGAGATTGCAAGGAGCACGGTCAGCAACGGTCAGTACAATACACGCTGAATGGTTTCTTCTGTTCTCTCTCACTCCTTTACTCATCTACCATCAAATCAAAGTTGATTTGTCATATGCACAGAATACAGTGTAGTGTACACAGTACAATGAAATACTTACTTGCAAGCTCTCCTCTCAAACAGTGCAGCAACTATAACAAGTATTTAGTAAAAAGTAGAATAAAAACAAACATCTAGAATGTCATGCATTTACTACATGACATGTAGTAGTTTGATCATACAGAGCTGCTGTAGGTATCTGTCTGTTACCTGCCTGTCTGTGTCTGCATGCTGTTCTTGGAATATTATTTGATGTCCCTGTCAGGGCATAATGAAAACCTATAATAATATGTAGAACATCATTTAGTGTCCAGCTGGAAGTGTTCCTTTCGCAGAAAGTCTAGCAATCGAATAGCAAAACTGCCGTATCACTTTGCTATTCACAAAGTTGCATTGGCTGTTGACAGAACAAGTCAAATGATTCAAATCAATATTTGGGCTGACAGTCTCATTGATGAAATGAGTGAATGTGACTTCAGAGGAGGACATGTATTTTTCCTATTCTCTGTTACTTGCATATTGCTCAATATTAAAATTCCCATGCAGATTGGAGATCTCAGACATTTCTATGTTGTGTATTTTCCCCCATACTCTGTGTAGGCATTGTAGAGGACTACAAGCCTCCCTTCCATGACGTGGTGCCCAGCGACCCCAGCTTTGAAGACATGAAGAAGGTGGTGTGTGTGGACCAGCAGAGACCCAACATCCCCAACCGATGGTTCTCAGACCCAGTGAGTACAGAGACAAAGACAAGCAGAGGTGGAGAACTAGCTAATATGTTAATCATAAATAATACGAGCCTCTCCAAATCTGTCTATTTATAAACTGTGCAGAATGCTGCACTGTCTGCTAGGTTGTCCTTCATCAGACGGTTACGTGTCTCTGTAAACAGCCTGTCAGCCGCCAACCTCATTTCCCAGCTCCATTGAAAACATAATACGGTCTGATTGGCGGTTTAAATATTTTGTGCTTAGAATTCTAGCCTTTATATTACTAATTCTGAAATAAACTCAGCAAAAAAAGAAACGTCCTCTCACTGTCAACTGCGTTTATTTTCAGCAAACTTTACATTTTTTTTTTTTTACATTTAAGTCATTTAGCAGACGCTCTTATCCAGAGCGACTTACAGTTAGTGAGTGCATACATTTTTCATACTGGCCCCCCGTGGAAATTGAACCCACAACCCTGGCGTTGCAAACGCCATGCTCTACCAACTGAGCTACATGGGAAGACTAAGTATTTGTATGAACATAAGATTCAACAACTGAGACACAAACTGAACAAGTTCCACAGACATGTGACTAATAGAAATTGTTCAGGGACACATTATTCGAAGGGGGGTCAAAATCAAAAGTAACAGTCAGAATCTGGTGTGGCCACCAGCTGCATTAGGTACTGCAGTGCATCTCCTCCTCATGGACTGCACCAGATTTGCCTGTTATTGGTGTGAGATGTTACCCCACTCTTCCACCAAGGTACCTGCAAGTTCCCTGACATTTTTGGGGGAATGGCCCTAGCCCTCACCCTCCTATCCAACAGGTCCCAGACGTGCTCAATGGGATTGAGATCCGGGCTCTTCGCTGGCCATGGCAGAACACTGACATTCCTGTCTTGCAGGAAATCACGCACAGAACGAGCAGTATGGCTGGTGGCATTGTCATGCTGGAGGGTCATATCAGGATGAGCCTGCAGGAAGGGTACCACATGAGGGAGGAGGATGTCTTCCCTGTAACGCACAGCATTGAGATTGCCTGCAATGACAACAAGCTCAGTCCGATGATGCTGTGACACACCGCCCCAGACCATGACGGACCGTCCACCTCCAAATAGATCCCGCTCCAGAGTACAGGCCTCGGTGTAACGCTCATTCTTTCGACGATAAACGCGAATCCGACCATCACCCCTGGTGAGACAAAACAGTGACTCGTCAGTGAAGAGCACTTTTTGCCAGTCCTGTCTGGTCCAGCGACGGTGGGTTTGTGCCCATAGGCGACGTTGTTGCCGGTGATGTCTGGTGAGGACCTGCCTTACAACAGGCCTACAAGCCCTCAGTCCAGCCTCTCTCAGCCTATTGCAGAAAGTCTGAGCACTGATGGAGGGATTGTGCGTTCCTGGTGTAACTCGGGCAGTTGTTGTTACCATCCTGTACCTGTCCCGCAGGTGTGATGTTCGGATGTACCGATCCTGTCTGCCACTGCGAGGACGATCAGCTGTCCGTCCTGTCTCCCTGTAGCGCTGTCTTAGGCGTCTCACAGTATGGACATTGCAATGTATTGCCCTGGCCACATCTGCAGTCCTCATGCCTCCTTGCAGCATGCCTAAGACACGTTCACGCAGATGAGCAGGGACCCTAGGCATCTTTCTTTTGGTGTTTTTCAGTCAGTAGAACGGCCTCTTTAGTGTCCTAAGTTTTCATAACTGTGACCTTAATTGCCTACCGTCTGTAAGCTGTTAGTGTCTTAACGACCGTTCCATAGGTGCATGTTACAATGAAGATCTGTGAAGTTATTTGGATTTTTACGAATCATCTTTGAAAGATAGGGTCCTGAAAAGGGATGTTTCTTTTTTTGCTGAGTTTATATATTTTTTTAATACTTTTTTGGTTATTGTATTGTTTCTAGATATTACTGCACTGTTGGAGCTAGAAACACAAGCATTTCGCTGCACCTGAAAGAACATCTGCAAATCTGTGTACGGGACCAATAAACATATTTGATTTTAAGAATAATTGCTTTACCCTTTGCTTTGCGTAACTATACACTTTCGCAGTAAAATAATGAGAAGAAAACAACGTTATTTTGCGTGTGTTCATTACTTTATACCTGGGATATCATTTTGAAACGTGAAAAGTAAAAGAATTGCTGGAGATGGACTTTAACTCTGATTTCCTCTTGCTTTCCAGACTTTAACGTCCATCGCAAAACTTATGAAGGAGTGCTGGTACCAGAATCCATCTGCCAGATTAACGGCACTACGCATCAAAAAGACACTGACAAAAATCGACAACTCTCTGGACAAAATTAAAATGGACTGTTGAGCTTCTTCCTCATTGGTGCGAAGGGAGAGGAGACCTAAAGGCCTTTAAAGACGTCCAGCAGGCAGTTCGGTTCCCCTGGACAACACACAGGAGAAAAAAGGACTGGTTGGGCTCAGTGCTCTTAAAGTGGCACATTGTATTTATTTTTAAACCCTTGGTGGGACACATTTTGGCATCCAAAGATGGCTTAGAGGGCATTTAAAAGACTGCCAATAGTCTTGGATATTAGGTGACTATCCCTTTTAAGACATAGGAATATTGAACTAATAGTCACGTTCTTCAAGGAAGAAACTGTTACCTGGGCATTTGAGTACTGTATATCGCTTTAGAGCTGCCGATTTTCTTTGACACGACTTAAGTTTGAGAAACGTCTGAACATATTTAATTTAGCAATATTGGCTGTGCTTTATTGCTGTTATTGCACTAGCAATCTTTGCATTCTTGGCTTGCACTGTTGCATTTGGAAAAAAACAACTTGCCAAAAATGTTTTGGTTTATAGTCCATACAAACTCCCTATCTTAACAGTAATCAGAATGAGGAGAAAATAGTTAAGTTTTACTTTGACTGCATCTCTCTTGCACTGCTGTTTACAATACTGTTAGAACAATTCTTTTGGTATTTCATCCAACCTGTAACTAATTTAGCTAACACACTGTGTTGTAGAATTGTGCTGCAGACAGTTATAGCCACTCTTTACTTCTTCCTTCTGAGATGTCATCTAACATATCCTGTCGCAGAAACTTTTTATATCACCATACATTTCACATTATGTACCTGTTCTTTGTTTGGTTGTTTCATCAGCTTTATTGAGACAAATCCTAAAAGAGCAAATAAAAGATTTACTAGATGACGCTGAACTCAATTCATACAGAAGCAGAACGTATGCCTGTAAAGTAATTGTCTTAATTTGTGCATTGTCAAAGTAATTGAAGTCAGACTTCAGCCCTTTTTTATTTTTTACATTTTATATCAAAGTAGTGATTTCTATTAATTAAATAGAGAAAACATGTAGATGCCATCTGTCTCATCTGTCACAGTTACAACATGCCATGATAGGGTTGCAAAATTCTGGTAACCTTCCCAAAATCCCCAGGTTTTCCAGAAATGACAGTTGGAAGATTCACAGACTTTAGGTGGGAATAAACAGTAAATCTGGAATACTTTCCAGGTTTTCCATGCAATCCTGGTTGAAGTTTGTGAACGTTACCACAGTTTTGCAACTATGTCAGGATAAGTAATATGCTCGTGGTGAGTACTAGCAGTGGTTGTTATGCAAATCCAGAGCGTATTTTAATTTCATCAGCTCTGCATATTTTCCTTTGTCCCCCCGGGCTAGACAGTTCTCTTGCCTTGGCATAGCGCAGCCCCTAAAGTCTTACTGACCTGCAGCTGTTCACTGCACAAAGGAACTTTTCTTGTGTCCAGTTTGTCGACTACTAAACAAATAATGAAATGCAGCAAAGTATGTAGGGCATGTTAATCCATTTCCATATTAAACACTGCTCAATCTCAGCTGTAAAATGCAACAAATACATTTTCATTTGGGAAATGTCAGAGGGTTTGCTAGGCCCTAATGACTAAATTGAGCTGCTTAAAAATTGTGGAGCACCTGCCCGAACAGAAACAAAAGGCAGGTCTAGAATGGTACAGTAAATGGTGTCACCTGCACTCATTTGTATTCCTGAATCAGCATGGGGCCGGTAAAGGGCAAAGCAATGGATGTCAGTTGTCTGCCAGGACTGACTGGCACCCAAAATGAGCATCTCCAAATTTAGAATATTTTCTAGACAACATCCTAGGAAATATGAGTCTGTCCCAAATGGCACCCTATTCCCTATATAGTGTACTACTTTTGACCAAGGCCAATACCAATCTGGTCAAAAGTAGTGCACTTTGAGACTGATCCACGGTCAATATTAACTGCCATTTTATCGGTCTCCTGACTTACTGTGAACTGATCCACAATGACCAGATGTAGTTTTTAACAAGGTCTAATTTCGCTGCTTTGTGTATCAGGCCTGTTGTTCACTCACTTTGCTTCCCATTTACATGCAAATTATAGAAAATGGCTTTTTAGACTAATTCCCACTACAGGACTGCTAAACGACAGCAATGCATATTATTTGTGTACTTGTTTTCCCTCAGCTTTTAGGTTTGGTAGCTTTTCAATTAAAACATTGAAGCAAAGTGTTGCCTGTGGTGATAATGATCCTTCAACAGAGCTCAGAGATCCTGAGGGCCTTGAATTCTTCATATTCATTTCTAGAGTTCATTTGTCCAACTTCATCACTAAGCTGGCAAATCATTTTCTTTGAAGCAGTTGCTTTTTCAGCTTCCTACACAGCCTGACACCACGGAAAACACACACACACACACACACACACACACACACACCCCTTTCGCTTTCCCTCTCTGTTGCTTTCTCTCATTCTTTCCATCTCCTGAAGCTGTGCTATTTATCCAGGGGCAGCATGTAATTTAGGTAGCCTTGGCCTTGAAGACTAGAGAGATCAGGTGAGAATGAAAGTGAATACAACCCCCACATTCAAAGAGGGTTTGCTAGTAGGTTCGAAATGGGTTACATTTCCATTTTAGTCATTTAGCAGACACATATCCAGAGCGACTTACAGTAGTCAGTGCATACAATGTGGTCACCCATGGCTGTTGTGTAGTGATGTTCATGCAGGTAGCTGTATGGGAGGCCTTCAGTCAGATTCACAGACGATAGGAAGGGAACACTGCCGCTACCTCGCCCTTCAACTAAGGTGCAAGAGGAAATAAATCTATTCTTGAAGGACAGTGGAAGTGTTTATTGTTAAAACCTGATGGCTAAGGACGCATTCGTCAATAAAGAAGCACTTTTTAATCAAGTTCCACTGTCCTGCAAGGATTCAGTAAATAGTACAGTACTCGAGTGGTTGTTGGACTTGGTCTGTATATGGAATACCCTTAACCTTATTCTGTTGCCCAGTTGGCTGACCTCTACATTCTGAAAGTTACAGCACTTAAATCTACACTAGGGACCTGATATGGAGGACAGAGTCCCAGACTACACCAGAGGCATGCCAGGGGGTGAGGGACTGTTGAGCAGAGAAGTACAGTTTTTTTTCTTCGAAATGTACTACATTGTTTTCATAACTGGAATGGCGTTGCCGAGAGGCTATAAATTGGGCTGAGTTTTTCCTGACCATGTGACCGGACCAGGAGGTATGCCGGGGCTTGAGGTACCGTAGAACAGCTTGCAGGGTGCATACAGTATATGGCGCTAGTGCAGTGCCCTGGCTATTGTACCATGTAGTTTGGCGCCAAGTGTAAACAGAGGCTGAAGTAAATCACTTGTGAGACGCCTTGGTGTAATGGCTTTGATTGTACACTGTACACTGACAGCTGCAAGGTTGTGTCCAGCTCTGGTGAATCCCTACACATTTGCAACAGTAGGAACAGTATTTTACTGGTATAGCACCTACCGGGATATGCAGATAGCATTCACCATGGCCTTTCATCAATTAAAACAATGTGTGTTCATGTGTTTTTGGTATCCCTGGTGAATTACAAATGTATCAGGTTAGTTTGACCATTGGTTTTAGATGGACAATTAGTTGGTAGATACACCACTTTATTTCAAGGTACCCTTTATAAACACGATATGTGGTCCTCTGTAGCTCAATTGGTAGAGCATGGCGCTTGTAACGGCAGGGTAGTGGGTTTGATCCCCGGGACCACCCATACGTAAAAATGTATGCACACATGACTAAGTCGTTTTGGATAAAAGCGTCTGCTAAATGGCATATTATTATTATTATAGGGATTATAAGCAGTTTAGAAACTGTGAAATGGGAAATCTAAATATTGCTTATCTTACATGTTGACTCTGGTGACAATATTTCTTTACTGGATCAAGGTGGTATTGTCTTCTGATATGCCTACATAGGTGAATCAGAAAAGGAGAATAGAGTTGATTGTGGTGCCAGATGCAGAGGTGAGTCATCATACCTCACAAACAATGTTTTCATTTGACTGCTATGTTGTTTTGGGAAAACCCAAGCACAGGACAATTTTATAAATGGAACATGTATTGAATGTAGGCTGCAGATTTTGTTCATCACAGACAAGTGTGCTCCACAATTTAAATGGATTAAACAGACCAGGATATTCAGCACTCATTCACTTGTCTTTATCAGTGGGCTAAACCCAGCTAGCACATAAATGTTCTGAGAACCATACGTTTCTTAGACCTTGGTGAGAGCGTGGTTGTCCTTTGGTTATTTTGCATATTACCTTCCCACAACTTTCTGGGAATTCTGCAGGATAATTGCTTGGCTTTGGAACATTATCAGCAGCACATTTAAGGAACGTTATTTTCTTGGTATTTCATTACTTTAACAGAATGTAATGTTCTAGGAACATTCTCAAACTGGTTTGACATTGGGAATGTTCTCAAATAGTTCAGAGAACGTTAACAACGCTCTTCTATGGGGAATTTCCGTACTTCAGCATAATGTTTCCTACAGGTTTCCTCATGGTTCTATTTAAAGTCATGTTCTCAAATTGTTCAGAGAAGATTAAAGCCCCCATGCAGTCTTTTAAAATGTTATTTTAAAATTGTCACTGTCTAAGTCACTTAAGGTATTATAAAAAATATATATACACACACACACACACAGGGGAAAAAAAGTATTTAGTCAGCCACCAATTGTGCAAGTTCTCCCACTTAAAAAGATGAGAGAGGCCTGTAATTTTCATCATAGGTACACGTCAACTATGACAGACAAAATTAGAAAAAAAAATCCAGAAAAATCACATTGTAGGATTTTTAATGAATTTATTTGCAAATTATGGGGGAAAATAAGTATTTGGTCAATAACAAAAGTTTCTCAATACTTTGTTATATACCCTTTGTTGGCAATGACACAGGTCAAACGTTTTCAGTAAGTCTTCACAAGGTTTTCACACACTGTTGCTGGTATTTTGGCCCATTCCTCCATGCAGATCTCCTCTAGAGCAGTGATGTTTTGGGGCTGTCGCTGGGCAACACGGACTTTCAACTCCCTCCAAAGATTTTCTATGGGGTTGAGATCTGGAGACTGGCTAGGCCACTCCAGGACCTTGAAATGCTTCTTACGAAACCACTCCGTTGCCCGGGTGGTGTGTTTGGGATCATTGTCATGCTGAAAGACCCAGCCACGTTTCATCTTCAATGCCCTTGCTGATGGAAGGAGGTTTTCACTCAAAATCTCACGATACATGGCCCCATTCATTCTTTCCTTTACACGGATCAGTCGTCCTGGTCCCTTTGCAGAAAAACAGCCCCAAAGCATGATGTTTCCACCCCATGCTTCACAGTAGGTATGGTGTTCTTTGGATGCAACTCAGCATTCTTTGTCCTCCAAACACGACGAGTTGAGTTTTTACCAAAAAGTTCTATTTTGGTTTCATCTGACCATATGACATTCTCCCAATCCTCTTCTGGATCATCCAAATGCACTCTAGCAAACTTCAGACGGGCCTGGACATGTACTGGCTTAAGCAGGGGGACACATCTGGCACTGCAGGATTTGAGTCCCTGGCGGCGTAGTGTGTTACTGATGGTAGGCTTTGTTACTTTGGTCCCAGCTCTCTGCAGGTCATTCACTAGGTCCCCCCGTGTGGTTCTGGGATTTTTGCTCACCGTTCTTGTGATCATTTTGACCCCACGGGGTGAGATCTTGCGTGGAGCCCCAGATCGAGGGAGATTATCAGTGGTCTTGTATGTCTTCCATTTCCTAATAATTGCTCCCACAGTTGATTTCTTCAAACCAAGCTGCTTACCTATTGCAGATTCAGTCTTCCCAGCCTGGTGCAGGTCTACAATTTTGTTTCTGGTGTCCTTTGACAGCTCTTTGGTCTTGGCCATAGTGGAGTTTGGAGTGTGACTGTTTGAGGTTGTGGACAGGTGTCTTTTATACTGATAACAAGTTCAAACAGGTGCCATTAATACAGGTAACGAGTGGAGGACAGAGGAGCCTCTTAAAGAAGAAGTTACAGGTCTGTGAGAGACAAATCTTGCTTGTTTGTAGGTGACCAAATACTTATGTTCCACCATCATTTGCAAATCAATTCATTAAAAATCCTACAATGTGATTTTCTGGATTTTTTTTCCTCAATTTGTCTGTCATAGTTGACGTGTACCTATGATGAAAATTACAGGCCTCATCTTTTTAAGTGGGAGAACTTGCACAATTGGTGGCTGACTAAATACTTTTTTTCCCCTGTGTGTGTGTGTGTGTATATATCTATATATATATATCCCTGAGCCTCCCTTGGGCTACTGCATTAGGAAACTGAATTGAATAGGAAATTAGATATTTACATACACAGCCTGATTGCCTTTTCTTTCTCTCTGCATTGTCGGGAAGGGCCCGTAAGTAATCATTTCACTGTTAGTCTACACCTGTTGTTTACGAAGCATGCAACAAATACAATTTGATTGGAATTTGATATGGCCTTACCCCTTCAAAATTATTTTTTTAAAACAGCCTGTCAGTTGGAGCTTGAGTTGGACCCTGAAAGTGACAGACGTCCACAGGTGTGTGGGCTACTTTGTTTTGTCATCAAAACAAAAGGCATACATAATGCATCTTACATTTGCTAAATCATTGTTGTACTGTTTTCAATAGGTCACAAGATGATGCAGAAGAAGCAGGACCAGAAAAGCCTGTTTACCTGGTGGACCATCCTGGCCTATACCCTGTCTGCCGTCTATTCATTGCAGAATGCCATGATTACCTACAGTCGTGGTCAAAAGTTGAGAATGACACAAATATTAATTGTCAAAGTCTGCTACCTCAGTTTTTATGATGGCAATTTGCATATACTCCAGAATGTTATGAAGAGTGATCAGATGAATTGCAATTAATTGCAAAGTCCCTCTTTGCCATGAAAATGAACTTAATCCCCCAAAAACATTTCCACTGCATTTCAGCCCTGCCACAAAAGGACCAGCTAACATCATGTCAGTGATTCTCTCGTTAACACAGGTGAGAGTGTTGACAAGGCTGGATATCACTCGATCATGCAGATTGAGTTAGAATAACAGACTGGAAGCTTTAAAAGGAGGGTGGTGCTTGAAATCATTGTTCTTCCTCTGTTAACCATGGTTACCTGCAATGAAACATGTGCCGTCATCATTGCTTTGCACAAAAAGGGCTTCACAGGCAAGGATATTGCTGCTAGTAAGATTGCACCTAAATCAACCATTTATCGGATCATCAAGAACTTCAAGGAGAGAGGTTCAATTGTTGTGAAGAAGGCTTCAGGGCGCCCAAGAAAGTCCAGCAAGCGCCAGGACTTCTCCTAAAGTTGATTCAGCTGCGGGATCGGGGCACCACCAGTGCAGAGCTTGCTCAGGAATGGCAGCAGGCAGGTGTGAGTGCATCTGCACGCACAGTGAGGCGAAGACTTTTGGAGGATGGCCTGGTGTCAAGAAGGGCAGCAAAGAAGCCACTTCTCTCCAGGAAAAACATCAGGGACAGACTGATATTCTGCAAAAGGTACAGGGATTGGACTGCTGAGGACTGGGGTAAAGTCATTTTCTCTGATGAAACCCTTTCCGATTGTTTGGGGCATCCGGAAAACACCTTGTCCGGAGAAGACAAGGTGAGCGCTACCAACCAGCTTCATGAGGTAATCACCTGAAATGTATTTCAATTAACAGGTGTGCCTTGTTAATTTGTGGCATTTATTTCCTTCTTAATGCGTTTGAGCCAATCAGTTGTGTTGTGAGAAGGTAGGGGTGGTATACAGAAGATAGCTCTATTTGGTAAAAGACCAAGTCCATATTATGGCAAGAATAGCTCAAATAAGCTAAGAGAAATGACAGTCCATCATGAAGGTCAGTCAATCCGGAACATTTCAAGAACTTTGAACGTTTCTTCAAGTGCAGTCGCAAAACCATCAAACGCTATGATGAAACTGGCTCTCATGAGGACCGCCACAGGAAAGGAAGACTGATAGAGGGATTATGATTATGACTAAAATTGTTAACCCCAATACTGATGATGACTGTGTGAACTGTGTTAGGGTTATCATTATAAACCCACTAACAGAGGGGGTGAGTTAGAAACTGCTGAGACAAACATTCCAGGATGAAGGGGACTGAGAAACTGGTTAAAGGCCTCCTAAAGGTGGGCGGTGCAAAGTGCCTTTGTGTGAAGTGGTATATAGGCTGTATGTGTTTTTTGGCGGCAGAGCTCTCCATGATTAAACATACAGATCATTCTTGATGGTTGTGGACCTTTGTTTAATTCATGATTAAACCAGAGCCTTACACCCTCTGGGAATTATTCAGAGCATTAAGTTTGATTAATTAGAGATAGAAATTCTCGTGACAAAGACCCAGAGTTACCTCTGCTGCAGAGGATAAGTTCATTAGAATAACTGCACCTCAGAAATTGCAGCCCAAATAAATGCTTCACAGAGTTCAAGTAACAGATACATCTCAACATCAACTGTTCAGAGGAGACTGCGTGAATCAGGCCTTCATGGTCGAATTCCTGCAAAGAAACCACTACTAACGGACACCAATAAGAAGAAGAGACTTGCTTGGGCCAAGAAACACGAGCAATGGACATTAGACCAGTGGAATTCTGTCCTTTGGTCTGATGAGTCCAAATTTGAGATTTTTGGTTCCAACCACCGTGTCTTTGTGAGATGCAGAGTAGGTGAATGGATGATCTCTGCATGTGTGGTTCCCACCGCGAAGCATGGAAGTGGTGGTGTGATGGTGCTTTGCTGGTGACACTGTGATTTATTTAGAATTCAAGGCACACTTAACCAGCATGGCTACCACAGCATTCTGTGCGATACACCATCCTATCCGGTTTGCGCTTAGTGGGACTATCATTTGTTTTTCAACAGGACAATGACCCAAAACACACCTCCAGGCTGTGTAAGGGCTATTTGATCAAGAAGGAGAGTGATGGAGTGCTGCATCAGATGACCTGGCCTCCACAATCACCCGACCTCAACCCAATTGAGATTGTTTGGGATTAATTGGACCGCAGAGTGAAAGAAAAGCACCCAACAAGTGCTCAGCATATGTGGGAACTCCTTCAAGACTGTTGGAAAAGCATTCCTCATGAAGCTGGTTGAGAGTTTGCAAAGCCGTCATCAATTCAAAGGGTGGCTACTTTGAAGAATCTAAAATATATTTGGATTTGTTTAACACTTTTTTTGGTTACTACATGATTCCATATGTGTTATTTCATAGTTGATGTCTTCACCATTATTCTACAATGTAGAAAATAGTACAAATAAAGAAAAACCCTTGAATGAGTAGGTGTCCAAACTTTTGACTGGCACTGTACATAAAGCATCCTCCATTCAGGCTAAATTGTCCGAAAATGGTGGTGGAAAATGGTTTTTCAAAACAATAGTGACGAAGCATGCAACCCATGAATAGGATGTCCTTTACTTATAATAGAACAATAACTAACTATCTAGACATTTCATGAATGGTTGCTGCTGCTGCCGACTTCAAGATCTATGCGATTCTTGATGGATTTGCAATGTAGTCTGACAGTTGATTATGAAAACAAATCAGACGAAGTGATTGTTTCGGATGGAATACAGTGCAAATGCAGCCATACTGCACAATCACTCTTGCTTTTGGGCGGGATCAGCACCAAAACTAGGAGGGAATATGTAAATAAACTATGAACGTTAATCTGTTTATTATAATCAAATTGCCTGTGACTTTATCCCTTACGAAAAAAGATTGCAGTCAGAGTGCAGTATAACTGCACTATGCTGCAAATACTGTGTCCAAAATAACACCACGTTTTTACTGCAGCAATTTTGCAGTATAACTGCAGTTATACAATGGATGGGTCTAATCCTTAATGCTGATTGGTTAAAACTGCATTCCAGCCGGGGTCTATTCCACAAGTTACCACCGGCTAAATCTATGATGTTAAAATGCCTATTTACTCTGTTCCATCTTACTGCGTAATCCACTGTCTCATCAGCCCAGCCAAGCAATTTATAAACTTGATCTCCACTATAAAAAGCATCTAGACATTATCTCACATTTCTTTTAGACTAACATTTAGTTTTCAACAGTGGAGATTTGTATAAACCTTGCCGTCTGTTTCAATATTCAAATTCGATCTCCAGCTGTCCCATAGTAATGAACGTGTCGGAGTCAGGATGAGAGACAGGCAGGCAGCGTTTCTCAGCCAGTCAAAATCATGATTCAGCTGGCATCATTTTTATGGATACATAAAGAAATGTCAATTGAAAAAAGGTCAAACAAAACAAAGGGCAGCTAGTTTGCAGTCTTTCCAGCTTCAGTTTGAATTGATTGTGTTAGCTGTGTCGTTGGCTAGCTCCTCTGAACAACAGTGTCCTGACGAGGGAGTACATTTTCTATGCCAGGTGAAATCGCGCCTCATTAGCTCATTGTTATGGATGTATCCAAATAAATGTCACTAGAAAACAGCTTAAACAAATGCAGCTACTTTGGTGTTATTCTGGCTGCACTTTTTGACGTGACTGTAAGTTAGCCGTAGTTGGCTAGCTAGCAAGCAAGGGATAAGAACGTTGCCAGCCAGTATGGCAATGGAACACTTAGAACAAACGACTGGGTCACGTCCATAGATACAGAACAAGAAGACTGAATGACTGGGTCACGTCTCTGGCAACTGAACCGATAGAACGAACGACCAGCCGGCTTGGGTAGTGTTGCATCCCCAGTTAAAGGAAGCGGGTTCTTTTTAGTTATTGCAAAGAGAAACTCGACAGTATAAAGCATTAATATCACGAAGACGGTTCATTTCCAACATGACAGCGGATACAACACAGCCAGTTCCAAGCTGAGTCCATTTGCACCCGCTCAAAAGGTAGCACTCTTGAATACCCAACAACCAATGAGGGCCTGCTAATTAATCCAATCAGATACATATTTCCAATATCACGCACTGAACACGTGCATACCATTTTAACCAGGTGTGCATAACATGTTGCTTATCTCTCAAACACTACAGCTCCTCCCCTGTAACTTCAACTCGTTTTGAGAACCGTACTCTTATTTTACCTTAAACAATGTTTTATTATTATTTATTTTTCTCCAAACTAAATACAATTCCTGAGGACAACCCATTTACAGCGTTTTAACATTACACATCTTTTTATTTTGTATGCTACCCTGCAGCTTGCATGTCAGAGACTTACTTCAGTTTCAATATTTTCATCAAGAGTAGGCCACCAGAGAAGACTTCTAGCTAAGGATTTCATCTTAGCTATACCCCAATGACTCTCATGTAGTTCTGCCAATAGTCTGCTTTGCAGGCTTAGTGGAATCACCACCCTGTAAACCCAAAGAATAGTAATCCTCAATGGTAAGTTCAAACTTTCTTTTGACTTAAAAGACTTCGTCTGGTACATGGTTTGGCCAACCTGACATTACATACTGCTTAACCATTTTCAATACAGGACCTTTCTCAATTTCAAGTGCTATATCTTTAGCAATGATTGGCAAGTCATCTATAAATTACACTATATCCTACAATCACTCAGTGGGAGTCTGGACAATGCATCTGCAATGCCATGCTGCTCTGACGGTTTCTACTGTATCATATGTGTAAGCTGCAACAAAAAAAATTCTAAGACCATTGTTGCATTCTAGCTGCTGCAAGTGTTGGGACACCGGTGTTAGGACCAAGAATCTTAAGAGGCTTATGGTCTGTCAGTGATAGAGGAATTATGATTATGACTAAAATTGTTCCACCCCGATACTGACGATGACTGTGTGAACTGTGTTAGGGTTATCATTATGAACCCACTAACAGAGGGGGTGAGTTAGAAACTGCTGAGACAAACATTCCAGGAGGGAGGGGACTTAGAAACTAGTTAATAATTCTATACTGTGGAAATGTGCAGGCCGCCTAAAGGTGGGCGGAGCAAAGTTCCTTTGTGTGAAGGGGTATAAAAAGGCTGTATGTGTTTTTTGGCAGGAGAGCTCTCATGATTAAACATACAGATCATTCTTGCTGGTTGTGGACCTTGTTTAATTCATTATTAAAACCAGAGCATTACAACCTCTGGGAATTATTCAAGCTTGAGTTTAATTAGAGATAGAAATTCTCGTGACAGTCAGCAAGGTACATTTCCTACTATACAGATACTCATGAAATGTCATAACTCCAAACACCAGTCCTAGTGCTTCTTTCTCTATTTGAGAATAGTTCCTTTCTGTTTTGGTAAGCATCCTGGAGGCAAATGCTATAGGTTTCTCAAAACTATCCTTCATTTTGTGAGAAATCACTGCACCTACACCTACTGGTGAAGCATCACAGGCTAGTATGAGCGGTAGCACGGTGTTGTAGTGAACTAACACCTGGCTAGTAAGTAGATGTCTCCTAGCTTCCTCAAAAGCACTGCTTTTCTGTGACCATTCCCATTTTACATCTTTCTGCAGTAGAGCGGTCATAGGCTTAACTATGGTAACATATTTTGAATGAATTTGCCATAATAGTTAAGTAACGAAAGAAAAGACCTCAGTGGTGTTTGTAGGAATGGTAGTCTTCTCAATAGCTTCAGTTTTCTGTTTCATGGGGTGTATCCCCTCTGCATCTATCACATGACCTAGATAGGCTACGCTGTTCTAGAAGAAAGACAATTTATCTTTTAACCTTCAGATTGCAGACTGTCTTTTTAGCACTTCTTCAAGGTTTCTCATGTGCTCCTATGTCACGCCCTGTGACAAGTATATCATCAAGACTGCAGATTACCCCATCTATACCTTGTAGGATCTGATCCATCATTTTCTGAAAAATAGCCGGAGCGCAGGCAACACCATAAGGAAGCCTGTTGACCTTAAACAACTCCTTATGCGTGTTAATGGTGAAATAGTGCTTAGAGCTCTCCTCTAACTGTACTTGCTGGTATGCCTGTGACAAATCCAGCTTTGTGAACTTTTCACCCCGTCAGCTTTGTGATAGATACCTTGTAATCTCCACATATTCTTACAGTATTGTCTGTTTTCGGTATACACACAATTGAAGCAGCCCATTCACTGTAGTTAACTGGAGTAAGGACTCCCTTTGACTCAAACTTGACTAGCTGTTTTCAACAGCTTCTCTAAGTGCATAAGGCACTGGGCAAGGCTTGCAAAATGTAGGTACAGCCCCCCTTAATTACATGTATCTTGGCTGTGTTACCTTTTAGCATTCCCTGCTCTGGCTGAAACAGAATATTTTTCCACACAAACCCTCTATGGTCTCTACAGCTGTTACTCTGTGTACATGTGACCAGTCAAGCTTCAACTGACTGATCCAGTCTCTAACCAGCAGGGTAGGACCATTTCCCTTGACCACCAGCAAGTTAAGTTTTGGTGCTCCCATTACACTTGACGTTGACTGAGATTTTCCCTCTTAGAACTAGTGACTCTTTACTGTATGTTTTTAAACAGTTTGCAGGGCTCCATTTCGCCTTTTTGAAGCTGCGGTTGTACAACCCCTGCTATCACTGAAACTACTGCACCTGTATCAGCTTCCATTTTGAGTCTCACATCATCTACCCTTACATACATAGTACGGTTTAGTAATGTCCTTACCTGTATCTAATGCAAACAGTTCAGTTCCATTTACATTACCCAACTCATAGTGAGTGGTGATAACCCTTTATCAGATGTCTCACTCATGTGAGATTTAATGCTCATCACTCTGGCGCTTGAGTGCGAAGCAATGCTCATCTATGTTGCAATGACTTTCTTGTCCTCTCTCTCGCTGGTGTGTGTTGCCCTAGTGTTGATCATCGTTGCTCCTCTTGTCTTCTTGCAGTCACAGTAAAGAGGGCTCTCCCTCAGTAGCATCCAGGTGCTTGTTCCATTTCGCTTGCTTCGTGTCATTCTTTCCCACTTGAAGCAAGCGGCATGCCCTGGCTATTTGTCCTTTCTCCTTGCACTCCCGACACTCAAAATCCTTGTAGCAGCATTCATCTGGATTGTGCCCTTTTCCCGCGGAACGGTAACATGGTTTACCTGTTGCCTCCGTTTTCTTGGCAACGCTTTTCTTCTCGAGTGCATTTGCTTTAAAAGTACTGTGAAAACTGCTGTGCACTTTTCTTTGTTACTTCAAAAGAAAATCACATTTCCACAGCAAGTACTAAAGTATTTTGTGTGTATGTTACGTTCAGTAAACGGTCTCTCAGCTCTGCACATTTAACACCGCACACAAATCTATCACGTAATGACTCTTCAAGAATTGACCGAATTTACGTGGCTGATAGTTTAAGAAAACTAGCCAAGTACTCACTAATCGATTTCCCCTCGAGTTTACTCCTTGCATGTTTCAGCAGCGCGACCAACTCGGTCTGCGTTTTTTCACTTGGTTTCTGTGGCGCAAATAAGGCCATTAACAAATCGTCAGAAAATTTGCTTTTGACTTATCATCCTCGTACTGTTCCAAATAGGCTTCGAAACTTTCCTCGAAGTAAAAATCCTCGGCCTTGCAGAACGCCATCTTCGGTGTTAGCTTTTCTACACAGACTGTCTCGACAGAGCTAGCGCTTTCTTGCTCGCTCTCTTCTCCTTCAGACAAAAACCTCCAGGACCTCGTCGCCAATCTGTTGCATCCCAGGTTAAAGGAAGCGTTTTTTGGGGGGGAATTGCAAAAAGAAACGCGACAGTATAAAGCATTAACATCACGAATACAGTTCATTTCCAACATGACAGCAGATACAACACAGCCACTTCAAAGCAGAGTCCACCTGCACCGGCTCAAACGCAGCGCTCTTGAATATCCTGGCCAACAACCAATGAGGGCATGCCAATTAAGCTATGCGTATCCATTCAGATACATATTTCCAATATCACGCACTGAACACGTGCATACCATTTTAACTAGGTGTGCATAATAACATGCAGATTATCTCTCAAACACTACAGGTAGCAACCTAAATTTGTGTCGTGACTATATCTTGTGGAAGGATGAAATAGTATGAATACAGCATCAAAATAACGTTAATGAAAATATGTCAATCATTATTTGAATATGTTGGTAACCCATTGTATAAAAGTGATAATGCCCTCCAAGCAGATGTTTGGAGGATATATTGGCACCTCGACTTCATCTAGGGCTTAACAACACCTGTGCCAATATCCTCCAAACACTGGGTTCTCGGGCAATATCACTTAATTCAACTGCAATTACTGGGTCCAAAATACCACAGTTGTCTGCAGTTACTGCACTTTTACTGGAGTTTCAAAACTGCAATCTTTTTTTGTAAGGGATGTGGTGGGCCAAAATTACATCCCACCAAACAGTCTGACATTTCTGAGTGATTTCGACCTCATTGTGTGGAAATTTCATAAGAAATACACGAAAAACACATTTTTAACTGCACTGCCCCTTTAAGAAACGATTTCCTTCTGTGGGAATACTTCCACAGAACATTCCACACAAGTTCTGATGTGGTTCTATTTAATGTCATATTTTTACTACATTCTTGGAATGTTCTCACAAATGATGTGACTGAAGCGATATTCTCAGAACGTTCAGAGAATGTATGGTTCTCTTTTATGTCAGTTCTTGGCAATATTCTGGGAATGCTCTAAAATATTATAATTCTCAGAACATAAAGAAAACTTACCATAAAAATCACAGGAAAACTTAAGTAAAGTTCAGAAAACGTTCTAAGAATGTGTTCAGGTGTGTTGGCCACGCCCACTAAATGGCAACAGCTGATTTTAATGAACGATTGTTTCCTTTGAAATGGGGTCTGTTTTACAATTGAATGGCGGGAACCTGGTTACCGAAATTTACCGCCCAAAACCACTCCCTTTTCACGGGATAAATAACTGAGAAAAACCGGTAAATTATAATAAATTATTTATATGAACAGCATGGCGTGAAATGGAACTGTTAAATTATATTAAATGTCTAAATCTGGCTTCTCTACAGCCTCTGATGAATCATCAACACTCAGGGTGGGGACAGACAGCCCATCTCAGTATGGAGCGCAGTTCACAATGCATGTTGACCTATCATCTCATCATGGTAACTTTTTTTCTTGTGACAGGTAGGCCTGCATTTTTATGCAGCATAGTCTATGCTACAGTAAGATAAAGACTGATTGCGCGTCCAATTTACCCATCTCCATCTGGCTATTGAGGGTCACCTTATTTTTTTATTGTATTTTTTTTAGCTTTTTATTGCGGCTCCAGAGTTTTAAAACAGCCTATCACTCGAATATCGTTGCTTTAAATCAGTGCACGTGTGAGCATCAACTCCATTCAAATTGCATCCAAAATAGATAATCCTGTTCTAGGTTGATACAGTGCATTCGGAAAGTATTCAGACCCCCTGACTTCTCCACATTGTGTTACCTTACAGGCTTATTCTAAAATGGATTAAATTGTTTTTTCCCCTCATCAATCTACACACAATATCCCATAATGGTTTCATCAGACCAGAGAATCTTGTTTCTCATGGTCTGAGAGTCTTTAGGTGCCTTTTGGCAAACTCCAAGCACGCTGTCATGTGCCTTTTACTGAGTAGTGGCTTCCACCTGGCCACTCTACCATAAAAGCCTGATTGGTGGAGTGCTGCAGAGATGGTTGTCCTTCTGGAAGGTTCTCCCATCTCCACAGAGGAACTCTGGAGCTCTGTTAGAGTGACCATCGGGTTCTTGGTCACCTCCCTAACCAAGGCCCTTCTCCCCCGATTGTTCAGTTTGGCCGGGCGGCCAGCTCAAGGAAGAGTCTTGGTAGTTCCAAACTACTTCCATTTAAGAATGATGGAAGACACTGTGTTCTTGGGGACCTTCAATGCTGCAGAAATGTTTTGGTACCCTTCCCCAGATCTGTGCCTCAACACAATCCTGTCTAGGAGCTCTACGGACAACTCCTTTGACCTCATGGCTTGCTTTTTGCTCTGACATGCACTGTCAACTTTGGGACCTTATATACACTACCGGTCAAAGGTTTTAGAACACCTACTCATTCAAGGGTTTTTCTTTCTTTTTTTTACTATTTTCTACATTGTAGAATAATAGTGAAGACATCAAAACTATGAAATAACACATATGGAATCATGTAGTAACCAAAAGAACTAAAAATATATTTTTTATTTGAGATTCTTCAAACACCCTTTGCCTTGATGACAACTTTGCACACACTTGGCATTCTCTCAACCAGCTTCATGAGGTAGTCACCTGGAATGCATTTCAATTAACAGGTGTGCCTTCTTAAAAGTTCATTTGTGGAATTTCTTTCCTTCTTAATGTTTAAGCCAATCAGTTGTGTTGTGACAAGGTAGGGGTGGTATACAGAAGATAGCCCTATTTGGTAAAAGACCAAGTCCATATTATTGCAAGAACAGCTCAAATAAGCAAAGAGAAGCAACAGTCCATCATTACTTTAAGACATGAAGGTCAGTCAATAGGGAACATTTCAAGAACTTTGAAAGTTTCTTCAAGTGCAGTTGCAAAAACCATTAAGCGTTATGATGAAACTGGCTCTCATGAGGACCGCCACAGGAAAGGAAGACCCAGAGTTACCTCTGCTGCAGAGGATAAGTTCATTAGAGTTACCAGCCTCAGAAATTGCAGCCCAAATAAATGCTTCACAGAGTTCAAGTCACAGACACATCTCAACATCAACTGTTCAGAGGAGACTGTGTGAATCAGGCCTTCATGGTCGAATTGCTGCAAAGAAACCACTACTAAAGGACACCAATAATAAGAAGAGACTTGCTTGGGCCAAGAAACACGAGCAATGGGCATTAGATCGGTAGAAATGTGTCCTTTGGTCTGGAGTCCAAATTGGAGATTTTTGGTTCCAACCGCCGTGTCTTTGTGAGACGCGGTTTGGGTGAACAGAGGATCTCCGCATGTGTATTTCCCACCGTAAAGCATGGAGGAGGAGGTGTTATGGTGTGGGGTGCTTTGCTGGTGACACTGTCTGTGATTAATTTAGAATTCAAGGCACACTTAACCAGCATGGCTACCACAGCATTCTGCAGCGATACGCCATCCCATCTGGTTTGGGCTTACTGGCACTATCATTTTTTTTTTCATCAGGACAATGACCCAGCACACCTCCAGGCTGTGTAAGGGCTATTTTACCAAGAAGGAGAGTGATGGAGTGCTGCATCAGATGACCTGGACTCCACAATCCCCCGACCTCAACCAAATTGAGATGGTTTGGGATGAGTCAGACCGCAGAGTGAAGGAAAAGCAGCCAACATGTGCTCAGCATATGTGGGAACTCCTTCAAGACTGTTGGAAAAGCATTCCAGGTGAAGCTGGTTGAGAGAATGCTAAGAGTGTGCAAAGCTGTCATCAAGGCAAAGGGTGGCTATTTGAAGAATCTCAAATATAACATGTATTTTTATTTGTTTAACACTTTTTTGATTACTACATGATTCCATATGTGTTTTTCATAGTTTTGATGTCTTCACAATTATTATACAATGTAGAAAATAGTTAAAATAAAGACAAACCCTTGAATTAGTAGGTGTTCTAAAACTTTTGACCGGTAGTGTAGACAGATGTGTGCATTTCCAAATCTGATTACTTATGTAAATAAGGTATTTCTGTTTTTTATTTGTAATATATTTGCAAACATTTCTAAAAACCTGTTTTTGCTTTTTCATTATGGGGTATTGTGTGTAGATTGATGAGTATTTTTATTTTTTGTAATGCAACAAAATGTGGAAAAAGTCAAGGGGTCTGAATACTTTCCGAATGCACTGTATATAGCCCTATACAGTATATAGATGTCCTAATCTACCTCTTTCAGGTAATAACTTCAATGGAGCATTAGCCTTATACTGGTAGTTTGAAAGAAGAGCGAACGCGCGATGGCGGTAGGCTATAGTAGTTATTTATTCAGAATTATAACCATTCAGTCTTCATGAATAGAAGTGAAAGCCTTCTGCATCTAATTCTAGTCCTATATTATTCAAGGATGTCATTAGAATGATGAAGATAAGGACAACGAAACGTATTTCATTTAACTGTTGAAAGCAAGGAATGAATGATGCAACAATAGAGAGAGAAAGAGGAGGTCGGCTAATTACATTAACATTTTTTTACATTTTAGCCATTTAGCAGACGCTCTTATCCAGAGCGACTTACAGTTAGTTAGAGTGCATACATTTTCATACTGGCTAATAACATAAGGGTAAATATTATGATGGGTATGTATGCTTCAGCCTACTGATTATGCAAATAGGCCCTATTGTATTTCACAATTAAAATCAAATTCTCTAGCCTATACTTGTAACTTTGTAGGCAGCATGTGCTGCATCAGAATCGCATGTTCTCTCCATGCTTTATCATGGTTTGAATGATATGCGTAATTCCAGTCCATATAATACAGTATAATACAATACAGTACAGTAATACAGTTCACAATGAAAAAGATTAGCCTACTGGAGCTAGTTTTATTTACACTATATTACCAAAAGTTTGTGGACACCTGCTTGTCGAACATCTCATTCCAGAAATCATGGGCATTAATATGGAGTTGGTCCCCCCTTTACTGCTATAACAGCCTCCACTCTTCTGGGAAGGCTTTCCACTAGATGTTGGAACATTGCTGTAGGGACTTGCTTCCATTCAGCCACAAGAGGATAAGTGAGGTCGGGCACTGATGTTGGGCGATTAGGCCTGGCTCGCAGTCGGCGTGCCAATTCATCCCAAAGGTGTTTGATGGGGTTGAGGTCAGCGCTCTGTGCAGGCCAGTAAAGTTCTTCCACACCGATCTTGACAAACCATTTCTGTATGGACCTCGCTTTGTGCACCGGGGCATTGTCATGCTGAAACAGGAAAGGGCCTTCCCCAAATTGTTGCCACAAAGTTGGAAGCACAGAATCATCTAGAATGTACAATAAAGCATCTCTGCATGTCTGGCAGACATATCAGTGTGGATGACGGATCACCACCTCAAGCTGAACCTCGGCAAGACGGAGCTGCTCTTCCTCCCGGGGAAGGACTGCCCGTTTCATGATCTCGCCATCACGGTTGACAACTCCGTTGTGTCCTCCTCCCAGAGTGCGAAGAGCCTTGGCGTGACCCTGGACAACACCCTGTCGTTCTCCGCTAACATCAAGGCAGTGACCCGATCCTGTAGGTTCATGCTCTACAACATTCGGAGAGTACGACCCTGCCTTACACAGGAAGCGGCACAGGTCCTAATCCAGGCACTTCGTCCCTTTTGATGCGGTGAAGTTGTCCTGTCCCCTTAGCAGAAAAACACCCCCAAAGCATAATGTTTCCACCTCCATGTTTGACGGTGGGGATGGTGTTCTTGGGGTCATAGGCAGCATTCGTCCTCCTCCAAACATGGCGAGTTGAGTTGATGCCAAAGAGCTCGATTTTGGTCTCATCTGACCACAACACTTTCACCCAGTTCTCCTCTGAATCATTCAGATGTTCATTGGCAAACTTCAGACGGGCCTGTATATGTTGACAACACCCTTTCGTTCTCCGCTAACATCAAGGCGGTGACTGGATCCTGTAGGTTCATGCTCTACAACATTTGCAGAGTGCGGCACAGGTCCTAATCCAGGCACTTGTCATCTCCCGTCTGGATTACTGCAACTCGCTGTTGGCTGGGCTCCCTGCCTGTGCCATTAAACCCCTACAACTCATCCAGAATGCCGCAGCCTGTCTGGTGTTCAACCTTCCCAAGTTCTCTCACGTCACCCCGCTCCTCCACACACTCCACTGGCTTCCAGTTGAAGCTCGCATCTGCTACAAGACCATGGTGCTTGCCTACGGAGCTGTGAGGGGAACGGCACCTCCGTACCTTCAGGCTCTGGTCAGTGCCTACACCCAAACAAGGGCATTGCGTTCATCCACCTCTGGCCTGCTGGTCCCCCTACCTCTGTGGAAGCACAGTTCCCGCTCAACCCAGTCAAAACTGTTCGCTGCTCTGTCACCCCAATGGTGGAACAAGCTCCCTCACGACGCTAGGACAGCGGAGTCACTCACCACCTTCCGGAGACACTTGAAACCCCACCTCTTTAAGGAATACCTGAGATAGGATAAAGTAATCCTTCTACCCCCCCAACAAAAAAACAAAAAAACATATTGTAAAGTGGTTATCCCACTGGCTATAAGGTGAATGCACCAATTTGTAAGTCGCTCTGGATAAGAGCGTCTGCTAAATGACGTAAATGTAAACGTAAATGTACAGTGGCTTGCGAAATGATTCACCCCCCTTGGAATTTTTCCTATTTTGTTGCCTTACAACCTGGAATTAAAATTTATTTTGGGGGGGTTTGTATCATTTGATTTACACAACATGCCTACCACTTTGAAGATGCAAAATAGTTTTTATTGTGAAACAAACAAGAAATAAGACAAAAAAACAGAAAACTAGAGCATGCATAACTATTCACCCCCCCAAAGTCAATACTTTGTAGAGCCACATTTTGCAGCAATTACAGCTACAAGTCTCTTGGGGTATGTCTCTATAAACTTGGCACATCTAGCCACAGGGATTGTTGCCCATTCTTCAAGGCAAAACTGCTCCAGCTCCTTCAAGTTGGATGGGTTCCGATGGTGTACAGCAATCTTTAAGTCATACCACATATTCTCAATTGGATTGAGGTCTGGGCTTTGACTAGACCATTCCAAGACATTTAAATGTTTCTCCTTAAACCACTCAAATGTTGCTTTAGCAGTATGCTTAGGGTCATTGTCCTGCTGGAAGGTGAACCTCCGTCCCAGTCTCAAATCTCTGGAAGACTGAAACAGGTTTCCCTCAAGAATTTCCCTGTATTTAGCACCATCCATCATTCCTTCAATTCTGACCAGTTTCCCAGTCCCTGCTGATGAAACACATCCCCACAGCATGATGCTGCCACCACAATGCTTCACTGTGGGGATGGTGTTCTCGGGGTGATGAGAGGTGTTGGGTTTGCGCCAGACATAGCATTCTCTTGATCGCCAAAAAGCTCAATTTTAGTCACATCTGACTAGAGTACCTTCTTCCATATGTTTATCTTTGGTCTCTTTGTTGCCTCTCTGATTAATGCCCTCCCTGCCTGGTCCATGAGTTTTGGTGGGTGGCCCTCTCTTGGCAGGTTTGTTGTGGTGCCATATTCTTTCAATTTTTAAATATTTTTAATGGTGCTCCGTTGGATGTTCAAAGTTTCTGATATTTTCTTATAACCCAACCCTGATCTGTACTTCTCCACAACTTTGTCCCTGACCTGTTTGGAGAGCTCCTTGGTCTTCATGGTGCCACTTGCTTGGTGTTGTTGTAGACTCTGGGGCCTTTCAGAACAGGTGTATATATACTGATATCATGTGACAGATCATGTGACACTTAGATTGCACACAGGTGGACTTTATTTAACTAATTATGTGACTTCTGAAGGTAATTGGTTGCACCAGATCTTATTTAAGGGCTTCATAGCAAAGGGTGTGAATACATATGCACGCACCACTTTTATACATTTTTTCGAAACAAGTTATTTTTTTCATTTCACTTCACCAATTTGGACTATTTTGCATATGTCCATTACATGAAATCCAAATAAAAATCCATTTAAATGACAGGTTGTAATGCAACAAAATAGGAAAAGGGGGATGAATACTTTTGCAAGGCACTGTAATTGTATGCTGTAGCGTTAAGATTTAAATTCACTGGAACTAAGGGGCCTAGCCCGAACCATAAAAAACAGCCCCAGATCGTTATTCCTCCTTCACCAAACTTTACAGTTGGTACTATGCATTCGGGTGGGTAGGGTTCTCCTGGCATCCGCCAAACCCAGATTAGTCCGTTGGACTTCCAGATGGTGAAGAGTGACTCATCACTCAAGAGAATGCGATTCTACTGCTCCAGAGTCCAATGGCGGCGAGCTTTACACCACTCCAGCCGACACTTGGCATCGTGCATGGTGATCTTAGGCTTGTGTGCGGCTGCTCGGCCATGGAACCCATTTCATGAAGCTCCCGACGAACAGTTCTTGTGCTGACGTTGCTTCCAGAGGCAGTTTGGAACTCGGTAGTGAGTGTTGCAACCGAGGACAGACGATTTTTACACGCTATGCACTTCAGCACTCGGCGGTCCCGTTCTGTGAGCTTGTGTGGCCTACCACTTTGTGGCTGAGCTGTTGTAGCTCCTAGACGTTTCCACTTCACAATAACAGAACTTACAGTTGACCGGGGCAGCTCTAGCAGGGCAGAAATTAGACTTGCTGGAAAGGTGGCATCCTATGACGGTGCCACTTTGAAAGTCACTGAGGTCTTCAGTAAGGCCATTCTACTGCCAATCTCTATGGAGATTGCATGGCTGAGTGCTTGATTTTATACACCTGTCAGCAACGGGTGTGGCTGAAATAGCCAAATGTACTAATTTGAAGGGGTGTCCACATACTTTTGTATACAGTGCATTTGGAAATTATTCAGACCCCTTAACTTTTTCCTACATTTTGTTACGTTACAGCTTTATTCTAAAATTTATTAACTAAAAAATGAGAAAGCGAAACAGGTTTTTAGACATTTTTGAAAAAATAAAAAAATAAAAACCTTATTTACATAAGTAGTCAGACCCTTTGCTATGAGACTCGAAATTGAGCTTAGGTGTATCCTGTTTCCATTGATCATCCTTGAGATGTTTCTACAACTTGATTGGAGTCCACCTGTGGTAAATTAAATTGATTGGACATGATTTGGAAAGACACACACCTGTCTATATAAGGTCCCACAGTTGACAGTGCATGTCAGGGCAAAATCCAAGCCATGAGGTCGAAGGAATTGTCTGTAGAGCTACGAGACAGGATTGTGTCGAGGCACAGATCTGGGGAAGGTTATCAAAACATTTTTGCAGCATTGAAGGTTCCCAAGAACATAGTGGCCTCCATCATTCCTAAATGGAAGAAGTTTGGAACTACCAAGACTTCCTAAAGCTGGCCACCCTGCCAAACTGAACAATCAGGGGAGAAGGGCCTTGATCAGGGAGGTGACCAAGAACCCGATGGTCACTCTGACAGAGCTCCAGAGTTCCTCTGGCAAGATGGGAGAAACTTCCAGAAGGACAACCATCTCTGCAGCACTCCACCAATCAGGTCTTTATGGTAGGGTGACCAGACGGAAGCCACTCCTCTGTAAAAGGCACATGACAGCCCACTTGGAGTTTGCCAAAAGGCACCTGAAGGACTCTCAGACCATGAGAAACAAGATTATCTGGTCTGATGAACCCAAGATAGAACTCTTTGGCCTGAATGCCAAGCATCACGTCTGGAAACCTAGCACCATCCCTACGGTGAAGCATGGTGGTGGCAGCATCATCCTGCGGGGATGTTTTTCAGCGGCAGGGACTGGGAGACTAGTCAGGATTGAGGGAAAAATGAACGGAGCAAAGTACAGAGAGATCCATGATGAAAACCTGCTCCAGAGCTCTTAGGACCTCAGACTGGGGTGAAGGTTCACCTTCCAACAGGACAATGGCCCTTAGTACACAACCAAGACAATGCAGGAGTGGCTTCAGGGCAAGTCTCTGAATGTCCTTGAGTGGCCCAGCCAAAGCCCGGACTTGAAACTGATCGAACATCTCTGGAGAGACCTGAAAATAGCTGTGCATAGAAGAATGGGAGAAACTGCAAATACAGGTGTGCCAAGCTTGTAGCGTCATACCCAAGAAGACTCACATTTACATTTACATTTACGTCATTTAGCAGACGCTCTTATCCAGAGCGACTTACAAACTGAAGGCTGTAATCTCTGCCAAAGGTACTTCAACAAAGTATTGAGTAAGGGGTCTGAAAACTTTCCGAATGCACTGTATATTGTGTATTTACCCAAGAGAGCATGTAGCTAGCTAAATCTATGGGCTTTTATTTTTTTCTGTCGTGAGGAATGTGCAGTAGCCTACACTACCTGTCAAAAGTTTGAACACACCTACTCATTCAAGGGTTTTTCTTTATTTTTACTATTTTTTACATTGTAGAATTATAGTGAAGACATCAAAACTATGAACTAACACATATGGAATCATGTAGTAACCAAAAAAGTGTTAAACAAATAAAAGTATATTTTATATTTGAGATTCTTCAAATAGCCACCCTTTGCCTTGATGACAGCTTTGCACACTCTTGGCATTCTCTCAACCAGCTTCACCTGGAATGCTTTTCCAACAGTCTTGAAGGAGTTCCCACAAGCTTGAAGGAGTTTTCCTTCACTCTGCCTTCCGACTCATCCCAAACCATCTCAATTGGGTTGTGGTTGGGGGATTGTGGAAGCCAGGTCATCTGATGCAGCACTCCATCACTCTCCTTCTTGATAAATAGCCCTTCCACAGCCTGGAGGTGTGTTTTCGATCATTGTCCTATCATATAGTTATGTGTCATATGTATTGGATAACGGCACAATCATTTGGTATTTTTTGGGCTTGGGCTCATTAAATGTCTGTAATGTAGGGCTCATAAAATGTATTTATTGTATAGCTCATCAGGCTCAGGTAGCATCAGGCTTGAATTTTCGTTCAAAGCTCTAATCAAATCCAGACATAGGCCTATTTATATGCTTTATAATGCTTTTAAATGATACTTCCGGTTTTGCTTGGAAATATTGGGTTACCCGGGAGAAAAGTGATTTATTCTCAGGATGGAAAATTTTTTAAATACCGGGGCGGTCCTTAGAAAAACATTTATCCAGCTCGACTGCTTCATGGCACAGACATGGCAAAGCAATCGCTGAATTTGTCTCTAAATACATAACTTTCATAGCTCTACAACAAAGAATGTGACCTACACACTTCCTTAAACCTAAAATAAGTAAGAAGAAGAAGTAATTTTGTGTGGAAGTCAAACATTTGTTTTACGTTGGAGGCAGACACATTGCATATGCTCAGAACGACAACATCGAGCCCTTTACATAGCCCTTCTATAGGACGGACTCACGCTGTTGATTTAGACGGTCACAAATCTGACAGATTTTGACTATCACCAATGTCATTATATGTTTTTTAAAGTAATAAAAAGGTGAAATATTTTGGGTAGATGTTCCTAAAACATTATAACTATATCTGGACATATTATAAAGTATGAAAAGGCTGATTCATTAACAATTTGTTTTATAATAATATACATTTTAGTCATTTAGCAGACGCTCTTATCCAGAGCGACTTACAGTTAGTGAATACATTTATTTTTTTGTATACTGGCCCCCCGTGGGAATCGAACCCACAACCCCGGCGTTGCAAACGCCATGCTCTATCAACTGAGCTACATCCCTGCCGGCCATTCCCTCCCCTACCCTGGACGACGCTGGGCCAATTATGCGCCGCCCATGAGTCTCCCGGTCACGGCCCGCTGCGACAGAGCCTGGATTCGAACCAGGATCTCTAGTGGCACAGTTAGCACTGCGATGCAGTGCCTTAGACCACTGCGCCACTCAGGAGACAATATGCCATTTGTTTTATTTATCATATCATCATATATGTATATGTTTTATTATACTTTTATTGTGTACTAGATCACATGTGTTGAAACGTTTTTTATTTCTCAGACATAAATAAACAATTCCAGGTGAAATCCTACCTACATTAATACAATATTGACCTTTTGCTAGATTGATGACTAAAGCCATAGCGAAACAGTGCAAAACATCTGTCAACTCAACTGGTTTTAAAAACTATGACTTCCATTAATAAAACCTCCCAAGACATTTTTCAAGAATCCAGAGTAAAACAACACATCTGCCACACTGATCCTCAACACGGGGGCCCCTCAGGGGTGCGTGCTCAGTCCCCTCCTGTACTCTCTGTTCACCCATGACTGCATGGCCAGGCACGACTCCAACACCATCATTAAGTTTGCCGACGACACAACAGTGGTAGGCCTGATCACCGACAACGATGAGACAGCCTATAGGGAGGAGGTCAGAGATCTGGCCGTGTGGTGCCAGGACAACAACCTCTCCCTCAACGTGACCAAGACAAAGGAGATGATTGTGGACTACAGGAAAAAAAAAGAGGACTGAGCACGCCCCCATTCTCATCGACGGGGCTGTAGTGGAACAGGTTGAGAGCTTCAAGTTCCTTGGTGTCCACATCACCAACGAACTATCATGGTCCAAACACACCAAGACAGTCGTGAAGAGGGCACGACAAAGCCTATTCCCCCTCAGGAGACTAAAAAGATTTGGCATGGGTCCTCAGATCCTCAAAAAATTCTACAGCTGCACCATCGAGAGCATCCTGACTGGTTGCATCACCGCCTGGTATGGCAACTGCTTGGCCTCTGACCGCAAGGCACTACAGAGGGTAGTGCGTACGGCCCAGTACATCACTGGGGCAAAGCTCCCTGCCATCCAGGACCTCTATACCAGGCGGTGTCAGAGGAAGGCCCTCAAAATTGTCAAAGACTCCAGCCACCCTAGTCATAGACTGTTCTCTCTGCTACCGCACGGCAAGCGGTACCGGAGTGCCAAGTCTAGGTCCAAAAGACTTCTCAACAGCTTCTACCCCCAAGCCATAAGACTCCTGAACAGCTAATCATGGCTACCCGGACTATTTGCACTGCCCCCCACCCCATCCTTTTTACGCTGCTGCTACTCTGTTAAGTATTTATGCATAGTCACTTTAACTCTACCCACATGTACATATTACCTCAACTACCTCAACTAGCCGGTGCCCCCGCACATTGACTATGCAACGGTACCCCCCTGTATATATAGCCTCCCTACTGTCACTTTATTTTACTGTATATATAGCCTCCCTACTGTCACTTTATTTTACTTCTGCTCTTTTTTTCTCAACACTTTTTTGTTGTTGTTTTATTCTTACTTTTTTGTTTAAAATAAATGCACTGTTGGTTAAGGGCTGTAAGTAAGCATTTCACTGTAATGTCTGCACCTGTTGTATTCGGCGCATGTGACCAATAAAATTTGATTTGATTTGATTTGATTAAAACGTTCTCAGAACCTCCCTGTAACCTAAAAATTAACATTCCCAGAACAGGCCAAATTGTCACTTCTGTTCGCAAAACGTTCCGTTTTACCAGTCAGGAAACGTATGTGGCTTACTTCCCACAACCAATGTGAAACCAAAAACAGACGTTCCCACAGCTTTCAAGTAACCAAATGTGCTAGCTGGGGAGCGTTAATCCTTTTAAATTCCAGTCGACAGAGGCGGAGCAAATCTGCCTGCTTATTCAGCTCTCTCACTGGTTATTTAGAGTGGAGCAATGCGAAGTGTGCACATGACGGACTTAAACACTAAAGTAATGATTTTCTCTAGAATAGTGGTGTAGACAGTGCGTCCACGAACCAAGCAGATGTGGCTCCGACCATGATTAATCCCAGGCTCCACACGGTAGAAGCGGCGTTGATATTTATATCCGTTGCACAGCTGAGCACAGGTAGGCTATAAGACAAACTTTGTGCGACCACTGCATGTATCATGTGTTTCGTGAGAACTTGTTTAGGCGGTAATTGTAGGCTGTTTTTCTGTGTCCTATTTTGCAGTTGGACTTTAAATTTAGGCTACAGCCTGACAGTTTGAGTGGACTCAATCATATGATGACTGCCGTTCATATATGATACAGTTTGCTACATCTTTTTGTTAACACATTTTGTATCCTGAACATTAAGTAAAATAGCTACACTCTATAACCATATGAAAAGTAGCTAATGTCAAAAGATCAGTCTAAAGCGCTTGGTTTATTTTGAATCAACGTGATAGAAGTTAACATATGCATGTGCTCAGTTCATATGACTTGGCTAGGCTGTAGGCTACTATGTCATAAACCTAATTCACTCTAGTTTTCAAATTAATTGCTTTCGCTGAGACTGAATTTGTTCCACCTTTCTAAACTGAACCAAACACAAATTGTAATACCTTTTTACATTTGTATTATTAATGTAATTTTTTAAAACTATTTTCTACAGTACTATGATGAAACTGTTTTTATTCAATAGGTAGATTTAATGTAAAAGCTCTTTACATTGCTGGTCCAACTCGAGGTGTCAAAACAATGCACCCCCCTCCAACCTTAAATATTTTCACATGACCCTCCCCTTGTACACACCCCCTCCCCCATCATAACAAAATAAAAATAAATAGATATTACCACCATAAATAACAATAACTGTAGCAACCCTTTGTTTATAAACGTGGATATCGATTCGACCACTTCAGCATGTTTTTTTTGTGGCAAAGTTGATGCCATGCAGGGCTAATGGGCCAGAAGATTGAGGATTCACCGACCACCACGGACGAGCTCACTCACCCTGCCTGTTTCATTACACTACGATCAGAGCCGGCTGCAGACAAACATTTGGATGCTATAATTATATACATTAAATGCAACGAATTTTCCACCGACAGGTTTCTGTGCCAATTTCCACACAACCAATAAACCACGCATAAATGCATACCGATTACCAACTTCGAGCCTTTCTCATGGTTTGCGTTTAACACCTCAATTAAATTGATTGTCAATCCCTCCCTACCTTATGTTATTTTTAGTATTACATTGTTATTGATTACTGCATTGTTGGGTTTAGAGTTAGCAAGAAAGGCATTTCACTGTACTTGTGCATGTGACATTTAACTTGAAAACAGGATCGAATGTCATTAAACTTTTGGATGTTTTGGAACAGATGTCTCTTTCCATTAGTCGAATGTCCTTTGCGCAGTTTGGATGCTGTAATTATATTAGTGTGGATGAACGTGTGTAGGTAACCTAATCAGATTAAAACATTGTGACTAGTTGTTTATGCCACATATACACTGAGTGTACAAAACATTAGGAACACCTTCCTAATATTGAGTTGCACCTCCTTTTGCCCTCAGAACAGCCTCATCCCGTCAGGGCATGGACTCTACAAGGTGTCGAAAGCGTTCCACAGGAATGCTGGCCCATGTTGACTCCAATGTTTCCCACAGTTGTGTCAAATTGGCTGGATGTCCTTTGGGTGGTGGACCAATATTGATACACACGGGAAACTGTTGAGGGTGAAAAACCCAGCAGCGTTGCAGTTCTTGACACACTCAAAACAGTGCGCCTGGCACCTACTACCATACCCCATTCAGAGGCACTTCAATCCTTTGTCTTGCCCATTCACCTTCTGAATGTCTCAAGGCTTAAAAATATGTTTTTTACCTGTCTCCTCCCCTTCATATACACTGATTTGAAATGGATTTAACAGGTGACATCAATAAGGGATCATAGCTTTCACCTGGATTCACCTGGCCAGTTTATGTAATGGAAAGAGCAGGTGTTCCTAATGTTTTGTGTAACAAAACTCTGTGTAAAAGGTAATACATTTTTAAAAGTTAAATGACAAATATTTAGGCTATATTGAAGCGTTAGTTTCTAGGTTGATGAATAGCCGCTCGGATCGGAAAGGAGGCATGATGTGTGTTAAGCTTTCCTGAATAACTGGGCCTGCTGGGAGAGTATAGGCCTATGTGGTCGTGGGAGACTGATGATCAGCAACAGACAGCTCATCAGTATCAGAAGTAAAAATAGAACCAGACTGGTCTGCTACTGTGCCTTTCTAGAATCTATTGAGAGTAGACCCACAACTGATCCAAATGGAATGAAACAGTCAAATAACAGTGCTTTTGCTCAATTATTCAAATTACATTTTCACTGCATATTACAGCATAGAGTACAATTGTACTCACTTGAAACCAATAATGCAATTATTAATTGGATTGTGGTGTTGTAGGCTAGTCTAGGTAGGATAAATGTTTTGTCCCTTAACAAGATCAATAGGGGAGCTTTTTGAGCTGCATGTCTTCACTTTTTTAATGCGCAATGACGCACCTGGTCTCCACTGCTTATCAGCTATTCCTCTATCTTGTGGATTTTTTATAGAAAATGTGTGCAGATTTGATTCGTTTTATGCGTGGTATGATTGCTAGTTAACATATTGCAGATCTGGACAAACGATCCAACTACCACTATTGTCACTATGGATGGAGGGCAGGATAGACAGTTTACTGGTATACTATACTGAACAAAGATTTTACTGAGTTAGAGTTCATACAAGGAAATCAGTCAATTGAAATAAATTCATTAGGCCCTAATCTATGGATTGAATATGACTGGGCAGGGGCGCAGCCATGGGAGGGCATTGGCCCACCCACTTGGGAGCCAGGCCCACCCACTGGGGAGCCAGGCCCAGCCAATCAGAATGAGTTTTTCCCCCACAAAAGGGGTTTATTACAGACAGAAATACTCCTCAGTTTCAGCAGCTGTTCGGGTGGCTGGTCTCAGACGATCCCGCAGGAGAAGAAGCCGGATGTGGAGGTGCTGGGCTGGGGTGGTACACGTGGTCTGCGATTTTTAGTCGGGTTGGACGTACTGCCAAATTCTCTAAAACGACGTTGGAGGCGTCATGTGTTAGAGAATTTAACATTAAAATCCCTTGACAACAGCTCTGGTGGATGTTCCTGCAGTCAGCATGCCAATTGCACGCTCCCGCAACTTGAGACACCTGTGGTGTTGTGTGACAAAACTATGCATTTTAGAGTGGTCTTTTATTGTCCCAAGCACAAGGTGCACCTGTGTAAGGATCATGCTGTTTAAAATGTCTGGAATATTTTATTTCAACTCAGGAAACATGGGACCATCACTTTACATGTTGTTTATCTTTTTGTTCAGTGTTGACCTGTAGAGCGTAAGGGAAGTACCAAAACACCTTGATAGGGGAGGCATATGCAAGCAGATGTGGAAATGTGGCTATATCGAATACATTATATAGTAAAACCCGCTAAATGGCTTATGTAAATTAGGGGGGAAAATACACTACTATGTGCGTCCTCGTGCGCCATCGCACCCATGTTGATTTTGTCCACCCACACCAGACAGGATCAGGACACGCAGGTTGAAATATCAAAACGAACTCTGAACCAATTATATTAATTTGGGAACAGGTCGAAAAGCCTTACACATTTATGGCAATTTAGCTAGCTAGCTTGCTGTTGCTAGCTAATTTGTCCTGGTATATAAACATTGGGTTGTTATTTTACCTGAAATGCACAAGGTCCTCTACTCTGACAATTAATCCACAGATAAAAGGTTAAACAGAATTAGTTTCTAGTAATCTCTCCTTCAGGCTTCTTCTTCTTTGGACTTTATATGGCTCACTTCATCTTTCAATCACCCACGTGGGTATATGCTCCTAAAAACCAATGAGGAGATGGGAGAGGCAGGACTTGCAGCACATCAAGCATCACAAATAGAACCAAGTTCTTGTTTAGCGCCTGGCTACGCAGACGCGCGTGAGCAGTGTGGGTGCAATGATTGAATAACATGTATGGGTACATTTATTTTGCAACGCTTGCGCACGCGACTCGAGCGGTGTGGTCAGCATTTGAGGAGTAAGTTTCACACATCCCCATGTGCTACACTTGCAATAACTGTGCTATGTGGTTGTTTTTCCTACTTAGTTGAAAGCACTGTAGGTCGCTCTGAATAAGAGCATCTGCTAAATGATTACAAGGTAAAATATAAATGTAAAAAATCCTCAATGTTGTGATGAGTGAAGACTTCCATCTTCCTCATCACTTATTTGGACATTCTAGATAGAGCAGGTGTACATTCTCACTATCGAGGAATACTGATCTACATGACTGTACAGGAGCCATCTACATAACTGTACTCTGCCCTTCCCATTAGCCATAGTGAAAGGAGAGGACTGTCTTAGTGTGCCTGACCCATGGCAAGCATGGGCAGGGGCCAGAGAGGCTGCCAGAGAGCCTGCCATTTCCGCATGGGTCGGGCTGGCACAACTATCGTATAATTGTGTAGCCGACAAATATGGACAATAACCATTAACTTTACATATAATGAATAATCATAATCGTCTTAATACATTCATTTTAGGAGAAGGGAATTCAACTTCATATTCAAGTAGATATAGTTTATTAAATATACGTTTTTCATTTTGACATGAAATGGGTCAAGTTGGCAATAATTTTACGAGCAGAACAACACGGTCGGGAGGAGAACATTCATTTTCAAAAGTTCATAGCGGTTTTTAAGACTGGGTGTCACCAAAGCTGTGTTGTATTCATTAGGTACATTTCCCTCCGTATGTATTTGGACAGTGAAGCTACAGTTTAAATTTGACTCTCTACTCCAGCATTTTGGATTTGACATCAAATGTTTCATGAGGTGACACAGAATGTCACCTTTATTTGAGGGTATTTTAATACATATCTGTTTTACTGTTTAGAAATGTGTGACGAGTACTGAGGATACGAAGAGGCAGGACGCAGACGCAGGAATTAACAATGTAAAGGTTTACTTAATGTAACAGGTCAAAGAATTACAGATTTTTGCAACCGTTCATTTTCTATTTTTTATTTTATTTTGTGAGTTGATTTCACCAAAATATTGTATTGTTCAGCATTTCGTGTAGTCTACAGATATTGGGAGAGTTAGTTGTGTAAGTGCGCCCTCTAGAGTTGGTTTGGTTATATGCGGAGGGAGGTCATGCTTTTCTCAGTCTGCATTGTACTCGGCTGGGAGAGGCGGATTCTGGTCGAGGGTAGAGTTTTGAACATTTTCTCTCTTTGATGTTGAACAGATTGAGAGAGTTGTACACAATAAAGTGCCTTCAAGTACGCCAGTGTCTTGTCTTCAGTGCACCGGAACACAACGCAGTAGTCGGCAACGAGCAGAACGAGCCGGCTACATTGGTGCCGTGACCCGGATATCTTCGCTTCAGATCATCGCCAGGGTGATCGCCGGTGGTTGCTGTGACAAGTAGGAACCTCTTCGGAACGTTGACAAGTAGAAGGGCAAACATTAATGTGTAAATTGTAGCTCTTAATTGCTTACCTCAGCTACTTCTATCATTGTACAATTTTTTTTTCATATTCACATGTTTTGGTGATTCACATATCATTACCATAGTCTATTACAACTTTCTATTTAAAAAAAATGGCTGATGGCAAGGATGCGCAGACACCATTTAGTGTTGGAGATGCTGCAGGGGTAAGCCTGGGGAGGGGCAGGTTTATGAGTATGGTGGAGAGCACGCCGGTTAGGGGGTGCTGGTATACTAGGCAGACCTGTACTCTCGTCCACACGCTTACGCACTGATGAATATTCCCCCCGCACCACACATGCGTAGCTTAGGAGATGCTCCAGACATTGCAAGCAGCGTTAGTTCAGGGGGCTGTCCTGCATTTTCATACACTCACACCCAAACAGATGAACATTCTCCACGTCAGCCAGTGTCTAGTTCACATGTGAGTTCTGCAGACCTAGGGAGTCTCATCACACAGTTAGCTCATGAAATAGGAGAGAACATTGCTAGCCAATTACAGAGATCTGTTGGTAGTGCAGATAACCAAACCACTCCCTACGCCTAGCCTGAACTTAGGATATGGACAGTCTGATTTGAACATGACAGGAGTAAAGTTAGTCATGAAGACAGATGTCAAAGAGCCGCCGTACTTCAGGGGTGATGGAACAGACAAACACACAGTGCATGAGTGGGAAGAGATTATGAGCGTTTACCTGAATAAGAGGGGTGTACACCCACAAGAGCACTCCCAGGAGATAATGTCAAGACTAATGGGAAAGGCTAGAGACATTGTTAAAGTTACCCTGCGCAGTATGCCATCGCTGCAGCCAGCTGAGAACTCCAAGCTTCGTCTTTGATATTCTGAAACAACATTTCAGTGAGTTAACCTACTCCTCTATGCCTTTAGCAGATTTCTATAACACACTTCCTCTGGCTGGAGAAAGTCCCATGGACTATTGGATACGCTTGAACAAGGCTGTGGATGTCGGAGATGAGTGTCTGAGAAGGCAGGGCGAAACATTGAGGACCCCTCTCACGAAGTCACAATGATGCTGGTGAAACACTGTCCCGACCCGCTCTTACAAGTGTCCTAAAGTGCAAAACAGCTGAAAAGTGGACAGCAAATGAGATTCATGAACACCTCGTTGAACATCAGAGAGAGGCTAGAACAATGTGTCAAGCCAAATCTTATCGGCCAAAGAACATTGGTGCACATGCTCAGGCATTAACCACAGAGACAGTCGCTGCTGAAAACCCAACAGACCTTACTGGTTACCCAAAGGCAATGGGGCTTCCATCCTCTCCTCAGACAGAGAGCATCTGCATGCAGTCTCTCATTGGCTTGCTGGACCGTGTGCTAGAGCAGACGGCACACACAACAGCAGTCGTGCCACCAAGCAGGGGGCCAGCAGCCATTGTTCAGAGTAGATGTAAAGTCTGTCAGTCTGCCGAACATTCAACTACTGCACACTGTAGACAGGCGAACCTCTGTATGGGCTGTTACAAGCCCGGCCACTGGAAGAGAGAATGCCAACAGCGCCGGCCAAGAATTAACGCTCAGCCACAGTTAGTGCACACACCACCTAACTCTGAGCAAGTTGGAGCCAGTTTAAACTAGATAGCTCACATACGGAAAGGGGATGTGTGAGCGTTGAAGATTCAACCCTTGAAAAAAGTGAAGAATTGAAGGAGATGTATGTCAATGTCTGTAAAGCAATGTCTGATAATTGCACGGTAATTGTTCAGAATATTCACAGAGTTGAGACGTTCAGTGAGTTATTTCACGCACCGGTGACAGTTAATGGCTGTGCTCAGTTGCAAGGGCTCCTCGATACAGGCTCAATGGCCTGCACGATAAGTGAAGAGGCAGAGCAGAGACTACTATCGGATAGCCGTCTTGACCCCACATCAAGAACTCTCACAGCATATCATCCTTGTTGGCTGTGGAGGAGTACAAGTGCGCCCCAAGTGCATGTATGACATAGAACTAAGTCTGTATGGGGTAAAGTGCATGGTCCCAGTTCTGGTGATCACTGGTCAGAAAGACGACATAATAGTAGGCACCAACATGTTGAAACGTGTACTGCATCAGCTGAAAAACGAGAACAGTTATTGGACACTTATCTCGAGCAACACAAAAGGGTCTCCAGATGGCGAACAGTTTCTAGAAATGATGACCAGTCTCACAAGATGGAGGGGTGAAGATGTCCCAGGAAAAGTAGGGACAGTGAAGCTAACTCAGGCGGTGACTCTCCTTCCCAAACAAGAGTACCTGCTGTGGGGAAGACTGCCAAGTAATATACCCAAGTCACCTGGGAGTACAGTTATGGTGGAGCCTACAACCTCCAGGTGTGTGCCTCGGGGGCATTATGGTGGGGAGAGTGGTAACACCGTTATGGGGAGATGGCTGGACTCCCATGAAAGTCACTAATATCTCAGACAAACCACTCACACTGAAAAGGAACAGCAAGCTTGCGGACGTCTCTACTTGTGTTGCAGCTGAAGATCTCACACTGTTCCAGGGTTCCTGTCAGAGTGATGCTGGCTCTGTTGGAGTGACTCATGTGAAACAGGACGACAACGGTGACCTGAAAGACAGACTGCAGAAGTCTGGTCTAGGAAATGTCGACATTGATCATTGTGAAGCGAGCCCCTCCACCAAGCTCCAACTTGTGACATTGCTGGAGAAATATCAGGATATATTTTCAAAGCATAATCTTGACTGTGGAGAAGCCAAGGGCTTCATATCGCAGAGTGCCGCCAGCCCACTATCAAAAGCTGCGCCAAGTTCTCACCGAGATGGAGGAACAGGAAATCATACGGAAATCAATGAGTGAATATGCTTCTCCACTCGTGATGGTTTGGAAGAAAAATGGCGACCTCCGGATATGCACAGACTTTCGATGGCTGAATGCAAGAACTATCAAGGATGCTCATCCTTTGCCCCATCAATCGGACTGCTTGGCTGCCCTTGGCGGTAATGCTGTCTTCAGCACCATGGACCTCACGTCTGGATTTTATAACTTGCCCATGCATGAGGAGGACAAAAAAGTATACCGCCTTCACAACACCATTAGGCCTGCACGAGTATAACAGAATGCCACAGGGGCTTTGCAACAGTCCAGCGTCCTTCATGAGGATGATGATGAGTATCTTTGGCGATCTTAACTTCAGCAGTCTCTTGTGCTACCTAGATGATCTCTTGATATTTGCCCCCAATGAACAGCAGGCCCTCAGCAGATTAGAGGTTGTTTTCCAGAGGCTACGGGAGCACAATCTAAAGTTGAGTCCAAAAAAATGCCATCTGTTGCGGAGATCTGTGAAGTTTCTCGGACACATCGTTGACAGTGACGGTGTTGCTGTTGACCCAGAGAAGGTCGAGGTCATCACCAAAATGTCAAAGAGGGACTTGATGGAAGATGATGGCTGCACTCCCTTCAGTTCGCAGAGTGAAGTCGTTCCTGGGGATGGTATTTTATTACCAACACTACATACCAAATTGCTCCTCCATCGCAAAACCCCTGTTTGCTCTCACAGCTGGCCAGAAACGGAGAGGAAAGGCCGGGAAGTACAGTCAGAATGCGGGAGTCTACAGAAAGCTCAAACCTGCGGATTGGACCCTTGACTGCGATTCCGCTTTCGCCGGCCTTAAGGAGAAGCTCCTGAATTGTGTGGTCCTTAGCCATCCAGACTTTACTAAGCCCTTGGTTTTGTCCATTGATGCGTCTCTTGATGGCCTTGGGGCAGTTCTGTCCCAGATACCAGAAGGAGAAACGAAGGCACGCCCGATCGCCTTTGCCAGCAAGACCCTCACTGGCTCACAAAAGAGGTATCCTGCTCACCGACTGGAGTTCTTGGCGCTCAAATGGAGTGTTTGTGAAAAATTCAGCCACTGGTTGAAAGGCCACACTTTTACAGTGTGGACCGACAATAATCCTTTGACCTATATAATGACCAAACCAAAACTTGACGCTTGCGAACAGAGGTGGGTGGCAAAGCTTTCCCCCTACACCTTCAGTATCAAACACATTCCTAAAACACATTCCTAAAGAACATTGTGGCAGATGCCCTGAGTAGAGATCCGTTTGCTAAATCAGTGAGCCAAAGGTTGATCAGTGAGCCCTATGGAAGTCTTTTGGCCGAGGCGGAGGGAACCAAAGAGGAGAAAGTCCAAGATCTCTTCCGGAGTAAGACCCAGTGTCTCCAGGCACTTGATGCAGGGTGCTGTGTAACTATGGACCCCACTCAAGACAGGCTGGCCGGCAGTCAAGAACCCTCTCATGTGAAATCTGCTTGTGAAGCTCATGTAGAGTGGGAAAGGGGAGCAGAGATAAGAGCAACACAGTTTCTCAATGTTCTTCCCCAGGCGGTGCCCTCAGAACAAGACACACTTCCAGCCCTCTCCATCGGCGAGCTGAGGCACAGCCAGGAAATAGATCCAGTTATCAGGGAAGTCCTGCCACTCATTCAGAGGGGTGAGCCACCACCTAGGCGAGGGAGGAGGAGGTTAGCTCTTACGACCCAGACACTGTGCAAGCAGTGGCATCATCTAAAAGTCCAGGACGGAGTCCTATATAGGGTAACCAAAGACCCATTAAGCAGAGAGAAGAGGTATCAGTTTGTGCTGCCTGCTAGCTTGAAGGCCAAAGCTCTCGCTGGTGTGCATGACTTCGCTGGGCATCAAGGGCAGGCTAGGACAGCACACCCTCGCCCGACAGCGTTTCTTCTGGCCGCAAATGGGAAGAGACATCAAGGAATATGTGAAATGCTGCCAACGCTGTATCCTTGCAAAGACCCCTGAACCAGCTGCCCGAGCTCCCTTGGAGAGCATTCGCACTCGGCACCCATGGAGCTGGTGTGCATTGATTTTTGGAGTGCTGAGGACTCTAAGCAAAGATCTGTCGATGTGTTAGTCATAACAGACCACTTTACAAAATTGGCTCATGCCTTTCCTCACGTAAACCAAACTGCAAAGCAAATAGCGAAGAAGTTATGGGATAACGTATTCTGCATCTACGGTTTCCCAGAGCGAATACATTCTGATCAAGGGGCCAATTTTGAAAGCAAACTCATAGCTGAACTCCTCAGCCTCACAGGGATTAAGAAAACACACACAACAGCATACCATCCCATGGGAAATGGGCAAACCGAAAGGTTCAATAGGACACTTGGCAGTATGTTGCGTGCCCTACCCCTGACAGCTAAGCAACACTGGGCCCAACAGATACAGACTTTGACTTTTGCGTATAATGCCACCACTCATGAAACAACTGGATATCCTCCATTCTATTTGATGTATGGTCGAGTGCCCAGACTCCCAGTAGACATGGTCTTCAAACAAGTCTTGAGGGATCCAGTCGTGGTGAATTATAAGACCTATGCAGAGAAACTGATGGCGAACCTCCATGTGGCTGCCGACATAGCTCAGCAGCATGCGAGGAAAGGACAGCAACATCAAGCTGATGGCTACAACAAGAGAGTTCGTGGAACCCACTTGAACGTTGGCGACCGAGTTTTTGTTAGCTAATAAAGCAGAGAGAGGGAAGAGGAAGTTAGCGGATAAGTGGGAAGCCACTATGTATACCATCATAGACCGGAACCCTCAGACTCACGTTTACAAAGTCAGAGACGAAAGTGGGAAAACAAAAGTTGTTCATCGGAATTTGATGTTGGACGTGAGCTTCTTGCCCATGCCAGAACTAAGCGATGAAGAGACGAATGGAGCTGCCTCGGATGTGGCCAGTGAGTTTCAGCCTCCTTCTGTTGATGCTTTGAGTGGCCTAGCAGTAGATGCTTCTGAGGACCGTACATGTTCGTGGTTAAACGCATCCTCTGACTCTGAGTCTATTGGAGAAGCTGATGAGTCTGAGATGGAGAATGAGACGCCCCGCTCTCTGTCCAGGAGGTCTGTTCAGCTGACACCCACGGGAGCCCAGTCTGAAGAGGTCAGAGGCCAAGGGGAAAATGAATGCTCACCTGTGGGAGACTTGTCGGATTCCAGTGACCCCCTGATTTGCACATGACTGACACTGACTCTGTTGCCCCCAGTTGATGTTCCTGACTTAGATGAGACAGGGTCTTCGGACGTCAATTCACCTGTTACACTGATTGATAGTCAGATACCCTCCCAAGTACAAGGGTTTGAAAGTCAGGTTGTCAGAACACGTACTGGCAGGGTTGTTAAGGCAGTCGATCGCTTGATAGAGAACATGGTGCAAAACCACTCACCAAGGGTTTTGTTACAGGAGTCAGAAGGTCACTGTCTTTCCGTTCTTTATTTTAGATACATTTTTGAGATTGAGATATTTTTCTTTATTACCAGTAGTATGACCTGGGTCATGAGATGTTCATAATGGAGGGAAAGTGTTCCAAGATTTCATATGATGTATAAGGCATCATATTCACTAGAAGGGGCAGTAGCCTGATCAACTGCTGTTTTCTTTTAACTTACTTTGTAAGTAGCTTTATACGCTGTATATGGGAAATGGAGTCCCAGGGCTATCTTGGACCAAGTGGACAAGAGTTTTATTCTATATGTTTTTGGTTATTTTCCACCCTCGAAGTGTGAAGGATTTTGGTGAAATTAAAGAGGGGTGAATGTAACAGGTCAAAGAATTACAGATTTTTGCAACCGTTCATTTTCTATTTTTTATTTTATTTTGTGAGTTGATTTCACCAAAATATTGTATTGTTCAGCATTTCGTGTAGTCTACAGATATTGGGAGAGTTAGTTGTGTAAGTGCGCCCTCTAGAGTTGGTTTGGTTATATGCGGAGGGAGGTCATGCTTTTCTCAGTCTGCATTGTACTCGGCTGGGAGAGGCGGATTCTGGTCGAGGGTAGTTTTGAACATTTTCTCTCTTTGATGTTGAACAGATTGAGAGAGTTGTACACAATAAAGTGCCTTCAAGTACGCCAGTGTCTTGTCTTCAGTGCACCGGAACACAACGCAGTAGTCGGCAACGAGCAGAACGAGCCGGCTACATTAACACTGAGCAAGAGAACAACAAAAAGCGAGTGACGACATGACACTAACAATCACACACAACACAACACTGAACAGTCCAGGGCTATATATGGGTGGTGATGAGGTGATTAGGGTGCGTTGGGTTTCCATTCCGGTGTTGCCGAGGTGGTGCACTCAGACCGGTGGCTCAGTAGACCGGTGGCTCAGTAGACCGGCGAATCAGAGCGCAGAGGGGAGCAACGGGAGGAGACGTGACAAAATTAAAGCACTTTATTTATCCAGTCCCCCCATTTGAAGAAGTCATAAGTATTTGGATATATTCACTTAGTGTATTAAAGTAGTCAAAAGTTCAGTATTTGGTCCCATATTCCTTGCACATAATGACTACATCAAGATTGTGACTTTACAAACTTGTTGGATTCATTTACAGCTTTGTTTTCCCAATAGGAAGCGAGTGTAGATGTTTCCTGAGTGGCGCAGTGGTCTCATGGGCGGCGCACAATTGGCCCAGCGTCGTCCAGGGTAGGGGAGGGAATGGCCGGAAGGGATGTAGCTCAGTTGATAGAGCATGGCGTTTGCAACGCCAGGGTTGTGGGTTCGATTCCCACGGGGGGCCAGTATAAAAATAAATAAAAGATATGTATTCACTAACTGTAAGTCGCTCTGGATAAGAGCGTCTGCTAAATGACTAAAATGTAAATGAGTCACTTTCCTGAATAACTGGGCCTGCTGGGGGCATATGTGGCCACATTATTATAGGACGACTTGGGAGAATGATGAGCCATAACAGACGGTGCATCTCAGTGTCAGAAGTTTAATAAAAATACAGCCAGACTGGCCTCCTACTGTGCCTTTCTAGACCTTATGAATTTATGAGTGATCCAAATGGAATGAATCATTCAAATCATAGGGCTTTTGCTTCGTTATTCAAATTACACCTTCACTGCAGTTTACAGCCTAGAGTAGAATTTTGTACCCACTTAAAAACAATAATGCAATTGAAGTTCCGTGATTGCCGTGGCACCACGAGGTCGCTTAGGCAGAGGGCTTCTGTACATTTGTAAATATTACATATTTTCCCCGTGTTTTTTGTTTGAATCTTCTTACTTAATTTTTTTTTTTTTGATTTTGAACAGCCAAATGTGTATAGGTTAAGTCTGGATTGCATCTATTTGTTTCCTGCCTATGAATTCATGGAAAATCATATTTCTAAAGATGGCTAGCTAGCAATGCTACCAGGTTACGGTAGCAATGCTAGCTGGTGTATTTTGATTTGAAAACATCAGACTATTTATTTTCTGTTTCGACGGTCTCCTAACCCAATAAATAGGACTACAATGCATGGTGAGCTGGAAGTGACAATTTGATTGCTCAGGAAGTTATCATCTGAAGTTATGAGCAGCTGTCATAATTATCCTGAGTGAGTGAGAGCTCAAACAAACTTAATCTCGTTCTACAAGACCAGAGAGTCAACAGCTACGGAGAAATTTGTCAGACCACAGGAACGGCAAGGCGCGGGTGAGACGCCTTCAACGGAGTGAACTGTGCTCATCCCATGTGGTTCCTTCTTGACTGTCGCTCCATCTGTTGGAGGCTTGAAACACTCAACTTTCAACTTCGGCTAAAAATCGTAATCCAGACCTACTCTATCATATATCTGTATTATTTTATTGTTTTTGCTTTTTCAAGCGCTTTGAGATTATTTTTGTAATTAAGTGCTATAGAAGTTAAATCAATTAATATTATTTTTTCATTGCATTGTGGTATTGTAGGCTAGTCTAGGATCATTGTATTGTCCCTAAACAAGATCAATAGGGAAGCATTTTGAGCTGCGTGTCTCATGTCTTCAATGTTCTTTCAATGCGCAATGACGCACATGGCCTCCGCTGCCTATCAGCTATTCCTCCTTGTTCTTGTGGATTTATATAGAAAATTGGTGCAGCTTTGAAGGACTGTATGTGTGGTATGATTGCTAGTAGTTAGCCTATTGCAGATCTAGACAGACGTTTCACCTACCACTATTAGAGTAGAGGGCAGGATAGACAGACTGGTAGACAATATTGACCTGCGGTATAGTTAGCGCGTGGAAAAGTGCAGTGCATAAGGGAAGGACCAAAACACCTTGATAGGGGAGGTGCATGCAAGCAGATGAGGACATTTTGGCTAGGATGGAAGAAATTATATAGTAAAATCTGCAAAAGGACGAATGTAAACCAGTGAAAATAGCACTACCTTACCTTGAGCCCAATTAAAACAATAAAATAAAACGCACACAATTCTCCCCAAAGCCAAAAAAAAGAGTTAGACAAACCTCCCCCTATTTTGGACATTCTGTACTGTCGCCTCATATGAAACGTTTGTAAAATGCAGGAGTATAGAGCCAAATTTACAATTTTAGCTTCACTGTCCAAATACATATGAGGGGAGTGTAGTTTATAGATTTCAACCAATTAAAAAATAAATTAATAGATGCATTATGATGCATTATAAGGTTAAAACATTTTTCTACAAACATGATTTATTACAATAACTGTGTTCCCATTTGCATAACAATTATTTGTTAACCCAAACTCCATAATCATCACAACCCTACCCATGGGGATAAGCAAGAATGGCAAGTGAGACCCAATCATCACTATGAGAGAATTATGAGTTGCATTCGTATAGTACAGTTCAAATCAATGACCATTTGTAAACAGTACAAGCTGCTAGTATTAAAACAATTTGCAATGTGGTTTTATAGTGATTTGTCATGATTGTGAACCACAGATGGCAATTAAGACATATCCAGAGCCACAGGTTGCCTGCCTGTCAGAGCTGTTTTCCCCCCATTTAGTTCTCTTTCTTGTAAATAGGCACTCATCTACTCTGCCTCATTTGCAGTCTTACCATTGACAGGTTAGGTTGAGTGCAGCTACTTTCTCTCTCTCTTTGCACTTTATGATTAGGTATAATTTACCAGACATCTGTTCACAGTAGAGTGCCTCTTATGCCAGAAACCCTCTTGTATTTTAGTGTGCCTGCCCATGCTTGCCAGTGGACAGGCACACTAAGATACAGACCTCTCCTTTCACTATGGCTAATGGGAAGGGCAGAGTATAATGTAAACACTCAATGGTAGATGGAGCGGCAGGTAGCCTAGTTTTGATCCCAGCTCAGATGGGAAAATCTGGTGTGGAGTGAGCCAGCATCATCCTAGATACATCGCCTGCCGTTGTGCCCTTTAGCAATGCACTTAAACCCCTATTATTGCTCCAGGGGCTCTGCGCGGTGGCTGACCCATTGCTTCCAGCCCCTCAGGGGTATGTGTGCGTCTCGGTTGGGTTGAGTTGTGAGCATAAAGACACATTTCCATTCTCTGTAAGTTAAGGGCCAATAAAGTATATCTTATCAGGAACTGACCTCACAATTAAGGTGTGTTGCGGTCATCATTTAGTTTTTTCTTCTTCAAAATTAGTGGCAATTGTTTCAATTACAATTTCTATTAAATGTTTGGTCCGTGTCAGGCAGCCAGACCCATTTGATGCCTACTCCTGGAGCAAAAGCATGCTCGTGTTAAAAATGCTTTGTCAGGAATAGGCTCAATCTTGGAAACGGGCCCAAAGACTTATGACAGTGTGTGTGTGTGTGTGTGTGTGTGTGTGTGTGTGTGTGTGTGTGTGTGTGTATATATACACTATCAGTCAAAAGTTTGGACACACCTACTAATTCCAGGGTTTTTCTTAATTTTTTACTATTTTCTACATTGTAGAATAATAGTGAAGACAAACTATGAAATAACACATATGGAATCATGTAGTAAAGTGTTAAACAAATCAAAATATATTTTGCATTTTAGATTCTTCAAATAGCCAACCTTTGTCTTGATGACAGCTTTGCACACTCTTGGCCTTCTCTCAACCAGCTTCATGAGGAATGCTTTTCCAACAGTCTTGAAGGAGTTCCCACATATGCTGAGCACTTGTTGGCTGCTTTCCCTTCACTCAGCGGTCCACCTCATCCCAAATCATCTCAATTGGGTTGAGGTCGGGTGATTGTGGAGGCCAGGTCATCTGATGCAGCACTCCGTCACTCTCCTTGGTCAAATAGCCCTTAAACAGCCTGGAGGTGTGTTTTGGGTCATTGTCCTGTTGAAAAACAAATGATAGTCCCACTAAGCGCATACCAGATGGGATGGCGTATCGCTGCAGAATGCTGTGGTAGCCATGCTGGTTAAGTGTTCCTTGAATTCTAAATAAATCACTGACAGTGTCACCAGCAAAGCACCCCACACATCACACCTCCTTCATGCTTCACGGTGGGAACCACACATGTGGAGATCATCCGTTCACCTACTCTGCATCTCACAAAGACACGGCGGTTGGACACAAAAATCTCAAATTTGGATTCATCAGACCAAAGGACAGATTTCCACCGGTCTAATGTCCATTGCTCGTGTTTCTTGGCCCAAGCAAGTCTCTTCTTCTTATTGGTGTCCTTTAGTAGTGGTTTCTTTGCAGCAATTCGACCATGAAGGCCTGATTCACGCAGTCTCCTCTGAACAGTTGATGTTGAGATGTGTCTGTTACTTGAACTCTGTGAAGCATTTATTTGAGCTGCAATCTGAGGTGCAGTTAACTGTAATGAACTTATCCTCTGCAGCAGAGGTAACTCTGAGGAAGACCCATGAGAGCCAGTTTCATCATAGCGCTTGATGGTTTTTGCGACTGCACTCGAAGAAACTTTGAAAGTTCTTAATGTTCCAGATTGACTGACCTTCATGTCTTAAAGTAATGATGGACTGTCGTTTCTCTTTGCTCTTGCCATAATATGGACTTTTACCAAATAGGGGTGGTATACAGAAGATACCCCTATCTTGTCACAACACAACTGATTGGCTCAAATGCATTAAATTCCACAAATTAACTTTTAACAAGGCACACCTGTTAATTGAAATGCATTCCAGGTGACGACCTGAAGCTGGTTGAGAGAATGCCAAGAGTGTGAAAAGCTGTCATCAAAGCAAAAGGATACTTTGAAGAATCTCAAATATAAAATATAGTTTGATTTGTTTAACACTTTTTTGGTTACTACATGATTCCATATGTGTTATTTCATAGTTTTGATTTCTTCACTAATATTCAACAATAAGAAAATACTACAAACAAAGAAAAACCCTTGAATGAGTAGGTGTGTCCAAACTTTTGACTGGTTGTGTGTGTGTGTGTGTGTGTGTGTGTGTGTGTGTGTATATGTATATATATATATATATATATATATATATATATATATATATATATATATATATGTATATATATATGTATATGTGGGGAAAAAAAGTATTTAGTCAGCCACCAATTGTGCAAGTCCTCCTACTTAAAAAGATGAGAGAGGCCTGTAATTTTCATCATAGGTACACGTCAACTATGGCAGACAAATTGAGGAAAAAAAATCCAGAAAATCACATTGTAGGATTTTTAATGAATTGATTTGCAAATGATGGTGGAAAATAAGTATTTGGTCACCTACAAACAAGCAAGATTTCTGGCTCTCACAGACATGTAACTTCTTCTTTAAGAGGCTCCTCTGTCCTCCACTCGTTACCTGTATTAATGGCACCTGTTTTGAACTTATCAGTATAAAAGACACCTGTCCACAACCTCAAACAGTCACACTCCAAACTCCACTATGGCCAAGACCAAAGAGCTGTCAAAGGACACCAGAAACAAAATTGTAGACCTGCACCAGGCTGGGAAGACTGAATCTGCAATAGGTAAGCAGCTTGGTTTGAAGAAATCAACTGTGGGAGCAATTATTAGGAAATGGAAGACATACAAGACCACTGATAATCTCCCTCGATCTGGGGCTCCACGCAAGATCTCACCCCGTGGGGTCAAAATGATCACAAGAACGGTGAGCAAAAATCCCAGAACCACACGGGGGGACCTAGTGAATGACCTGCAGAGAGCTGGGACCAAAGTAACAAAGCCTACCATCAGTAACACACTATGCCGCCAGGGACTCAAATCCTGCAGTGCCAGACGTGTCCCCCTGCTTAAGCCAGTACATGTCCAGGCCCGTCTGAAGTTTGCTAGAGTGCATTTGGATGATCCAGAAGAGGATTGGGAGAATGTCATATGGTCAGATGAAACCAAAATAGAACTTTTTGGTAAAAACTCAACTCGTCGTGTTTGGAGGACAAAGAATGCTGAGTTGCATCCAAAGAACACCATACCTACTGTGAAGCATGGGGGTGGAAACATCATGCTTTGGGGCTGTATTTCTGCAAAGGGACCAGGACGACTGATCCGTGTAAAGGAAAGAATGAATGGGGCCATGTATCGTGAGATTTTGAGTGAAAACCTCCTTCCATCAGCAAGGGCATTGAAGATGAAACGTGGCTGGGTCTTTCAGCATGACAATGATCCCAAACACACTGCCCGGGCAACGAAGGAGTGGCCTAGCCAGTCTCCAGATCTCAACCCCATATAAAATCTTTGCATGATCTGCATGGAGGAATGGGCCAAAATACCAGCAACAGTGTGTGAAAACCTTGTGAAGACTTACAGAAAACATTTGACCTGTGTCATTGCCAACAAAGGGTATATAACAAAGTATTGAGAAACTTTTGTTATTGACCAAATACTTATTTTCCACCATAATTTGCAAAAAAAATTCATTAAAAATCCTACAATGTGATTTTCTGGATTTATTTTTTCTTTTCATTTTGTCTGTCATAGTTGACGTGTACCTATGATGAAAATTACAGGCCTCTCATCTTTTTAAGTGGGAGAACTTGCACAATTGGTGGCTGACTAAATACTTTTTTCCCCCACTATATATATATATATATATATATATATATTAAAAACAACAACAACTGAGTGATGGCAGAAGTCACCTAGGAATATTGTAAAGGCATATGGACAAGTGAAGTCATACTGTTTACAATAAAACATCTATTTGGAATGGATTAGTATATTTATCAGCAGTGTTGTGGGGCGTTCTGATAGTCAGAGAAATCAAGCTTTGCTCAGACATGTAGCAGGGACCTGAGATAAGGACCTGAGCGATTTCCAACAGCTCCATATCAACCAGGCAAACATTTCCTATGCTCCTATAAAAGTTGGACATAGTCCCATCCAGTGGCGGTCGGTGCCGTTTTTAAGATGAGGGAGGACGATTATTTTCATGAGCATGGCCTTATTTCTATTACAGCATATTGGATGACTGTCATTCATATTCCATTCACCCAGTTCAATGTAACATCGATAGGTTTAGGGTACTACATGATACTCAAATTTTCCCTATACCCATCATGAGGTTGCTACAACCTAGCCTATGAATGAAAGTTTACAACGTAGGTGCACACAGGTCGAGAATTTTTTTGGTGACACATTCTATACCGCCTTGCACACTCTTGCCTGCATCTAGCTGTTCTAGGGTGTAATCATTAGTCCAACAGTTGCAAACGAGAGTTTCTATTGGACAAATTCAGGTATGTTTATCATTGTTCTGTTTGCTTCGTTTAAGAAACGTTTTTCAACATATTAGGCGGAATGAATACATCCCTGATCACACCAAACACAGTTCACTTTCATAGCAGCCACATACAAACAGCTCGTTGTATTCCTTCTCGCACCTCCGCGCTCTCCTCCTCTAACCTTTTCCCTTCGCCTGTGGACTTCAATGCACAAGACATCAGCTGTCTGTGACCAAGTGATAAAACCTTTCCAAGCCAAACCTTCATATCATAACCGCTACACACAGCCTACATTGTTGTCACCATATTAGCTAAAAGTCATAGTGAACATAGCTAGTAGAACTAATGTGTTACCATAATTACTGTGTAAGTCTATGGAAGAAGGTGAGAACCATGAGCCTCCTAGGTTTTGTATTGAAGTCAATGTACGCAGAGGAGGACAGAAGCTAGCTGTCCTCCGGCTACACCCTGGTGCTACCCTACAGAGTGCTGTTAAGGTTACTGTAGACCTTCATTGCAAAACAGTGTGTTTTAATCAATTATTTGGTGACGTCAATATATTTAGAATAGAATAACTTTTTTAATATTTCTCTATTTTTATTAAATTCACTAAGGAGGATGGTCCTCCCCTTCCTCCACTGGTCCCATCCTACAGAATAGACCACCAATTCCTTGTGAGTAGGAGAGCCCTGCTGTCCTCGTGGCTTTATCAAAACAGGGCAGGAGTGGGTAGACGCTCCAAGAAGAGCACAATATTATCTGGGTGTTTAAACTAAGAGGCATTATAGGGTAATCTTTTATTTATTTTTTTAAGAGCATGTCCAGGATTACATAACAGGCAGGAAGCCTCCGCTTCAAAAGAGCGAATGGCCACTAGCCATAATGGTCACTATCCATGGAGGTCTGTAGGAGACATTGGTCAATGGCCACTCAGCACTTCCTATTGTAGTACTGAAAGAATGTATGCAAAGTGTTTCTAAATTGATAAAAACGACTGTTTTCCATGCTGTAGCTGAGACTGCTTGTCCTAAAACATGAGGTATACAGTTGTTAATTTTGTTCTTCAGAAGTCTAAGTGATATGCAAGCCTGGCAAGAAAGGCTCTAGAAAATCACAAAATTAGGCGTGTACTAAGAAATGTCTTCGTAGAAAGCCAGACATCTGATGTCACTCTGTTGCGTTTCAGCTCTGAAGTGTGTGTGCCAGCTATGTGCCAACAACACCTGTGAGACGGGTGCAGACGGGGCCTGCTGGAACTCTGTGATGCTGATCAACGGGAAGGAGGAGGCCGTCAAGTCCTGTCTGTCCCCGGCCGAGATGAGGGGACAGGTCTTCTGCTACAGCTCCCGGAACGTCTCCAAGAGAAACTGCTGCTTCACAGACTTCTGCAACAATGAGACCCTGCATCTGCATCCAGGTACTTATGTGGTAGCAATGAAGTTATGATACTTATTGCCAAGTCTATTGTACTGTTATTAGACTCTATTGCCCAATCATTATGGTTGGGCAATTTAACCACATGGTTGTGGAATTTAACCACATGGTTTCGAAACTCAAACACACCTCCACAATATGGCCCTTACCCATTTAATAATCTCAGCTTGACCTGTGGTTATTCTACCAAAGGAAAGATTAATAAAGGAAATAATTAGAAGAAAACCCACGCAGACATCATCAGTAGCTAGAGCGCATTCCCGGAGGGATTTCTCACTCAGACTGTGGTCTAGCCAGATGAGCTGAGCTACCATTGATTGGCCTTGCATATCCTGTTGTCAGAGGTTACCAGCCGCCAGCCAGTGATCCGCCCATCAGGTTTATAAACACCTCGTCAGGCCAGGCGTGTGGAATTGGTAGAGTGAAACGTCTGCTTTGTCGCAGGTAGAGGGCTTAGAGGAAGGCTAGTTAAAGCTGTCGGTACATGTTGCTATTCTTGACTCAGTGACCCCAGTATGTAGCCTATGCCTGTATGCTGGCTGTATGAAATGCTTAGAAATCGATTGTTGCTCCTTTAGTGTTTCTATGAAATGTAGTTTAGTGGTGTAAACGTTCTCATCTTTTATGTTTTAATGTCATCTGACTTCTGTTACTGCTCAGTATGGAAGATCTGCAGTTAGTTATGGTGTTGTTTGAAGTTGTAGATTTTGAAGCTGTATAAATGCTTCTCCCTTTTTAGTTCCAGGCATTTTCCTTTGCTCTCCACAAAGTTACTCGTCATTAGGAATGTGAGGGTTTGTACACATTATAATCGGTCAAATTTATATTTATTACAATTTAGGCCTTGAAATTGATATACACTGAGTGTACACTTTCCTAATATTGAGTTGCACCCCCTTTTGCCCTCAGAACAGCCTCAATTCGTCAGGGCATGGACTCTACAAAGTGTTCCACAGGGATGCTGGCCCATGTTGACTCCAATTCTTCCCACAGTTGTCAAGTTGGCTGGATGTCCTTTGGGTGGTGGACCATTCTTGATACACACAGGAAACTGTTGAGCATGAAAAACCCAGCAGTGTTGCAGTTTTTGACACACTCAAACCGGTGCGCCTGGCACCTACTACCATACCCCGTTCAAAGGCACTTAAATATTTTGTCTTGCACATTCACCCTCTGAATGGCACACATACACAATCCATGTCTCAATTGTCCCAAGGCTTAAAAATCCTTATTTAACCTGTCTCCTCCCCTTCATCAACACTGATTTGAAGTGGATTTAACAAGTGACATCAATAAGGGATCAAAGCTTTCACCTGGTAAGTCTATGTCATGGAAGGAGCAGGTGTTCCTAATGTTTTGTACACTCAGTGTACAGCTCGCAGTAGCAGTGTGGCAGGGCTGTACCTTGAAAGTTAACATCGGCTCTCTCCCTAAATAGCCCAATACCCTAGAATAGAAAAAAATCTTGTACTCTTCATATCATATAATTGACCTATCTGACCTTTTCCATAGAAATATTATAAATAGTGAGTGTCATAAAGCTTCTTATATCTAGAATCTTATATGTAAGGTTTAGAATAGTTGATAAGTCGAATTAGACTGTGCTGAGCTTCAACAAAGGCCTGCACACCCTGTATCTCTCCAGGGTTGGTAATAACTGCATTACAGTGATGCTATATAGGATCCAAACCCATCATCAGATTATACTTAGACCCTTTGACGCTTTGATGTGAAGAATAAACACACACATTATGATAAAGTCATTTAAGGTAACATTCATAAATTGTTCATAGATAATAGTCTACACACCGACTTCGGGTACTATTGCTGACCTCCCTCTATTTAAGAGGGTACAGACTCTCTCTCCTCTATTCTTCAGTGCCTGTGCTATGACCTTGAGTACGTTCCCCTGGTTACCAAATTGATTGTATGTACCGAAGCGGAGCGGTCCAACCGCTTTCAAATTGCCCGAGCTACAGAGAAAAGATAACAACTATATCAATTACTCATAAAGGCCACTTAGAGATGACAATGATATAACTGACTACTATTGCTGTGGATGAAGTGTGTATAGCTGTTTTTAAAGAACATTATTTTGTTTATTTTGTCAGGGAGTTGGTATGACAGACTGCCCAGGGGTTGCAATATTGTTTTCCAATAAAATAACTGATTACATCAAGGGTTCCTCTACTTTTCCTTGTATGCACCAAATGAGTGACTCTGTCTAAATTCACCCAGTTCTTAAATATTTGCTGAACAAAAATATAAACGCCACATGCAACAATTTCAACCATTTTACTGAGTTACAGTTCATATAAGGAAATCAGTCAATTGAAATAAATTAATTAGGCCCTAATCTATGGATTTCACATTACTGGGAATACAGATATGCATCTGTTGGTCACAGATACTTTAGAAAAATGTAGGGGCGTGGATCAGAAAACCAGTCCGTATCTGGTGTGACCACCATTTGCCTCATGCAGCGCGACACATCTCCTTCGCATGGAGTTGATCAGACTGGTGACTTGTGGCCTGTAGAATATTGTCCCACTCCTCTTCAATGGCTGTGCGAAGTTGCTGGATATTGGCGGGAACTGGAACACACTGTCGTACACAACGATCCAGAGCATCCCAAACATGCTCAATGGGTGACATGTCTGAGTATAAAGGCCATGGAATAACTGGGACATTTTCAGCTTCCAGGAAGTGTGTACAGATCCTTGCGACATGGGGCCGTTCATTATCATCCTGAAACATGAGGTGATGGCGGCGAATTAATGGCATGACAATGGGCCTCAGGATCTCGTCACGGTATCTCTGTGCATTCAAATTGCCATCGATAAAATGCAATTGTGTTTGTTGTCCGTAGCTTATACCTGCCCATGCCATAACCCCACCGTCACCATGGGGCACTCTGTTCACAAAGTTGACATCAGCAAACCTCTCGGCCACACAACACAATACACGTGGTCTACGGTTGTGAGGCCGGTTGGACGTACTGCCAAATTCTCTAAAACTATGTTGGAGGCAGCTTATGGTAGAGAAATTAACATTACATTCTCTGGCAACAGCTCTTATGGACATTCCTGCAGTGAGCATGCCAATTGCATGCTCCCTCAAAACTTGAGACATGTGTGGCATTGTGTTGTGTGACAAAACTGCACATTTTAAAGTGGCCTTTTATTGTCCCCAGCACAAGGTACACCTGTGTAATGCTCATGCTGTTTAATCAGCTTCTTGATATGCCGCACCTGTCAGGTGGATGGATTATATTGGCAAAGGAGAAATGCTCACTAACAGGGATGCACAAAATATGAGCAAAATAAGCTTCTTGTGCATATGGAACATTTCTGGGATTTTTTATTTCAGCTCATGAAACATGGGACCAACACTTTACATGTTGCTACACTGAATCACTGGACCTTTAACACTGGATAATCGCAACTAGCTAGCTGCAACCAAATTAACGTTGTTGTTGGCTAATCAGCCTTGAGCTAGCCTTGAGTCGGGCACATCTCCTGGCTATCTACCCCTCTGTCAACCAGACGGGACCTCCTAGAGTCGACACGGAGCACCTGCCGATCCATCATGACTGGTCTGCCGACGTAATCGTCTGTGGTTTCAACAGGCTTCCCGTTGCGACGACCACGAAGATCCATCTGCTAGCCCCGGCCCGCTAGCACATGCAAACTACAACCGTGCTTCCTGCTTGCTGTGCTGAAGCACCAATTTGAACTGCTCTCGGACTCACATATTGCTGTTCACTGGACCTTATGATCACTCAGCTGCACAGCTGATGCCTGCTGGACTGTTCCTTTTTACACGGTACCCTGTCCTGTTTAGCCTCAGCCCAAACTTTATCGCCATTACCAGTTGTTGTCTTAGCTCTCTCTAATAACACCTGTGATTGCTTTATGCCTCTCTCCCATGTCAATATGCCTTGCTTATTGCTGTTCCAGTTAGTTCTTATTATACAATTTCACTGTAGAATCCTAAGTCCCTCTGAAACTGCCTCAAATAGTTCCTTTGTTCCACCCCCCATACACACCGAGACCGGCTCAATCGGTGCCTCCAGTGATGCTATCTCTTTCATTGTTACCCAACGCTTAGGTTTACCTCCACTGTACCCATATCCTTCCATATCCTTGTCTGTACATAATGCCCTGAATCTTTTCTACAACGCCCGGAAATCTGCCCCCTTTATTCTCTGTACCCAACGCACTAGAAGACCAGTTCTTAAATCCTTTAGCCGTATCCTTATTCTAGTCCTCCTCTGTTCCTCTGGTGATGTAGAGGCTAACCCAGGCCCTGCAGCCCCCAGTATCACTCCTACTCCCCAGGAGCTATCATTTGTTGACTTCTGTAACCGTAAAAGCCTTGGAATTCTGCACGTTAACATCAGAAGCCTCCTTCCTAAGTTTTAGTTATTCACTGCGTTAGCACACTCCGCCAACCCTGATGTTCTAGCAGTGTCTGAATCCTGGCTTAGGAAGGCCACCATTCTGAAATGTCCATCCCCAACTACAACATTTTCCGTCTAGATAGAACTGCCAAAGGGGGTGGAGTTGCAATCTACTGTAGAGATATCCTGCAGAGCTCTATCATACTATCCAGGTCTGTGCCCAAACAGTTTGAGCTTCTACTTCTAAAAATCCACCTTTCCAGAAATAAGTCTAACTGTTGCCACTTGCTACAGACCCCCCCTCAGCCCCCAGCTGTGCTGTTCACCATATGTGAATTGATTGCCCCCCATTTATCCTCAGAGTTCACACTGCTTGGTGACCTAAATTGGGATATGCTTAACACCCCAGCCATCCTACAATCCAAACTAGATGCCCTCAATCTCACACAAATTATCAACGAACCTACCAGGTACAACCCTAAATCCGTAAACATGGGTACCCTCATAGATATCATCCTGACTAACTTACCCTCTAAATACACCTCTGCTGTCTTCAACCAGGATCTCAGCGATCACTGCCTTATTGCCTGCGTCCGTAATGGGTCCGCGGTCAAACGACCACCCCTCATCACTGTCAAACGCTCCCTAAAACACTTTAGCGAGCAGGCCTTCCTAATTGACCTGGCCCAGGTATCCTGGATGGATATAGATCTCATTCCGTCAGTAGAGGATGCCTGGTTGTTCTTTAAAAGTAATTTCCTCTCAATCTTAAATAAACATGCCCCATTCAAAAAATACAGAACTAAGAACAGATATAGCCCCTGGTTCTCCTCAGACTTGACTGCCCTTGACCAGCACAAAAACATCCTGCGGCGTACTGCATTAGCATCAAATAGCCCCCGCGATAGGCAACTTTTTCAGGGAAGTTAGGAACCAATATACACAAGCAGTTAGGAAAGCAAAGGCGAACTTTTTCAAACAGAAATGTGCATCCTGTACCACTAACTCCAAAAAGTTCTGGGACACTAAAGTCCATGGAGAATAAGAGCACCTCCTCCCAGCTGCCCACTGCACTGAGGCTAGGAAACACTATCACCACCGATAAATCTACAATAATCGAATTTCAATAAGCATTTTGCTACGGCTGGCCATGCTTTCCACCTGGCTAACACTACCCCGGCCACCAGCTCTGCACCCTCCGCTGCAACTTGCCCATGCCCCCCGCTTCTCCTTCACACAAATTCAGACAGCTGATGTTCTGAAAGAGCTGCAAAATCTGGACCCCTACAAATCATCTGGGCTAGACAATCTGGACCCTTTCTTTCTAAAACTAGCCGCCGAAATTGTCGCAACCCCTATTACTAGCCTGTTCAACCTCTCTTAAGTAACGTCTGAGATCCCCAGAGATTGGAAAGCTGCCGCGGTCATCCCCCTCTTCAAAGGGGGTGACACTCTAGATCCAAACTGTTACAGACCTATATCCATCCTGCCCTGCCTTTCGAATGTTTTTGAAAGCCAAGTTAACAAACAGATCACCGACCATTTCGAATCCCACCGTACCTTCTCCGCTATGCAATCTGGTTTCCGAGCTGGTAATGGGTGCACCTCAGCCACGCTCAAGGTCCTAAACGATAATAGACAGTACTGTGCAGCCGTCTTCATCTTCCTGGCCAAGGCTTTCGACTCTGTCAACCACCGCATTCTTATTGGCAGACTAAATAGCCTTGGTTTCTCAAATGACTGCCTTGCCTGATTCACCAACTACTTCTCAGATAGAGTTCAATGTGTCAAATCGGAGGGCCTGTTGTCTGGACCTATGGCAGTCTCTATGGGGGTGCCACAGGGTTCAATTATTGGGCCGACTCTTTTCTCTGTGTATATCAATGATGTCGCTCTTGCTGCTGGTGACTCTCAGATCCACCTCTATGCAGACGACACCATTTTGTATACATCTGGCCCTTCATTGGACACTGTGTTAACAAACCTCCAAACGAGCTTCAATGCCATATAACACTCCTTCAGTAGCCTCCAACTGCTCTTAAACACTAGTAAAACTAAATGCATGCTCTTCAATCGAACGCTGCTGGCACCCGCCCACCCGACTAGAATCACTACTCTCGACGGGTCTGACCTAGAGTATGTGGACAACTACAAATACCTAGGTGTCTGGTTAGACTGTAAACTCTCCTTCCAGACTCGCATTAAGAATCTCCAATCCAAAGTTAAATCTAGAATCGGCTTCCTATTTCGCAACAAGGCCTCCTTCACTCATGCTGCCAAACATGCCCTCGTAAAACTGACTATACTACCGATCCTTGACTTCAGCGATGTCATTTACAAAATAGCCTCCAACACTCTACTCAGCAAATTGGATGTAGTCTATCACAGTGCCATCCGTTTTGTCACCAAAGCCCCATATACTACCCACCACTGTGACCTGTACGCTCTTGTTGGCTGGTCCTCACTACATATTCGTCGCCAAACCCACTGGCTCCAGGCCATCTATAAATCACTGCTAAGCAAATCCCTGCCTTATCTTAGCTCATTGGTCACCATAGCAACACCCACCCGTAGTATGCGCTCCAGCAGGTATATCTCACTGGTCATCTCCAAAGCCAACACCTCCTTTGGCCGCCATTCCTTCCAGTTCTCTGCTGCCAATGACTGGAACGAATTGCAAAAATCTCTGAACTGGAGACTCATCTCCCTCACTAACTTTAAGCATCAGTTGTCAGAGCACCTTACCGATCACTGCACCTGTACAGAGCCCATCTGAAATTAGCCCACCTAACTACCTCATCCCCATATAGTTATTTATTTTGCTCATTTGCACCCCAGTATCTCTATTTGCACATAATCTCTTGCACATCTATCATTCCAGTGTTAATACTAATTGTAATTATTTTGCACTATAGCCTATTTATTGCCTTACCTCCATAACCTGCTACATTTGCACACACTATATATATATATATGTATGTATGTATGTATGTATGTATGTATGTATGTATATGTATGTATGTATGTATGTATGTGGTCCTCTGTAGCTCAGCTGGTAGAGCACGGCGCTTGTAACGCCAAGGTAGTGGGTTCGATCTCCGGGACCACCCATACACAAAAATGTATGCACGCATGACTGTAAGTCGCTTTGGATAAAAGCGTCTGCTAAATGGCATATTATTATTATATATTTTCTTTTGTATTTTTGACTTTATGTTTTGTTTTACCCCATATGTAACTCTGTTGTTGTTGTTTTTATCGCACTGCTTTGCTTTATCTTGGCCAGGTCGCAGTTGTAAATGAGAACTTGTTCTCAACTGGCCTACCTGGTTAAATAAAGGTGAAATAAAAATAAATAAAAGTTGCGTTTATATTTTTGTTCAGTGTAGTTTATGGAAGCTTTCCGGACTCCATTGATGAAAGTTAAAACATTTTGAATGAGTAGTATAAACAGAAGGCTCTGTTCCATATGCCTGTTATACATGCTTTGTCCAGTATATTTCATTAGCCTTCAAGTCACAGCTGATCTTTTGAAATCAGTTAACTCATATATATATATATATATATATATATATATATATATATATATATATATATATATATATATATATATATATATATATATAATATATAAGCTGACCTCAATGGATCATGTGAAAACAAGCTCAATTAGATATGTTTATGGATCTTATTGTAACCGGTTAGAGCACGACTGAAAGTTCAAAGGGTAGATGAGATGACGTTAGCCCACTACAGTTGTAATGTTTGAAATCTATAATAGAATGGCTCTGTGCATGTAAAAAGCTGTATCTGCCTTGTGCATAGAAATTGAATATATGATCTAGCTCCTATGGGTACGCTAGCAATGGCTACCTGTCCACCCATTATGCCATCATTGTTTTGAATGGGGAGGCCCGTTCTATAGATTCTATTTCTATGGTCTTGTCATAATGACTGTTTGCCTCCAGGTTGAGGCAAATGATTGTAGCAGTCTGTGTTGTTGGGAAAAATAAAACGCACTACTCTTTATTTCAAACGGGACGTTGATTTCCAGAAATGTGCCTAGTCTAAAGAACGCGTTGTATCATACCGTCACATAAATATCGAGATGGAGATATTGTGATTTGGATACAAATATTTGAATATGTCAAAAATGATGAATGACTTGAGATTGCTGCCCTAACACATGCCACTCCCAAAGTAGCCTCCCAACATTAGACACAGATAAGTGAACTACTCAAAGCACATGGGGAAGTAGATATGTCCCAAGTGCATCCAACTGATATTCATGTTGAAAAACATTCAATCTTTTCACCAGTAGGGCAATGGAGGTTAGAGACTGATTTTCCTGTTGTTTTGCATGCTTCATTGAGTGACTTGCTTTGCTCTACTTGGACGTGTGGTAGAAATGCTTTTAGGTCAAAGGGAAAGACGTGTTATGAAATAGTTGACTTGGGTTGTGGTGTTCACATATCTGAATCTGTGTACAGTTCTCACCCTGTCAATGTTGCAAGACGTCTTACTAGATGAGGACACTCAATAGACTATTGCTGCAATTGGGGATAAGACCATGAGGTCAAACTAACATGACACCACTTAAGCGTTAGAGTGCACTTTCTGTTTTGTTGATAGTAAGGCTATTCCAACTTGGAAAAATAACTGCTTTATTACATAATTTTTCTATTACTTTATTATTCTTTAAGTTAGTATTTCCATGGTAATTCCAGCATTCTAACCTTATTAAATGGGTTTGAGAAGGAGATGTTGTTGTCCATGAAGTGGTTGTTTTTGACCATATTGTTCCCAAATCCACCCACTAAAAGAATCAAGGACATTTGCATAAATGTCATTCAGTCAGTGCTCATTAATTTACTAAAATAACGACACAAAGTTAGACTTACTTACTGTATATGTCTGGCAGTACAGCCGGAGCCTGTTCATCTGTTGAGTGATTGAGTCTAGATGCATATCTCCAAGATGCATTTTGCAGTCAGTACATGACTCCATGGAATTTATTATTGGTAAAACAAGCTGAACTTATAAAACTTTTGGCCAGTAAAACCCAGCTTCTGTATCTTGTGCTGTTGATGAATCTGATTGCCTGAGAACATCTGGCAATTCTACGGCTTTTGGCATAGAACTTGACTTTTAGAAATCTGTTTAATTGCAAACCTAGCTCTGCATCTGCCAAATTCAAATTTCTCAGGATCTGAGAGGATTTAGATTAGCTGAAGGGCTGTATTCATTTTCTGGATTCACGGTGTTCTGTCTAGCCTGGGTGCCTGACTCTTTCTGCAGCCATACTAAAACACAACATTGTTTGGCAAGTCAATGACAAGTTGTTTTTAAGCAGAATAGCACCCAGGCCAGGTTCGGTCTGACTAAACGATCCTGGAGTAAATTATCCTGGCACCCCCATAGGGTTCTGGTCAAAGGTAGTGCACTATATAGGGAAAAGGTTGCCATTTGGGACACAACCACATTCATAACATTGTTAGCTGCTGGTGAACAGAATGGTGCCTTCGTTTTGGGAGACAAGCTGGTACAGTGTTTTACTACATTATGTACTGTACGTTGTTGGCAGTAATGGGTTAATGAATAAAGTTGGAAAGGACCACTAGAGGGCATAGGGATCATGAGAAGTATTAGCCTATGTATCATTTTTTTCCATCCCTAAACATTCTCCATCCACATTTTTAAAATCTTATATCACAAATGTGTGGGCCATTGCACATGAATCTACTGATCAAGTGTTGTTACTGAATGTGGCCCTCTGTTTTTGAATACATAGTATGCTGCTATGTCTGTGTTGTGTAGGCTATGTAGAGAGGCCATCGGAGGAGCCCGGCTGGGGCAGGCTGGAGCTGGCAGCGGTCATCCTGGTTCCCTCTGCCCTGCTGTGTGTGAGCATCCTGCTGGGGGTGTGTGTGATGCAGGGCCAGCTCTGTGCCTACAACAGGGCCCACAAGAATGACGTGGACGAGCCCCTGGATGACCAGAGTCTCATGTCCCCCGACAAGTGTATTAAAGACCTCATCTACGACATGAGCACGTCAGGCTCAGGCTCTGGTAAGAGAGAGTATATAAATGCATTTACAGTCATAGAAATAGAATCACTAGAACGGACATCCCTTTTCAAGTCAATGGGTCTGTAATGGTGATTCCATTTAGGCGCACACCAGAGGAGAGCAGGTAATGGTGCTCTGATAGATAGACCTCATAGTGAGTGTAGTGTTTTGAATCAATTTGCTGTTTTAATATTGAACACCATTTTATTTGCTTGATATGGCCACATTGGGCAGGAAGTGAGAGGCAGATAGTTTGTAACACGAAATCCTGATTTAGTTTTTGTTTCACAGGGCTGCCGCTGCTGGTACAGCGGACAATAGCTCGGACCATCGTGCTGCAGGAGACCATTGGGAAGGGCCGCTTCGGGGAGGTGTGGCGAGGGAAGTGGCGAGGGGAGGACGTGGCGGTGAAGATCTTTTCATCCCGAGACGAGAGGTCCTGGTTCAGAGAGGCAGAGATCTACCAGACCATCATGCTCCGACACGAGAACATCCTGGGATTCATCGCAGCCGATAACAAGGGTACTTATTGACACAATTACAGAGTCCCAAATGGCACCCTGTTCCCTATTAAGTGCACTACTTTTGACCAGGGTCATCTCTATTGTTTTGACCATGTGAGACCAACGTTCTCAATAAGACTGTACACATACACTAACCCCAGGTGTATGCCCTCTGCTGTTTGTGTTGCAGATAACGGCTCTTGGACTCAGCTGTGGCTGGTGTCAGAGTACCACGAGCACGGCTCTCTGTTTGACTACCTGAACAGGTACACTTTGTCTGTGGACGGCATGATCGTCCTGGCCTTGTCCATCACCAGCGGCCTGGCACACCTCCACATGGAGATCATTGGCACTCAGGGTGAGGGACTGGCACCGCAATCCTCTCTGACTAGATCGGGCACTACAGCTCCCAGGTCCTAGCCACAGCTCCACAGATATACCATGCCCTAGGCTCTTATTTGTAGTGCATTATAGTAGCCTCCAATCCAGTACCAACTGCAGACCTGTGTATCTGTCAATCTAGTGTTGCAATGATGCCATTCCCGCTATAGATAATCTTTTTAACATCCCACAGGATTGACATGTATTTATTTACGAAAGGTCCGAAGATTACTCACTGTGACTAGGTGAGGGCCTCCTACTGTAACAAAGCACTAACAGCAGAAAATCCTCTTTCATGGAGCGCTTTCTAATTCTTAGAAAAGCTACACTCCCAAGCACACTTCTTTGTGTTGCTAGTTACTTGCTGTAGTGACCTTGTCACATTCAGAACCAAAGCCCTACTTCTATAATTACAATATAACACATACTGTATTTTCTTCTGAATGGGGTTTCTTTGTATCAGATGTTTACACAGTACCACTGTTAATCGATTATTAGCATCGGACGTCTGTTTTGCAAGGGTCATAAAACAGTGACCACAAACATCAATCCATGTATCCTGTTAGCAAGTTATTGAAATGACTGTATTGTAATATGTACATCTATTATTCTATTTTGCAAACCCCATGTGTCACGTTAGCAAGTTGAAATAACATGTAATATAACTATGATTTGGGATCTGTCTTACAGGGAAACCTGCCATTGCCCACAGAGACATCAAGTCTAAAAACATCCTGGTGAAGAAGAATGGGACAGCTGTCATAGCAGACCTGGGATTGGCTGTGAAACACGACTCCAGCACCAACACCATCGACATACCGTCCAATCACAGAGTAGGAACAAAGAGGTAACTAGGCAGCTTTTACCTGAGAGAAGAGCGACAAGAGCAATGACGGAGCATGGGCATGTTTATTGGCCACTTTGATCTACCTCTTATTAAATTATTAGTATTTTATATTTATATGTCCTTTTAGAGAGATGGAGTGAGAAATATTGGGACGATGATCAGGAAGGTCTCACATTGACTTTGAGTACGTCCCAAAAGCCACAGCTCTTATCTAAAGTAGTGTACTAGGGAATAGGGTGCCATTTGGTACACACACCAAGTCTTTACCTCATATCACTCGCCCTCGTTTTGTTTAGGAAATTGATGGCTAACCGACAGGTATCCCCTTCCACATGCTCTCTCCATCATTCAGAGCTCCTTTTTTTAGGGCCACCATATGCTTTGCTTGTAAACTGTAAACATAGTGATGGGACCGCAGCTCACATGGAGCCCTGTCTCTATAATAATAAAATGACTCTGTGTATCTCTGTGTGCCTGCTGCCTGTCTGTGTATCTCTGCCAGGACATTGAGTCTTCTTCTTCTAAAGGACAGATGCATCATTGTTTACTCTCTCACCCTAAAACCCAGTTAATTAGGAGTTAACAAGTGTATCCTCTCTCTTGGCAGGTACATGGCCCCAGAACTGCTGGATGACACGATCAATATGAGCAGCTTTGAGTCATTCAAGCGGGCCGACATCTACTCCCTGGGCCTGGTGTTCTGGGAACTGGCACGGAGGTGCTCCGTCAGGGGTAAGTTATTCAACTCTTAGTACAAAAGCAACCTGAAGCAAATAAAATTGAAGTCTCCAGACTGTGGAACTAATGCACTCCTAGAAATGACACTATTTAACCAGGGCACCTCTATATAGGGAATAGGGTGCCATTTGGGACACATCAAGTTATTTAACTCTTAGTACAAAAGCAACCTGAAACAAATGTAAATGGAAGTGTCCAGTCTGCAGCTAATGCACTGAAATAAATTACACTGGAGAAGTGACTGATGCAGTTATTGGGTAGGTAACTCAAATTACTTTAATCAGTGATTCATCATTTTATAAATATTAAAGGTACAGCACAGTCAACCTATTTCCCAAATAAAAATTCCCTGAATGACCAAAACATCACCCATAATATTTGTACACTATTAAAATGCTCAGAATTGAAGATACTGCACCTTTTCTCTCATCTCTAATGATCAGGAAGCCTGAAAGAACAGGCGGAGTGGTCAGGGAGCTTATATTCATGAGCTCGCCTTGACTGACAGCTTTTTGAAACACCCTTGTAGTCGTTGCCAGGTAACAAGGTAAACAATGGGCCAAAAAAACAATGACAACTACGTGCCATTTTCAAGGGATTGTTAAATGTTATAACTATTTGGTTTTAATATCATCACCTCTTGAAGAGCATAGTCAGAACTACACGTTTCTGATTATTCCACATTTATCTCTATCATCAGAGTTATACAACATGTAACTGCATGCTTTTCATGATCAGTAAACATCAATTGATCCTCGTCCTGGTACAGTTGTCAGTTGGACTACTGTCATCACCACTATAGAAGCAAAGCAAATATAGCCTAGCCATCTAGTTTATCCCCTGAAAGTTAGCTTGTTAACTAGCCAACTGCACTTGATCTGTTATTAGCTAGCTAGCCAATTTGACGTGGTCCATCAATCAATCAATGTATCATGAAAAGCATGAAGTTACTTGCTGTGTAACTCTGACAGGCCTATAGCTAAATGTTCGCAATTGTTTTGGATGGAATAATCACAAATGAGTAGTTCTGACTATGCTCTTAAGAGGTGATGATATTACAACCAAATAAAAAACAGCACGCAGTTGTCAATGGTTGTAGCGGAGCTTAGTGTCTCCTTGCCCCCCAGCAGGAAAATCGAATGCTCTGCACCTTATTGTGATGTTTTATTCATAATGACCTATAGTATAAGTTACCCCATTTTCTCTGCAAAATTCTCTCATGGTCAACAGAGCTGATCATGGACTGTTGGGTATCAGACAAACAGCAGCAATACACAATTGCATTTCTATTGTTTTGTAATTACACTGAACAAAAATATAAATGCAACATGCAACAATTTCAAAGATTTTACTGAGTTACAGTTCATATAAGGAAATCAGTCAATTGAAATAAATTCATTAGGCCAAAATCTATGGATTTCATATGACTGAGCAGGGGCGCAGTCATGGGTGGGCCTGGGAGGGCATATGAAATCCAGTCAGTATCTGGTGTGACCACCATTTGCCTCATGCGCGACACCTCCTTCGCATAGAGTTGATTAGGCTGTTGATTGTGGCCTGTGGAATGTTGTCCCACTCCTCTTCAATGGCTGTGCCAAGTTGATGGATATTGGTGGGAATTGGAACACGCTGTCTTACACGCCTATCCAGAGCATCCCAAACATGCTCAATGGGTGACATGTCTGGTGAGTATAAAGGCGATGGAAGAACTGGGACATTTTCAGCTTCCAGCAATTGTGTACAGATCCTTGCGACATGGGGCCGTGCATTATCATGCTTAAACATGAGGTGATGGTGGCGGATGAATGGCACGACAATGGGCCTCAGGATCACGTCACGGTATCTCTGTGCATTCAAACTGCTATCGATAAAATGCAATTGTTTGTTGTCTGTAGCTTATGCCTGCCCATACCATAACCCCACCGTCACCATGGTGCACTCTGTCCACAACGTTGACATCAGCAAACCGCTCGCCCACACAACGCCATACAAACCGGGATTCATCCGTGAAGAGCACACTTCTCCAGCGTGCCAGTGGCCATCGAAGGTGAGCATTTGTCCACTGAAGTCGGTTACGACGCCGAACTGCAGTCAGGCCAAGACCCTGGTGAGGATGATAAGCACGCAGATAAGCTTCCCTGGGAGGTTTCTGACAATTTGTTCAGAAATTATTTGGTTGTGCAAACCCACAGTTTCACCAGCTGTCCGGGTTGCTGGTCTCAGACGATCCCGCAGGTGAAGAAACCGGATGTGGAGGTCCTGGGCTGGCGTGGTTACACGTGGTCTGCGGTCGTGAGGCCGGTTGGACGTACTGCCAAATTGTCTAAAACGATGTTGGAGGTGGCTTATTGTCACGCCCTGACCTTTAAATGCCTGTTGTTTCTCGTTGGTTTGGTCAGGGTGTGAATTTCTATGTATAGATTCTATGTTATTGTATTTCTATGTTGGCCGGGTGTGGTTCCCAATCAGAGGCAGCTGTCGATCGTTGTCTCTGATTGGGGATCATACTTAGGTAGCCATTTTGCCTACCTATGTTGTGGGATCTTGACGCTTGTTTGTGTGTAGCCATTGTGAGCTTCACGTTACGTTGCTTTTGTTGTTTTGTCGGTGTTTAATTAATAAATAAACATGTATGCATTCCACGCTGCACCTTGGTCCAATCCTGTACTCAACAAACGTGACAGAAGATCCCACCACCAACGGACGAAGCAACGTGCCCAGGAGGAGCAAACACCCTGGACACAGCGGGAAGCAACCTTGGTAGATGTCCTCCTCGGTTGGGGGAAAATTACCGAGAGCAGGAGAGCTTCCTTCAAAAGGAGGCGCTGCAGGATGCCCGTAGGGAGAAGGAATTAGTGGATGCACGGAGAGAGGAGCTGGCCAGGCAACAGAAGGAGCGTGTGTTCATTGAGGAACCTAGTTATGCGGAGATACGTAGTGTCGCCAGTGCGCCTTCACAGTCCAGTGCGTCCTGTGCCAGCGCCCCGCACGTGTCGTGCGAAAGTGGGCATCCAGCCAGGATGGGTTGTGCCAGCTTTACACTCCAGACCTCCAGTACGCCTCCACGGTCCAGTATATCCTGCTCCGGTTCTACGCACTGTGTCACCAGTGCGCCTCCCCAGCCCGGTACGCCCCGTACCTGCTCCCCGCACCAAACTAGTGGTGTGTGTATCCAGTCCGGTACGGCCCATACCTGCTCCTCGCACCAAACCAGTGGTGCGTGTCGCCAGCCCGGTACGCCCCGTGCCTGCTCCTCGCACCAGCCCAGTGGTGCGTGTCGCCAGCCCGGTACGCCCGTGCCTGCTCCTCGCACCAGACCAGTGGTGCGTGTCTCCAGTCCGGCACGGCCCGTGCCTGCTCCTCGCACCAGACCAGTGGTGCGTGTTCCCAGTCCGGCACAGCCCGTGCCTGCTCCTCGCACCAGACCAGTGGTGCGTGTTCCCAGTCCGGCACAGCCCGTGCCTGCTCCTCGCACCAGACCAGTGGTGCGTGTTCCCAGTCCGGCACAGCCCGTGCCTGCTCCTCGCACCAGACCAGTGGTGCGTGTTCCCAGCCCGGTGCGGCCCATGCCTGTTCCTCGCACCAGACCAGTGGTGCGTGTTCCCAGCCCGGTGCGGCCCATGCCTGTTCCCCGCACCAGACCAGTGGTGTGTGTCCCCAGCCTGGTACGGCTGGTGCCAGAGCAGTCCGCTCCACTGGTTCCCAGTCCAGCTCTGGTCAGCTGCTCCACTCCAGTGCCAGAGCTGTCTGCTCCACCGGTGCCCAGTCCAGCTCCGGTCAGCAGCTCCACTCCAGAACCAGACGTCAACCCCTCTCCAGGGTCGGGGCCTCCCACACCAGGGTCCAGACAGGGCTTGGTGCATCGTGGGAGGACTGAGAGGGGAAGCATCATGCCGAGGTCCAGACCGGACCAGGGATGCAACGGGGAGGCAGTAAGGGAGAGGACGTCAGGCCCGGAGCCGGAGCCGCCACCGAGGCTAGATGCCCACCCGGACCCTCCCCTGTTAAGTTAGGTTTTGCGGCTGGAGTCCGCACCTTTTGGGGGGGGGGTACTGTCACGCCCTAACCTTTTTTAAATGCCTGTTGTTTCTCGTTGGTTTGGTCAGGGTGTGACTTTCTATGTATAGATTCTATGTTATTGTATTTCTATGTTGGCCGGGTGTGGTTCCCAATCAGAGGCAGCTGTCGATCGTTGTCTCTGATTGGGGATCATACTTAGGTAGCCATTTTGCCTACCTATGTTGTGGGATCTTGACTCTTGTTTGGCTTGTTTTTTTTTTGGGGGGGGGTAGATCAGCTTAATATTGCAGATAGATTGTAACTTCCATCAATGTAATTGTCTGCATCACTTCCAATCCCCCATGTTTTTTATATATATATATACTCCCCTTTATTACTTTTCAACCCCACCATCCTTTCCCTACTTGGGGTAAATTAGTGAACAACAATGCCCAGGCCTCTACTTCCAGCCTATACTTACTATCTACACCTTATGGACACAGTCAATTTTACAATATTTATATTTTATTTATTTTTGCTTCTACTCTCAACCTCTCCGATCATTTTCATGATGTCCATCCGGTTTGCTTCTATATGCCATATCTTTCTAACTGTGCTCTTTCCCAAAAGCTCCCAACATACAACCTATATACTTATTATGGACACAGTATGCTTACATTATTAGTTATCTTGTTATTATTTGTTATTAGTCCCATCCTTCAACTCCATTCAACACCTCCCATCTATCTCTTAACACCATCCATATAGGATTTCTATTTGCCATATATATTTCAACCGTACTGTGATGTTTTACAAAAGTTCTGAACCTTTCTATTCTCATTGCTTCTACAGATTGTGATTTAAAAATAAAAATTTTTGCTAAAAGTATTATTATATTATTGATCGACTGACTATGACTTTTCAGATCACCCAGTAATGCTATCTGCAAGGTTAGCTCCAGGTAAATATTGCAATCCTTTAGCCATTCCTGGACCTGTGTCCAAAAACAAGCTACAAATGGACAGAACCAAAACAAATGATCTAATGATTCTGTCTCTTCACAGCAAAATCTGCAGAGCTGGGAAGATTGTATCCCCCATATAAATAACATTCTATTGGTAGCAATAATTTAATATAATAATTTAAATTGTAAGATTCTAATTTTTGAATCCGGTGTCGTTTTGCGTGTCAGTTCATAAACACTATGCCATGGGATCGGTACGTCAAAAATCTCTTCCCAACTATTTTGCAATTTATATGGGACGGCTGTCAATCCTTTGGTCCTTAAGTGAAACTGATATACTTTTTTATTTATCACAGTTTTCCTTAACCAATTATGTTATTTAATGCAAGGCCGACAGACAAGTTCCTTACTTTCTCCCCCTTCCACATTCCTCTTCCACTTTTGCGGTAAGGCTGCAATTATTTGGTTGTAATTTTGGGTAGAGCAGACATTTCCATATGTTTTTGTTAGCTGCATGTGTGACATAATTCCACCAGTCCTACCGATGATGACATTTACGAAGATTATACCCTTTTTTAAACATTTATTTTTTGACAAAGGTTTTTTGTCAATTAGTATATTAGACATTTCCCAACATTTTCCTTAATGATACATAAAATATTACCATATAATTCCCCCCTTTGGGACATTCCAACAATGTCCCAAATAATACAAAGATTAATTTTTTTATGAATGTAAGCATGCGCATTTACTTATTCTTATCCTTGCCATATGTGGTTACTTTTCATATGCATATATTTAAACCAATATATATTCCTCATTGTTTGACCCATCCTGATGAGGACCCAGAGCCCAGTCAGGTATTGGATACAAGTTTGGAAGGTTTTCCTCTAAATTAACCTCCAAGTTTTTCTATTAGGCTTTGTAACCATGGCAGGCCCATCCACCCCCAGGAACAACTTCATACAAACATTCAGGATTCCCAAATTCCCAAAATGTCCCATATTTATTTACCTACTGTCATGACGCTCCCTGAACTGGGTGTATTTCTTTATAAACAATGCTCCCCACTTTTGTTTAGTTATAGCATTTCCCATATATGTGTTAGTATCCTATCACATCAACATATGCAACTTTGTCTTAACAATAATATCTAGGACAGGGGTGTCAAACGTGCGGGCCGGATCAGGCCCGCAAACAGGTTTAATCCGGCCCGCGAGATGATTAAATTAAAAAAAAAAAAAAACATTGCACTGCAATTTTTCAATTAAATAAACTGCTGTTCCAATTGCGTCCACTGGATGGCGCAATAACAATTGTGTTAAGCAAGCAAACTGTTTATACCGGGGCAGAGCAAGTAGGTCAAGCACGTGCAGCCAATGAGCTACTTTGTTTTGCCCGCGATATTTATTACGGCTTCTACTTTTAACATTATGTGCTTTGGCACCCTCATTGCCCCAATATGTCTCTGTCAAAAAAGAGAAGTGGACGCAGAGTGCAGAGTGTTCCAAGAAAAATTGTCATCCTATTTAATCACGGAATTGAATGGGAAAGCTGTATGTTTGGTGTGTTCAGAGCATGTTGCAGTGCTGAAAGAATATAACCTTCGTCGCCACTATGTGAGTCTTCATGCCGACAAATATGACAACTTTCAAGGACAGCGGAGATGAGAGAAGGTGAATGAACTGTTGGCGGGTCTGAAGAAACAGCAGTCTGTGTTTACTCACAGCCGAGACATCAGTGACGCTGCAGTGAAAGCTAGCTACCTCATTGCTAATGAAATCGCAGTGGCTTCAAAACCATTTAGTGAGGGTGAATTTGTAAAAACATGCATGATGAAGGCAGCGGAGATTGTGTGCCCTGAAAAGCGGCAGGCTTTTGCAAATATCAGCCTGACAAGAAACACAGTTGCAGACAGGATTTCCGATCTTTCAGTGGATTTGGACAGCCAGTTGAAGCAAAAAGTAAAGTCATTTATTGCGTTTTCCGTTGCAATTGATGAAAGCACGGACATTACAGATGTTGCACAACTGGCCATTTTTTCATCCGCGGAGTTGATGACACATTGACCGTCACTGAGGAGTTCGTGGAGTTGGTGCCGATGACAGATACAACGACAGCAGCTGATATTTTTACCGCACTCGTCGGTGCGCTGGACAGGGTCGGAGTGGACTGGTCCCGCGCTGTCAGCCTGGCTACAGATGGTGCGCCCTCAATGATCGGGAAAAAAGCAGGTGTTGTGACAGAGTTCAGAGAGAAAGTGCAATCTGCAAATGGAGGACGTGATTTTTTGACTTTTCACTGTATTTTGCACCAGGAGGCTTTGTGTTGCAAGTCATTAAAGATGGATAACGTCATGAAGGTGGTCATCCAAACTGTTAATTTCATCTGATCCAGAAGCCTGAATCACCGTCAGTTTGACAGCCTTCTCAGAGAGAAAGACCACATCTATGGCCTGCCATACCACACTGAGGTAAGATGGTTAAGCCGAGGTGCTGTGCTGAGGCGTTTCTTTGATTTACGAGAAGAAATTGAACAGTTCATGGAAGAAAAGGGCAAACCAGTGTTAGAATTTCATTCCGCAGAATGGATGCCGGACCTTGAATTTATGGTGGATGTTACAGAGCACCTGAATAACTTGAACAAACAGCTGCAAGGGCGCAACAAAGTTGTCACGCAGTATTATGACAGCATACGTTCTTTCAAGTTGAAGCTGTCATTGTGGGAGACGCAACTTGCCGGTGGTGATGCAGCTCACTTCCCCTGTCTGAAAAATGTGTGCGGGACCCAACATGTGGCAGACATGAAGCGGTTCAAAGATAAACTAACGGGACTGTTACGGGAGTTTGAGCAACGCTTTCAGATTTATGTTTTTATGTTGATGTGCTATTGTTTTTAATTGATTTTATTTTATTTGTATATTTAACCTATTCTTGACTCTGTGGTTCTTGCACTTGTTTGGGGAACAGGATTTCATTATTTGTATCTACATTTCTGCCTGAGAAATGACACCCTGATATAGTTCTGTGATCTGTGAAACAGTTCTGTTAATCACTGAGGCATTGTGTGTTTGTGTGTTCTTTGTCCTCAGAACTTTCAAATAACTTGAGGTGTTTTATGATTAATAGTGATGTTGTGCTTTTGGACACTGTCCTCAGGCTCCAGCTTTATGTTTATATGTTTTTATGTTGATGTGCTATTGTTTTTAATTGATTTTATTTTATTTGTATATTTAACCTATTCTTGACTCTGTGGTTCTTGCACTTGTTTGGGGAACAGGATTTCATTATTTTTATCTACATTTCTATCTGAGAAATGACACCCTGATATAGTTCTGTGATCTGTGAAGCAGTTCTGTTAATCACTGAGGCATTGTGTGTTTGTTCTTTTTCTTTAAAATTTTCTAATAAACTTGACGTGTTTTATGATTAATAGTGATGTTGTGCTTGTACTATTTTGGACACACTGTCCTCAGGCTCCAGCTTTATGTTGTATGTTGATCGTATTAAAACAAAGAAAACAATCTGAAGTTGTTGTTTTTAAGTTATATATACCATGATTTTTCCGGTCCGGCCCACTTGGGAATAGATTTTCCTCCATGTGGCCCCTGAGCTAAAATGAGTTTGACACCCCTGATCTAGGACATGTTTAAAAATGGTGTCAATATCTTTAGCTTACATAACCTTTTTCACCCATATCACAAGTATTATAACAATCAAAATAATCAATATCCATATCTAATCAAGTAATTGCCATGTCAACATCACTAAGCATTAATATTAATAAGTTATTCAGATCAATCAGTCCACTTATAATTTATAATCATAATCAAATTAATTACCCAAACCAACTTTGGAATGGCAATTCTTAGTTAGTCACCTTTGTTCCATCATTCAAAGTTAAAACTCTCACCTTGGCACATATTGACACTGGCCGAATGTATATTTATATTATAATAATTCTAGCATTAACTTCCTCATAACGAGAATTACAACAGATCAGTACCCTAATGCATTGTCCAAATTACTATAAATTTAGTAGTGTATAATACCTCCTTAATCAACATACTACCTCAACTAACAGTCCCTTCCTCTACCGGCACTCAATCTTCTGGCGTCTTCATTATGTTCTTCAGATAGCTTCATAGTTCATCTTGGATTACCCATAGCAATGTCCCAATTCCAATGTCACACCTGAACCGCCCCACCTCACCATCATTCTGTTTTGTCCATGTGCAAACCAGTATACCCAAACTAGGAAGAACGTTGCATTTGCATAGACCTCTTTCCTCACATTCTTGAAAGAAAAGGCACAAAAGAGAAGGCAATTGATTGCTTTGATTTGATGCTGGATTCAGGTCTCCTGGCAGAAGTGGTGTCAGACAGGAACGTCTTCAACGCCTTTGTTGTTCCTCTTCAGCCGAGTAGAGGGTTTTTTGTTTTTATTGAGGTTTGCACCGCTCTGGACCAAATTATCTCTGCAATGCATTACGACACCATCCGTAGTAACCTCAGGAAAGGACAGATCATAACAGTTTAGTTCGAGTTCATTTCCAATCCAAAACATTCCTATTAACATTGTCTACATGTCTTATGTTTCATCACTCATTCTTAATACCCATTTCTATCTAATGCCCGATAGATTTTTCTTTGAGGGGTCCCTGTATTCCAAAGGCTATCTGTTTAAACACCCCCTATTTTCACATTCTCCCTTGAATCCTCCCAAACTATATAACCCAATTGTTTTACTTTAACATTCCTATATTTTTGCTCATAATCTATTTGACATTACTCTGGTGTTTCCATTTTCCTTGTTCCTATTCCAACAATTGCTTACACTTCTCTCTTCATCCTGGTTGATCATAAATTTTTTTATAATTAAAATGTCCTAAACATTACAACAATTATGATTGAATCCTAGCACACAGTCCTAGTAACTGTGAAGATGTTGAACTACTGTTAACTATTTAAAACGGAGATGTGGTGCATATTAGACTATTCTTTTATTTAATTTTAATGCAATATATTGTACTCATCTATACCAATCATTGTTTAACGGCTCCTTCAATTCCCTTTCTTCTGTATTTGGTATGGCTCTAACATGTACAGGGTTCAGTGCACTTTCCCAAGGAATAACTACTCCAACAACATTTCCCCCTGGAACTCTAACACTAAGTACTACATCAAATTGTTTATCTAAGTCTTGGACTGTTCTCCTTATGTCTATGATTCACCTGTCTCTTTCTTTCATTATCTTAAAGTCACACTACCCCATGTGACTTCCCCATAGTCTTTGTGCTGGTTCCTCACACACCAATAATATTTTAACCCTTGTATTTTAATAGTGATCCCTTCCTGCATTTTAGTTATGGTTCCTGCCTGTGCAAGAATATACTTTCTAATCCTGTCTATATCCCTTTTATGTCTTGTTCTTCAGCTCTCTACTATTATCAGTACCCCATTCCCCTTATTCTCAGGGAACTAGTCAAGTACAGAGAAATCAATGATGAGGATTTCTGGTGCGTCTTGGAGGTCTTGAAAGTCTCGGTGGTCTCTTAATCATCAGTTTCCTCACTCTGGTACAATGGCTTAGATGATACCCGATCGCGCTCCCCTCTATCCGTACCGCCGTAGGTGTAACCTGGACAACGATGTATGGTCACTTTAGCTGTTAACCTTCTTCCATCACTAGGGTCTCCGGGTCAGCCAGAGTCCCTCTCAATCTATCGACATCGGTCTGCGAAGAGTGTCCTTCAATCAGCCTACCCATAGGGAAGCTCAGGGTTACTGCTGCAAAGACACAAGCACAGACACACACAAAAGACAACAATGCTACCCAATGGCTGAGGTTGGAACACTCCTATAGTGGGAAACATGGATCTGAGTATCTGTCTCCACCACTTTTACCATCATTAAGGTAGCCAACAACACCTGGTACAGGCCCCTCCACTTAGTCTTTCCAGCTCTTTCTTCTGTAGTCTTTTGCCATCACATAGTCTCCAGGGCGCAGAGAATGCTCAGACTCCTACTTAGTTGGGCAGAGTTATCTTCACCCATGAAAATAAAATCTTAAGAGCATTGTTAGGTTAAGTGAGACACAGTATGCTACTCATGTCCTCTCATCCGTCAAGAGAAGCCTTGAGATTATGAAGCACACCTGCTTCCAGCTTGTTGTAGTCCACTTATCTCATAGACAGACCACCTCTACCCCATGCCTCCTATCACAAAAACAAAAAATGATTTAACCTAACCCATAACACATTATTACTACTGCTCATATCCTTAATACACCTTGCATATTTCCCCACAAAACCATAATAAAACATTAAAACCTCTGTAATCCCAACTTCCCCCCTTGGACACATGCATCACATCGTGATTCATGTGTACAAAAAACAAAACAAAACAATATTGCCTATCAAACCTAAAATAATAACTAACCTTAAAATGACAACCCTTGAGCATATCTTTACTTAACTGTATTCCATAACACTTTTCAAGGAATACCTCTCCTTCAGGACTAACCCTCTCACTACATCCTTGACCTGTTTCGACTAATTTATATATAGGATTTTTTCCAAATTATAAACTTCTTCACAATTATCCTTATTTTATCTAACCCCCTAATTCAGCATGCCTCTAGAATTTATAGTGCGGGTGATCAGGTCACACTATAAAGCCAGGACAGATTTCAGAGGTAATTGAAATCATTCAATGAATTGTTTCATCCAATAGTATACTACTCCTAACAACCATCAAGACCTTTCATAAATGTTGTAAGTCCTTAGTACAACTCTTTTCAACATAAATCACACATATTTACTTATCCCTCAGTAAATAAAACCCAAATTACATGTGTATGCCCCTTTAAGATATTTCACTTCCATCCCATCTAAAAACCCCAAATAGAAATAAAAATCCTATACAACTAACATTTCATACTAAGTAGTTTGTTTGTGGTTATTCGAACACCATATAGTAAAACAATAAACAAACAAAAATGGCCAGGCCTTATTTATTTTGGTAGCTCCCTATGACAACCTAAAAATAAAACTTCTTAATTTTACTCACTAGTTCCACCCTGGCCTACAGACTTTTTTAACCTCCCAATAAAGAAATCCCCATGTTCCTGGAAGAGAAAGTATACATGTCGTTAACATATAATCAACAATCCAAAGATAGTAATTACACACAAAACATCATACATATATCCCCAGTCCTATCTCATCAACAATCATTAACCCCAGCATCAATTTAAAATTGTTTGATACATTGTGTCCTACCTTACCCCTAACATAATATTATAGGAGACTCCCATCAACCCTTAAAAGAAACTCCCACTTAGAAGACACTAGATAATAACACGTTTTATTATGTTAACTATTATGTTAATATAAACCTATAACCCCATTTTAGTAATTTAAACGTCGCAAACTGTTGCATTGATGTTCTCTTTTTTTTCTTTAAAATATAAACTTATTGTTTCATAATCCAAAACCCATAAAAAGATGTCTACTTAATCCATCAAGCCAACAGCAACAACTACCTCCCAAGGTTCAACGTACTATAAACAAATTATCGTTATCTGAAGTAATAAAACATCATCATAACTCACTGCTGTTTAAACAAACTATATAATGTCATAATAAAATGATCAATTATCAAATATCGTTCCTTATTCAACTATCGAGACAGGTTCTTCATTAGTAAATCGTCTCCACAAAGCAATACTACCTAATAACATATTCTCATTCTCCTAAATATAAATAATTACTTATATTAAACAATCCCATTCAACATCAAGTCAACCTGTCTCATCACCCAATTAACTTATTTTTTAAACCCTCTACAATATCTATCATACTCTACCGCTAATTTCCCTCATAACGGTACCTCAACAAATGACAAATTATTTTATATTTATAGTAAAAACCAATAAAACATCCAATTCACCAATATGCAATTTTAATCACTATGTTATCCTATCCGACATGGATTGGTAGGACAACATCTTTCCTATAATGTTATCAATGAAACCAGTAATTCACATCAATGGCATCAATGTAAAAGATTTGCTTTCTGTCCCTTACTGCATTCGAACCAGGGACCCTCTGCACACATCGACAGGATTCACCACCGAAGCACCGTTACCCGTTGCTCCACCAATGCCACACAAAGCATCTACTTCCAGTTCATAGAGCAAGTGACGTCACCCAACGAAAACCGCACTAGCTCTCACCGCTAACTAGCTATCAATTTCCTGCCAATAATATTCAACCTTCCACGACATCCTACAACATACGCGGCCCTTGTACACCTAACTTAACCCATAATGTCCCTTATAGCGTTCTCACGTTTCAGCAAGCCCCAATGTTTAACACCCACAGACAAAAATGGAAATTCTTCCATTTTTACTAGCAGACCTAATAAAACACTTTCAAACAGCGTTCTGCATTTACCTCTATCATAGGGTTTAAAAACGAACTTAACAACATTAACCATCCTAAATTGCCGTAGTAACGTCATGTTTGGTTCAGTTGATCTATTACCATATAAGACATTCACTTCTCCATGCGTCATAAACTATATCCTATTTCTCTTGTAATCAACTAAAATCATAGCCACGCAATTAAACCATCACTCTGCCATTATCAGAATGAATTAACTATCCTTTCTAAGTAAGCTACAAGTAACACCAAACACTTGCTGTAGTTTACCATCATATATTGAAATCATCCATTCATCACAATCCAATTTATCTATAGAAATATTCCACCATTGTCACTCGTTTAATCTAGCAAAACCTTATTCAATGACTACCACGTACTCTCCGCTCCATGTCCGTTAACATTTTAGCAGATGCTCTTATTCCAAACGACATTATTATACTTATACTAGCCCCCCTTGGGAATCGAACACCCAACCCTGGCATTGCAAGCACCGTGCTCTACCAACTGAGCTACAGAGGACCACAGATGAGCGTATAGTGCCTTTTTCTGATAATGTTATAATTGTAGCCTATTGCATTACTTTAGTTTAAAATATAAGTTTGTTTATTCAAAAAATCTAGAACCCACTATAAATTGGTGCTATTCACTCAGAATAAAAGCCAAAGCTCCTTGCATTCCCTATTTCACGTAACGAAAATACATTATCATTCTACAATTCACCAACTATTCGCATACATTACTGATGTCACGCAAACCATAGAATAAAGTAATAACAATTAGAATTTTGTCAAATAAATGTTTTCCATCCAGCTATTCAAACTTGCTTCAAATATCTATTTCAGCTCGATACAGTCAAGCAAGTATGACTCTCTTTTAACCGGAAACTAATTCATGGCATTAGTAAAGTCTATTCACATCCCAACAATAACTAATAATATATTTATATTCATACTATTATAATACCTTACTTTCATTCCAGTCTACCTAAACAATTCAAATTATGGCCAAATCTCTTATCCAAATTGCCAGTCCGCTATTCAAATGCAACTGTCCTTTCTGATTTAGACTATAGACACTCCTCCTTCTTTCACGTTGAATAAGTGAGTCCTTCAGTCTGAAAAGACTCAGGCTACTAGATCGTCCAGTCTTATCCTGAATGTTCCTTCAATCTAAACAACCCACAACTATAGCTAAACTATACTTAGAAAACCTAGACTCTGTTCAGCGATGCAGAATCTATGCTTAATTGAAATGACAAGTTAATCCTCCTTTATTCCAATGATAATGGTCAGTAGTTATAGTATCTGGCACATACCACACCTTATCAGAAAATAGCTTTGAAGGACATAGATCTCACACGCTCAACATATACAATTTAACAGTCAACGAGTCAAACCCCACATTCATTGATTTGGAAACAGATCTAACGACCTAACCAAATGAATTATATTTTCCCCTAACATACTAAAATTTCTTGACTATCTTACCTCTGCTTCTGAAATAATAGATAGTTTATTATAATGCTTAATTCTACCACATGTCCTATGTACTCTCTCCCATTTCCACGTACGTCTACGTGTTTGGGCAAGTCAACACCTATAATTTTATCCAATCCCTCGTATTAAATCACACTCACATAAAATTCATTATATTCCAATATATTCATATCTACCAAACCATTCATGTTTCTAATTATTCTTTATTGCCACAAATCAGTTAATCACCATCTAGTCTCAGCGGAACAAACAACAAATTACCCAAATCCTTTCCCTCAGTCATAGAATCCTCCTAGAATCATATATGCTGGTCACTATTCCCTGATCCTACAAAATTCTATGACAGGCATTGTTGTACGAAACTCCAAGATGTAATTTACAAGAAAAGCTTATTATTCCAACGTATATATAATTATCAAACACACCTCTATATCTCATCATTCAAACTTCAGAGTGCGACTAATTTACACCATTATACCACTCTTATTCCATATTTATACAATGTTGTCCTCAAACGCCCTTAATTACTATTTGTATAACCTACAGGAATATTTTATTCTATCAAAGGGCCCAAATTTGGAATGTTAACCCTATCCTAGTTATTAGTTTACTGTAGTCAATTTATCATAATACTATATCACCTCTAAAGTTTCTAAATATAATGTCAGAAACATACCCTAAAAGATTTATCAAAATACAATGCATAGACGTCATATGACCACACCGGTACACGTGACCTGTTCCTCCAACAGGATTTATTCTACGCCTCCTGGTAACGTGAATTTTCTACACTCAGTTGGTCAATGAATATCCACGCACCATTTATTCTTCTCTTTCCTAATGTGAGATTGGGCACGCCCTTTCTCCATCAGACAGAAGCTTCAAACAACCTCAAATATATTTCCTTTCCTTACAGAAAGGCTATTTACTTGCCGGATTTCTTATTATTCTCACTCACACAGATGAGCAGCCACTTGTGCCCAAATGAATCAGACAGTTGAATGACTCACAGCCGCCCAAGCAACCCATTCACCCATACGAGATGAGCAGACCTACTCTATTTAACACTTTCTCAATATTTTGAAGCCCTGGTAGCTATTTAACCCGTTCACCTACTCAGGATGACCGGTGTTACTCCAATTTATGGTGTCACCTACGCCGGATGACCTAACTTTTTTACCTGATCGACCCTACCTAATTTTGGCATCACCACAACACAGGATGATGCCCTACCTACCCGAGCAGACCTCTAACAAAGAATTTCTCATTAGAGCGGTAACCGTAGGTAGCCACCTGCCCGTTCAGACCTCTGGAGTGCTAATTTTAGCTCTCCAAAGCGGTATCCACAGGAATTCTATTTATTTAGCCCCCTAGGTGTTACACTTCCTCGACACACCTGGACTTCTACTACGCTTTCCTAAGCGACCTGTAAATTCTGCCCTATTTTTTTCTGTTACACTTCCTCAACACAGAAAAAGGAGCGGTATTACACAGGATTTCTGCCTACCTAAGCAGTCCTCAAGACGATTCACTTCCACTACACGTCTAGAGCGGTATTCGCAGGACTTAACATGTTATTGTCTGATCGCTCAACCAGATGGACAACCACCCGTGCCAAAATGACTCAGACAAAGCGATCAGCAGGATGAATCTAATGAATCATATGAATCAAATGAATCAAATCAATTGAACAGATGGTTCAGACAAACAACAGCGACATGTATTCTTAAATTCAAAAGCTCCTAGTTTTTAATTTTCTGGTTCTTAAATTTGGAGAGACCTACTTGGTATTTCTTTAGATGTTGCCGAGCCCCGGATCGGACCACACAAACGTTATACTATATAAGTAAGAACTTGGCTTACCTTTTAAAAGAGGCCGCTTTTGTTTGTATGGTCCGTCCAAGCCGTTTCACAACTGCAGATGTATACCGTCTCTGGTCCCTATTTTTCAACTCCTGGCAAAAGCTCGCCAATTATGTGGTAGAAATATTTGACTGAAAAGTAGTCAACTTAAAGATATATTTCTCAAGAGACCGGAGCTTGTGAATCCAAGAATTAGACTTTATTGCATAACAAAGCCGAGCTTGCTCCATGGAACAACTGTCTCTCTTTTGCTTAGAGATCTCTTATATAACACACAAATGCACAGTCATGTATACATAGCTTACAAAGCTACTCCCCTTAAGATCACTGATTAACTTCTTTAACTGCCACGCCACTATTATCTTTCAAAGTCCAACAACACATGTTGTTTACTCCAAAAGACCATGGGCGCTTTTCCATATGGCCTCTTCCCCTTATCTCATTATATTGGTGACGTGGCTCAGACACTTTTAAAAATAAAATGCATACATTCATTTAAGCATGTTTACACATTGTATTGACTATATTCCTTATTTAAACATGCATCTGGACTTATAAAATGTCAATCATGTTTACTATATTTTATCTTAGACATTTCCCAACATTTTCCTTAATGATACATAAAATATTACCTTAGCTTGAGAACCAGTTCGGATTTAAGTATAACTTTGGTATGACTGAAGCTTTTAGTGATAGGTCTAATGCTTTAATATTTAATAATTTCTGTCCTCCAAATTCATATTCATTATATAAATAGGCCCTTTTAATTTTGTCTGGCTTGCCATTCCAAATAAAATGGAATGTTTTTTTTTCTCTCGTATAATTAAAAAAAACGTTCGCTAGGTGTAGGCAAGACCATAAGCAAATAGGTAAACTGGGATAATCATTTTTCCACAAATTGACAGGTATTTACCTTTCCATGGTAGTAAGATCTTATCTATCTTTGCTAACTTTCTATTAAAATGTATTGAAGTGAGATCATTTATTTCCTTTGGGATATGTATTCCAAGTATATCCACATCACCATCAGACCATTTTATTGGTAAACTACATGGTAATGTAAAAATTGTATTTTTTAGTGATCCAATACGTAATATAGTACATTTGTCATAATTTGGTTGTAATCCAGAGAGGTTAGAAAATGTATCTAGATCCTCTATGAGGCTGTGGAGGGATTCTAGTTGTGGATTTAAAAGAAAACTTGAATCATCAGCGTACAATGACACCTTTTTGTTTTTAAGCCCTGGATTTCTAATCCTCTATTATTATTGGATCTGATTTTAATAGCTAACATCTGGCCACAATAAATAGAAATGCTGATAGTGGACAACCTTGTTTCACTCCTCTTGACAGTTTAAAACTTTCTGAGAAATAGCCATTATTTACTATTTTACACCTAGGGTTACTATACATGATTTTGACCCATTTTATAAGAGATTCTCCAAAATTGAAATGCTCCAGGCATTTATATATAAACCCCAGTCGTACTTTATCAAATGCCTTTTCGAAGTCTGCTATGAATAGCAGGCCTGGTTTCCCATATTTTCCATAGTGTTCTTTTGTTTCCAATACTTGCCTTATATTATCTCCAATGTATCTTCCATGTAAAAAACCTGTCTGATTAGAATGAATAATATCCGACAATACCTTTTTAATTCTATGCGCTATACATTTTGCTATAATTTTTGCATCACAACACTGAAGTGTAAGGGGCCTCCAATTTTTTTAATGGACTGGTTTGGCTTGTTTGTGTGTAGCCATTGTGAGCTTCACGTTACGTTGTTTTGTCGGTGTTTAATTAATAAATAAACATGTATGCATTCCACGCTGCACCTTGGTCCAATCCTGTACTCAATGAACGTGACACTTATGGTAAAAAAATGAACATTCAGTTCTCTGGCAACAGCTCTGGTGGACATTCCTGCAGTCAGCATGCCAATTTCATGCTCCCTCAGAACTTGAGACATCTGTGGCATTGTGTTGTGTGACAAAACTGTACATTTTAGAGTGGCCTTTTATTGTCCCCAGCAGAATGTGCACCTGTGTAATGATCATGCTGTTTAATCAGCTTCTTGATATGCCACACCTGTCAGGTGGAAGGATTATTTTGGCAAAGGATAAATGCTCACTAACATGGATGTAAACAAATTTGTGCACAAAAGTTGAGAGAAATAAGCTTTTTGTGTGTATGGATCATTTTTGGGATCTTTTATTTCAGCACATGAAACATAGGACCAACACTTTACATGTTGCGTTTATATTTTAGTTGTTCAGTATAATTACAAAATACAGTTCACTGATACACCTCTTCACAAGAATGAGTAAAGCCTGAGTCACCTTAAAAGCTTAGACATAAGGGAATGTACATAAAAACAGCATTCAATAAGTGTACTGGACACTTTATTGGTGCCTCTGCATTAACATGATAAATTACTATGTTCAGAATAGTATCTATTGATCAGACATTTATTTGATAATTTACAATGGGCCAGTATAGCCAAATTATTGATCAACATGAACACTCATGAGAAATAAAGGTGAGAAATAATGGTAAGACATCATTTGACAGAATATTTTTTTGGGGATCCATAAGCCTAATATAGGCACCCGGCCGCCATTGATTTGTACAATTTGTAACACTCATCTCCCGTCTGAATGCTTTAAAAAGTAATGTAACAAAATATGATATCATATCACGTAAAAGTGAATTACTTAGGCTTTAGGAAATGCAACCGACTACAGAGATTGATGGGGAGGGGAGCGGGAGAGGAGGGGGATCCATGTGCCCTGCTTCAGTCAAGCAGGCTTCAGTCACCCACTTGGCTTCAGTCATTCCCAAGATTGAAGTGGGACACAAATCCAGCTATGGCCTCCTCCTTGTCAGGCTTCTCACACTGGGCAAACTGGGGTCCTGGGATGGACAGCGCACACAGCTTCACCATATACGGCGCTGGATCAAGGGTGACCTCATTGAAAAGAAGATCCAGGAGCCTGTCTACCTAGCATGTCATTTTTTTTTGAAAAGGGAAATGTTTGTTAAATGGGTAGTGAATTTAATTTCCTTTTATTTACTGCTCTGAGTTATGATGCTATCAATTCGTTTATGTAGTGATCTACTCATTCTACAATGTGTTTTCTGTTATTTTTTAAGCACTCAATTTGAAATATGCAATATTTGGTCATGCACTTTTTGCTGAAACTTTTCAATGTGTGTGCCTGAAATGCTCAGTTGATTTGAAATGAATAACTATGACTTACAGTATGTTGGGTTGGTCTTCACAGGCTTCACAGAATATCCCCCTTCTTTGCCTTGGGGGATATGCTGTGATTTTGTATCACAGCATTCCTGCTGCGGTGGTTGACTGGGAAGCTGTGTGAATTTTCTAAAATGTCTCATTACACAGCTTGATGATAGTGGAAAGACAAAAGGAGATGGAAAGTTAAGTAATAATAACCCCCCAATCATGATGATTAGCCCCAATGAGACAAACGACAATAACCCACACAATTAAATAAATTACAAATATTATTAAATAAATTACAAATATTATATACACCGCAACTCCTTTTGTGGACAACATTCAAATCAAATTTTGACTGGTACTGTATAAATGTGAAGCATCCGCTTGGCGTTTCCATTCACTACCAAATATGGTAGTGAGAGGAAGTCCTGTGGCCGGCAGTGGGAGAAGATGGAACGAGATGGAGTTTGGACGACATTCTGCTAATTTTCTCATCTATGAAACATTTAATCGCAATACAGTTTTCTGTTCCCAAAACTAAAATATGTTACGAACCGATTGGACTATGTTTTTTAGACGTTACCCTTTGCCAAAGTTTTAAAAAATGCCGTTGTTTAGAAGGAGTGCAAAGTCAAATTGAGTTATTGCACACGCACACTTCACAGAGTAGGCGTAACCTAATGGAAATATGCAAATGCATGCTAGATTGCGCCAATAGGATCTCGCTAGCTCGTGCTTGGCTCTGCCCACCTCCTTGCTTGTTCTGCCCACTGTGACTCATTTGTTCCCATTTGAAACGACGGGCTGTGGTCTATCTTGGTTTAGTTATAAAAATATTTGACACTACACCATTGGTGTATATAATGTCCAGCGTTATGTGACGTTGCATAATGCCAGAAGTAATGACTGCCTCCTGAATCCAAGTGTTTGACATTGGTGGGAGGGAGGGGACCAGTAACTTTATTATGAACTTTGTCAATGTACCAGCTACTGTAATTTTCAATACTTGGATCAACCTACTATGAACTGGTTTCATCCAAATATCATCAAATTGGATGAAAAACATGATTTTCACTGTTTGGGACCTTTTTCAAGAATGATTATATTACCACTGATAATGAATAAACAAAATGTTTAATATTGCCATGGAACTGATGAAGGGAGGTACATTTGTGCCAGGGCACTGATCAAAAAAAAAATGTCTTTTTTTTCCCACAGGACTTCAAGAAGATTTCCAGTTGCCTTACTATGATACGGTACCTTCAGATCCCTCTGTGGAGGACATGAGAAAGATCGTCTGTGACCAGAAACTGAGACCCAACATTCCCAACCAGTGGCAGAGCTGCGAGGTGAGATAAGATTCTGACTGTAATAAGGTTGCTGAATTGTGGTAATTTTCCCAAAATGTCCAGGTTTTCCAGAAATCCCAGTTGGAAGATTCCTGTAATCAGCAGTAAATCTGTGAATCCTCCAACCGGGAAGCCTGGGAATTTTGTGAAAGTTACCAGAATTTTGCAACCCTAGACTGGGATATTTTATAATTTTTTTGCTTTAAAAACTACAGGGCCATAGGGTAAATACAGTATACTGTATTGTGGCTTGGTTAGCATTTTGAATTGTACCTCTGTAAATTGAGCTGCTGTTTTTATATAGGTTTTTACTTGCGATGACTGTGATATAGGGTTGTGTTACCTACAGTGCAGTCAGAAAGTATTCACACCCCTTGACCTTTTCCACATTTTGTTGTTACAGCCACATTTTGTTGTTACAGCCTGAATTTAAAAAGGATTTAATTGAGGTTTTTTTGTCACTGGCCTACACACAATACCCCATAATGTCAAAATGGAATTATGTTTTTTCGAAATCTTTACAAATGAAAAGCTGAAATATCTTGAGTCAATAAGTATTCAACCCCTTTGTAATGGCAAGCCTAAATAAGTTCAGGAGTAAACATTTGCTTAACAAGTCACATAATAAGTTGCATCGACTCACTGTTTAACATGATTTTTGAATGACTACCTCATCTCTGCACCCCACACATACAATTATCTGTAAGGTCCTTCAGTCGAGCAGTGAATTTAAACACAGATACAACCACAAAGACCAGGGTGGTTTTCCAATGCCTTGCAAAGAAAGGCACCTATTGGTAGATTGGTAAACATTTTAAAAAGCAGACAAAGAATATCCCTTTGAGCATGGTGAATGTATTAATTACACTTTGGATGGTGTATCAATACACCCAGTCACTACAAAGATACAGGCGGAGAGGAAGGAAACCGTTCAGGGATTTCACCATGAGGCCAATGGTGACTTTAAAACAGTTAAATACTTTAATGACTGTGATAGGAGAAAACTGAGTATGGATCAACAACATTGTAGTTAGTCCACAATACTAACCTAATTGACAGAGTGAAAAGAAGGAAACCTATACAGAATATAAATATTCCAAAACATGCATCCTGTTTGCAACAAGGCACTAAAAGTAATACTACAAAAAATGTGGCAAAGCAATTAACTTCTTGTCCTGAATACAAAGTGTTATGTTTGGGGCAAATCCAATACAACACATTACTGAGTACCACTCCATATTTTCAATCATAGTGGTGGCTGCATCATGTTATGGGTATGCTTGTAATCATTAAGGACTTTGGGAGTTTTTAAGGATAAAAAATAAACGGAATGGAGCTAAGCACAGGCAAAATCCTAGAGGATTTCCGTAAATCAATGGTGGACATCTTGAAGCAAGTGGGGACAACAGATTGGAATAGGGAGAGATTGAATATGTCCATAAACACTCCAGCCAGCTGGTCTGCGCATGCTCTGAGGACACAGCTAGGGATGCCGTCTGGGCCAGTAGCCTTGCGAGGGTTAACACGCTTAAATGTCTTACTCACATCGGCCACGGAGAAGGAGAGCCCACAGTCCTTGGTAGCGGGCCGCGTTGGTGGCACTGTGTTATCCTCAAAGTGGATGAAGGTGTTTAGCTTGTCCGGAAGCAAGACGTCGGTGTCCGCCACGTGGCTGGTTTTCCTTTTGTAGTCCGTGATTGTCTGTAGACCCTGCCACATACGTCTCGTGTCAGAGCAGTTGAGTTGCGACTCCACTTTGTCTCTATACTGACGTTTTGCCTGTTTGATTGCCTTACGGAGGGAATAACTACACTGTTTGTATTCGGCCATATTCCCATTTGCCATGGTTAAATGCGGTGGTTCGCGCTTTCAGTTTTGTGCGAATGCTGCCATCTATCCATGGTTTCTGGTTTGGGTAGGTTTTAATAGTCACAGTGGGTACAACATCTCCTATACACTTCCTGATGAACTCAGTCACCGTATACGCATATTCGTCAATGTTATTCTCAGAGGCTACCCGGAACATATCCCAGTCCGCGTGATCAAAACAGTCTTGAAACATGGATTCAGATTGGTCAGACCAGCGTTGAATAGTACTTAGCACGGGTACTTCCTGTGAGTTTCTGCCTATAGGAAGGGAGGATCAAAATGGAGTCGTGATCAGATTTGCCGAAGGGAGGGCGGGGGAGGGCCTTGTAGGGATTTCGAAAAAAGCTGACTAGCAGTGGTCTAACGTTTTCTCAGAGCGAGTGCTACAGTCAATGTGTTGATAGAACTTCGGTAGCGTTTTCCTCAAATTTACTTTGTTAAAATCCCCAGTTACAATAAATGCGGCCTCAGGATATGTGGTTTACAGTTTGCATAAAGTACAGTGTAGTTCTTTGAGGGCCGTCGTGGTATCTGCTTGAGGGGGAATATACACTGCTGTGACTATAACCAAAGAGAATTCTCTTGGGAGGTAATATGGTCGGCATTTGATTGTGAGGTATTCTAGGTCAGGTGAACAAAAGGACTTGAGTTTCTGTATGTTATCACAATCACACCATGAGTAGTTAATCATGAAACGCCTTTCTTCTTCCCGGAGAGTTCTTTATTCCTGGCTGCGTGATGTACTGAGCCCAGCTGGCTGAATGGACGAAGAAAATATATTCAGAGAGAGCCATGTTTCCGTGAAACAGAGTATGTTACAATCTCTGATGTCTTTCTGGAAGGAGATTCTCGCCCTGAGCTCGTCTACTTTTTTATCCAGAGACTGAACATTAGCGAGTAACTAGAAGTCCACTCCGGCTACCTCTTCTCCGCCGGCGGTGTTTTGGATCAGCCTCTGGAATCAGTTCAATTGCCCTGGGGGGTACGAACAAAGGATCCAATTCGGGAAAGTTGTATTCCTGGTCGTAATGCTGGTGAGTTACCGCCGGTCTGATATCCAAAAGTTATTTCCGGCTCTATGTAATAACACAAAATGCCTGGGCTAATAATGTAAGAAATGACACAAAAAAAATGCTGCAAAGTTGCGTAGGAGCTAGAAGCAGAGGTGCCCTATCTGTCGGCGCCACTTGCTTCAAGATGTCTACCATTGTTCCTATTCCCAAGAAAGCAAAGGTAACTGAACTACATGACTATCGCCCCGTAGCACTCACTTCTGTCATCATGAAGTACTTTGAGAGGCTTGTTAAGGATCATATCACCTCTACCTTACCTGACACCCTAGACCCACTTCAATTTGCTTACCGCCCCAATAGATCCACAGACGATGCAATCGCCATCACACTGAACACTGCCCTATTCCATCTGGAATGAACCCTCCAAGTTCATCATTAAGCTTGGGGCCCTGGGTCTGAACCCCGCCCTGTGCAACTGGGTCCTGGACTTCCTGACGGGCCGCCCCCAGGTGGTGAAGGTAGGAAACAATACCTCCACTTCGCTGATCCTCAACACAGGGGCCCCAGAAGGGTGTGTTCTCACATTGACAGGACCGCAGTGGAGAAGGTCGAAAGCTTCAAGTTCCTCGGCGTACACATCACTGACGATCTGAAATGGTCCACCCACACAGACAGTGTGGTGAGGAAGGCGCAACAGAGCCTCTTCAACCTCAGGAGGCTGAAGAAATTTGGCTTGGCACCTAAAACCCTCACAAACTTTTACAGATGCACAATTGAGAGCATCCTGTTGGGCTGTATCACCGCCTGGTACGGCAACTGCACCACCTGTAACCGCAGGGCTCTCCAGAGGGTGGTGCGGTCTGCCCAACGCATCATCGGCGGCAAACTACCTGCCCTCCAGGACACCTACAGCACCCGATGTCACAGGAAGGCCAAAAAGATAATCAAGGACAACAACCACCCGAGTCACTGCCTGTTCACCCCGCTATCATCCAGAAGGCGAGGTCAGTACAGGTGCATCAAAGCTGGGACCGAGAGACTGGAAAGACAGATTCTATATCAAGGCCATCACTGTTAAATAGCCATCACTAGGCAGCTTCCACCCGGTTACATAACCCTGCACCTTAGAGGCTGCTGCCCTATATACATAGACTTGAAATCACTGGCCACTTTAATAATGTTTACATATTTTTGCTTTACTCATCTCATACAGTGGGGGAAAAAAGTATTTAGTCAGCCACCAATTGTGCAAGTTCTCCCACTTAAAAAGATGAGAGAGGCCTGTAATTTTCATCATAGGTACACGTCAACTATGACAGACAAAATTAGAAAAAATCCTGAAAATCACATTGTAGGATTTGTAATGAATTTATTAGCAAATTATGGTGGAAAATAAGTTAATAACAAAAGTTTCTCAATACTTTGTTATATACCCTTTGTTGGCAATGACACAGGTCAAATGTTTTCTGTAAGTCTTCACAAGGTTTTCACACATTGTTGCTGGTATTTTGGCCCATTCCTCCATGCAGATCTCCTCTAGAGCAGTGATGTTTTGGGGCTGTCGCTGGGCAACACGGACTTTCAACTCCCTCCAAAGATTTTCTATGGGGTTGAGATCTGGAGACTGGCTAGGCCACTCCAGGACCTTGAAATGCTTCTTATGAAGCCACTCCTTCGTTGCCCAGGCGGTGTGTTTGGGATCATTGTCATGCTGAAAGACCCAGCCACGTTTCATCTTCAATGCCCTTGCTGATGGAAGGAGGTTTTCACTCAAAATCTCACGATACATGGCCCCATTCATTCTTTCCTTTACACGGATCAGTCGTCCTGGTCCCTTTGCAGAAAAACAGCCCCAAAGCATGATGTTTCCACCCCCATGCTTCACAGTAGGTATGGTGTTCTTTGGATGCAACTCAGCATTCTTTGTCCTCCAAACACGACGAGTTGAGTTTTTACCAAAAGGTTCTATTTTGGTTTCATCTGACCATATGACATTCTCCCAATCCTCTTCTGGATCATCCAAATGCACTCTAGCAAACTTCAGACGGGCCTGGACATGTACTGGCTTAAGCAGGGGGACACGTCTTGCACTGCAGGATTTGAGTCCCTGGCGGCGTAGTGTGTTACTGATGGTAGGCTTTGTTACTTTGGTCCCAGCTCTCTGCAGGTCATTCACTAGGTCCCCCCCGTGTGGTTCTGGGATTTTTGCTCACCGTTCTTGTGATCATTTTGACCCCACGGGGTGAGATCTTGCGTGGAGCCCCAGATCGAGGGAGATTATCAGTGGTCTTGTATGTCTTCCATTTCCTAATAATTGATCCCACAGTTGATTTCTTCAAACCAAGCTGCTTACCTATTGCAGATTCAATCTTCCCAGTCTGGTGCAGGTCTACAATTTTGTTTCTGGTGTCCTTTGACAGCTCTTTGGTCTTGGCCATAGTGGAGTTTGGAGGTGTGAGGTTGTGGACAGGTGTCTTTTATACTGATAACAAGTTCAAACAGGTGCCATTAATACAGGTAACGAGTGGAGGACAGAGGAGCCTCTTAAAGAAGAAGTTACAGGTCTGTGAGAGCCACAAATCTTGCTTGTTTGTAGGTGACCAAATACTTATTTTCCACCATAATTTGCAAATAAATTCATAAAAAATCCTACAATGTGATTTTCTGGATTTTTTTCTCCTCAATTTGTCTGTCATAGTTGACGTGTACCTATGATGAAAATTACAGGCCTCTCTCATCTTTTTAAGTGGGAGAACTTGCACAATTGGTGGCTGACTAAATACTTTTTTCCCCCACTGTATGTGTATATACTGTATTCTATTCTACTGTATTTTAGTCTATGCCACTCCGACATTGCTCTTCATAATATTTATTTAAATATTTCTTAATTCCATTATTTTACTTTTTAGATTTGTATGTATTGTTGTGAATTGTTAGATATTACTGCACTGTTGGAGCATCTGCTAAATATGTGTATGTGACCAATAACATTTGATTTGATTTTCACCAGACAGTGGGAGATGAATTTACCTTTCAGCAGGACAATAACCTAAAACACAAGGGCAAACCTACACTGGAGTTGCTTACCAAGAAGATAGTGAATGTTACTGAGTGGCCAAGTTACAGTTTTGACTTAAATCTAGTTAAAAATCTATGGCAAGACCTGAAATTGTTTGTCTGGCAATGATCAACAACCAATTTGACAGCGCTTGAAGAATTATGAAAATAATAATGGGCAAATGTTGCACAATCCAGGTGTGGAAAGCTCTTAGAGACTTACCCAGAAAGACTCAATCGCTGCTAAAGGTGCTTCTACAAAGTATTGACTCAGGGGTGTGACTACTTACGTAAATGAGATATTTATGTATTTTATTTTCTATATATTTGCAAACATTTCTAAAATCATGTTTTCACTTTGTCATTATGGGGTATTGTGTGTAGATGGATGAGATTATTATTTTTAATCAATTTTGAATTCAGGCTGTAACACAACAAAATGTGGAATAAGTCAAGGGGTATGAATACTTTCTGAAGGCATTGTACCTTAGTTGAATGCACTTACTGTAAGTTGCTCTGGATAAGAGCCTATGCTAAATTACCATTAAAAACCTGGTCTGACCATGTAAAATCTGGGCCTGTTGATTTGATAAAAATCCCTCCTTCGTCAGGCACTGCGGGTGATAGGCAAGCTGATGCGTGAGTGCTGGTACGCCAATGCTGCAGCTCGCCTCACCGCATTGAGGGTCAAGAAAACCGTCTCTCAGGTGACTGTACTCAAGGACATCAAAGATTAGCTAGGTAAGCTAGCCCACTGGCTGGCGCATCCCCCAATGTACTGTTATTGGTCGGGAGAAAAGCATGCTCAGGACCACACTGAAACCCTCAACTGGGTGGTAATTCATTAGAAACCAAACAGAATAAAACAGGCCGAAGCAGGGAGGAGTCTACCTGAATTTGTAAAATAAGAAACTCTAATTTTCATTGTAAAACGTTTGCTATGTTGTGCACTAATGAATATGACCCAGCAGTGTGCATTCTCAGCTTGTGATGCCAAAGGAGCCTACTGTTGCTATCCAGCAGGGAACACTGTGTGACTGGAACTGGATCAACCAATCCAGAAGGAACAGGAAATGAAACTGTGACCTTTTAGGATGATTTACAATGTACCGATTTTCCTCTGCTACCTCAGATGTTTTTAAGTGCCCAAAGCTTGAAGTTGCACATTGAATGCTTCATGCCATATAATAATGTATGTAGTGCTAGGCAACATGCAAAATGACTGTAAATGTTACTGAGTAATGCACTCACTGCTATGCCTGATAGTAAAGGACACCCATGGTCTACATCAATAAAGATAGCTGTTACTTGGGTGCTTCCCCCTCCCCACCCTATTCTATTTCTCATCCATATATATTTTTGATATATATATATATATATATATATAATAATATGTTAATATAATATATTATTGTTAAAGGGGCAATCTGCATTTCAAACAATATCAATGACAAAGTGGACACCCCACCGCTATTTTGGTAAACAGCTGAGGGATGGGGCTGGAGAAATGTAACTACTCTCAAATTCATAGACAGAGCTATGGATGCAAGGACTGACCATCCATGATAGTAAGATTATAGTATTAACCATATAATTAGGAATTAGAATACTAATAGTTTTAATAATAATAGTAATTTAATAGGATCTCTTTGGTTTTAACCATGTTTTGAGGCTATACAAACAATGGATTAAAACAAGCTTATATTTTGGGTTCTGATGTGCTACGACAGTTTTACTAAACTCATGAGGCATTTATAAGTTATATTCTTTAAGAATCAATGGGTGTATACAGTTGAAGTCGGAAGTTTACATACACTTAGGTTGGAGTCATTAAAACTCGTTTTTCAACCACTCCACAAATTTCTTGTTAACAAACTATAGTTTTGGCAAGTCGGTTAGGACATCTACTTTGTGCATGACACAAGTAATTTTTCCAACAATTGTTTACAGACAGATTATTTCACTTATAATTCACTGTATCACAATTCCAGTGGGTCAGAAGTTTACATACACTAAGTTGACTGCGCCTTTAAACAGCTTGAAAAATTCCAGAAAGTGATGTCATAGCTTTAGAAGCTTCTGATAGGCTAATTGACATAATTTGAGTCAATTGGAGGTGTACCTGTGGATGTATTTCAAGGCCTACATTCAAACTCAGTGCCTCTTTGCTTGACATCATGGGAAAATCAAAAGAAATCAGCCAAAAAATTGTAGACCTCCACAAGTCTGGTTCATCCTTGGGAGCATTTTCCAAATGCCTGAAGGTACCACGTTCATCTGTACAAACAACAGTACGCAAGTATAAACACCATGGGACCACGCAGCCGTCATACCACTCAGGAAGGAGACGCGTTCTGTCTCCTAGAGATGAACGTACTTTGGTGCGAAAAGTGCAAATCAATTCCAGAACAACAGCAAAGGACCTTGTGAAGATGCTGGAGGAAACGGGTACAAAAGTATCTATATCCACAGTAAAACGAGTCCTATATCGACATAACCTGAAAGGCCGCTCAGCAAGGAAGAAGCCACTACTCCAAAACCGCCATAAAAAAGCCAGACTACGGTTTGCAACTGCACATGGGGACAAAGATCGTACTTTTTGGAGAAATGTCCTCTGGTCTGATGAAACAAAAATAGAACTGTTTGGCCATAATGACCATCGTTATGTTTGGAGGAAAAAGGGGAAGGCTTGCAAGCTGAAGAACACCATCCCAACCGTGAAGCATGGGGGTGGCAGCATCATGCTGTGGGGGTGCTTTGCTGCAGGAGGGACTGGTGCACTTCACAAAATAGATGGCATCATGAGGAAGGAAAATTATGTGGACATATTGAAGCAACATCTCAAGACATCAGTCAGGAAGTTAAAGCTTGGTCGCAAATGGGTCTTCCAAATGGACAATGACCACAAGCATACTTCCAAAGTTGTGGCAAAATGGCTTAAGGACAACAAAGTCAAGGTATTGGAGTGGCCATCACAAAGCCCTGACCGCAATCCTATATAAAAGTTGTGGGCAGAACTGAAAAAGCGTGTGCGAGCAAGGAGGATTAAAAACCTGTCTCAGTTACACCAGCTCTGTCAAGAGGAATGGGCCAAAATTCACCCAACTTATTGTGGGAAGCTTGTGGAAGGCTACCCGAAACGTTTGACCCAAGTTAAACAATTTAAAGGCAATGCTACCAAATACTAAATGAGTGTATGTAAACTTCTGACCCACTGGGAATGTGATTAACGAAAAAATTCTGAAATAAATCATTCTCTCTACTATTATTCTGACATTTCACATTCTTAAAATAAAGTGGTGATCCTAACTGACGTAAAACAGGGAATTTTTACTAGGATTAAATGTCAGGAATTGTGAAAAACAGAGTTTAAATGTATTTGGCTAAGGTGTATGTAAAATTTCCGACTTCAACTGTATATCATTAATGTAATTAAAGTCAAACTGATGTAGCTATTGCAGATTGCCCCTTTAAATACATCCACACACTATATTTTCCCTAACAATCGCATCTTCTCTGAGAAGCACAACTTTTGTTATATTACAGAAGAGAGAAGTATTAGTAAAAAACATTTAAAATATATTGATATATACAGTGAGGGAAAAAAGTATTTGATCCATTGCTGATTTTGTACGTTTGCCCACTGACAAAGACATGATCAGTCTATAATTTTAATGGTAGGTTTATTTGAACAGTGAGAGACAGAATAACAACAAAAAAATCGAGAAAAACGCATGTCAAAAATGTTATAAATTGATTTGCATTTTAATGAGGGAAATAAGTATTTGACCCCTCTGCAAAACATGACTTAGTACTTGGTGGCAAAACCCTTGTTGGCAATCACAGAGGTCAGACGTTTCTTGTAGTTGGCCACCAGGTTTGCACACATCTCAGGAGGGATTTTGTTCCACTCCTCTTTGCAGATCTTCTCCAAGTCATTAAGGTTTCGAGGCTGACGTTTGGCAACTCGAACCTTCAGCTCCCTCCACAGATTTTCTATGGGATTAAGGTCTGGAGACTGGCTAGGCCACTCCAGGACCTTAATGTGCTTCTTCTTGAGCCACTCCTTTGTTGCCTTGGCCGTGTGTTTTGGGTCATTGTCATGCTGGAATACCCATCCACGACCCATTTTCAATGCCCTGGCTGAGGGAAGGAGGTTCTCACCCAAGATTTGACAGTACATGGCCCCGTCCATCGTCCCTTTTGATGCGGTGAAGTTGTCCTGTCCCCTTAGCAGAAAAACACCCCCAAAGCATAATGTTTCCACCTCCATGTTTGACGGTGGGGATGGTGTTCTTGGGGTCATAGGCAGCATTCCTCCTCCTCCAAACATGGCGAGTTGAGTTGATGCCAAAGAGCTCTATTTTGGTCTCATCTGACCACAACACTTTCACCCAGTTCTCCTCTGAATCATTCAGATGTTCATTGGCAAACTTCAGACGGGCCTGTATATGTTGACAACACCCTTTCGTTCTCCGCTAACATCAAGGCGGTGACCCGATCCTGTAGGTTCATGCTCTACAACATTTGCAGAGTACGACCCTGCCTTACACAGGAAGCGGCACAGGTCCTAATCCAGGCACTTGTCATCTCCCGTCTGGATTACTGCAACTCGCTGTTGGCTGGGCTCCCTGCCTGTGCCATTAAACCCCTACAACTCATCCAGAACGCCGCAGACCGTCTGGTGTTCAACCTTCCCAAGTTCTCTCACGTCACCCCGCTCCTCCGCACACTCCACTGGCTTCCAGTTGAAGCTCACATCTGCTACAAGACCATGGTGCTTGGCTACGGAGCTGTGAGGGGAATGGCACCTCCGTACCTTCAGGCTCTGATCAGTCCCTACACCCAAATGAGGGCATTGCGTTCATCCACCTCTGGCCTGCTGGCCCCCCTACCTCTGCGGAAGCACTGTTCTCGCTCAGCCCAGTCAAAACTGTTCGCTGCTCTGGCACCCCAATGGTGGAACAAGCTCCCTCACGACGCCAGGACAGCGGAGTCACTCACCACCTTCCGGAGACACTTGAAACCCCACCTCTTTAAGGAATACCTGGGATAGGATAAAGTAATCCTTCTCCCCCCATTACCCCACCCCAAAGATAAAAAAAAAAATACATATTGTAAAGTGGTTGTCCCACTGGCTATCATAAGGTGAATGCACCAATTTGTAAGTCGCTCTGGATAAGAGCGTCTGCTAAATGACTAAAATGTAAATGTGGTTTCTTGTGCAGGGGGACCTTGCGGGCGCTGCAGGATTTCAGTCCTTCACGGCGTAGTGTGTTACCAATTGTTTTCTTGGTGACTATGGTCCCAGCTGCCTTGAGATCATTGACAAGATCCTCCTGTGTAGTTCTGGGCTGATTCCTCACCGTTCTCATGATCATTGCAACTCCACAAGGTGAGATCTTGCATGGAGCCCCAGGCCGAGGGAGATTGACGGTTATTTTGTGTTGTCACCTTCTCACCAAGCTGCTTGGCAATGGTCTTGTAGCCCATTCCAGCCTTGTGTAGGTCTACAATCTTGTCCCTGACATCCTTGGAGAGCTCTTTGGTCTTGGCCATGGTGGAGAGTTTGGAATCTGATTGATTGCTTCTGTGGACAGGTGTCTTTTATACAGGTAACAAACTGAGATTAGGAGCACTCCCTTTAAGAGTGTGCTCCTAATCTCAGCTCGTTACCTGTATAAAAGACACCTGGGAGCCAGAAATCTTTCTGATTGAGAGGGGGTCAAATACTTATTTCCCTCAATGAAATGCACATCAATTTATAACATTTTTGACATGCGTTTTTCTGGATTTTTTTGTTGTTATTCTGTCTCTCACTGTTCAAATAAACCTACCATTAAAATTATAGACTCATAATTTCTTTGTCAGTGGTTAAACGTACAAAATCAGCCGCTAAATCTGGTGTGGGTGTCTCCTGTACACGACATGGCAGGCCTGGTGCTCTGTTTGTGTAGGCCTGCAGCAAGTTCAAGCAGAGGTATACGACGTGTATATCACACAGACATTTTGCCAATGTGCTTATGTTTGCAAATTTGCCAATGTATTGTCTGTGGTGTCATTTTGGGGGGGGCAGTACAGTAAACCTACTAAGCATGGTCAATGTAGCATCTGCAGTTGTTTCATGGGTGTACATAATGACCGGCTCGCTGCTCTGCTGCCCATATAGCTGTATCATTAAGTCAATGTTACAATTATGTTTTGTATGTAAAAACAATGATTGTTTCACTTAATATGTAATTATTTCAAAAATATTGTAACGAAATATATATTGCAGAATTTAGTGCTCTGCCTGTATCCTGTGGACAAGCAAGCGAATGTTAATGATCTAATTGGAAATTCAGCTGTGCTTTTGTTGTGTCAAGGCCTACAGTCGAGTCAGTTTCTCTGAGGAACTCAACAGTCTGATCAATGTTTGACAACTGCTCAAGATGATGTGTGGAATTGTTTTGCTTCTATAAGACCAGCAGTCATTCCAAAGAAAAGAGACTAATTCTGCAATTTCTGGTCAAATATCTTTTGAAGATTGTGTATGACACAATTTGGAAGTTTTGCCTGCTCTGGGAATGTGGTATTAGTTTATAAAGGTTTGACGTTGAAATGTCATCCTCCAATGAATTAGCGTCATTCTTTCTGTTGACAAGAGTAACTATTTTGTGTTGTGAATTCAGATATGGGTCTCTTATGTCAATATGTCATCACATTGTCTTTGTCTTACTCTATTTATTATGAATATGTGACAACAGAGAGTCAATAAACTACTTTTCATTGAAAATGTAATTATTCTGAGTACTTTAATATCTCATCATTTTTTTGGTCAAATGTAATTCCCCATGACAGATTATGATTTGAACTTCCTGAATGAGAGCATTTCCCTCTCATTTTCGGTCGTTTACCTGAAATGACCATGTATGTCATCCATTTATCCTCTGCAATGATTCATAATTGTACTGTGGTTCAGAAGACATGACAGCTAACTTGACAACTACAACAGTTAAACGGAGGAAGTAAGCCTTATCATCTTGGCTGTTAGCAGCACTACTCAGATGAGTCAGCCACTCCTGAATGTGCTGTGCTTAGGTTTAATCGAACTTGGGCAATCATAACTTCACAGATGTGGCTTTGTGAGACACATTTCAGAACCCAGGCTTGGTTTTTCTCAATGGTGACGTAGAAGTATTCAAGGCCTCAAACTAATTTGATTTGTATGTTCTGCAGAGTTGAGTGAAAACTGCCATAAAACCACTTACAGTACACATACTTTACAAACTCTCTCATCAGTGAATCTCCTACTAGGCAAGGCCTATCTGAACAACTGACTGTAAACTTCCTACATTCACACAATTGGTCAATTAATATCCCAGCTACTTAAAGCGGATCAGCACAATATAATGAGCCCCCACTTTATGTGGGTGTTGTGAACTTTTAAACACTAGTGAGACCTGAGCGGACCACCCACTGTATTTTTGTATGGTAGCAGTAGCCTAGCGGTTCTTGAGGCAGGCAAGATCAGTTTAGGGGGTTTTACACTATTGTTTCATTTCTTGGGTCCTGCTCAGCCCTTTTTCCCAAACCCTTACCGTGTGTTCAGAAATAAACACTTTGTGTTTGACGGTAGTTCATGGTTGTTGTTTCATTTTTGGTTCTCACTGTTCCCTGCCACACTTATAATTTACATGAATTTATGTTACGGGTCTCATGTCCATCCACCCTAGATGTTTAGAGCCACGGGGTTCGTAACATAAAGTTATGCGTTTATAGCTGAGACCTTGGCATCTACAGGGCGCACCTGACCATGGCCGACCTGTTTACCAAGATAAGTAACAGTGGCCTTCCCAAACTCGCACTTTGCTAAGTTCAGGGTTAGAGAAGCGGTTGCTAGACGTTCACACACTACCCTTAGAGTGTTAACATGATCAGACCACTCAGTTGAATAAATTACCAGATCATCAAGGTAAGCACTACAATTAGGAACTCCAGCCAATACTGTGTTAACCAGGCGTTGGAAAGTGGCTGGAGCGTTCCGCATCCCAAATGCCATGACAGCATATTGTAGGAAGTGATCTGGGGTCACAAAGGCAGAGATGTCGGAGGCACGTGGGGTTAACGGCACCTGCCAGTAACCTTTAGAAGATCTAGTTTGGTTACATAAGTAGCAGCACCAACAGTATCAATACAGTCATCCAGTCTGGGTAACGGGAACGAGTCGGGCACTGTGACAGCATTGACCTTCCGATAGTCCGTACATAATCTGGATGTCCCATCAGGTTTAGGAACCAGAATGCACGGAGAACTCCAAGGACTTGAACTTGGCATAGCCAGGTTATTCTCCAGCAAATAACCGACCTCACCCCTCATTATCTTTCTCTTAGCGACGTTGACACGATAAGGATGTTGCTTGATAGGTGCAGCGTTTCCAACATTAATGTCATGTTCTAACACATTTGTACATGTAGGAACATCATTAAAAAAGACATGGAAAGCTGTGTAATAGTCTCACAATATCATCTGACTGTCTGTCCGTTAAATGAATCAGGCTTGACGGGAGAGACAGCAGCATCTCTGAATTGGGCAATCTAGCACACTGCTGCTGAGTATTGCGCAACTCCAAACCATCTCCGTCCACATCATTAACATGACCTCCCACTACAGCCGTAGCAGCAACAGAGACAGCCGACTCGGCCAGTTTCTCTGGACTGTCTACCTGAGTGACGGGTCTGGTGTGGTATGTCTTCAACATGTTAACGTGGCACACACGCAGATTGGCGTTTTCTATCAGGAGTCTGTATCACATAGTCAGTTTCAGTTAGTTTCTTTTCAATGACATAAGGACCAGAGAAACGTGCTGACAATGACGCTCCTGGCACAGGCAACAACACCAGAACTCGGTCACCTGGCTGCAGTGAACGAGAAACAGCCTGTGTGTCATAGCGTCGTTTCATCCGTTTCTGTGAGGAAGACAGCGCTTCCTTTGCTAGAGCACAGGCAGCATGTAGGCGCTCACGAAAGCGACTAACGTAGTCCAACACATTTTCTTTCACACACAACTCTTGTGACAAAAACTGATCCTTAAGGACTTTCATAGGTCCTCTCATGGTGTGTCCAAACACCAGTTCAGCTGGGCTGAACCCTAGGGATTCCTGTACTGTCTCACGGACAGCAAACAACACTAGAGGAACTCCCTCATCCCAATCTTTCTCAGATTCCAAGCAATATTTACGGAGCATAGACTTCAGGGTCTGATGCCAACGTTCAAGCGCACCCTGAGACTCTGGGTGATATGCACTTGACACACGGTGTGTAACTGACAAGGATTTTAACACTTGTTTGAAAAGTTTAGAAAGGAAATTCGTACCCTGATCAGTTTGTATCACCTTAGGTAATCCAAAAGTTGAGAAGAATTTGATCAACGCTTTACTCACTACCGGAGCAGTAATCCTTCGCAGAGGAATGGCCTCTGGGTACCTGGTAGCCACACACATAATTGTCAACATAAACTGGTTACCAGATTTTGTTTTTGGTAATGGTCCAACACAATCAACCATCACATGTTCGAATGGTTCACCTATGGCCGGTATGGGACAAAGAGGCGCGGGGAAATAACCTGGTTCGGTTTCCCAACTACTTGACAGGTGTGGCAAGTCCGACAGAACTGAGCCACATCTTGTTTTAAGCCAGGCCAAAAGAAATGTCGCAAAACTCGATCATAAGTCTTGGTGACTCCCAGATGTCCGGACCACTGGTGATCATGAGCGAGGGATAAAACATTTTGTCGAAAAGCTGTAGGAATCACTATTTGGTAAACAGCATTCCAATCTCCGCCAGCGTCAACATGGGATGTCCATTTACGCATGAGGAGATTACCATCAATGAAGTATGCCATGTTTTTCTTCTTTAGCTCGTCCTCTGAGACAACACTAGAAAAACATTTAGCCAGGCTAAGGTCAACCTTTTGGTTAGCGATTAGCTGCTCACGAGTAACTGGTAACTGTATTGCCTCAGCAACAAGTTCCACATCCTTCTTCCTTTCTCTGGCCTGTTGGTCAGACTGCACCAGCTTACCAGAGGTAGCACCCGCACTATCCTCTGGGTCACACTCTCTGAATAGAATCGTGTTCGACAAATCTATCACTTCACCCACTTGTCGTGCTTGAGCACGTGTGACAGCACAAGCGGGGAACACATCTGGATAACCCTGTGCCAGCTCCTCGGAGAGAGACTGGTCACTTTTATCCAATACCTCCAATACGGGTATCACCTTTCCTCCGGCAATATCGTTGCCCATTATAAATGTCACACCTTTTACTGGCAACATAGGACGTCGCCAACTCTGAACAATCCACTGACTAACTCAGAGTGTACGTTCACAAAGTGCAATGGCACTGGGACGAAACCCATTTCAATTCCTTGTACTAACACACTGGACCCACAATATGTATTATTAGACAAGGGCAACACATCAGATAGTATGAACGACTGCGCCGCACCAGTATCTCTGAGGATTCTAACTGGACGCTGAGACGCTTCGTCATCTGATATAGAAACAAACCCCTCAAAAATGAACGGTTCATAACTGTGATCTGGGACAGGGACTTTCAAACCACATTCAGTATGAGGCCTCTGTCTTGATTCCGGCCCTTACAACCGCATCGAATCAGCCCAACACCCGTTGGCGGCCTGGCGTGCTGAGGTATCCCCGGTTTGCGTTTAAGCAGAAAGCAATCATTAACCATATGTCCCACCTTATGACAATAGAAACAGTGGCGCACATCTTTTGGGCGTGCTGGATGTACTGCTGGTCGACTAGGACTAAAAGTTAGCAACTCCGCAGCCCTGCTCTCCGTACGAGCCGAAAACACGCTCTTATGCGTCAACACAAACTCGTCTGCCAATACAGACGCTTCCGACAGTGAGGATACTTTCTGTTCGTTCAGATAAACTACAATGCGTTCCGGTAAGCAATTTTTAAACTCTTCTAACAAGATTAACTCCCGTAGAGAGTTAAAATCAGTTACCTTACTAGCACTGTGCCATTTGTCAAACAGATTTCCTTTGTCTCTAGCAAACTCCACATAAGTCTGAGTAGGAGCCTTTTTATGAGACCTAAATCTCTGCCGATATGCCTCAGGAACAAGCTCATAGGCACGAAGAACAGTAGCTTTGACCACTTCATAATTCAAACTGTCTTCAAGAGGTAGCGCTGCCAGAACCTCTTGGGCTTTACCTGTTAGCTTACACTGAAGTAATAGGCACCATACCTCGTCGGGCCATTTCAATGCTACCGCTATACGTTCAAAAACACTGAAATAGGAATCAACCTCTGACTCCCTGAACACAGGTACCAAGGTGATCTGCCTACTAATATCAAACGTAGCAGATGACACAGCTGGTGAGGATGGCTCACTAGCAGGCATAGTATTAGCAGAGACTAACCTCGCTGTTTCTGCCTCTAGTTCCATTTTACGCACCTCTAGTTCCATCTTACGCGTCTCCAGTTCTTGATCAAGCCTACGCGTCTCCAGTTCCATCTTACGCGTCTCCAGTTCCTGATCAAGCCTACGCGTTTCCAGTTTGTCTAGCCTGATTTGTGCCCGCTCTTCCGCCTCCATTTGGAGCCGTGTCAAGCGGACATCCATCCTGGCATCACTGTCAGTCAGTGGGGAGAGTGGGTCATAACGGGGCAATGTGGCTGGAGCCTTAGCCTCGTCCTCAGACACTGATGGGCTTACAGGAACAGCCACCACCTCCCCTACAGGAGCAGCAGACTCAGGCGGCGGTAACTCAAGCACTCGCTCGCTCAACAATATTTCTAACACTGCTTTCCTCACTTCGGCTTTCACTAAAACCCTTGATATCGGTACAGAAAAGTGGTCAGCCAAAGCCTGTAGATCCACTCTACGGCAATTATGAAAAACATCCCACGTAGGGTTTTCCAAAAATGCCTCCAACTCAAAAGTAGCCATCCTACTAGCAACACGAGCCGTCGACTACTGAACACACAAAAAAAAAACAGGTAGTACAGCTGCCAAGCTCAACACTGAACCAGACACTTCCTAATTTGCATGAGTAGCATGGGATAGATCCCGGACGAGCCCCCCACATTATGTTACGAACCCCGTGGCTCTAAACATCTAGGGTGGATGGACATGAGACCCGTAACATAAATTCATGTAAATTATAAGTGTGGCAGGGAACAGTGAGAACCAAAAATGACACAACAACCATGAACTACCGTCAAACACAAAGTGTTTATTTCTGAACACACGGTAAGGGTTTGGGAAAAAGGGCTGAGCAGGACCCAAGAAATGAAACAATAGTGTAAAACCCCCTAAACTGATCTTGCCTGCCTCAAGAACCGCTAGGCTACTGCTACCATACAAAAATACAGTGGGTGGTCCGCTCAGGTCTCACTAGTGTTTATAGACAGAGTTCTTCCCTACGGGTAATGTACGCCCAAGGGCAACTAGCTTAAACTCCCCTTTTCCCAGAAACACACAAAGCTACCAAACAGGGTAATCAGCAATTATATAAGTACACACCACACAGGATACAACAGTATCCACACTCATGTAAAGAAATAGAGTCTAATAAAGTTACCAATAGGGTAACCAACAACTTAGTGAGTACACAACACACAGGACACCACCGTGTCCATACTCACATATGGAAAAAGTCTCTCTCTCTCTCCAACAAACACAAGACTGGTTTTTTATACAATGGGCTGTGTGATTGAACAAACGAGTAACAGGTGGTGCTATTCACAGGAATGTTCACTGATTGGTCCAATCAGCAGACACCTCAACGACCACCAATCAGGAACATACAGGACACCTGTGATTAGGGCAGAAGGAGAGAAACACACAAAAACACAGGATACCTGTATCCGTAACACTCCCCACCCTTAAAAGAGCAAACCAAAATGGTTTGCGACACACGTACTATCACAACACCCAAAATTCTATAATCATCCTGCCGGGATAACAAAAAAAACCTAGATCATCAAACACGAGACAAAGCATCTGCCATCACATTATCTAACCCCTTTTTGTGGCGGATCTCCAAATTATAATTTTGCACGACAAGTGCCCAACGCATAAGGCGTTGGTTCTGGTTGTACATCCGGTGGAGAAAAACTAAGGGGTTATGGTCAGTATACACTACCACTGGTAATGCACTGGAACCAACATAAACTTCAAAGTACTGCAGAGCTAACAACAAAGCTAGAGCTTCTTGTTCAATGGTGGAATAGTTTGTCTGACATTTGTTAAATTTCCGTGAAAAATAACAGACAGGATGGTCCACTCCACTCTGGTCTTGCTGCAGTAGAACAGCACCAGCACCTCTGGCACTTGCATCTACCTCCAGTTTAAACGGTCGTTCAAAATCTGGCGCAGCAAGAACAGGAGTACTACACAAGAGTGCTTTAGCAGTGTTGAAAGCAGTACAACAATCTTCAGACCATACAAATTTTCTCGCCGGACTGAGCAAATCCGTTAATGGAGCAACTACCGCAGAGAAATGTTTACAGAAACTACGGTAGTAGCCAACCATCCCTAAAAAACGGCGTAGCTCTCTTCTGGTGGTAGGTGCAGGAAATGCGTTTATAGCTGAGACCTTGGCATCTACAGGGCGCACCTGACCATGGCCGACCTGTTTACCAAGATAAGTAACAGTGGCCTTCCCAAACTCGCACTTTGCTAAGTTCAGGGTTAGAGAAGCGGTTGCTAGACGTTCACACACTACCCTTAGAGTGTTAACATGATCAGACCACTCAGTTGAATAAATTACCAGATCATCAAGGTAAGCACTACAATTAGGAACTCCAGCCAATACTGTGTTAACCAGGCGTTGGAAAGTGGCTGGAGCGTTCCGCATCCCAAATGCCATGACAGCATATTGTAGGAAGTGATCTGGGGTCACAAAGGCAGAGATGTCGGAGGCACGTGGGGTTAACGGCACCTGCCAGTAACCTTTAGAAGATCTAGTTTGGTTACATAAGTAGCAGCACCAACAGTATCAATACAGTCATCCAGTCTGGGTAACGGGAACGAGTCGGGCACTGTGACAGCATTGACCTTCCGATAGTCCGTACATAATCTGGATGTCCCATCAGGTTTAGGAACCAGAATGCACGGAGAACTCCAAGGACTTGAACTTGGCATAGCCAGGTTATTCTCCAGCAAATAACCGACCTCACCCCTCATTATCTTTCTCTTAGCGACGTTGACACGATAATATTTACGGAGCATAGACTTCAGGGTCTGATGCCAACGTTCAAGCGCACCCTGAGACTCTGGGTGATATGCGCTTGACACACGGTGTTTAACTGACAAGGATTTTAACACTTGTTTGAACAGTTTAGAAAGGAAATTCGTACCCTGATCAGTTTGTATCACCTTAGGTAATCCAAAAGTTGAGAAGAATTTGATCAACGCTTTACTCTCCACCGGAGCAGTAATCCTTCGCAGAGGAATGGCCTCTGGGTACCTGGTGGCCACACACATAATTGTCAACATAAACTGGTTACCAGATTTTGTTTTTGGTAATGGTCCAACACAATCAACCATCACATGTTCGAATGGTTCACCTATGGCCGGTATGGGACAAAGAGGCGCGGGGGAAATAACCTGGTTCAGTTTCCCAACTACTTGACAGGTGTGGCAAGTCCGACAGAACCGAACCACATCTTGTTTTAAGCCAGGCCAAAAGAAATGTCGCAAAACACGATCATAAGTCTTGGTGACTCCCAGATGTCCGGACCACTGGTGATCATGAGCGAGGGATAAAACATTTTGTCGAAAGGCTGTAGGAATCACTATTTGGTAAACAGCATTCCAATCTTCGCCAAACGTCAACATGGGATGTCCATTTACGCATGAGGAGATTACCATCAATGAAGTATGCCATGTTTTTCTTCTTTAGCTCCTCCTCTGAGACAACACTAGAAAAACATTTAGCCAGGCTAATGTCAACCTGTTGGTTAGCGATCAGCTGCTCACGAGTAACTGGTAACTGTATTGCCTCAGCAACAAGTTCCACATCCTTCTTCCTTTCTCTGGGCTGTTGGTCAGACTGCACCAGCTTACCAGAGGTAGCACCCGAACTATCCTCTGGGTCACACTCTCTGAATAGAATCGTGTCTGACAAATCTACCACTTCACCCACTTGTCGTGCTTGAGCACGTGTGACAGCACAAGCGGGGAACACATCTGGATAACCCTGTGCCATTTCCTCGGAGAGAGACTGGTCACTTTTATCCAATACCTTCAATACGGGTATCACCTTTCCTCCGGCAATATCGTTGCCCATTATAAATGTCACACCTTTTACTGGCAACATAGGACGTACGCCAACTCTGAACAATCCACTGACTAACTCAGAGTGTACGTTCACAAAGTGCAATGGCACTGGGACAAATCCCATTTCAATTCCTTGTACTAACACATTGGAACCACAATATGTATTATTAGACAAGGGCAACACATCAGATAGTATGAACGACTGCGCCGCACCAGTATCTCTGAGGATTCTAACTGGACGCTGAGACGCTTCGTCATCTGATATAGAAACAAACCCCTCAAAAATGAACGGTTCATAACTGTGATCTGGGACAGGGACTTTCAAACCACATTCACTATGAGGCCTCTGTCTTGATTCCGGCCTTACAACCGTGACTGAATCAGCCCAACACCCGTTGGCGGCCTGGCGTGCTGAGGCATCCCCGGTTTGCGTTTTAGCAGAAAGCAATCATTAACCAAATGTCCCACCTTATGACAATAGAAACAGTGACGCACATCTTTTGGGCGTGCTGGACGTACTGCTGGTCGACTAGGACTAAAAGTTAGCAACTCCGCAGCCCTGCTCTCCGTACGAGCCGAAAACACGCTCTTATGCGTCAATACAAACTCGTCTGCCAATACAGACGCTTCCGACAGTGAGGATACTTTCTGTTCGTTCAGATAAACTACAATGCGTTCGGGTAAGCAATTTTTAAACTCTTCTAACAAGATTAACTCCCATAGAGAGTTAAAATCAGTTACTTTACTAGCACTGTGCCATTTGTCAAACAGATTTCCTTTGTCTCTAGCAAACTCCACATAAGTCTGAGTAGGAGACTTTTTATGAGACCTAAATCTCTGTCGATATGCCTCAGGAACAAGCTCATAGGCACGAAGAACAGTAGCTTTGACCACTTCATAATTCAAACTGTCTTCAAGAGGTAGCGCTGCCAGAACCTCTTGGGCTTTACCTGTTAGTTTACACTGAAGTAATAGGCACCATACCTCTTCGGGCCATTTCAATGCTACCGCTATACGTTCAAACACACTGAAATAGGAATCAACCTCTGACTCCCTAAACACAGGTACCAAGGTGATCTGCCTACTAATATCAAACGTAGCAGATGACACAGCTGGTGAGGATGGCTCACTAGCAGGCATAGTATTAGCAGAGACTAACCTCGCTGTTTCTGCCTCTAGTTCCATTTTACGCACCTCCAGTTCCATCTTACGCATCTCCAGTTCCATCTTACGCGTCTCCTGTTCTGCCTCTAGCTTACGCGTCTCCTGTTCTGCCTCTAGCTTACGCGTCTCCTGTTCTGCCTCTAGCTTACGCGTCTCCTGTTCTGCCTCTAGCTTACGCGTCTCCTGTTCTGCCTCTAGCTCCATTTACGCAGCTCCAGCTTGTCTTGCCTGATTTGTGCCCGCTCTTCCGCCTCCATTTGGAGCCGTGTCGAGCGGACATCCATCCTGGCATCACTGTCAGTCAGTGGGGAGAGTGGGTCATAACGGGGCAATGTGGCTGGAGCCTTAGTCTCGTCCTCAGACACTGATGGGCTTACAGGCGTAGCAACCACATCCCCTACAGGAGCAGCAGACTCAGGCGGCGGTAACTCAAGCACTCGCTCGTTTAACAATATCGCTAGCACTACTTCCCTAACTTCTGCTTTCACTAAACCCCTCGGTATGGGTACAGAAAAGTGGTCAGCCAAAGCCTGTAGATCCACTCTACGGCAATTATGAAAAACATCCCACGTAGGGTTTTCCAAAAATGCCTCCAACTCAAAAGTAGCCATCCTACTAGCAACACGAGCCGTCGACTACTGAACACACAAAAAAAAAACAGGTAGTACAGCTGCCAAGCTCAACACTGAACCAGACACTTCCTAATTTGCATGAGTAGCATGGGATAGATCCCGGACGAGCCCCCCACATTATGTTACGAACCCCGTGGCTCTAAACATCTAGGGTGGATGGACATGAGACCCGTAACATAAATTCATGTAAATTATAAGTGTGGCAGGGAACAGTGAGAACCAAAAATGACACAACAACCATGAACTACCGTCAAACACAAAGTGTTTATTTCTGAACACACGGTAAGGGTTTGGGAAAAAGGGCTGAGCAGGACCCAAGAAATGAAACAATAGTGTAAAACCCCCCTAAACTGATCTTGCCTGCCTCAAGAACCGCTAGGCTACTGCTACCATACAAAAATACAGTGGGTGGTCCGCTCAGGTCTCACTAGTGTTTATAGACAGAGTTCTTCCTACGGGTAATGTACGCCCAAGGGCAACTAGCTTAAACTCCCCTTTTCCCAGAAACACACAAAGCTACCAAACAGGGTAATCAGCAATTATATAAGTACACACCACACAGGATACAACAGTATCCACACTCATGTAAAGAAATAGAGTCTAATAAAGTTACCAATAGGGTAACCAACAACTTAGTGAGTACACAACACACAGGACACCACCGTGTCCATACTCACATATGGAAAAAGTCTCTCTCTCTCTCAACAAACACAAGACTGGTTTTTATACAATGGGCTGTGTGATTGAACAAACGAGTAACAGGTGGTGCTATTCACAGGAATGTTCACTGATTGGTCCAATCAGCAGACACCTCAACGACCACCAATCAGGAACATACAGGACACCTGTGATTAGGGCAGAAGGAGAGAAACACACAAAAACACAGGATACCTGTATCCGTAACACTCCCACCCTTAAAAGAGCAAACCAAAATGGTTTGCGACACACGTACTATCACAACACCCAAAATTCTATAATCATCCTGCCGGGATAACAAAAAAAAACCTAGATCATCAAACACGAGACAAAGCATCTGCCATCACATTATCTAACCCCTTTTTGTGGCGGATCTCCAAATTATAATTTTGCACGACAAGTGCCCAACGCATAAGGCGTTGGTTCTGGTTGTACATCCGGTGGAGAAAAACTAAGGGGTTATGGTCAGTATACACTACCACTGGTAATGCACTGGAACCAACATAAACTTCAAAGTACTGCAGAGCTAACAACAAAGCTAGAGCTTCTTGTTCAATGGTGGAATAGTTTGTCTGACATTTGTTAAATTTCCGTGAAAAATAACAGACAGGATGGTCCACTCCACTCTGGTCTTGCTGCAGTAGAACAGCACCAGCACCTCTGGCACTTGCATCTACCTCCAGTTTAAACGGTCGTTCAAAATCTGGCGCAGCAAGAACAGGAGTACTACACAAGAGTGCTTTAGCAGTGTTGAAAGCAGTACAACAATCTTCAGACCATACAAATTTTCTCGCCGGACTGAGCAAATCCGTTAATGGAGCAACTACCGCAGAGAAATGTTTACAGAAACTACGGTAGTAGCCAACCATCCCTAAAAAACGGCGTAGCTCTCTTCTGGTGGTAGGTGCAGGAAATGCGTTTATAGCTGAGACCTTGGCATCTACAGGGCGCACCTGACCATGGCCGACCTGTTTACCAAGATAAGTAACAGTGGCCTTCCCAAACTCGCACTTTGCTAAGTTCAGGGTTAGAGAAGCGGTTGCTAGACGTTCACACACTACCCTTAGAGTGTTAACATGATCAGACCACTCAGTTGAATAAATTACCAGATCATCAAGGTAAGCACTACAATTAGGAACTCCAGCCAATACTGTGTTAACCAGGCGTTGGAAAGTGGCTGGGCGTTCCGCATCCCAAATGCCATGACAGCATATTGTAGGAAGTGATCTGGGGTCACAAAGGCAGAGATGTCGGAGGCACGTGGGGTTAACGGCACCTGCCAGTAACCTTTTAGAAGATCTAGTTTGGTTACATAAGTAGCAGCACCAACAGTATCAATACAGTCATCCAGTCTGGGTAACGGGAACGAGTCGGGCACTGTGACAGCATTGACCTTCCGATAGTCCGTACATAATCTGGATGTCCCATCAGGTTTAGGAACCAGAATGCACGGAGAACTCCAAGGACTTGAACTTGGCATAGCCAGGTTATTCTCCAGCAAATAACCGACCTCACCCCTCATTATCTTTCTCTTAGCGACGTTGACACGATAAGGATGTTGCTTGATAGGTGCAGCGTTTCCAACATTAATGTCATGTTCTAACACATTTGTACATGTAGGAACATCATTAAAAAGACATGGAAAGCTGTGTAATAGTCTCACAATATCATCTGACTGTCTGTCCGTTAAATGAATCAGGCTTGACGGGAGAGACAGCAGCATCTCTGAATTGGGCAATCTAGCACACTGCTGCTGAGTATTGCGCAACTCCAAACCATCTCCGTCCACATCATTAACATGACCTCCCACTACAGCCGTAGCAGCAACAGAGACAGCCGACTCGGCCAGTTTCTCTGGACTGTCTACCTGAGTGACGGGTCTGGTGTGGTATGTCTTCAACATGTTAACGTGGCACACACGAGATTGGCGTTTTCTATCAGGAGTCTGTATCACATAGTCAGTTTCAGTTAGTTTCTTTTCAATGACATAAGGACCAGAGAAACGTGCTGACAATGACGCTCCTGGCACAGGCAACAACACCAGAACTCGGTCACCTGGCTGCAGTGAACGAGAAACAGCCTGTGTGTCATAGCGTCGTTTCATCCGTTTCTGTGAGGAAGACAGCGCTTCCTTTGCTAGAGCACAGGCAGCATGTAGGCGCTCACGAAAGCGACTAACGTAGTCCAACACATTTTCTTTCACACACAACTCTTGTGACAAAAACTGATCCTTAAGGACTTTCATAGGTCCTCTCATGGTGTGTCCAAACACCAGTTCAGCTGGGCTGAACCCTAGGGATTCCTGTACTGTCTCACGGACAGCAAACAACACTAGAGGAACTCCCTCATCCCAATCTTTCTCAGATTCCAAGCAATATTTACGGAGCATAGACTTCAGGGTCTGATGCCAACGTTCAAGCGCACCCTGAGACTCTGGGTGATATGCACTTGACACACGGTGTGTAACTGACAAGGATTTTAACACTTGTTTGAAAAGTTTAGAAAGGAAATTCGTACCCTGATCAGTTTGTATCACCTTAGGTAATCCAAAAGTTGAGAAGAATTTGATCAACGCTTTACTCACTACCGGAGCAGTAATCCTTCGCAGAGGAATGGCCTCTGGGTACCTGGTGGCCACACACATAATTGTCAACATAAACTGGTTACCAGATTTTGTTTTTGGTAATGGTCCAACACAATCAACCATCACATGTTCGAATGGTTCACCTATGGCCGGTATGGGACAAAGAGGCGCGGGGGAAATAACCTGGTTCGGTTTCCCAACTACTTGACAGGTGTGGCAAGTCCGACAGAACTGAGCCACATCTTGTTTTAAGCCAGGCCAAAAGAAATGTCGCAAAACTCGATCATAAGTCTTGGTGACTCCCAGATGTCCGGACCACTGGTGATCATGAGCGAGGGATAAAACATTTTGTCGAAAAGCTGTAGGAATCACTATTTGGTAAACAGCATTCCAATCTCCGCCAGCGTCAACATGGGATGTCCATTTACGCATGAGGAGATTACCATCAATGAAGTATGCCATGTTTTTCTTCTTTAGCTCGTCCTCTGAGACAACACTAGAAAAACATTTAGCCAGGCTAAGGTCAACCTTTTGGTTAGCGATTAGCTGCTCACGAGTAACTGGTAACTGTATTGCCTCAGCAACAAGTTCCACATCCTTCTTCCTTTCTCTGGCCTGTTGGTCAGACTGCACCAGCTTACCAGAGGTAGCACCCGAACTATCCTCTGGGTCACACTCTCTGAATAGAATCGTGTTCGACAAATCTATCACTTCACCCACTTGTCGTGCTTGAGCACGTGTGACAGCACAAGCGGGGAACACATCTGGATAACCCTGTGCCAGCTCCTCGGAGAGAGACTGGTCACTTTTATCCAATACCTCCAATACGGGTATCACCTTTCCTCCGGCAATATCGTTGCCCATTATAAATGTCACACCTTTTACTGGCAACATAGGACGTACGCCAACTCTGAACAATCCACTGACTAACTCAGAGTGTACGTTCACAAAGTGCAATGGCACTGGGACGAAACCCATTTCAATTCCTTGTACTAACACACTGGACCCACAATATGTATTATTAGACAAGGGCAACACATCAGATAGTATGAACGACTGCGCCGCACCAGTATCTCTGAGGATTCTAACTGGACGCTGAGACGCTTCGTCATCTGATATAGAAACAAACCCCTCAAAAATGAACGGTTCATAACTGTGATCTGGGACAGGGACTTTCAAACCACATTCAGTATGAGGCCTCTGTCTTGATTCCGGCCTTACAACCGCACGTAATCAGCCCAACACCCGTTGGCGGCCTGGCGTGCTGAGGTATCCCCGGTTTGCGTTTAAGCAGAAAGCAATCATTAACCATATGTCCCACCTTATGACAATAGAAACAGTGGCGCACATCTTTTGGGCGTGCTGGATGTACTGCTGGTCGACTAGGACTAAAAGTTAGCAACTCCGCAGCCCTGCTCTCCGTACGAGCCGAAAACACGCTCTTATGCGTCAACACAAACTCGTCTGCCAATACAGACGCTTCCGACAGTGAGGATACTTTCTGTTCGTTCAGATAAACTACAATGCGTTCCGGGTAAGCAATTTTTAAACTCTTCTAACAAGATTAACTCCCGTAGAGAGTTAAAATCAGTTACCTTACTAGCACTGTGCCATTTGTCAAACAGATTTCCTTTGTCTCTAGCAAACTCCACATAAGTCTGAGTAGGAGCCTTTTTATGAGACCTAAATCTCTGCCGATATGCCTCAGGAACAAGCTCATAGGCACGAAGAACAGTAGCTTTGACCACTTCATAATTCAAACTGTCTTCAAGAGGTAGCGCTGCCAGAACCTCTTGGGCTTTACCTGTTAGCTTACACTGAAGTAATAGGCACCATACCTCGTCGGGCCATTTCAATGCTACCGCTATACGTTCAAAAACACTGAAATAGGAATCAACCTCTGACTCCCTGAACACAGGTACCAAGGTGATCTGCCTACTAATATCAAACGTAGCAGATGACACAGCTGGTGAGGATGGCTCACTAGCAGGCATAGTATTAGCAGAGACTAACCTCGCTGTTTCTGCCTCTAGTTCCATTTACGCACCTCTAGTTCCATCTTACGCGTCTCCAGTTCTTGATCAAGCCTACGCGTCTCCAGTTCCATCTTACGCGTCTCCAGTTCCTGATCAAGCCTACGCGTTTCCAGTTTGTCTAGCCTGATTTGTGCCCGCTCTTCCGCCTCCATTTGGAGCCGTGTCGAGCGGACATCCATCCTGGCATCACTGTCAGTCAGTGGGGAGAGTGGGTCATAACGGGGCAATGTGGCTGGAGCCTTAGCCTCGTCCTCAGACACTGATGGGCTTACAGGAACAGCCACCACCTCCCCTACAGGAGCAGCAGACTCAGGCGGCGGTAACTCAAGCACTCGCTCGCTCAACAATATTTCTAACACTGCTTTCCTCACTTCGGCTTTCACTAAAACCCTTGATATCGGTACAGAAAAGTGGTCAGCCAAAACCTGTAGATCCACTCTACGGCAATTCTCAAAAACCTCCCACGTAGGGTTTTCCAAAAATGCCTCCAACTCAAAAGTAGCCATCCTACTAGCAACACGAGCCGTCGACTACTGAACACACACAAAAAAAAACAGGTAGTTACAGCTGCTAAGCTCAACACTGAACCAGACACTAACTAATTTACATGAGTAGCATGGGATATATCCCGGACCAACCCCCACTTTATGTTACGAACCCCGTGGCTCTAAACATCTAGGGTGGATGGACATGAGACCCGTAACATAAATTCATGTAAATTATAAGTGTGGCAGGGAACAGTGAGAACCAAAAATGACACAACAACCATGAACTACCGTCAAACACAAAGTGTTTATTTCTGAACACACGGTAAGGGTTTGGGAAAAAGGGCTGAGCAGGACCCAAGAAATGAAACAATAGTGTAAAACCCCCTAAACTGATCTTGCCTGCCTCAAGAACCGCTAGGCTACTGCTACCATACAAAAATACAGTGGGTGGCCGCTCAGGTCTCACTAGTGTTTATAGACAGAGTTCTTCCTACGGGTAATGTACGCCCAAGGGCAACTAGCTTAAACTCCCCTTTTCCCAGAAACACACAAAGCTACCAAACAGGGTAATCAGCAATTATATAAGTACACACCACACAGGATACAACAGTATCCACACTCAGGTAAAGAAATTGATTCTAATAAAGTTACCAATAGGGTAACCAACAACTTAGTGAGTACACAACACACAGGACACAACAGTGTCCATACTCACATATGGAAAAAATCTCTCTCTTTCTCAACAAACACAAGACTGGTTTTTATACAATGGGCTGTGTGATTGAACAAACGAGTAACAGGTGGTGCAATGCACAGGAATGTTCACTGATTGGTCCAATCAGCAGACACCTCAACGACCACCAATCAGGAACATACAGGACACCTGTGATTAGGGCAGAAGGAGAGAAACACACAAAAACACAGGATACCTGTATCCGTAACACTCCCACCCTTAAAAGAGCAAACCACAATGGTTTGCGACACACGCATCTATCACAACACCCAAATTCACAAATCATCCTGCCGGGATAACAACAAAAAAACCTAGATCATTACACACGAGACAAAGCATCTGCCAACACATTATCCAACCCCTTTTTTGTGGCGGATCTCCAAATTATAATTTTGCACGACAAGTGCCCAACGATAAGGCGTTGGTTCTGGTTGTACATCCGGTGGAGAAAAACTAAGGGGTTATGATCAGTATACACTATCACTGGTAATGCACTGGAACCAACATAAACTTCAAAGTACTGCAGAGCTAACAACAAAGCTAGAGCTTCTTGTTCAATGGTGGAATAGTTTGTCTGACATTTGCTAAATTTCCGTGAAAAATAACAGACAGGATGGTCCACTCCACTCTGGTCTTGCTGCAGTAGAACAGCACCAGCACCTCTGGCACTTGCATCTACCTCCAGTTTAAACGGCCGCTCAAAATCTGGCGCAGCAAGAACAGGAGTACTACACAAGAGTGCTTTAGCAGTGTTGAAAGCAGTACAACAATCTTCAGACCATACAAATTTTCTCGCCGGACTGAGCAAATCCGTTAATGGAGCAACTACCGCAGAGAAATTTTTACAGAAACTACGGTAGTAGCCAACCATCCCTAAAAAACGGCGTAGCTCTCTTCTGGTGGTAGGTGCGGGAAATGCGTTTATAGCCGAGACCTTGGCATCTACAGGGCGCACCTGACCATGGCCGACCTGTTTACCAAGATACGTAACAGTGGCCTTCCCAAACTCGCACTTTGCTAAGTTCAGGGTTAGAGAAGCGGTTGCTAGACGTTCACACACTACCCTTAGAGTGTTAACATGATCAGACCACTCAGTTGAATAAATTACCAGATCATCAAGGTAAGCACTACAATTAGGAACTCCAGCCAATACTGTGTTAACCAGGCGTTGGAAAGTGGCTGGTGCGTTCCGCATCCCAAATGCCATGACAGCATATTGTAGGAAGTGATCTGGGGTCACAAATGCAGAGATGTCGGAGGCACGTGGGGTTAACGGCACCTGCCAGTAACCTTTTAGAAGATCTAGTTTGGTTACATAAGTAGCAGCACCAACAGTATCAATACAGTCATCCAGTCTGGGTAACGGGAACGAGTCGGGCACTGTGACCGCATTGACTTTCCGATAGTCCGTACATAATCTGGATGTCCCATCAGGTTTAGGAACCAGAATGCACGGAGAACTCCAAGGACTTGATCTTGGCATAGCCAGGTTATTCTCCAGCAAATAACCGACCTCACCCCTCATTATCTTTCTCTTAGCGACGTTGACACGATAAGGATGTTGCTTGATAGGTGCAGCGTTTCCAACATTAATGTCATGTTCTAACACATTTGTACATGTAGGAACATCATTAAAAAGACATGGAAAGCTGTGTAATAGTCTCACAATATCATCTGACTGTCTGTCCATTAAATGAATCAGGCTTGACGGGAGAGACAGCAGCATCTCTGAATTGGGCAATCTAGCACACTGCTGCTGAGTATTGCGCAACTCCAAACCATCTCCGTCCACATCATTAACATGACCTCCCACTACAGCCGTAGCAGCAACAGAGACAGCCGACTCGGCCAGTTTCTCTGGACTATCTACCTGAGTGACGGGTCTGTTGTGGTATGTCTTCAACATGTTAACGTGGCACACACGAGATTGGCGTTTTCTATCAGGAGTCTGTATCACATAGTCAGTTTCAGTTAGTTTCTTTTCAATGACATAAGGACCAGAGAAACGTGCTGACAATGACGCTCCTGGCACAGGCAACAATACAAGAACTCGGTCACCTGGCTGCAGTGAACGAGAAACAGCCTGTGTGTCATAGTGTCGTTTCATCCGTTTCTGTGAGGAAGACAGCGCTTCCTTTGCTAGAGCACAGGCAGCATGTAGGCGCTCACGAAAGCGACTAACGTAGTTCAACACATTTTCTTTCACACACAACTCTTGTGACAAAAACTGATCCTTAAGGACTTTCATAGGTCCTCTCATGGTGTGTCCAAACACCAGTTCAGCTGGGCTGAACCCTAGGGATTCCTGTACTGTCTCACGGACAGCAAACAACACTAGAGGAACTCCCTCATCCCAATCTTTCTCAGATTCCAAGCAATATTTACGGAGCATAGACTTCAGGGTCTGATGCCAACGTTCAAGCGCACCCTGAGACTCTGGGTGATATGCGCTTGACACACGGTGTATAACCGACAAGGATTTTAACACTTGTTTGAAAAGTTTAGAAAGGAAATTCGTACCCTGATCAGTTTGTATCACCTTATGTAATCCAAAATGTTGAGAAGAATTTGATCAACGGGTGCTACCTCTGGTAAGCTGGTGCAGTCTGACCAACAGCCCAGAGAAAGGAAGAAGGATGTGGAACTTGTTGCTGAGGCAATACAGTTACCAGTTACTCGTGAGCAGCTGATCGCTAACCAACAGGTTGACATTAGCCTGGCTAAATGTTTTTCTAGTGTTGTCTCAGAGGACGAGCTAAAGAAGAAAAACATGGCATACTTCATTGATGGTAATCTCCTCATGCGTAAATGGACATCCCATGTTGACGCTGGCGGAGATTGGAATGCTGTTTACCAAATAGTGATTCCTACAGCCTTTCGACAAAATGTTTTATCCTCGCTCATGATCACCAGTGGTCCGGACATCTGGGAGTCACCAAGACTTATGATCGTGTTTTGCGACATTTCTTTTGGCCTGGCTTAAAACAAGATGTGGCTCAGTTCTGTCGGACTTGCCACACCTGTCAAGTAGTTGGGAAACCGAACCAGGTTATTTCCCCCGCGCCTCTTTGTCCCATACCGGCCATAGGTGAACCATTCGAACATGTGATGGTTGATTGTGTTGGACCATTACCAAAAACAAAATCTGGTAACCAGTTTATGTTGACAATTATGTGTGTGGCCACCAGGTACCCAGAGGCCATTCCTCTGCGAAGGATTACTGCTCCGGTGGTGAGTAAAGCGTTGATCAAATTCTTCTCAACTTTTGGATTACCTAAGGTGATACAAACTGATCAGGGTACGAATTTCCTTTCTAAACTTTTCAAACAAGTGTTAAAATCCTTGTCAGTTATACACCGTGTGTCAAGCGCATATCACCCAGAGTCTCAGGGTGCGCTTGAACGCTGGCATCAGACCCTAAAGTCTATGCTCCGTAAATATTGCTTGGAATCTGAGAAAGATTGGGATGAGGGAGTTCCTCTAGTGTTGTTTGCTGTCCGTGAGACAGTACAGGAATCCCTAGGGTTCAGCCCAGCTGAACTGGTGTTTGGACACACCATGAGAGGACCTATGAAAGTCCTTAAGGATCAGTTTTTGTCACAAGAGTTGTGTGTGAAAGAAAATGTGTTGAACTACGTTAGTCGCTTTCGTGAGCGCCTACATGCTGCCTGTGCTCTAGCAAAGGAAGCGCTGTCTTCCTCACAGAAACGGATGAAACGACACTATGACACACAGGCTGTTTCTCGTTCACTGCAGCCAGGTGACCGAAGTTCTTGTATTGTTGCCTGTGCCAGGAGCGTCATTGTCAGCACGTTTCTCTGGTCCTATGTCATTGAAAAGAAACTAACTGAAACTGACTATGTGATACAGACTCCTGATAGAAAACGCCAATCTCGTGTGTGCCACGTTAACATGTTGAAGACATACCACAACAGACCCGTCACTCAGGTAGATAGTCCAGAGAAACTGGCCGAGTCGGCTGTCTCTGTTGCTGCTACGGCTGTAGTGGGAGGTCATGTTAATGATGTGGACGGAGATGGTTTGGAGTTGCGCAATACTCAGCAGCAGTGTGCTAGATTGCCCAATTCAGAGATGCTGCTGTCTCTCCCGTCAAGCCTGATTCATTTAATGGACAGACAGTCAGATGATATTGTGAGACTATTACACAGCTTTCCATGTCTTTTTAATGATGTTCCTACATGTACAAATGTGTTAGAACATGACATTAATGTTGGAAACGCTGCACCTATCAAGCAACATCCTTATCGTGTCAACGTCGTAAGAGAAAGATAATAAGGGGTGAGGTCGGTTATTTGCTGGAGAATAACCTGGCTATGCCAAGTTCAAGTCCTTGGAGTTCTCCGTGCATTCCTGGTTCCTAAACCTGATGGGACATCCAGATTATGTACGGACTATCGGAAAGTCAATGCGGTCACAGTGCCCGACTCGTTCCCGTTACCCAGACTGGATGACTGTATTGATACTGTTGGTGCTGCTACTTATGTAACCAAACTAGATCTTCTAAAGGTTACTGGCAGGTGCCGTTAACCCCACGTGCCTCCGACATCTCTGCATTTGTGACCCCAGATCACTTCCTACAATATGCTGTCATGGCATTTGGGATGCGGAACGCACCAGCCACTTTCCAACGCCTGGTTAACACAGTATTGGCTGGAGTTCCTAATTGTAGTGCTTACCTTGATGATCTGGTAATTTATTCAACTGAGTGGTCTGATCATGTTAACACTCTAAGGGTAGTGTGTGAACGTCTAGCAACCGCTTCTCTAACCCTGAACTTAGCAAAGTGCGAGTTTGGGAAGGCCACTGTTACGTATCTTGGTAAACAGGTCGGCCATGGTCAGGTGCGCCCTGTAGATGCCAAGGTCTCGGCTATAAACGCATTTCCCGCACCTACCACCAGGAGAGAGAGACTTTTTCCATATGTGAGTATGGACACGGTGGTGTCCTGTGTGTTGTGTACTCACTAAGTTGTTGGTTACCCTATTGGTAACTTTATTAGAATCTATTTCTTTACCTGAGTGTGGATACTGTTGTATCCTTTGTGGTGTGTACTTATATAATTGCTGATTACCCTGTTTGGTAGCTTTGTGTGTTTCTGGGAAAAGGGGAGTTTAAGCTAGTTGCCCTTGGGCGTACATTACCCGTAGGAAGAACTCTGTCTATAAACACTAGTGAGACCTGAGCGGACCACCCACTGTATTTTTGTATGGTAGCAGTAGCCTAGCGGTTCTTGAGGCACGCCAGGCGTGTCTGACAAATCTACCACTTCACCCACTTGTCGTGCTTGAGCACGTGTGACAGCACAAGCGGGGAACACATCTGGATAACCCTGTGCCAGCTCCTCGGAGAGAGACTGGTCACTTTTATCCAATACCTCCAATATGGGTATTACCTTTCCTCCGGCAATATCGTTGCCCATTATAAATGTCACACCTTTTACTGGCAACATAGGACGTACGCCAACTCTGAACAATCCACTGACTAACTCAGAGTGTACGTTCACAAAGTGCAATGGCACTGGGACGAAACCCATTTCAATTCCTTGTACTAACACACTGGAACCACAATATGTATTACTGGACAAGGGCAACACATCAGATAGTATGAACGAAACTTTAGTGAAGATATGTTGAGACTTTTTCAGTCTGTTTAACACATTTGTCTTGATGATGAAATATTGCAATATGTTAAGCGTGACAACCACAAAAATGTATGCACGCATGACTGTAAGTCGCTTTGGATAAAAGCGTCTGCTAAATGGCATATTATATTATATTTATATATTATTATATACATTTCTAGTTGAGACACTAATGGTATGCGTTCCAAATGGCACCCTATTCCCTACACATTGCACTACTTTTGACCAGAGCCCTCAAGTGCATTCGGAAAGTATTCAGACCCCTTGACTTTTTCCACATTTTGTTACGTTACAGCCTTATTCTAAAATGGGTTAAATAAATGTTTTCCCTCATCAATCTACACACAATACCCCATAATGACAAAGCAAAAACAGGCTTATAGATTTTTTTGCACATTTATTAAAAATAAAAAACGGAAATACCTCATTTACATAAGTATTCAGACCCTTTGCTATGAGACTTGAAAGTTAGCTCAGGTGCATCCTGTTTCCATTGATCATCCTTGATGTTTCTACTTCTTGATTGGGGTCCACCTGTGGTAAATGTAATTGATTGGACATGATTTGGAAAGGCACACACATGTCTATATAAGGTCCCATAGTTGACAGTGCACGTCAGAGCAAAAACCAAGCCATTTTCCGTAGAGCTCCTAGACAGGATTGTGTTGAGGCACAGATCTGGGGAAGGGTATCAAAACATTTCTGCAGCATTGAAGGTCTCCAAGAACACAGTGGCTTCCATCATTCTTAAATGGAAGTAGTTTGGAACCACCAAGACTCTTCCTAGAGCTGGCCGCCCGGCCAAACTGAGCAATCGGGGGAGAAGGGCCTTGGTCAGGGAGGTGACCAAGAACCCGATGGTCACTCTGACAGAGCTCCAGAGTTCCTCTGTGGAGATGGGAGAACCTTCCAGAAGGACAACCATCTCTGCAGCACTCCACCAATCAGGCCTTTATGGTAGAGTGGCCAGACGGAAGCCACTCCTCAGTAAAAGGCACATGACAGCCCGCTTGGAGTTTGCCCAAAGGCACCTGAAGGACTCTCAGACCATGAGAAACAAGTTTCAATGGTTTGATGAAACCAAGATTGAACTCTTTGGCCTGAATGCCAAGCGTCACGTCTGGAGGAAACCTGGCACCATCACTACGGTGCATGGTGGTGGCAGCATCATGCTGTGGGGATGTTTTTCAGTGGCAGGGACTGGGAGACTAGTCAGGATCGAGGGAAAGATGAACGGAGCAAAGTACAGAGAGATCCTTGATGAAAACCTGCTCCAGAGCTCTCAGGACCTCAGACTGGGGGCGACGGTTCACCTTCCAACAGGACAACGACCCTAAGCACACAGCCAAGACAACGCAGGAGTGGCTTCAGGCCAAGTCTCTGAATGTCCTTGAGTGGCCCAGCCAGAGCCCGGACTTGAACCCGATCGAACATCTCTGGAGAGACCTGACAATAGCTGTGCAGCGACACTCCCCATCCAACCTGACAGAGCTTGAGAGGATCTGCAGAGAAGAATGGGAGAAACTCTGCAAATACAGGTGTGCCAAGCTTGTAGTGTCATACCCAAGAAGACTCGAGGCTGTAAGCGCTGCCAAAGGTGCTTCAACAAAGTACTGAGTAAAGGGTCTGAATACTTACGTAAATGTGATATTTCCTGAGGTTTATTGGTATACATTTGCTAAAATTTCTAAAAACCAGTTTTTGCTTTGTCATTATGGGGTCTTGTCTGTAGATTGATGAAGAAAATGTTTTATTGAATCCATTTTAGAATAAGGCTGTAACGTAACAAAATGTGGAAAAAGTCAAGGGGTCTGAATACTTTCCGAATGCATTGTATAGCGAATAGGGTGCCATTTGGGATGCATTCCTTTTCTGTACACAGTGTTACCATGGAGGGGAAATTTACTGGCCTGACTGTCCCGTGGAAGCTTGGTAGCTGGCACTGCTATGGGTCACACAGGTTCAATGGGCCAGAGGGGATTAGAGTGAGGCAACACTGCCGTCCACTGTTCTGTTTCGTGAGGGCTCGTCCCAAATGGCAACCTATAGGGCTCTGGTCAAAAGTGGTGCACTATATAGGGAATACAGTGCAATTTGGGACAGCGTCACAAAGACTGGCTTTAGGTGTGGGACATTCTGATGTTTCTATTTGACAATTCATTTGTTTTGTATCCCAAACACATCATACAGTTTGGGGTATTTGTACTGTATAATCATCCAATACATATTGTTCTTTATCTTGGAAAATGAATGAGGAAAAAATACTTCAATATCAAAGAACAATAGAACAATTTTATATTTTTTATGTCCTGTGAGACCATCTTCTTCAACACATCAGACTTTGTTTTTATTCTTGACCGTTGGCCTGTGTGTGATTTCCTCTTTAATCAAACCATGTCTGATGCCTTCTAGCCATTGACCCATGCTGTGTTGTTGTAAAGCAAGTCTCTAGCCCCGAGCGAAAGCCTGCTTTTGTCTGTCCTCACAAGACAAGCCTCTTTGCTTGGCAGACCAGAGAGGCTCAGGTTGACTCCAACCTATTCAGAAAACAGAAACTGGAGTAAGGGGAAGCAGGTGATGGTAGGTTAGACCACAGAGGTGGCAGTTTGTCCATGCATTGCTGATTTCTGACAGACCATAAATCGAATCGCACAGACTGAACAAAGAAAAGGGGGATGTTTTGAAAAGAAAAAAAACGTAAGCAGATTCCTTTTCCCGGCTGCAGCACAGCAGACACAAGAAAAATAAGAAAAAAAATGCTAAAAGGGGTGAAGTAGAGAAGAAAGTGAGCGAGCGAGGGCTGTGATTGGCTAACACAGGTTCACCATAATCACATGGTGTGGATTTCCGCTTTGACACATTTACTTTCAGCAGCAGGGCAGGGACACACCACATACAACACATGCAGAGTTACTGTACTTAACTAGCTGTAGCAGAGCTGCACTATGGTGCTGTGAAGAGAGAGCGCTCCACTCCACCATGCAATCCACCATGAACTTCAACGGGCTCCTGCGACAGGGCAGCCAGGACAGTTACATGATGGAGGGCTCTCTGAGGAAGAAGGGTCGTCTATGGTATCAGCGCTCTCTGAAGGAACACCATAACAAAACCAGTCAGAATGGGGGGACTACTCCTGGGACTCTGCCAAGAGGCTGGAAACAGGTGAGTGAGAAACCTTGGAAAGAAACAGGAAAAGATTGAACAGTTTTACTGTGTATCATTTCAGTCATGTAACCTATAAGTTGCACAGAGTTTGTTATTCTTAGAGGTCATTGATGTTCGTGGATAGTATATAAAACTGTTTCAGTGGCATCAGAGGTATACATTAACATGTTCCAAAACAAAACGGAGCACTTGCAAAGACAAAAAGCTTTTTGACAATTGTAAGGTTTTTGTTTTACATAAGAGACAAACTAGTTCATTATCAGAAAAAAAGTACCTGGAAACACAGTTTGTTTAATTGTTTATGTTTAAGATAAATTACAAATATATTGTCACATTATATACCAAGAATTTGAAGAGACTGGTCTAAATCTAGTCTATTTTGCATGAAATTAAATAAATATATAATCAGAATAGTTATTTTCACTGTTGTATTTATAAAATATATGAAAATGTATTAAATATACATTTGACTTTCCAGTCCAACAGAGCCCGCTCAAACTCCTTAGTGGATTACACTGATCCTCAGAGGTAAATACAAGCCCTTTGTCATTTGTATAGTACACTATTAATACTAAGATACAAACACAATTATGTTTAACGACTCAAGTTATGACAAGTGTGTAACTGAATTTCTCCTGCACATAGGACTACCATTATGTTGCAAAAGCAAGACAATGAGACGTTTGGATTTGAAATTCAGGTAAGACATTGAATCAGTTTTAGAATGAATACAAAATACATTTTCAAGAAATGTTTAACCTGGCTATCAGTCCTGCCTAGTGACCGAAGTATGATTCCTCCTGATCTAGACGTATGGCATGCTGCTGAAGAAAAGCATGGCGGTGGAGATGTGCACATTTGTGTGCAAGGTGCAGGAGGACAGCTCAGCTGAGAGTGCAGGCCTTACCGCTGGTGAGACACCCACATCCTACTTCCTCTACCTGTGGCCCAGACTCAGTGCTCTGTTCAATCAGATCCGCTTTAGTCGACATCTGCATAACGTTTGTTCTGGTGGTGTCGGAGGTGGAACTGTGTTAGGGCTGTCAAATCCACAAGCGGCTCCTGTCATTATACTTAAAGTGGACATTGCCATTGGCTGCACGGAGTCGCATTGCGAGAAATCCCATGCAGCCTTGTTTACAAGTTTGAACACTGAAATGTGAGATGTGATCTACACCTCGATTAGGCTGGCAGAAATGAATAGTTTTATGATTTTCAATTTGAGCGTCATTATTTCTATATAGCCTACACTTTCTCATTCTGAACTTCTAACGTGAGTGGGATGGGTGTGGCTTCGTGACAATGATCAAGAGCAGCTGCTCACCGATTTAACAGCTCCAACATAGTTACACCTCGGACACAGCCAAAACATCAGCTATGCGGGTGTTGGCTATCGCCGGTTAACGCTTGATCTGATTGAATCTAGGCCTTGGCTTCAGTGCTGTGCATTATGGTTCTCACACAGAGAGATGTCCTCGTTACACTCATTACAATACATGTAACTTTCACACAGAAAAGGGCCAACAAGGCAAGGCCTGACCTCTCTCTCTCTCTCTCTCTCTCATGCTCGCTCTCGCTCTCTCTCTTGCTCTATGCATATAGGTGATGTTATCGTCACCATCAATGGGGTCAGCATTGAGGGGTCAAGCCATCAGCACATCGTTGACCTGATTCGAGAATCCACCAACTTATTACAGTGAGTAAGACCTGCAATGAGACCCAAACCAAAGGGTTACTGTTTGTAACTCTGAAGAATGAGAAAAACATTGAACATAAACTTTTTGATGAACCTTGATATTGTATCAAGGTGTCAGAATTATTTGTAAGATTTGTCTGGCTGCATCCCAAATGGTACCCTATTCCCCATATAGTGCACAACTTTTGAACAGAGCCCTATGGTCCCTGGTCAAAGTAGTGCACTATACAGAGTCCTATGGGACATAGTCAGAAATAGCGCACTATATACGGAGCGATGGCTGCTTGTGCTCATTTTGTCTCTGTGTAATCTCAGGATGGAGACGGTGTGTGGGACGGTGGTGAAGAGGATTGAACTGGAGAAGAAGATGAGCTTGCTCAAGGTGTGTCTCTCTTACAGGGCGGATGTTTGGCTTCAATAACACACCGTAGTTGAATAGACTTTACAGTGGAAAATATGGGTGGTGTACTCTTCTGTAGCCAACCACATAACCCCACCCAGCACAACACAAAGAAGCTCACATGACAGAACGACAGTAGCACAGTATTGAGACAGGTTCAGTATAGCTATGTATGCTCAACACCATTTCATCACTAATCCTACTGTAGATGAATTGGGTCACAGGGAAACACACCATTATAAAGATAATGTTAAGTACTGTATAGTTGACCTGAGAGTCATCCAAGTCTAATTTTCATTCTATGTTTTTGTCCACACAGCAAACCCTGAGAGAGAAAAGGATGGAGTTGCAAGCGCTCACATTAAAGGAAACATGCCTTATGCGAGGTGAGGGGTTTGGCCCAGCTGTGAAACCACAGAACTTCCTTTCTCATTAGCTGATGTGAAAATGACGAGTAAATCGCTGATCGGTGTATTAATGAGCTTCGTTGATCGTCATTGTGACAAATTACCTGGAAAAAAATATATATCCTGTCAATCAACCACATCCTTTACAGTGCACATGAATACTGTGGTTGGATAAGTCAACACTGTCAACGAACTACCCTTCTCTTATCTCCAGGTAACCTGAATGACAGTTCTCTACACCCCTCTACGGACTCCCTGATGTCTCCAATGTCTCTGTCAGGACACAGTGGCCACCGCAGCCACCGCTTCTCCAGTGACAGTAGCTGCCGTAGTGGGATGACAGAGGACAGTGACCTGGCCAGTGTGTTTGGTGACCTGAGCTCCCCGAGCCCCTGCAGTGCGGCCAGTCCAGACGATAGTTGCTTCTTCTCCAGAGACTTCACCCAGGAAGGGCCCCCCCCAGCCAGCCTCAGCCGTACCCGCAGCCTGGCCAGCAGCAGCAGTTCCCTCTCCTCCCCCTCCCCCACATGGGACCCCTTCAGAGCCTCCTCCCTGTTTGGGACCCTCCCCAGGAAGGCCAGGAGAGCCAACGTCCGCAAACACATCCTGAAGTTCATCCCTGGATTCAACCACTCAGTGGAGGAGGAGGACACCTGAACTGAGCTGTGAACGAACACTACAGTACGTCTTCGTGTGATGTGACGTTCAATACAAACATTTCTTGCTGAGATGGAGGTTGTCCTTATATGGATACCATACCTGGACTCAGGAAGAGACACATACTATATGAGCATTATGGGCATGAGAAGCATTAGGAGGAAGCAAGCATTCTCCCTTTGACAAAAGCCTTCAGTTATCTACAGCTACTGTATGCATGATGGACTGCTTTGGTGTTGCACTTTCACACAACCATTTTCAGAGGATTTGTTCTTGACCAAAATCATATTGAGAAGACAGCATTAATCCTTATAATTGTAACAATTCTTTGTAATAAAGAATGCAGTTATTTGTCATAAAGAACGCAAGACTCAGTTCATGTGTGTGCAGCCAGTGAAACAAAGATTGTGCTTGGCATTTCTAAAATTGTGACCATTAGATGTAGGGAGATAATTAAGAGATAATATGAAGGAAAAGGCACGATCTTCCTCAATTAAACATTTTGCTTGTATATAACTTAAGACATATATGCTTTTCATATTTACATGTGATCAAATAAGTTATATTGGACATGTCTGGCAGTTTAGTCACGTAAAAAGTGTGAGTTCTTAACCACGTAGCTAACTCCACAGTACAAAACAGGATGTGGGCAGAGAAGGTGCTACGTTCTTCACTATTTCTGTTCCCATGCCACTTTTGGCTTACGTATCTACAACTTACTTTCAATCTTGATAAATAAACTACACATCTGAAGTTTCCTGTAATTCAGGACATTTTTCAGTAACTTTGAGTGTCATTTAATTTATTGTATGCTTGCTATCTTCATTTTGCTGCTTTTATTAAGAATCAAAGCAAATATGTTTGAACTTCTCTGAACACAAGTGACCTGTCATTTTTCTTAACAAATAAACAGCGAATAGTTGGTTCCTAAACTGTCACTCTTCACATTCTCTCTCATACTCTCATATTGCCTTCTTCTGTTGCTTAAATTAAAGGCTAGGTAGCATAAACATAACAAATTAAAGGGTAGGTAGCATAAACGTCACATGACTTGGACTCAAGTCTCAAATTTGATGACATGAGATTCAACTTGATAGAAAAATAAATAACTTGAGACTTGACTTCGACTTGGAGCCTCAAGACTGGGGACTCCGCAGCCAGAGACAGCATTGCATTCACAGGAGGTTGGTGGCACCTTAACTTAACGGGCTCGTGGAGTTTTATACAGTGCATTCGGAAAGTATTCAGACCCCTTGACTTTTTCCACATTTAGTTACTTTCCAACCTTATTCTAAAATTGATTAAATCATTTTTTCCCCTCATCAATCTACACACAATACCCCATAATGACAAAGCAAAAACTGGTTTGCACAAATGTTTGCACATTTATTAAAAATAAAAAACGGAAATATAACATTTACATAAGTATTCAGACCCTTTACTCAGTACTTTGTTGAAGCACCTTTTGCATTGATTACAGCCTTGAGTCTTCTTGGGAATGACGCTACAAGCTTGGCACACCTGTATTTGGGGAGTTTCTCCCATACTTCTCTGCTGATCCTCTCAAGCTCTGTCAGGTTGGATGGGGAGCGTCGCTGCACAGCTATTTTCAGATCTCTCCAGAGATGTTCGATTGGGTTCAAGTCCGGGATCTGGCTGGGCCACTCAAGGACATTCAGAGGCTTGTCCCGAAGCCACTCCTGCGCTGTCTTGGCTGTGTCCTGTTGGAAGGTGACCCTTCGCCCCAGTCTGAGGTCCTGAGCACTCTGGAGCAGGTTTTTATCAAGGATCTCTCTGTACTTTGCTCCATTCATCTTTCCCTCAATCCTGACTAGACTTCATGTGCCTTTTACTGAGGAGTGGCGTCCGTCTGGCCACTCTAGAAACATCTCAAGGATGATCAATGGAAACAGGATGCACCTGAGCTCAATTTAGTCTCATAGCAAAAGGTCTGAATACTTATGTAAATAAGGTATCTTTTTTATTTTTAATACATTTGCAGAAAAATCTAAAAACGTGTTTTCGCTTTATCATTATGGGGTATTGTGTGTAGATTGATGAGGAAAATGTTTAATTTAATCAATTTTAGAATAAGGCTGTAACGTAACAAAATGTGGAAAAAGGAACACCTGGGATAGGATAAAGTAATCCTTCTACCCCCCAAAAAAAAATATATATATATATATATATATATATATAATTGTAAAGTGGTTATCCCACTGGCTATAGGGTGAATGCACCAATTTGTAGTCGCTCTGGATAAGAGCGTCTGCTAAATGACGTAAATGTGCCCTTGAGCAAGGCACTTAACCCTAATTGCTCCTGTAAGTCGCTCTGGATAAGAGCGTCTGCTAAATGACTAAAATGTAATGTAAATGTCTGAATACTTTCTGAATGCACTATAAGTGGAATGGTATCAAATACATCAAACATATGGCTTCCATGTGTTTGATGCTATTCCGCTCTGTTCCAGCCATTATTATGAGCCGTCCTCCCCTCAGCAGTGGAAGCCTCCACTGATGCATTTCAAAAAAACATTTTGGCTAGTGAAACGCACACTTGGCCCTCTGGGTAACCAGATTTTGACTACAACTAAGTTAAACAGGCATTATGATGGGGTGTTGTGCAGCTGCACTCCAAATGGATGGTTACTTGTGTGCTGCCAGCTATGGGCATGTGGGCAGGATTGAAACAAACCCAACCATTTATTTAGTGATGCAGTCAGACCACAAGTCTCACAAAACTCAGTTTTGGATGAGACTGACTATGTGACCAAATGTATCCTATTTAGACTTTGTAGTCAATTTGACAGTAGAATACATGTTTCTGACATATCAATGACCATAGGATGTTTTCTAAATGAGAAGTTTGTTTTTTGGGGCAGTTGCTCTTTAAAATTCAGCCAGATCAAGCATTAACCAGCGATAGCAGACACCCACATAACGGATGTTTTAGCGGTGACTGGCGGTGTCAGGGGTGGAACTGTGTTGGATCAAATTGATGAGAAGCTGCTCTTGCAATCATACCACGTTTACATGCACACCAATATCCCATTATTATTCGGGAGACTGAAGGATTCTGATTTTTAGTTGACTCATTTAAACATCATATCCCATTTACAATAACCCGAAAAAAACTTGTATCCCGGTTATGAGAAACCCGGATATGAGAAACTGGGATATGCTGATCTTAGACGGGATACTGTGGCATGTAAACATCTTATCCTGTTTACTGTTGTTTTATGCGGTCTGTGCAGGCTCAGTTTCATGTTGTGTGATGATGTTTGCATCTGATTGTCAAACAAGTCATTTCAAAAAGTAGCCTACCTGTGCAGTTTGATCCACCTTAATTCCATAATAATTAATTTTGCTGGTACTCTGTTCTGGACCATATAGCCTACTGGCTACTTTCACCCCTAATTTAGACAAGTTTGGTAGGCCATATTATAATTTCCTGACATTTGGTTTGTCAACTATAGTTAGATACATGCAGCTTCTCTTCTGTCATAACTTGTTGCCCCAGAAGACAGTAAAGTTGTGCTCACCAGAATAATGTCTTACATCGGTAGAATTAATGCATTAGTAATCTAGTTAACATTGGTAAAGTTGTCTGTTTCGTTTAGGGACCGGGGAGAAAACGCAATAACTCCAAAACAGTGGAAAGATTGGTCCTGTGCAAAATGTCCAAATGTCATCAGTTTGACCTGTTTTTCAGGAAATCAAAAGCTGAGAAAACGATGAAACACGTTTCTGAAATACTGTCTGCTTGCATAACAGTGTCAAAGATAACACATTACATGTGCATTCACATTTTCTCAAGAGATGCTGAAAGAAATAAATCATCTTTCTCCACTCCTGTTCCCGAGACAAAATAAAATGTTTTATCATTTTACTGCAAGAAATGACTAATACTGCAGGAGTTAATATTATATTAAGCTACATGTGAGAGGTTATAGGCCTACAGTCAGTGTCCATATTTCAGTTACTATTCCATTTAACCCATATGAACTTAAATGAGAAAAATTCTGTTTATTCATGGACCAGGGATACTCGTGAGTGGGATATCAAAGGTGCATGTAAACAGTTTATCCCAAATAAGACCTTAAGCTGGATATGAGCTACTATCTGGAATACTGTGCACATGTAAACTTGGTCACTGTCAGGAAGCCACAACCGCCCCACTCATTTTAGAAGTTCAGAACAAAAAGGTATTGGCTACAGTGAGGGAAAAAAGTATTTGATCCCCTGCTGATTTTGTAAGTTTGCCCACTGACAAAGACATGATCAGTCTATAATTTTAATGGTAGGTTTATTTGAACAGTGAGAGACAGAATAACAACAAAAAAATCCAGAAAAACGCATGTCAAAAATGTTATAAATTGATTTGTATTTTAATGAGGGAAATAAGTATTTGACCCCTCTGCAAAACATGACTTAGTACTTGGTGGCAAAACCCTTGTTGGCAATCACAGAGGTCAGACGTTTCTTGTAGTTGGCCACCAGGTTTGCACACATCTCAGGAGGGATTTCGCCCCCTCCTTTTTGCAGATCTTCTTCAAGTCATTAAGGTTTCAAGGCTGACGTTTGGCAACTCAAACCTTCAGCTCCCTCCACAGATTTTCTATGGGATTAAGGTCTGGAGACTGGCTAGGCCACTCCAGGACCTTAATGTGCTTCTTCTTGAGCCACTCCTTTGTTGCCTTGGACGTGTGTTTTAGGTCATTGTCATACTGGAATACCGATTCACAACCCATTTTCAATGCCCTGGCTGAGGGAAGGAGGTTCTCACCCAAGATTTGACAGTACATGGCCCCCTCCATCGTCCCTTTGATGCGGTGAAGTTGTCCTGTCCCCTTAGCAGAAGAACACCCCCAAAGCATAATGTTTCCACCTCCATGTTTGACGGTGGGGATGGTGTTCTTGGGGTCATAGGCAGCATTCCTCCTCCTCCAAACACGGCGAGTTGAGTTGATGCCAAAGAGCTCTATTTTGGTCTCATCTGACCACAACACTTTCACCCAGTTCTCCTCTGAATCATTCAGATGTTCATTGGCAAACTTCAGACGGGCATGTATATGTGCTTTCTTGAGCAGGGGGACCTTGCGGGCGCTGCAGGATTTCAGTCCTTCACGGCGTAGTGTGTTACCAATTATTTTCTTGGTGACTCTGGTCCCAGCTGCCTTGAGATCATTGACAAGATCCTTCCGTGTAGTTCTGGGCTGATTTCTCACCGTTCTCATGATCATTGCAACTCCACGAGGTGAGTTATTGCATGGAGCCCCAGGCGGAGGGAGATTGACAGTTATTTTGTGTTTCTTCCATTTGCGAATAATCACACCAACTGTTGTCACCTTCTCACCAAGCTGCTTGGTGATGGTCTTGTAGCCCATTCCAGCCTTGTGTAGGTCTACAATGTTGTCCCTGACATCCTTGGAGAGCTCTTTGGTCTTGGCCATGGTGGAGAGTTTGGAATCTGATTGATTGATTGCTTCTGTGGACAGGTGTCTTTTATACAGGTAACAAGCTGAGATTAGGAGCACTCCCTTTAAGAGTGTGCTCCTAATCTCAGCTCGTTACCTGTATAAAAGACACCTGGGAGCCAGAAATCTTTCTGATTGAGACGGGGTCAAATACTTATTTCCCTCATTAAAATGCAAATCAATTTATAATATTTTTGACATGCGTTATTCTGGATTTTTTTGTTGTTATTCTGTCTCTCACTGTTAAAATAAACCTACCATTAAAATTATAGACTGATCATTTCTTTGTCAGTGGGCAAACGTACAAAATCAGCAGGGGATCAAATACTTTTTTCCCTCACTGTATATAGAAATAATTATGCTCAAATTAAAAAATAATTTAACAAAATAATGAGGATTTCTGTCATCCTTATCAAATAATGAGGATTTCTGTCATCCTAATCGAGGTGTAGATTACATCTCACATTCCAGTGTTCGAACTTGTAAACAAGGTTGTATGGGATTTCTGTTATTGCGACTCCGTGCAGCCACTGGCAATATCCTCTTTAGGTATAATGCCATGATCCACTTGTGACAGTTCTAACACAGTTCCACCTCCGTCAAAACAACCGCTAAGCAGATCTGATTGAATATAACCCTTAGGATTTGGGTTATATTTGGGTATGGCTGGTGGCATTGTAATGCTGGAGGGTCATGTCAGGATGAGCCTGCAGGAAAGGTACCACATGAGGGAGGAGGATGTCTTCCCTGTAACGCACAGCATTGAGATTGCCTGCAATGACAACAAGCTCAGTCCGATGATGCTGTGACACACCGCCCCAGACCATGACGGACCCTCCACCTCCAAATCGATCCCGCTCCAGAGTACAGGCCTCTGTGTAACGCTCATTCCTTCAACGATAAACGCGAATCCGACCATCACCCCTGGTGAGACAAAACCGCGACTCGTCAGTGAAGAGCACTTTTTGCCAGTCCTGTCTGGTCCAGCGACGGTGGGTTTGTGCCCATAGGCAAGATTGTTGCCGGTGATGTCTGGTGAGGACCTGCCTTACAACAGGCCTACAAGCCCTCAGTCCAGCCTCTCTCAGCCGATTGCGGACAGTCTGAGCAATAATGGAGGGATTGTGCGTTCCTGGTGTAACTCGGGCAGTTGTTGTTGCAATCCTGTACCTGTCCCGCAGGTGTGATGTTCGGATGTACCGATCCTGTGCAGGGGTTGTTACATGTGGTCTGCCACTGCGAGGACGATCAGCTGTCCATCCTGTCTCCCTGTAGCGCTGTCTTAGGCGTCTCACAGTACAAACATTGCAATTTATTGCCCTGGCCACATCTGCAGTCCTCATGCCTCCTTGCAGCATACCTAAGGCACGTTCACGCAGATAAGCAGGGACCCTGGGCATCTTTCTTTTGGTGTTTTTACAGTGTCAGTAGAAAGGCCTCTTTAGTGTCCTAAGTTTTCATAACTGTGACCTTAATTGCCTACCATCTGTAAGCTGTTAGTGTCTTAATGACCGTTCCACAGGTGCATGTTCATTAATTGTTTATGGTTCATTGAACAAGCATGGGAAACAGTGTTTAAACCCTTTACAATGAAGATCTGTGAAGTTATTTGGATTTTTACGAATTATCTTTGAAAGACAGGGTCCTGAAAAAGGGACTTTCTTTTTTTGCTGGGTTTAGTTCACTTTGGGCTATAAGAACTCAACTACTAAAGTTAACCCCTAAAGCTCTCTGTAACAGCCATACCTTTCTGTACTGTAATATTTCCATAAGAACAGTGAGAAAGTGTAGGCCTATATGTTCTCGTGAAATATCTGTTGCATAACATTGGAAAAAGGGACCCACATTAAATGATCATCTTTAATATCTATTCAGAAAAGGAGAAAGAAAATCATATTTTTCATCTTTGGCATCAACAACAGTCCCCTCTAGTGTCAGAGAAATGTCCATACAGTATGTATTAAACCCATAACCATATAGTAAAAAAGAAGCAGCTCTTATTATCCCAGGTGAGCCATAAGGTGTAGGGTGAAGTTGCCCCTAGACACTGATCTTGGGTCAGTTTTGCATTTTCCCCACTAATCCTTGAGGTTAGGATTGGGGGAAGGGAAGCTGATCCTAGATCTGTACCTAGGGAAAACATCAACCCGGAGCTGAGTCATAACCTCACATAATACAATGCTATTCTATTTTATCTCAATAAAAGAAAGTCAGATAGCGTTGCTAAAGACATCTGTGATATGTAACGTCTACACAGGCTCATGCACACTGCATGCATTTCAATTCATCAAATGGTATTTCAAACAGTGAAAACAGTACATGGACAGAAAATATGTACACTACCAGTCAAAAGTTTGGACACACCTACTCATTCAAGAGTTTTTCTTTATTTTTACTATTTTCTACATTGTAGAATAATAGTGAAGACATCAAAACTATGAAATAACACATATGGAATCATGTAGTAACCCAAAAAGCGTTAAACAAATCATAATACATTTTATGTGAGATTCTTCAAATAGCCACCCTTTGCCTTGATGACAGCTTTGCACACTCTTGGCATTCTCTCAACCAGCTTCATGAGGTCGTCACCTGGAATGCATTTCAATTTACAGGTGTGCCATCTTAAAAGTTAATTTGTGGAATTTATTTCCTTCTTAATGCGTTTGAGCCAATCAGTTGTGTTGTGACAAGATAAGGGGGGTATACAGAAGATAGCCCTATTTGGTAAAAGACCAAGTCCATATTATGGCAAGAACAGCTCAAATAAGCAAAGAGAAACAACAGTCCATCATTACTTTAAGACATGAAGGTCAGTCAATACTGACAATTTCAAGAACTTTAAAAGTTTCTTCAAGTGCAGTCGCAAAAACCATCAAGCGCTATGATGAAACTGGCTCTCATGAGGACCGCCATAGGAACGGAAGACCCAGAGTTACCTCTGCTGCAGAGGATAACTTCATTAGAGTTACCAGCCTCAGAAATTGCATCCCGAATAAATGCTTCACAGAGTTCAAGTAACAGACACATCTCAACATCAACTGTTCAGAGAGCACTGTGTGAATCAGGCCTTCATAGTCGAATTGCTGCAAAGAAACCACTACTAAAGGACACCAATAAGAAGAAGAGACCTGCTTGGGCCAAGAAACACGAGCAATGGACATTAGACCGGTGGAAATGTGTCCTTTGGTCTGGAGTCCAAATTGGAGATTTTTGGTTCAAACCGCTGTGTCTTTGTGAGACGCGGTGTGGGTGAACGGATGATCTCCGCATGTGGAGTTCCCACCGTAAAGCACGGAGGAGGAGGTATCATGTTGTGGGGGTGCTTTGTTGGTGACACTGTCTGCGATTTATTTAGAATTCAAGGCACACTTAACAAGCATAGCTACCACAGCATTCTGCAGCGATACGCCATCCAATCTGGTTTGGGCTTAGTGGGACTATAATTTGTTTTTCAACAGGACAATGACCCAACACACCTCCAGGCTGTGTAAGGGCTATTTTACCAAGAAGGAGAGTGATGGAGTGCTGCATCAGATGACCTGGCCTCCACAATCCCCTGACCTCAACCCAATTGAGATGGTTTGGGATGAGTCGGACGGCAGAGTGAAGGAAAAGCAGCCAACAAGTGCTCAGCATATGTGGGAACTCCTTCAAGACTGTTGGAAAAGCATTCCAGGTGAAGCTGGTTGAGAGAATGCCAAGAGTGTGCAAAGCTGTCATCAAGGCAAAGGGAAGATTTGTTTAACACTTTTTTGGATACTACATGATTCCATACGTGTCATTTCATCGTTTTGATGTCTTCACTATTATTCTACAATGTAACAAATAGTAAAAATAAAAACCCTTGAATGAGTAGGTGTGTCCAAACATTTGGCTGGTACTGTATTTACATGAATCATGGAAAAGTGGCATAATATATCCAGCTATTTGGCACTGAAACAGTAAGAAATATGGTAAATTGTGCGGTCAATCCGAGTGCTACAATATAGAGAACATCTGTAGAAAAATCCTCATGTAAATAGTCAAGGCACATTCGTGGTCGTTTGCCACGGCTCTTTACCGACAATTATTTTTTTTTGCAAAGCTGATGAACAAACATGTAAAACCAAAGATCTCAATAAAAAGTGCAAAACCAGTAAACTATGCTTCCAAAAACACTGTACTTATATTGTGTAACAGCTGCCCTTTCAAATCATTCCAGGGCCTCATAAGTCATGCAACATTCAAATTCCAAGGTAAGGTTGATCATGATAAAAGGAAGAGAAAAAAAAACATTGCACATCCCAACACCACCCTCACACCAACATACTAGCCGCACCATGCATATTCCTATTGCAGCATACACTGACCACATCCAAATACACACAGTACAGTCAATCACTAACGCATGAATAGTGCTGTAGCCCTGTACTCCCGTCATCCAGTGTGGTAGTGTGTGAACTGCCACTTCTGGTAGGGACTGGTAGGCTCACACTCCTTCAGCTGCATGCTGTCACCCAGAGCCCCAGCCTCAAGACACAAACGCTGGGGAGCAAGCTCCGTAACGAGGTGCTCCACCTGAGCAAAGACAACACAGGGAAATAGTACAGTAAGAATCACAATGTGCATAATGTTAACTTTCGTTCAGCAAAGGAACACTGCTGCTACCTCGCTCTCCAACCAAGGTGTTATGAATTGAGGTGCAAACCCTGATGAAGGCTAAGGGCCAAAAAGCGATGGTTTTAACAATAAAGAAGCAGTTCTATCAACTTCCACTATCCTCCAAGAGTTGCTGAATTTCCTCTTCACTTCAACCTTCATCAAGCATATTATGTATGCTAGTAGCTGACAACAGCTTGGTTTAAGAATAACAAATATTCTTCACAAAATCGATATTCAGAGAACTCTAGTAGAGGAGGTGAAGGCCCACTCTAAAGCGAACCTACCAGAGCGGAGTTGGAGTCCTTGTGGAGCCAGCGTAGCTGTGGCTTGGTGTTGTCACACGGCTGCATAGCCAGCCTGCTACCTTTGCCCTGAGCAGTGACACAGACATCTTTCTGGCGAACGTGCCTCATCCAGGTGTAATTGAAGTGCTGACTCTGAGGTTTAGGGACAGAGGGGAGTTAAGATGCGTCCCAAATGGCACTATTAACTATATAGTGCACTGCTTTTGACCGGGGCCCATAGGGTAGTGCACTAGCTAGGGAATAGGGTGCAATTTGGGATGCACCTTAGGGTCAGACATATATTAGGCTTCATGATAACTATGGGGTTTTCAAGGCCGGTTGGGTGTGTGTTAAACTCAACAGGGATTCATTCCATAGTGAGTTATAGTCATAAGAAAGCTTTTCATTTCAAATGGGGAAATTAGGAGTATTTACCAGCTTGCTGAGATCACATCTCTCAAAGGCAAGGGAGCCTTTCTGCAGAGCGAGGCATTTTCTTACTCCACGATTGAAAACCTAGCAAAGGAGGATCACAGGTACAACATTACATGGCAATGCCTAGAGCAGTCATAACAGTAGTTTACATGGGTAGTGTCACTGCACCATATTGACAGTAGAAAAGCTTCTCCTTTCTTTCCATTCTGTGCCTTCAACAAATCCTGACAGAGAACTGTCACAAGCCTGAAGAGACAGTCACTTTTTGTTCAGATAAGAGGACAATTGACATCTGTTTGTGTTGCAGAGGCATTGAGAGCAGACAAGTAAACATCCCCCTCTCAGAAGAAAAGTACAATTGTCTGTCAGCATTGAGATGAGGGATAATTTAATGAAAAAAGAAAGAAAGTAAGAGTAACAATTGTTTGCCAGAAAAAGAGCACTAATGCTCTTTTTTTTTTTAAACAGCCTAAAAGCAAAAACTGGATTCCTACTAATTCAGTAAAGACAATGATTGTAAGTGTGACAAATGAAGTTATAAACCGCAGGAATAAACTGCAAGGTGCATAATACGTAAGGGCTTTGAGCATCTGGAAAAGAGCTATATAAATCGAATCAATTATTAATATTATAACAAGTACACCTACCAGCCCCTCAGCTTTGACCAATGGAGCGACCATGTCTGGGTACACATTATCCAGGTACCATTTGAAGCTCTTGCACTTCATCCGGAACTCGATCTGGTCTGTGAGGTTGCCAATGTCGATGACACTCCTATCCAGCAGATGGTAGTATCCATGGCCGTAGAACAGGTCCTTGTACTCATCCAACCACACCTCTGCCACCCTGGCCAGGTTACGCTCGACCGTCTTCTGCCTGTCCTTGGGGAACTTGTACGGGTTCGCGGCTCGGAAAATGTGGCCCACTCTGGAACATGGGATGATCTCGATCTCACCTCCACACATCCAAATCTGCAAAATCAACAACATAGGGTAGGATGTGATCAGAACATTTGATCTAAGTCCCACATGGCACCCTATTGCTCATAGGGCTCTGGTCAAAAGTAGTGCACTATATAGGGTATAGGTTGCCATTTAAGACGCAGCCTTGGCCTTGATCATGAGCCGAGATAAGGGCAGAGTTAAGTGTGTGATCCTGGAACAGGTTGAAGAATAACAAACCTGCAAATAGTCCAATCTCTAATAGAAAACAGTGGGAAGAAATGAGTCAAACTGACCTTAAAAGAGATCTCCATGTTCTCTCCGCCCCATACGTCCAGGCCAGGATCATAAGAGCCCAGTTCATAGAAGTACTTTTTATCGATGGAGAAAAGGCCTCCTGCCATGATGGGACACCTGAGGAACAACGCACACAGTCATATTCACTAGGGAGGGACTAAGCTGAATTTATCTAATAAGTACCATTTGTTTTCGTTGCAAAACGTTTTCCGTTTATATTTCCCCGAGATTGTATTCCTCACCTTATCACAAACACAACATTGCTCCTTGGTCTTATCAACTTAGAGGAATTTAGATATGAGTCAGACCCTGGTTGGAATACTTCCATCCTGCATCCTTCCCTTGATGTAATCACTGATCTCAATTGATTGGATTAGTAATAGGTTGGCGTAAAGTAGCATTGACCTATCCAATCATGTATAGATCGATGATTAACTGAAGGAAACAAGGAACGAAGGATGAATTTCTGAAGTATTGGAAGAGGGGCCCAATACTTAAGTACTTGAACTAATCCGCAACTGTTACTACACAGCAAATTCTCCAGTGTTAAATCAACACTAGCTAGTTTCCATTCAATTGGCGGAAGATTTTCATGCGAATATTCCAAAATGTGCATTAAAACAATATGCCCACCAGAGATGTGTTTCCATCTAATTGACTTGTTGCAGATAAAAAAGGCTGTGCGTGATGACGTAGTACACATAAAAATACCTTTTGCGGTTAAATTGCCATGTACCGAATAAGAAATACTGTTGGCTAGAGCGCACGTATAGCCTACATTATGAGATTATTATTATTTGTCAAACGGCAGCCAAGCACTGATTATCATGTCACCAGAATAAGACCCTCAATATTTATTGCAAAGGAGCATCAAGCTCATCCCCTTGCACTTTTATCCCCCTGTGAAGTTCATCATAATATATTTAATCTGTAGCTTAATAAACTGCATGCTTTCACCACCATTTTTTTCTTTGTTTCCATCATGTACTTTACACGCATAAAACGTTTGGATGGAAACCTGTCTATACAGGTCCACACTTTTGAGTGTTAGATTAACACTGTTTAGTGCTAACGCTGTTACAGTTTGTCAGTGTTAGGGAATTAACACTTTTAGTGTTATGCAATAACACCTCATTTAGTATTTTTAACACTAGGAAGTGTATATAGTTTACACCAATGGTTTTATGCATTAACACCTCCAAGTATTTTTAACCATTACATCAAGAGGTCTGTATCTCTTGACAAGGTCACTCAGTGTTGGGTTAAGGACATTGCAATAATATTTACAAGTCTTTATTGCCACATGCTCTTATGTAAGCATTTGTGACTCGTTTCAGGAAACTAGGCCTATGTCATACGTCACTACTTCACAGGAGAGGCATTTGAACGTAAACATGTATTTTTTATCTAAATGCGTTTTTTTGGCAGAAATTCCTTCTGGAACAAGTGAACTTTCATGTGCCTTAATAACAAACTTGTATTCCATCCATAAATATGAATAAAATGACTAAATTAAGAGCCTTGTTGGTTTAGCCTCGGAAAAAGACAGGAACCTTCCCACTAGCCATGATTGGCTGAGATAATGGATGGGCTGGACATGCCGGGACATGAGATTGGATTGGTCTTCCATGTAGCATGCTTTTGTCTGTAACGTGAGCTGTTCAGTATGTGTTGATAGTCCTTTCTACCGCACCGTTTTTGAAAGATATAATGTTAGCCATCGAGAACTACAAAAGTTTTGCTACTTTTCTCAAAAACATTGATGCCCTGAATTTAGCAGGCACTATCGACAGATCAGTTGGAAAAAGTGATGGGCTACTTTCTGCACACGCCACGGTCAATGTGAACCGGAGTGACTTGACACAACGCTGGCCAAACAAGATGTAGCTACAAACAAAATGGAGTTAAATGGTTCCAGTCTGCCGTGAAGCGTTCATCCATGTACACGGGTAAGAGTCTAGCTACATTTTCTGATATACATTTCAAATTTTGTCAGAAAGTCGCTTTTATTGCAAGTTAAAGCGTACTGTTAGTTAGCTAGCGAACGTTAGCTTAACGTTACGTGTATGATCTGTGTAGTAATATTATTCGAATCAGAATTCCATTTGCACTGCTAGTTATAGCCTAATGTTAGCTAGCTAACATTGAACCTAGTTTGTTAGCTTTTAGCTATCTGCAGATTCATACTACAGCTATGATAATGTTTGCATTGGTAGTAGTATGAGTTGGGATTATGCCGGTTAATTTTTTAGCTAAACCAAAGACTGCACTTCGGCCGGATTATTACATGACCCATCAAATTAGCCAGGTGTTTCTGGGGGTGATTACGGCCATCTATTGTATTTCATGAACATGTGTACATGTCTAGACAATAGTAACCCATCCACTTAGCTAGATGTGGCTGGGGGGTGGTTATAGCATTACCTTCACATGACCCATCAATTTAGACAAGTGTGTCGTGTAAGGGTCATCTAATAATTATAAAATATTTTTATCTGGACACTTTCTGTTTTTGATATTGCTACTATGCAAGTAACCATTTCAGTGTACCATTTACACCTTCTGTATCCTGTGCATGTGACAAATAAACTTACATTTTATTTGATATAGCGTGTGTTTACCACATGGCTTCACATGTGAATCCTTAAAGAGATGGGTGGGGCTAAGGCTTAAGAGGGTGTGAGTGATGCTGAATGGGTGTAGACAAAGAAGAGCTCTCCAGTAGGTGTACCAAAACATTCAAGGGCCATTTTCTCAAAAGTGGGGTTACAAGTTCATAAACTGAAAATAACTTTCCCATTGTTTCTCAACTGCAGTGTATGACATACCATTTCCTAGCTCTGAGTCTCTACTTTTATCCAATGTACAAAACACAATTTCAAATGTTGCTACATAAGACCGAATCGAGGCGTTCGGTCACATTTACAAAGACTTAAGAACTGGCAGTGGACATGCTAAAATTTTAATTAACATAACCATAGACCATTTAAACTGGCACAACACGTCCACTCACGGTGGCCATAAATAACCAATTGAAAGCCACTCCCTCACTAAGCTATGCCTCTGATATCATTTCCCAGTGAGCCTTTGAGTGAATTGTAGAGTTACCACCCATGACTGTATTTGTTAGTGATAGAGACATGGTCGTTTTGATCACGCGGACTGGGAAATGTTCTGGGTCACCTCAGAATAGTTTCGACGCATACTCTGACTCCGTGACTGGGTTAATCAGGAAGTGCATAGTGGATTAGAACTTATCCAAACCAAAAACCGTGGAAAGATGGCAGCATTCGCACAAAACTGAAAGCGCGAACCACCGCATTTAACCATAGCAAGGTGACTGGGAACATGGATGTGTACAAACAGACCAGCTATGACCTCCGTAAGGCAATCAAAGAGGTAAAACAACAGTACAGGGACAAAGTGTAGTCGCAATTCAACGGCTCAGACACGAGACGTATGCGGCAGGGACTCCAGACAATCCCGGATTAAAAAGGGAAAGCCAGCCTCGTCGTGGACATCAACGCCTCGCTCCCGGATAAGCTAAACATCATCTTCGCCAACTTCGAGGAAAACATTGAGCCGCCGAAGCGGGCCCCCTCCGCTCACGAGGACTGTGTGCTCTCGTTCTCCGTGGCCGACGTGAGTAAGTCATTTAAGCGTGTTAACCCTCGCCCCAGATAATAATAATGGTGGCGGAGGGGATGGCTGCTGTTTTACGGGCTCCTAACCAACTGCACTATTTTGTGTTTTTTCGCATTGTTTGTAATTTATATTGTACATAATGTTGCTGCTACCGTCTCTTACGACCGAAAAGAGCTTCTGGACATCAGAACAGCGATTACTCACCTTGAACTGGATTAAGATTTTATTCTTTAATGAGTCCGACACGAAGGATATACTGCTTCTCCGAGACCAGGCCCAAATCCCCGTCATTAGCGTGAAGAAAAGACGGAAATACAAGGGTATATATCGGGGGTGCCTTGTGAGAATTCGTCGGCGAGTGGGTAACCCGCTTCTACCATCCGTTCTATTGGCCAACGTGCAATCACTGGAGAATAAACTGTATGATCTCCGCTCGAGACTATCCTACCAATGGGACATTAAAAACAAATATCTTACGTTTCACCGAGTCGTTGCTGAAAGACGACACGGATAATATAAATTGGCTGGGTTTTCCGTGCATCGGCAGGACAGAACAGCTACATCTGGTAAGACGAGGGGTGGTGGTGTGTGTCTATTTGTCAATAACAGCTGGTGCGCGATGTCTAATATTAAGGAGGTCTCAAGTTATTGCTCGCCTGAGGTAGACTACCTCAAGCGAGCTGTAGACCACACTATCTATTTACCACCATAAACCGATGCTGGCACTAAGACCACACTCATTGAGCTGTATAAGGCCATAAGCAAACAAGAAAATGCTCATCCAAAAGTGGTGCTCCTAGTGGCCAGGGATTGTAATGCAGGCAAACTTAAATCCGTTTTACCTAATTTCTACCAGCATGTCACATGTGCAACCAAAAAATTAATAAACTCTAGACCACCTTTACTCCACACACACAGATGCACACAAAGCTCTCCCTCGCCCTCCATTTGGCAAATCTGACCATAATTATATCCTCCTGATTCCTGCTTACAAGCAAAAACTAAAGCAGAAAGTCCCAGTGACTCAATCAATACAGAAGTGGTCATTTGACGCGGATGCTACACTACAGGACTGTTTTTCTAGCACAGACTGGAATAAGTGAACCAATGACATCGTCCCCACAGTGACCGTACGTACATATCCCAACCAGAAGCCATGGATTACAGGCAACATCTGCACCGAGCTAAAGGCTAGAGCTGCCGCTTTCAAGGAGCAGGACACTGATCAGGACGCTTATAAGAAATCCCGCTATGCCCTCAGACGAACCATCAAGCAGGCAAAGCGTCAATACAGGACTAAGATTGAATCCTACTACACCGGCTCTGACGCTCGTCGGATGTGGCAGGGCTTACAAACTATTACGGACTACAAAGGGAAACCCAGCCGCGAGCTTCCCAGTGACGCTTGCCTACCAGATGAGCTAAATGTCTTTTATGCTCGCTTCGAGGCAAGCAACACTGAAGCATGCATGAGAGCATCAGCTGTTCTGGACGACTGTGTGATCACGCTCTCCGTAGCAGATGTGAGCAAGACCTTTAAACAGGTCAACATTCACAAGGCTGCGGGGCCAGACGGATTACCAGGATGTGTACTCAGAGCATGCACGGACCAACTGGCAAGTGTCTTCACTGACATTTTCAACCTCTCCCTGACAGAGTCTGTAATACCTACATGTTTCAAGCAGACCACCATAGTCCCTGTGTCCAAGAAAGCGAAGGTAACCTGCCTAAATGACTACTGCCCCGTAGCACTCACGTCAGTAGCCATGAAGTGCTTTGAAAGGCCGGTCATGGCTCACATCAACACCATCATCCCGGAAAGCCTAGACCCACTCCAATTCGCATACCACCCCAACAGATCCACAGATGACGGAACCTCAATCGCACTCCACACTGCCCTTTCCCACCTGGACAAAAGGAGCACCTATGTGAGAATGCTGTTCATTGACCACAGCTCAGCGTTCAACACCATAGTGACCATGGGACTAAACACCTCCCTCTGCAACTGGATCCTGGACTTCCTGACATGCCACCCCAAGGTGGTAAGGGTAGGCATCAACACATCTGCCACGCTGATCCTCAACACGGGGGCCCCTCAGTGGTCCGTGCGTAGTCCCCTCCTGTGCTCCCTGTTCACCCACAACTGCATGGCCAAGCACGACTCCAACACCATCATTAAGTTTGCTGACGACACAACAGTGGTAGGCCTGACCACCGACAGTGGTGAGACAGCCTATAGGAAGGAGGTCAGAGACCTGGCAGTGTGGTGCCAGGACAACAACCTCTCCCTCAACGTGAGCAAGACAAAGGAGCTGATCGTGGACTACAGGAAAAGGAGGGCCGACTGTTCATGGTCGAAACACACCAAGACAGTCGTGAAGAGGGCACGACAATACCTTTTCCCCTATCCAGGACCTATATAGTAGGCAGTGTCAAAAAATTGTCAAAGACGCCAGTCACCCAAGTCATAGATTGTTCTCTCTGCTACCGCAAGGCAAGCGGTAACGGAGCGCCAAGTCTAGGTCCAAAAGGCTCCTACCCCCAAGCCATAAGTCTGCTGAACAATTAATCATTTTTTTTTTACAAATTACCTCGACTAACCTGTACCCCCGCACATTGACTCGGTACCGGTACCCCCTGTATATAGCCTCTGTATTGTTATTTCATTCTGTTACTTCATATTTTATTTTTTACTTTAGTTTATTTAGTAAATATTTTCTTAACTATTTCTTGAACTGCATTGTTGGTTAAGGGCTTGTAAGTAAGCATTCCATGGTAAGGTCTACACCTGTTGTATTCGGTGCATGTGACAAATACAATTTGATTTGATCCAAGCCATGTTGTCAGAGCATGTGCAGACCAGCTGGCTGGAGAGTTTACGGACATATTCAATCTCTCCATATCCCAGTCTGCTGTCCCCACTTGCTTCAAGATGTCCACCATTGGTCCTGTACCCAAGAAAGCGAAGGTAACTGAACTAAATGACTATCACCCTGTAGCACTCACTTCTGGTCATAATGAAGTGCTTTGAGAAGCTAGTTAAGGACCATATCACCTCCACCTTACCCGACACCCTAAACCCACTACAATTCGCATACCGTTCCAACAGATCCACGGACGACGCAATCGGCATTGCATTGCACACTGCCCTATCCCACCTGGACAGGAGAAATACCTATGTAAGAATGCTGTTCATCGACTACAGCTTAGCCTTCAACACCATCATGCCATCCAAGCTCATCCCTAAGCTCAGGGCCCTGGGTCTGAACCCCGCCCTGTGCAACTGGGCCCAAGTGGTGAAGATAGGTAACAACACCTCCGCCAAGAAGATCATCAACACGGGGCCCCACAGGGGTACGTGCTCAGCCCCCTCCTGTACTTCCTGTTCACCCATGACTGCGTTGCCACTCACGTCTCCAACTCGATCAACAAGTTTGCTGACGACACAGCAGTGGTTGGCCTGATTACCAACAATGACGAGACAGCCTACAGGGAGGAAGTTGTGCCTCTCCCTCTACGTCAACAAAACAAAAGGAGCTGATCATGGACTACAGGAGATATCAGAGAGAGCACACCCCAATTCACATCGACGGGGCAGAGTTGGAGAGGGTCAAAAACTTCAAGTTCTTTGGCGCGCGCATCACTGACGACCTGAAATGGTCCTTTTACACAGACAGTGTGGTGAAAAGGCGCAACAGCGCCTCTTCAACCTCAGAGGGCCGAAGAAATTCGGCATTGCCAGTAAGATCTTCACAAACTTCTACAGATGCACCATTGAGAGCATCCTGTTGGGCTGTATCACCCCTGGTACGGCAATTTCACTTCCCGCAACCGCAGGGCTCTCCAGAGGGTGGTGTGGTCAGCCCAACGCATCATTGGGGGCACACTGCCTGCCCTCCAGGACATCTACAGCACCCGATGTCTCAGGAAGGCCAAGAAGATCATCAAGGACCTCAGCCACCCGAGCCACGGCCGGTTCACCCTACTACCATCTAGAAGGATGAGACACTACAGGTGGATCAAAGCTGGGACAAAGAAACAGCTCCAGGCCATCAGACTCTTAAACAGTCACCACTAGCTGGCTTTCGCCCAGTACCCTGACCTGAAGCTTAAGAGACTGCTTTCCCACATGTCATTGAACACTGGTCACTTTAATAATAATGTTTACATACTGTTTTACCCACTTTATATTGTTTTACTGTGGATATAGATACTTTTGAACCTGTTTCCTCCAGCATCTTCACAAGGTCCTTTGCTGTTTTTCATGGGATTAATTTGCAGTTTTCGCACCAAAGTACGTTAATCTCTAGGAGACAGAACGCATCTCCTTCCTGAGCAGTATGACAACTGCGTGGTCCCATGGTGTTTATACTTGCGTACTATTGTTTGTACAGATGAACGTGGTACCTTCAGGCGTTTGGAAATTGCTCCCAAGGATGAACCAGACTTTTTTTTAGGTCTTGGCTGATTCCTTTTGATTTTCCCATGATTTTCCCATGATGTCAAGCAAAGAGCCACTGAGTTTGAATGTAGGTCTTGAAATACATCCACAGGTACACCTCCAATTGACTCAAATTATGTCAATTAGCCTATCAGAAGCTTCTAAAGCCATGACATCATTTTCTGGAATTTTCCAAGCTGTTTAAAGGCACAGTCAACTTAGTGTATGTAAACTTCTGACCCACTGGAATTGTGATACAGTGAATTATAAGTTAAATAATTTGTCTGTAACAATTGTTGGAAAAATGACTTGTGTCATGCACAAAGTAGAAACTATAGTTTGTTAACAAGAAATTTGTGGAGTGGTTGAAAAACAAGTTTTAATGACTTCAACCTAAGTGTATGTAAACTTCCAACTTCAACTGTATATATATTCCGGACTCTGACATTGCTCGTTCTGATATTTGCTTTTTGGATTATGGGAGTATTGTTGTGTACATATTAGGCTCAAGAGTGAAAGCTCTGTCTAGTGTAGTGAAAGTGAGAGTAACTTGGTGAGTGAGCGGGAAGGAGGGAAGTGGAGGGGTGAAAGATAAAGGGCAGGAGAGTGAGCACGTTTGGAGCTAGAAACAAATATGCAAATATATATATCATAACCCACTGGGCACAGACAATTCAACTTCTATTCCATGTTGGTTCGATGTAATTTCATTGAAATGACGTGGAAACAACGTTGATTCAACCAGTGGGGAGGCCTTACTTTGACAGACATGTTTTACCCTAACACAGTGGTGTTAGGAACCTCCTGGTTTACAGGCCACATCAGGCCTGCAAGTCACATTATGCTGACCTGCAGAGTGATGTGTAATTCTCAATCTTAGAGTTAATTTAACTCCTGAATCAACATTAGAAATGCTACACTGAAAAATCAACACTAGGTAACACTGGCCAATTTGCTGTGTATATAAACATACAGTAATAAGGGGTGTAATGAAATCCAGAATTACCTGATAGGATCTGAATCCTTGATGTGATTCTTCTTAATGATGTCCTCTGATAACCTGCTCCACCAAAACACCAAGGGCCATTTGAATACCCCTCTTTGGAAGTTGTCCACCAACACATAGCTGTAAACAGATCATTAAACAATATGACATTACTGGATTAACAATGCATTAGGGAATGAAATGCACAAAACTCAAGATAACTCAGATGAATCAACATTACAGGGACTGACTTCCAGTAAACAGGATGTTGCATCAAACCTGGCTGTATAAAAATAAGCTGATAAAACTCTTGGGTTATCAGGGTTACTTTTTACAGCAATGTATACAGGTAAGTCCAACTTGAACCCTAGAAGTCAGAAGTCTGTTGACCGAAATATTCGGAAAATCTTTCTAATGATGTATGATTTGTAGGTAACACATAGAAAGCTTCCATTGCTGCAATGCTATCACACATTTTGCAACTTTAGGGACATAGTCAGCTAAGTAAGCTGTGTCCGAGCCAGAACGGCCCAGTCTAGGTAAATAGACCTAAAAAAAAAAACTATGAGACATTTTGCCCCCAGATGGTATTGACATACCAAATTTGGGGGTCTAACTCATAGACAATAAGGTTGAATAATAACTCTGAAATTAGAGCTGGGACGATAAACCAAAATGTAGCAACACCGACCGAAACGATCACTTCTTGAGAAAATGTTACTGATATTGATAATTACAATAAGTAGCCTACACTAGAGAAATGTGAAGTTTGAAATTAAATATGTCTGCTAATATGGGTGATTGCTAACAAGACAATTGATAGCTACAACTTTCAAAGTAGTAGTAGTAGTTTTAAGTAATGTAAAAAAGTAACTGATGTACTATATAGGAAATATTTTGCCATTCGAAACGCAAGCATATAATGTTATGGTAATGATACATTACCTCATGTCCTTGTCACTGATGACTTCGATGACTGGGCATGCCACTTTCCTCCTGTCCATGTACACTCTCTCCAGCAGAGGTTCCAACCAGCCCACATTGCATTCAATATGTGAGTCAAGAAAAGTCAAAACATCACCTGAAGGGAAATGCAAACAAACCACTGAAGACAAACAAAACCACAGGGACGCTTGACTGCCACATGTACGGGAGGACAAGATTGAGATTCTTTGCATATCATTTTTTGTTTAAACAGCATACAAGGTAAACGAGAGTGGTGATACGATATAGCAGGATGTGGTTGGTTACCTTTGGCAATGGTGGCTCCTGCCAGCCTAGCTCGGATCAGGCCCTGCCTCTCCTGCAGACGGACAATCCGCACTTTGGGAAACTGGGACATGTACACATCCAGGTGGTCCTTGAGATATTCTGAAAGAGTGGATGAGAGCAAGTGTGTTTAGGGCCCTGAGTTTATTCTGACCATGTGACCTGCCCAGGAAAAACTCCAGGTCCTATTTATAAGATATCGTTGCTGTCTGAAGATCTCCAAATCAGCCATTTTACAGTATATTGCAAAAAACTGCCATATTTTACCATTAAGAAAATACAATTACGAAACTTCATTAACTATTTTGAATACATTTTCTTGGTCCTAGAGTCATGAAATTAAATGTTCTTCAGTTGGGCCCAGAATTTCCCATGGCTGGGAAAAACTCTGAACCCAGTCTGTACTGTTTACCAGGAAAGCCCCTCCCCTCTCTTACCTTTGGTACTAAAGTCATCCACCAGGATGATCTCTTTGATAAGGTGTGGTGGAGAGCGGTTGAGGACACTGTGGACGGACCGGAGCAAAGTGGACCACACCTCGTCCACAAAGCAGAAGATCACACTGGTGGTGGGCAAGTCATCATGGACCACACTCTCAGAACACCTGGAAAACAACACAACACAGTAACAAGAGAGGTTACCTAATGCTAACCGTACTATATCACTGTATGAGTAATATGAGTGTGGGAGTACGTGAGTATGCATGATGTGCTCCAGGCCACAGTGTGACTCACGTATTAGGTCTGGTGTCTGGGATGGCTCGGTCCACAGGGATCTGGTCACTCAGGTACACGTTGAAATGGCCTTCATTCCACCGGTTCCTCGCCTCCTGCTCTTTGTCACTGGGCACCATGGCTGCTTGCCCAAATTGCCCAATTGCATTGGCATCTCTGGGGGCTTGGGTCATGTCTAATGACAGCACTTTGTGGACACCTGTGTTTCGAACATCTGTGGAGTTTGTGGGAACTTCTGGTTGGAGTTTAGGCTTTGCTGTAGGTGGTAAGTTCTCATTTACAGCATAAGGCTTACCTTTATCAACTGCATTGATTTGTTTGTCCTTAATATTGACAACCACCTCTTTTCCGTTCAGTACATCCTTTTTGACAGGTTTAACTGTGGGGTCCACCGCAACTTTGTATTTTATAAAACTTTCTTGTATGCCAGGCTCCAGTGAATCTAGGACTTCCTCCTTTGTCTTGGAGTCCATATTGTCTTTGGCTTTTTGCACTTGGTCTATATTTTCCTCTGCTTTCTCTGTCTTTGAGGTAAATGTTTCAACATGTTTTCCTTCCTGAACACCAGGTGGCACTTTGGTGAAGTTCGAGAGCACTGCTGCCAGCAATGCCACTTTCTTATCCTCAGACTTCATCAAGTCCACTGCCTTTTTTGACACGTCTTTGACAGGCAAAGTATCTTTGACAGGTGCTTTCGTATTCAAAGGCACACTCAACTGTACTGTGACATGAGTCACAGCTTCGATTTGGTTAGGCTTAAAAATGAGAACATTTCCATGTTCTGACTTTGGTTGGGCATTCCCCCCTTGTTGCTCATGTGAGTTGATTTTGTCCTTCAACTGCGGGTCCTTCTTGACAGTAGGCCCTCGCTTTCTGTCCACTTCAAGGACTTTCTTTTCATTCTGGACTGGACCTTCATTACCTGCATCGTCCAGGTCTAAGTCTACTCTCTGTACTGGATTTTTAAACCCCCTATGCACCAACTTCGTACGTTTCGTGGCCTGCTGTATGTCAGCCAGCCTTTCCTTCACCATGCTTTCTTTCAAAAGTTGGCTGTTAACATCATTTATTGAAAGGCGAAGTGCTGCCATATCGAAAAGTAGCCAAATGACAGATGCAATGAAAACAAATGCAAATGCCCTCCCACTACCCCTAAAGTATTTCTTTATAGCCTTCATTTTAGTAAGTCTATATATAATAGGTCACAATATCTTATTAATGCATGCGCAAGTCATACTTCACCCCCCGTGCAACTTCTCTTTACGTTGGGTAGTTATAATAGTTGTAGGCTATTGCTTGCGTGGCATTCCACGCGGAGAAGATTGCTTTGGCCAAACTACCGTTGGAATCGTCTGTCAAAAGTCGTTGAACTAGTGTGCATTTTGTAGCGAAAAACATGAAACACAAACGCAACAATGTATCAATAAAACTTACCTCCACTTTGTCAATTTACTTCCCTGAATGTTACAATGTATATCACAAGTATCCATGCGCTGTCCACTATTATGCACAGGCAATTATCTTGCATTTTGTTGTTACTTGCCCTCACCTAAATATCTTCGAATGAGAAGTTAAAGGATCATATTTCCTTGAGAAGAATGGAAAACCACAGACATCCATATATTTACTTCTTTGACACATTTGCCCCTGTTCTGTCGTGGAGGTAGCGGCCATCAACGACATATTTCAACTTTGCACTTTGAGAGCACACACAGTGATTGGATAGATAGCTTAATTTTAAGCAAATCGTTTTAGGGTACAGGGAAGGTGGCGTGAAAGTGGGTGTGTCCTGTCTAATATCAACAAAAGAATACATGATGCATCGCACAGTAAGTGTAGGCCTAAACAAAAACTGATTATTTTGATGAGTTTTTTTTCCCCGACAGTCTTTTAGTCAGTAATGGACCTTTGCACGGCCGTTTTTTCAACTTTCAAATTATAGCAAAGTGTGATGTGTCAGTATGGTGATAATAGGCATAATAATCAAGCATAACTGGTGTAACCAGTACAGGTGTGTCAGTTACTTTTGTGTCTGTAATAGAGGTGCAGTGAATATATTCACAATTCAAGTAAAACGTTCAACTGTGTGTTTGTCACTCACTCACTCTCTCTCTCTCTCTCTCCTCTCTCTCTCTCTCTCTCACACACACACACACACACACACACACACACAAAGGCGTCATAAAAGCTGTATTGCTATAGCCATTAGGCAGTGATTCAGAGAGGAAACAACAGGTTTTCACTTCATCAGCAGGCATCTCTTGGGAGCCCTATTGGCTCCATCCAGACCATTAAGTGCCCCCACCACTTGGATAGAGAGAGAGAGAGCGCGCGAGAGAGAGAGTGCGAGAGAGAGAGCGAGAGAGAGAGAGGGAGGCGGGGTGGGTGTTGTGCTGTCTCCCCTGGTGGCTGCCCTTAGCCACAGTACATGGGCTTTCATTAGTGCCTTGGCTAAATTATTGGCCCCAGGAAAGCCCTGAAGCCTCGCAATGCATGTGTCAGTTTATATGTCCTATTCATTGGACAAGTTATTCATGTATTCATTATCGTTTAACTATTGTGGCACCCACAAACATGCAGTGATTAGCTTTTTGGTTTAAGGTGAATGAATATACATCCTATGTTGTGTTATAGGGATAGGTACTGAATTCTCAATATGCTGTAGGTTGTCCTTGTTTACTGGTAGCCATTTTCTTTTGAAACAGAGGGATTATGCAAAAAACGTGACTAACAATTGAAGCTCTTAATTTGACACTGGCATGTGTAAAATGGACAACATGTAGTTGTATGATATATTTAGAACATGCTAATCAGACCTTGGAATTAAAATGACAACATTTGGTCTCTGTAATTTATATAGAGGTCATGTTTTGCTAATATGTCTCTCGTTGAAACCGACAGCCAGCAAGAATGGTTGTTAAGTCTGACCCACTGACATTTTCAGCTCCAAATTATGCACAATGTGTGAATTAAATTAATTAGAGAATTCATTAAGAAATATGACTGGCGGAAATGAGTGTAATATTTAGTTATGTGATGTCATTTTCTTTAATTGTTAAAGCTAATTTGTTTCATAACAGTTCCTGCGGTAGTTTCTACAAGTGTTAACTATGATGTATGTCATTTGTTAGCCATTTAATTAATTATGATTAGATTTACTAAACGTACAGCTTGTTTTGACAGATGGTACCCATCAGGGAGACCTTTGCACAATTAATTTGAAATCAATTACTTCCATTTTTTCCTTTTGTTACATCTTTTCCATTTGTGTGGAAAATATCCATGGCACATGCATCAACTGGGTTTTTATTTAAGCTTCATTTAATGGTCTATTATCTACAATTCCCCTAACAATGTACAAGTCAGATAAATGAGCCAGACTCAATGTAAGTTTTGCAGTTTATCTCTTAACTAAGCACTGATAGTGCACTCAATGACTGTCAACTCAAGATATTGTAAATCTCCTGCATACTATATCTACACGTACAGTGGTTGCTGGCTTTAATCAGCAATTAAGCGTTTCATATAATATAGCAATATAGTCTTGCTACACAATTGTCATGGAGCATCCCTAGATCTCTAGTCCATCAAATCTCTGTAAGTGACATTATGTCTGCATCTCAAAAGGCATCCTATTCCCTTTATAGTTCACTACTTTTGACCAGGGCACATAGGGCTCTGGTCAAAAGTAGTGCTCTATATACAGTGAGGGGAAAAAAGTATTTGATCCCCTGCTGATTTTGTTCGTTTGCCCACGGACAAAGACATGATCAGTCTATAATTTTAATGTTAGGTTTATTTGAACAGTGAGAGACAGAATAACAACAAAACAATCCAGAAAAACGCATGTCAAAAATGTTATAAATTGAATTGCATTTTAATGAGGGAAATAAGTATTTGACCCCTCTGCAAAACATGACTTAGTACTTGGTGGCAAAACCCTTGTTGGCAATCACAGAGGTCAGACGTTTCTTGTAGTTGGCCACCAGGTTTGCACACATCTCAGGAGGGATTTTGTTCCACTCCTCTTTGCAGATCTTCTCCAAGTCATTAAGGTTTCGAGGCTGACGTTTGGCAACTCGAACCTTCAGCTCCCTCCACAGATTTTCTATGGGATTAAGGTCTGGAGAGGTGGCTAGGCCACTCCAGGACCTTAATGTGCTTCTTCTTGAGCCACTCCTTTGTTGCCTTGGCCGTGTGTTTTGGGTCATTGTCATGCTGGAATACCCATCCACGACCCATTTTCAATGCCCTGGCTGAGGGAAGGAGGTTCTCACCCAAGATTTGACGGTACATGGCCCCGTCCATTGTCCCTTTGATGCGGTGAAGTTGTCCTGTCCCCTTAGCAGAAAAACACCCCCAAAGCATAATGTTTCCACCTCCATGTTTGACGGTGGGGATGGTGTTCTTGGGGTCATAGGCAGCATTCCTCCACCTCCAAACACGGCGAGTTGAGTTAATGCCAAAGAGCTCGATTTTGGTCTCATCTGACCACAACACTTTCACCCAGTTCTCCTCTGAATCATTCAGATGTTCATTGGCAAACTTCAGATGGCCCTGTATATGTGCTTTCTTGAGCAGGGGGACCTTGTGGGCGCTGCAGGATTTCAGTCCTTCACGGCGTACCAATTGTTTTCTTGGTGACTATGGTCCCTGCTGCCTTGAGATCATTGACAAGATCCTCCCGTGTAGTTCTGGGCTGATTCCTCACCGTTCTCATGATCATTGCAACTCCACGAGGTGAGATCTTGCATGGAGCCCCAGGCCGAGGGAGATTGACAGTTATTTTGTGTTTCTTCCATTTGTGAATAATCGCACCAACTGTTGTCACCTTCTCACCAAGCTGCTTGGCGATGGTCTTGTTGCCCATTGCAGCCTTGTGTAGGTCTACAATCTTGTCCCTGACATCCTTGGAGAGCTCTTTGGTTTTGGCCATGGTGGAGAGTTTGGAATCTGATTGATTGCTTCTGTGGACAGGTGTCTTTTATACAGGTAACAAGCGGAGATTAGGAGCACTCCCTTTAAGAGTGTGCTCCTAATCTCAGCTCGTTACCTGTATAAAAGACACCTGGGAGCCAGAAATCTTTCTGATTGAGAGGGGGTCAAACACTTATTTCCCTCATTAAAATGCAAATCAATTTATAACATTTTTGACATGCGTTTTTCTGGATTTTGTTGTTGTTATTCTGTCTCTCACTGTTCAAATAAACCTACCATTAAAATTATAGACGGATCATTTCTTTGTCAGTGGGCAAATGTACAAAATCAGCAGGGGATCAAATACTTTTTTCCCTCACTGTAGGGAATAGGGTGCCGTTTGAGACACAGCCTGTCTCATAGACCTCCTCAACTATAAACGTCTCCATCACCAAATGTACCGTATAGGCCTTCGTAATGATGAAACTAGGCCTTCAACCAGGTAGAATATTGTCTGCCATGTCATTCACAAGACAAGGGTCCACTACATATGATATCTTGTTTGCTCCCAGGGGGATATTTAATTCCCACTTAATTTGTCTCATTCATTTGCTATTCATTATCATTGTATTTGTTCCCCCCAAAACATTATCATTGGTTTGAATGAATTCAGATCCCACAATATCTTCTGGTACTCCATCTCACAGATTCTTGACATTAACCAATATCTTACCTGCATCTAGTATTTGTTACCTTATTGAATGCTAGTGGTTATATTATGAGATGCTTACTATAGTATAGTTTGTATAGTATAGTATAGTAGTATACTGCTCACAGTTCTGTAGTGTAGAGTACCTGGGAATGTATTTGTTTGTTCTGAAGTTCCATTCTCCTTTCACACCACAAGATGGAGCTTTTGCTCTCTTCATGTTCTTTTCTTTGGTCTAGTAGTCCAAAAGCAAACCCCTACCTTTCATGGGAAATTTCCTAAGATTGAAAGAGAATAAGTTCCAAACATGATTTGATAAATTTAAAGCATCATCTCATTGTAACCCACAAAAATACCCTAATGAAGGTGTTTTCAAATAAATCTGTCTCATTCTCTCATCTCAGTCATCTCTCTTGATATGAATAGTTTGACTAATTTCAACATCTAGAATAGTCAAAAATATTCATTATCATTATGCTTCAATTAAGATGTATTTGAAGATTAGGTAGGATATGCTGTCAGAGGAGAAACAATTACATCTATTCTTGTTGATTCATTATTTTTCTTCCATCTCTTTTTAATTTCTTCTCAGCATTTGGGGACAGAACACAACAGGGGACATCACTGCATTCTACCCAGGTAAAGTTGAGCAACTTGTCAGTCATATTTTAAAATATTAGTGTAGAACATTTGGTTGCCGTCTTACAAAGATTAGTTGTAACTATTCATGATAGGTACATTTTGATGATTAACTTTATTAACAGATACTATGGGGTTTATCACATAACAATAGACATTTACCTCTCTTAGGGGCTGCTTCCCAACACAGATAAAGCCTAATCCTGGACTAAAAAGCATTTGAGGTTGATTTTTAATCCAGGACTAGGCTTAGTTTATGTCTGGGAAACCACACCATAGAGATGTAATGTCTTGTTGACTCTCTACCAGCACATTATGAACTCCATGCATGGACCATGGATATGTATATGATGAGGATGAGAGCGTAACATATTTATTCTGCATAGGTGAACAAAACCACGTACATCATCCAGCAAGAAGAAGGCAAGGAGCATAACGCCATGGTCAAATCCATATCCTTTAACCAGTTGATATGAAGGTGATACAGATTTGGCTCCCACTGGACGTGAGTTAATGTGTGACATAAAAAAGAACTACATAATTTGTCTCAATCCAGTGGGCTGACTTGGCATGGACAGCAAGTCCTAAATGTCAGGCTGTAATGAGTTCTGGCCAAAGGTACACAGTTAGGAGATGGAGCCCGCTGGCACCTGGAATGCCACTGGCCAGGCAGCCACATACCCCTCAGCCATTTGGACTACTCATGCATCCAAATAAAGTTTCAGTCAGTTCTACTGTGATTTCGGGGTCTGGGTTTGGTTAGGTTTAGGTTAGGTTTATTTTAACATCTTGGCACAGATGCATAAATACATAGAATGTGATGTCATACAATATAAACCCAGGTAAAAAGATATGATCTGCTTAATATATGGACAGTGCATCATCAATAACCCAATACTTATAATCAATACTGCTATTAATTATGTGTATCGTATATGGATGTATAGACTGATTTCTCAAGGCTTTCCATCAGTGGGAGAGTTAATTGAAGTTACACATTGTAACTAACTTTTACATAAATGTCAATGAGAGATTGGTTCTTGTCAGTGATCACACAACGTTTTGAAAAATTCACAAAGTCACAATACTTTAGAAATGAATGCGGGCAGACAGCTGGTTTTGAGGAACTTGACTCCTTTTGTTACATTTGTACGAGACCTAATGGCAAACACACTTCTTTATTATCTCACAATGGCAAAGAAGATGAGGGAACATTGTATCTAAATTAACTTTTTCTATTTCCCGGTAAATTGAATCAATTCCATCCTTTATGTGCCTTTTGTCTTTTTGCGGAATCTTTTCTCTTTCTCCCTCATTCATCTGTTTTGCCCTTTCTTTGATCTGATAGCATTAAACATATAATTAAGTCATAAAGGAGGGAACTGATGAGTGTAGCAGATGGTAATTGCGTCCTACATTTGAATCAAATGATATGCATTGCTACAATTTACAGCCTTCGCCTCATATTTTATTCAGCAACCTTTTATCTATTTTCCTGCAGAATTATTCTGCAATACATTTATACATCTTATCAATAGCTGGAGTGATAGTGGCAGAAACATGGAAAAAACTGAGCCTCCAACATTTTACACTTTTTTAAATGATTTTCCATTATAAAGGACTTATCAGCCTTGCTCTATCACAGTGGAGGGGTGGATAGTCTTATTTCTAGAAGTCTCCCTTTGGTTTGTGGACAAGCTGTCACTCTTCTCATGGTATTCAGAGGAAATGCAAAAGGACTGAAGAAGATAGTTTCGGGTTGACTTCAGGCAAGGCTTCTTAACATGAGACACTGGAGGTGAAAGTGTTTAATTTCCCATGGACCTAGACAGTGATAATAATAATATGCCATTTAGCAGATGCTTTTATCTAAAGCAACTTACAGTCATGTGTGCATACATTTTTACGTATGGGTGGTCCCGGGGATCGAACCCACTACCCTGGCGTTACAAGCGCCATGCTCTACCAATTGAGCTACAGTCAGTATCGAGAACATTGGACTTATTCCAAAGGATTGAACAATTAGACCACAGTTCTTCTCAGGCACCAGGCAAAGGCACCTTTTATGGTGTCTCGTCAACTAAACGTGTTATTTCCTGTGGTATAGTCTGTATCTCTTTGTTTACAGTATCTGTATCTGGCATTTAAGGTCATGATCACAAAGAATAGTCTCATGGAATTTCATAAGAATGTCAACTGAACCGTGTTTTTACTGGATGAATTTAGTCTCCAACCTTTGAGTTTTTACTAGTACTGTATGAATGACTTTGATACTTCTGATATTTGGGTTTAATGGCTTCTGTTTGTTTAGAAGAAGGGAATGGATGCATTTCTGGGCCATGAGCCATGGTTTTACTGGAAGGGGGGTGGGGGGGGGGGGCACCCAATAGTTGAGAAGGCTGCTTTAGTGGGGTTACAGATCAACATCATGCTTCTCCATGTCTGGTCAGTGCTGTAGACGTGGCACTGGTTCTACTATACCAGTTCAGGATGTGAGTATTGAAAGGATGAAATGGAAAACCTGTTAGTGACAGGAATTATGGGGAGTAGCTATACCCCCTCCTCCTATTTTGGAGAAACCAATACCTGTCCTGCCTGTGCCTTTCCCGCAACTGTACCCGTAGTCTTCAGGTTTGTCCATTAATTAGTGCACAGATATGAGTTATGGTCCGATGGTTCCATCTATGTAATCCATCTTTGAAAAATGGATGCACATTGCACACTTTCTTATGAAAACTTTTTTCTTGAAGCTCTGCCAGGATGAGCTGGTTGTTTGTACCGTTGACATGCTTTCCTCCCACTAGTCCCTTGTGAAGTGCTGGACTCCGCTGATATTTGAGAACTGGTAGCTGGTGCGATATAGGTTTAATTCTCATGTTCCCCCAACCTGCCAAGCACAGCAGCATGCCAGCTGGAAGGCTTATACAGGGGGGAGAGAGAGATATTAGCAGGGGCAAAAAGAGAGACAAACAAACTCCAAGTGTCTGCAGACAGACCTTGGAGGTACTACAAAGCTGCATCCTGTATCTTACCTCGGGCACTTAACGTTTAGTCATGACACAGGTCCATTACCTTTAAGTACAAGTGCTTATGTTTGGTTTACTGTTTTTACAGCCCTCTGGCTGCAGAGAGAATCTATCCTGAGTGACCCAGCTGTATTTATTGATGCCTCTTGAGTTTCCACTTGCTGGTAATAGACTGAAAAAAACAGATCATGTGTTTGATCGATCAGCGTGAACAAATTTCATTTGTTGGGATCAATAACAGTTTACAGTTGACAGAGCCAAAGAACTACATTTATTTGAGCTTTTTGATTGAAGGTGTCTCACTTACAGAGAGCCGGCTATGTGAAGCAATCCTGGCTGTGGTTTGTGTACCAGACAGGGACCCCTCTGCTGTGTTATTGCCGGCAATCTGTATTTAAAACTAATATCAGTGTGTGCTGCATGGCTGCGGGCGGAAAGGCGCCAAACCAATCTGATATATGTGTTTCTTTTGGGTTCCTTGTGATATGAATTAGAATGTGAAAAATAACAATTCCCCCACATTCCCCTCACTGGCTATCCATTTTTCGTTTGAGGGTAATGATTAGATTAGATTTGTACTATGTTGCCAATGTGGCCAAAGCATAATAGAAAAGTGATGTGGAACAAAAGGGAAAGGAAATTAACTGACGTGCAGGAGAAAAATGGTCCCATGCTCAACCTTCTACCGTCTGCTCCATGTTTCTGCTTTTCATGATCATGCTCTGTGAAACGCCCTGAAGACATGAGAGCCCTTGCTCTGTGTCATACGGTTATCAGCCAGCCCTTTACCTTCAGCACAGAGACCAAACAGCATGAGATGGGAAGTCTACATGGATAAACATTTATAGTGGAAGGTAACGCTCCGGGCAAATGCAATTCAGAGCGAATGTACTGTGTATAAACCTGTATTATGGCACTTTGTAGTATACTTGCTTCATTTTTACCAGCTGAATGTGGACAACATTTAGCTCACCACAGCGTAAGAGTGCTGTGCTGTAAGTCTGCATCCCATTAATAGTGTACTATAGGCTACTAGATTTATGTGAAAATAACTTTGCACTCAATGCTTATTAAATCCTTCTCATAACATTGTTTGATGTAAGCAAATCCAACCAGAACCTAATTTCTAAAGTGTAAAAACTGGCAGCATGTATCTTCTGTATCAGTGTGATTGCTGGTTGGTTTTATTCAGAGGGAAAGACTAGAACATGTATGGAGGACATTGCAAAACAGATTGCTGGTCCCCATGTCTTATGTTTGGCTCAGGTTAGGGAAAGGCCTGAGATGCATATTGTTTGTGTTCATTTGAATAAGGACAAATGTCAGATTTCCATTGCTTCAGGCAGCGTGCATGTTAGATGATCAACTCTTTTGGGCTCCTGGATGTGGGGTCATCAGTACTGCTTCCAGGTCAGTGTCACTGCATGCCGGTTTGGGGCCATAATTGACCTTTTGACAGAGCGCAGGGAGACAGCCCTTCTCCCAGGGCAGGAATAATCACGTTAGATTTTCTGAGAGCCATGCTCATCCAAAGTAATGAAAATGTTTTGTCACAGATTGGGTTGAAAATAAGAACGATTAACAAAATTCCAGATTTATTATAACACAAGCTCTGTTTCTATGTTGTAACTGTATCATTCAACCGATATTGGTCTGTAAGGAACATAATGTTTGACATTTCATGTGGAGAGCGGGAGAGCATGCCATGTTCAAAGTGAAATACCTGTATTCAAGTTACAGAACGTCATCTATTTTCATATGTTGTCTTAACATCTTGTCAGTATCATTTTGTACTGGTATGTTACTGCATATTTTCCCATCATCACACATGCATTTATAAGAGTATATGAAATGAGTCATGACTTAAGCAGTAAAAAAGTCACATCAGTTGTGGGTGTACTGTGAGACTGGAGAAAGAGAAAGGTTGAATACAGCCCATCTCCCAAAACCCCAGGGTTCCCCCATAGCTCCTTCCGATTCAGCCTCTCCACACAAGCGTGCTTTTCACCCTTCACTGTTCTTGTTATTCCTCAAAACTTGGCACCCACAGCCATGTCTCTGTGCTAATAGCCTCAAACATTAAGTTAGTCCCACTATGTAGTACATGGCCTCCACCCCCCTTCTCTTTCTTTAATTGTCTTGCTTTTTTTTATCCTTCCTTGAGGTCCTTCCATTATTCTTGTTCTTCTTGTTCTTGTTCTTCTTCTTCTTCCTCTTCTTCTCACCCTCCTCTTCCTCCCACTGAACATTTCCCTGGGCTTGCTGCTGAATGCCTGCATATTGTAAGACAAATGTACCTTTTTGCATTTTCATCAATCGCCATTGTTGGTTTATAGGCTAACCCAATTTGTTGTTAAAATCGACTTCCCATTTGCTGATATGTCTTGTAGTCACAAAAGAGTCTGAGCACATGGTGTTATAGATCACATAGAATTTGCATGAGGGAGAATGTGCTTCCTAGCATATTTTTTGGTTTCTTTAAAGTGTTTACAAGAAAATAAGAAAAGGCAGCTCAGAACACTACAGACCTAGCCGTTGAGAATAGGGTATTACATTATGAATTAAAATACAAGTCACCCTGTAGCCCATGGGTATACATTGTAGCACACTTGATTGAATCAGGTGGTGGCAGCCTTTTTGTGTTTTGCGCTTGAAGGGGTGAGGGAAATTTGAGCTGTATTACTTCAAATAAGAATTATTTTCTTCAGAAAAGCGTTGTAAGCTGTCATGTGAAGTAGCACAGTTAAAATGCTGTTGAATTCTCCATCAGGAATCAGATTTGTCCCATGGATGAACATCCTATTTCACTTTATTTACTGTTCTAGGATTGTTGAATAGAATTGTATGTAATGCAGGGATTGATACAATCCCATTGCTGGGGTTTTGCCTCAACGGCTAACCTTATAGTGTGCTTTGGTATTATTATTGTTCTGGCCTCTGATTTTATGAGACTATAGTTCTTGAGCTGCTATTTATTATTGATCTTTTTTTTTTATTAACTGGAAAATATTGTACATTGCAAATGTGTCTTTTCAATCAGAGGGTGTGAGACTGCAGAGGGAGCTGTTGTATCTGGGCTACAGTCAATTTGAACGTGCCGGCCAGTCACTACACTGCATACTGGCTCTGACCGCATACTCACACTCATAGGTTTTGCTTTCACTGGCCTTTTGAAATCGTTGAGCTTGAACGCTAAGCCGAATTTGAGTGAGTAGCATGTACCCTACTCTTAATAATTCTGTGTATCGTTTGTATAGTGCAGGTTTAAAAAAATAACATTCTAAACCTTTATTTATCGGTATTCACATGCTTTCAGCCCCTCGGTTTTCTTGTTGTGCCATACTTATAGCGTTCTCATAAACGTTGGCTTTGATTCAGAGAAGAGGGGAGCTGTTTCCCTGTCTCCACTCCCCCAGCTCATTATTGTCCATAGTTTATGTCATAAAAAGGGGACGGAAAAAACTCTATTGGTCTCCCTTCATCCTCATTAAAGGGCTGTCCTACAGAGGTGTGAATATGTAATGTTCTAATACGGACTGTGACAGGATGAAGGTGCTTCTAATGGTTTTAATGCTGGGGAGGGAGAGGTAATAGAACACAATACTGGACAAAGGTGTCCGTTATGAGGCCGCTATGCGTCCTGTGCCTCCCAAATCTCTCCCGTACTGCCATCACAGGGGCGTGACTAGTGAGAGAGGGAGGAGGGTATCTTCAACATACTTTCTTTGGTTCGTTCTTTCATTCTTTCATTCGTTTGTTCTTTCTTTCTTTCTTTCTTTCTTTCTTTCTTTCTACATACTGTGTACTAATCGTACTACATACAATTTCAAACATACTGTTTAGTAAAACGAATACAGTAAGCAACAAATAACAACATACAAGGCTCTACCATCCTGAGAATGTGTCATCTAATGCGCAATTGCGTTGATTCCTGCCAAAGGCGTCATGCCTATAAGGGGCACAGGGGCACATGCCCCCTCAGATTTGTCCTGTAAAATAAAACATCATAACAAATGTTTGTTGTTGTTGTTTCTCTGTAATACTACTAACCACCTAGCAATTTTATGAAGTTGGCTTTAGCTAGCCCAGATTGGTTCCCAATCTCCCAACCTCATAACTAGCTACCAAGAAGCCATTTCAGGCTATCAATCAAGTTAGAGTAGCTAGCTTGTCTAACTATATGTAACTGCCAAAATAAAGGGAACACTAATAGGGCGTTGGGCCACCACGAGCCAGAACACCTTCAAAGCACCTTGGCATGGATTCTACAAGTGTCTGGAACTCTATTTGAGGGATGCGACACCATTCATCCACGAGAAATTCCATAATTTTGTGTTTTGTTGATGGTGGTGGAAAACGCTCTCTCAGGCAACGCTCCAGAATCTCCCATAAGTGTTCAATTGGGTTGAGATCTGGTAAATGAAACTGCCATGGCATATGGCTTAAATTGTTTTCATGCTTATCAAACCATTCAGTGACCACTCGTGCCCTGTGGATGGGGGCATTGCCATCCTATGGGGGCATAGTCATGGTAGCCAAAATAATACATGACCCTAAGCATGATGGGATGTTAATTGCTTAATTAACTCAGGACCTGCTTTCAATATACTTTGTATCCCTCATTTACTCAAGTGTTTCCATTATTTTGGCAGTTAACTGTATCTTAGCTGGCATTCCTGCCGGCAAGGTTGGTAGACTTTAGAAAAGCAAGAAATAACTAAATGTACTGAATAAGACTCACATTCCATATTTTACCCAGATTTTAGCAGAGATGCAGAGAAGCATATTACGTTTCTTTAAAAAAGAACCACCAGTCAGGAGGATACAGACAGCTCAAGAGGTATGCTTAGATATGCAAAACAAAAGAATTTGGACATAGAATTAAGCTTACTGATTAAAGCTCTAGATTGCTAAAAAAGCTGTTTCAGGTGTTTGAAAAATGATAAATTCTCCAGCCACTCCTTCCTTTGGGTACAATGTGTCCCCTTATTTCACTATCAGCTGATTATCAGCTGTTGTCAAACACACGCCATTTCTACTAGATGAAAAGTTGAAATTTGTATAACATCCTGGCATTTAAAGCGTCCTCAATTTTCTAAATTTCACATACTCTAAAATAATTATTTTTGCTTACCTAAAATGTCTACTATTTAGAACGCAAGGATAGGTATTCGGCCACGGGCCTCTGTCTTTCTGTCTTTCTGTCTGTCTTTCTTTCTTCCATCCCTTGTCCTCTGATTCTCATTGACCTCTAGTCTAGGTCTGTTAGATATAGTCCAGGTTAAAGCAGACGAACAGCTGACATATCAAAGCCTGCCCAAGGCCTTTACATTTGCTTTTCTACTCCAAGTAGTCAGAGTGGGGAGATCAGCCGAGGTAGGGACGAAGAGAGGGTCCGTCTTCTTCTCCATGGCCTGTCTTCACTACACCCCCCCCTCTATAGGGCTGAATTCAGACGCTCCATTTCTGCTGTCACAAGCAAATCGCAGGGTTAATTAGGTCTTAATCCGGAGTAGCTACCAATATATAAAACGGCACATTCTCTAATGGGATTTAATGAATTGAAATAGTGTTCAGTCAGATAATATGCGAGCAGAAGGAAGCCCAGAGCTTAGGCACGGGCCTGGCCAATCCATCTAGAAAGAAAGGATCTGTCAGTGAAGATGCCCAATTGTGTGAGATCATGGCTGGCTGTTCAGCATGCAAGGTTCTGAAGTGTATCGAGAGGCACAGCTGAGTGAGTGGAATAGTCTGTGTTGTATTGATAACTAGCAGCCTGTTTTAAAACCCTGGCAGAACAATGAAACCAAGGCCTGCTGTGCTCTGCTGAGTAACAATACCTGTTTTCACTAGAGGGTTCAAACGTAAAGATGACAAACAACAACAACAACAACAAAATAACTATTTTCATTTTATTCTGGCACATTTGGATATTCATGTTTTGTTAAATGTTGTATATTCCCAAATGTTGTACCTGCTTAAAACTGTCAGGCCTATATAGGCTAAAGTGCCTTCAGAAAGTATTCATACCCCTTGACTTATTCCACATTTTGTTGTGTTACAGCCTGAATTCAAAAACATGGATTCAATTGATTTATTTTCTCAACCATATACATACAATACCCCATAATGACAAAGTGAAAACATTTATTTTGAATCTTTTGCACATTTATTGAAAATGAAATACATAAATATCTAATTTACATAAGTCTTCACACCCCTTTGTCAGCAATTACAGCTGTGAGCCTTTCTGGGTAAGTCTCTAAGAGCTTTCCACACCTGGATTGTCCAATTATTATTTTCAAAATTATTCAAGCTCTGTCAAATTGGTTGTTGATCATTGATAGACAACCATTTTCAGGTCTTGCCATAGATTTTAAAGTTGATTTAAGTCAAAACTGTAACACGGCTGCTCAGGAACATTCATTGTCTTCTTGGTAAGCAAGTCCAGTGTAGATTTGGCCTTATTTATTTGATTATTGTCCTGCTGAAAGGTCAATTCATCTCCCAGTGTCTGGTGGAAAGCAGACTGAACCAGGTTTTCCTCTAGGATTTTGCCTGTGCTTACCTCCATTCCGTTTCTTTTTATCCTGAAAAACTCCCCAGTCCTTGACGATTACAATAATACCCATAACATGATGCAGCCACCACTATGCTTGAAAATATGGAGAGTGGTACTCAGGAATGTCTTGTATTGGATTTTCCCCAAACATAACACGTTGTATTCATCCCAAAAATGTTTTACTCCTGAAGTTATTTAGGCTTGCCATAACAAAGGGGTTGAATACATATTGACTCAAGACATTTCAGCTTTTCATTTTTTATTAATTTGTAAAAATGTCTAAAAACATAATTCCACTTTGACATTATGGGTTATTGTGTGTAGGCTAGTTACAAAAATCTCAATTTAATCCATTTTAAATTCAGGCTGTAACACAACAAAATGTGGAAAAAGGGGTGTGAATACTTTCTGAAGGCATTGTATATAAGAATTGAAAACCTAGACCCTAACAAACACAAAATAACAGTGTACAACAGGGATCAATCTCAAGACAATAGCAAAAGCTTTGAATAACAATAAGAAAATCCCATTGTGCTTAACCACACACTCAGGGCTCTCCTTCCCTCCTTCTCTCCTTCCCTCCTTCCCTCCCTTCCTCCTTCACCCACTGCCTCTCTCTAACTGTGTGTGTTGTGAGGGGAAAGGGAGAGCAGCCGTAGCATGGAGCAGAAGGAGACAGTAGCTCAGAGCAATGGTGGAGTGTAAGTCGTGTTGATGTGGATGGCCTCTGGTCAGGAGCCAGGGCCTGGCTGTAAAAAGGCTTGGTCTTTTGTGCGTCAGAGCCATGCTTGCCAGTCCCAGTCCTCCCTGTCGCTGGGGGTAGGGAAGCATTTACCCACCACATGCATTCATTCCAATGGCATGGTTTGATGTGGGGCTAAATGGCATTGTTACAACGCAGCTCAGAGTAGTGTTGACAGGTCCATATGCTAATTTTAATGAATATAACAGGGCTGTGGTTTAATTTACCTCACCTCTGCCACAGAATGTCTCTCTGTACCCAGACTAATTGCAGCAAACTCAAATTAGCTCATTAGGAAATGTATTGAATTTACACGTTATTTCCAGTAGTTAAGCTGAATTATTTTCCCTAAGGACCCAATTACACACTCATTTGTCACTCAGGTAAATGCTGTTCTGTTGACTTCCACAATGGCAAAACGGAAGCCTCTGAATAATTTGTAAGAAGATGTAGTACATGCACATCTATTGACATTCATTTGTGTCCAAAATTACAAATAAAAGAACAGAAGACGAGAAAACCAATTGCTTTTGTTCTCGTATTCAGTTAGTTTGGTTTACTCATACAGTAAGATGTTGTCATATCTGAACATATATCTTTGGAATGTTTCATTATTATGTTTCTTTGTTCACAACCACAATGTTTTGCATTTTTCTAAAGCCCTAATCATGTGGTAGTTGATTATCTGCAGCGATATAGCTAGTATCACGTTGGAAGCCTGGTGCGAGCCATTTATAGGCAATGAAAAGGACAAAAAAGCAAAGAGAACAAAAAACACCACAACAGAGCAGGAAAAGTGAGTCATGGCTCAATATCAGTGATTATGCCGGCCTACTGGAGTCTTTAATGAAAGTGAACATTCATGGACTGAGTCACTTGTTGAACCATGTCATCCTGTGTCACAATGAGAAGATTGTTAAGAGGAGGGACATGGTGTGGAAACTATGTGAGAGAAAGGAGTGTCCAAAATTCACAAAATCTGTGTTTGTCCTGTTTGAAAATTGACCAATTTGCTGGAAAACAACTAGGAATTTTGGATGGATAAGCAGAAGTGTATTCATTCTCTTTCAATACTGTTTCACAAAGCTCTGCATATTCTTGTGGTAGATGACCTAAAATGACACTGGTCATTGGTTGTGTTCCAGTAGGAAAACTGAGCCACTGTTTCAGTGACTTGTAATATAGTTCAGCATTTGATCTTGACATTTTGTTTGTTATGGTCCCTATCCTGGCTGTGATTGGTTAGGCCATTTATCAGTCTGGAATGAGTTTACAATATCTTGGTTAATGCATATTTATTATTTTATTTTGGGGTAAATTATGCTTTTCACTCTCAAGCCACTTCAAGCAACTTTAGACACTTCACACGAGTCAACAAAGAAAACAAGTATGTACTGCATCAATACAATGGTATGTGTATTTGTACAGTGGGGAAAAAAAGTATTTAGTCAGCCACCAATTGTGCAAGTTCTCCCACTTAAAAAGATGAGAGAGGCCTGTAATTTTCATCATAGGTACACGTCAACTATGACAGACAAAATGAGAAATAAAATTCCAGAAAATCACATAGTAGGATTTTTAATGAATTTATTTGCAAATTATGGTGGAAAATAAGTATTTGGTCAATAACAAAAGTTTCTCAATACTTTGTTATATACCCTTTGTTGGCAATGACACAGGTCAAACGTTTTCTGTAAGTCTTCACAAGGTTTTCACACACTGTTGCTGGTATTTTGGCTCATTCCTCCATGCAGATCTCCTCTAGAGCAGTGATGTTTTGGGGCTGTCGCTGGGCAACACGGACTTTCAACTCCCCCTCCAAAGATTTTCTATGGGGTTGAGATCTGGAGACTGGCTAGGCCACTCCAGGACCTTGAAATGCTTCTTACGAAGCCACTCCTTCGTTGCCCGGTCGGTGTGTTTGGGATCATTGTCATGCTGAAAGTCCCAGCCACGTTTCATCTTCAATGCCCTTGCTGATGGAAGGGGAGGTTTTCACTCCAAATCTCACGATACATGGCCCCATTCATTCTTTCCTTTACACGGATCAGTCGTCCTGGTCCCTTTGCAGAAAAACAGCCCCAAAGCATGATGTTTCCACCCCCCATGCTTCACAGTAGGTATGGTGCAACTCAGCATTCTTTGTCCTCCAAACACGACGAGTTGAGTTTTTACCTAAAAGTTCTATTTTGGTTTCATCTGACCATATGACATTCTCCCAATCCTCTTCTGGATCATCCAAATGCACTCTAGCAAACTTCAGACGGGCCTGGACATGTACTGGCTTAAGCAGGGGGACACGTCTTGCACTGCAGGATTTGAGTCCCTGGCGGCGTAGTGTGTTACTGATGGTAGGCTTTGTTACTTTGGTCCCAGCTCTCTGCAGGTCATTCACTAGGTCCCCCCGTGTGGTTCTGGGATTTTGCTCACCATTCTTGTGATCATTTTGACCCCACGGGGGTGAGAACTTGCGTGGAGCCCCAGATCGAGGGAGATTATCAGTGGTCTTGTATGTCTTCCATTTCCTAATAATTGCTCCCACCGTTGATTTCTTCAAACCAAGCTGCTTACCTATTGCAGATTCAGTCTTCCCAGCCTGGTGCAGGTCTACAATTTTGTTTCTGGTGTCCTTTGACAGCTCTTTGGTCTTGGTCATAAGTGGAGTTTGGAGTGTGACTGTTTGAGGTTGTGGACAGGTGTCTTTTATACTGATAACAAGTTCAAACAGGTGCCATTAATACAGGTAACGAGTGGAGGACAGAGGAGCCTCTTAAAGAAGAAGTTACAGGTCTGTGAGAGCCAGAAATCTTGCTTGTTTGTAGGTGACCAAATACTTATTTTCCACCATCATTTGCAAATAAATTCATTAAAAATCCTACAATGTGATTTTCTGGATTTTTTTTCCTCAATTTGTCTGTCATAGTTGACGTGTACCTATGATGAAAATTACAGGCCTCTCTCATCTTTTTAAGTGGGAGAACTTGCACAATTGGTGGCTGACTAAATACTTTTTTTCCCCACTGTATGTCTGTGCGTGACCCTAACAATGTCATTTTAATATTGTAACATAACTAACAATATCTTTATTTCTTGACCCTGATAAAGACCCTTCTAGTTAATAGATGTGCTGTGAGTGGAGGATAGAGGGTGTCCTGGCCCATGGAGTGCCCATAGTCCAGTCTGCATGCTGGTGTCCAAAGACACATCCTCCTCTGCATTGGACTGTAAATGCCAGTGGCAGCTAGTGGCATACAAGTTACAAATTATTGACCTACATGAACAAACTGCTTCAGCCATAGTTACAGTGAGGGAAAAAAGTGTTTGATCCCCTACTGATTTTGTACGTTTGCCCACTGACAAAGAAATGATCAGTCTATAATTTTAATGGAAGGTTTATTTGAACAGTGAGAGACAGAATAACAACAAAAATATCCAGGAAAACGCTTGTCAAAAATGTTATAAATTGATTTGCATTTTAATGAGGGAAATAAGTATTTGACGCCCTCTCAATCAGATTCAAGATTTCTGGCTCCCAGGTGTCTTTTATACAGGTAACGAGCTGAGATTAGGAGCACACTCTTAAAGGGAGTGCTCCTAATCTCCGTTTGTTACCTGTATAAAAGACACCTGTCCACAGAAGAAATCAATCAATCAGATTCCAAACTCTCCACCATGGCCAAGACCAAAGAGCTCTCCAAGGATGTCAGGGACAACATTGTAGACCTACACAAGGCTGGAATGGGCTACAAGACCATCGCCAAGCAGCTTGGTGAGAAGGTGACAACAGTTGGTGCGATTATTCACAAATGGAAGAAACACAAAATAACTGTCAATCTCCCTCGGCCTGGTGCTCCATACAAGATCTCACCTCGTGGAGTTGCAATGATCATGAGAACGGTGAGGAATCAGCCGAGAACTACACAGGAGGATCTTGTCAATGATCTCAAGGCAGCTGGGACCATAGTTACCAAGAAAACAATTGGTAACACACTACGCCGTGAAGGACTGAAATCCTGCAGCGCCCGCAAGGTCCCCCTGCTCAAGAAAGCACATATACAGGCCCGTCTGAAGTTTGCCAATGAACATCTGAATGATTCAGAGGAGAACTGGGTGAAAGTGTTGTGGTCAGATGAGACCAAAATCGAGCTTTTTGGCATCAACTCAACTCGCCGTGTTTGGAGGAGGAGGAATGCTGCCTATGATCCCAAGAACACCATCCCCACCGTCAAACATGGAGGTGGAAACATTATGCTTTGGGGGTGTTTTTCTGCTAAAGGGACAGGACAACTTCACCGCATCAAAGGGATGATGGACGGGGCCATGCACCATCAAATCTTGGGTGAGAACCTCATTCCCTCAGCCAGGGCATTGAAAATGGGTCGTGGATGGGTATTCCAGCATGACAATGACCCAAAACACACAGCCAAGGCAACAAAGGAGTGGCTCAAGAAGAAGCACATTAAGGTCCTGGAGTGGCCTAGGCCATAGAAAATCTGTGGAGGGAGCTGAAGGTTTGAGTTGCCAAACGTCAGCCTCGAAACCTTAATGACTTGGAGAAGTTCTGCAAAGAAGAGTGGAACAAAATCCCCCCTGAGATGTGTGCAAACCTGGTGGCCAACTACAAGAAACGTCTGACCTCTGTGATTGCCAACAAGGGTTTTGCCACCAAGTACTAAGTCATGTTTTGCAGAGGGGTCAAATACTTATTTCCCTCATTAAAATGCAAATCAATTTATAACATTTTTGACATGCGTTTTTCTGGATTTTTTTGTTGTTATTCTGTCTCTCACTGTTCAAATAAACCTACCATTAAAATTATAGACTGATCATGTCTTTGTCAGTGGGCAAACGTACAAAATCAGCAGGGGATCAAATACTTTTTTCCCTCACTGTACTTGCCACTTAGGCCATGGACAGTAACGTAGTTTGTCAGTCTAGATCTGAACACATGAACAGCTGTGCCCCTGTCCAGTGGAGCTTTACAGAGGCCCCAGAGTAGGCAGAAACGCTCCTCAAATTATGTTGTGCCCTTCTCAAAGATTTTGGTCAGGAAAATTCGGGCAGTCTCAGTTCTAGGAGTCTAGGAGTGTTCAAATCAAATCAAGTCAATTTTTATTTGTCACATGCGCCGAATACAAGGTGTAGACCATACTGTGAAATGCTTACTTACAAGCCCTTAACCAACAACGCAGTTTTAAGAAAATAGAGTTAAGAAAATATTTACTAAATAAATAAAAGTAACACAACAAAATAACAATAACGAGGCTATATACAGGGGGTACCCGTACCGAGTCAATGTGCGGGGGTACAGGTTAGTCAAGGTAATTTATACATGTAGGTAGGGGTAAAGTGACTATGCATAGATAATAAACAGCGAATAGCAGCAGTGTAAAAACAAAGGGGGGGAGGGGGTCAATGCAAATAGCCCGGGTGGCCATTTGATTAATTGTTCAGCAGTCTTATGGCTTGGGGGTAGAAGCTGTTAAGGAGCCTTTTGGACCTAGACTTGGAGCACCGGTACCGCTTGCTGTGCGGTAGCAGAGAGAACATTCTATGACTTGTGTGACTGGAGTCTTTGACAATTTTTTGGGCCTTCCTAGTATATAGGTCCTGGATAGCAGGAAGCTTGGCCCCAGTGATGTACTGGAGGCATGTTTTGGTACTGCATTTGACAACATTTTTGCCCAAATTTGTCACTCAACAAAACGTATATGAAATGTTATTGTTTTCTTCCCTGCATACTAATGTATTTACTTATGTTTTTGGCATTATCTAAATTCTGCTCATGATCTGTCCTATCGAGTCAACACATCTAAGGTTAGAATAGTAACACATACAGTACGTTTCAGAGATATATACCTGTTTGATCAACACATTTCTAGTTCATAGTCAGCATCTCACACACAGGACTCTGTTTGGAGAGATATGAATTATCAATGTCACCTTTGAGCTCCGAAGCGCCTGTTGCTCATAGTATCAAGCATAATGACATTCAGTGTAGCCCAGATCATATTTATGATAGTATATTTGATACAGTTGTAAACCAGCAAAGAATAAGCCTGCCTAAGAGAATAAACCTTTTTCAGTTTAAACACAATCTATTTTCCAGTGTAAATCACTTGTCACTCCATTGCAAATGTAACTGTTACAATCTGAAAGAGAAGAGGGGAAAAAATAGAAAGCGAGAGAGTAAAGATGATCTTTTCGGCTATTTCCCTGGCACTGGTGCATGACAGAGACTGACAGGTCTTTCAGTTGACTGACAGGTGTCCTTTGAAATGCTGCTGAACCAGCTTCTGTTCAGACTGTTGAAATGCATATTTGGAGCTCTTATCATAAAGCCATGGATGGCCCAGATAGGTGCCGTTAACATTGCAAATGGCTCCGGAATTATTCATTGTCGGTGTGGCTGGAAAGAATAGGAGGGTGAAGTTTGATTATTCCGCTCACACAATGGCAGGATGCTTAGTGATTCCTCTCCACCTTGGCAGAGGTGTATGCCGACTTCAGGCAGCTAGCAGGGGGTGACACAGGTCTGGCCAAGTGTTAGAGCAAGATCATACGTCCGGGCCCCATTTTAATTTCTAATACATTAATCTTTCCTGTGCAGATCCTCCATGAATATTCCTGGGCTCCTTGTTTTCGGGGAAGGCTGTCTCGCTTTCATCTATTCAGGTGGTTTCATTCACTGTGAAAGGCAGCTAAATGGGCCCGATCAGTCAATGACAACTGTGGCACAATAGAGCCCAGTAACACGTCCCTTTTCTCCTTTCAGCTTTCTGATAGACAACTCTGACACCTGGTCCTCGGGGACTCCCGCAGCCAAGTCACCGTGCCGCCGCTCCTTGAGAGACTTCCCTTACTTTATCAGCCCATAAAGGATTGTCACAGGTGAATGTATCAGCAGCGCTGTGGAGCTGCACCCCCTGACCTGCCCGGCGCCACTCCGGGTCGGGCTCGGCGGCAGCCGTGGCACCGCCGCCGCATCACAAATGGATTAAGGTGGCTTAAACGCTGTCATACCAGCAGGCTCAGCGCCTTGCACTTAAAAAAAAATGGAAACCATTGTCTTCATTCTTGTACATTAATTAGCATTGTCTTAAGTTCATTATAGCAGGGCTCGTGTTGTTTCTAATGAGGCTGCGTGGCCCTCATACAATGTTCTGGGCTTTGTAGGGTCTGACCTAACACTGGCTCTGTCCTAGCATTCCTGTTCACAGTGAAATGACACACACTGTATGAATGCTGTAACCTGCAGGAGTTTTCACAGTCTGGCTTTTACACATTGATTTGGAAAGCACTGCAATTTTTCAAGTTCTGTTATTAGGTCTACATTAATTGTTGGAACATTTGTTATGTTGTTTGTTGCATTATAGCTACTGAAGGATGTTTTCTTATACAGACTCTGTGTACTACTCGGTGGCTTCCAAGTGTGGTAGGTACGTTTCCTCTCTTTTCTTGGGATATTTCAGGACAATGTGGTTGTGCTTAATCCAAATGAGGCTATCACTCATAGCACTCTGTTCTATGGCTAAATGAGGCTCACAGGAGCTTTTTGTGTTCCAGGATGGCTCCACAGAATACTATAACTCAGCAGAGAGAACACCTTTACGGGTGGAACTTAAATGTGCAATGGCATATATGGATATTACAAGTGTCAAACGTAGTGATGTAGATATGGTGACGTTCATAATTATGATATCTGATTTGGACTCAAAAGCTCAAAAGCTCTACAGGGAGAGGCAAGGGGAGAGCACCAATATTTTAATGCAGAGGACAGCCCACTCCCTCAAGGAACATCTCAAGTGACATTGGTTGCTGGAAAATTGGGATTTATACTTCCTGTTTTCTATTAATATGGAGATGAATACAGGTGTTCTGTGTCGTAAAATTAGTTTAGCTCTCACAAATTGCAATTACAAGTGTTGAGGAGGGGAATTGATCTCCGTGCAGATTCCCAGGCAGCGAGAGTTGGGAAAATGAGAAAAATATCTGGATTTAAAATGGAACATAATAATGTGTAATTCTGTCCTCTACCCCCTTCAGCTCTCTTTGGCAGCCGTACCTGTTTGTTATGGTGGAGGGGGGAAGCAGACTTGCGCGCTTCGCCACGCTAGTCAGCCACAGAAAATGCACAACAAATAAGCTGTGAAACATCGTCCTCTTCAAGGGTGAAGACTTGGAAAGGGCTTCAAGCCCCAGGAAGTCATCCAAAATCCCCCAGTCTTTCTGTCCTCCTGAGGGGCTTGTGGGACGCATTATGGCGAGGTGGTGGAGAGGCGCTCCGTGCACATGTATTCACCCCCTTTGCTATGAAGCCTCTAAACAAGATCTGGTGCAACCAATTACCTTCACAAGTCACATAATTAGTTAAATAAAGTCCACCTGTGTGCAATCTAATTGTCACATGATCTGTCACATGATCTCAGTATATATACACCTGTTCTGAAAGGCCCCAGAGTCTGCAACACCACTAAGCAAGGGGCACCACCAAGCAAGCGGCACCATGAAGACCAAGGAGCTCTCCAAACAGGTCAGGGACAAAGTTGTGGAGAAGTACAGATCAGGGTTGGGTTATAAAAAAAGATCTGAAACTTTGAACATCCCACGGAGCACCATTAAATCCATTATTAAAAAATGGAAAGAATATGGCACCACAACAAACCTGCCAAGAGAGGGCCGCCCACCAAAACTCACAGATCAGGCTAGGAGGGCATTAATCAGAGAGGCAACAAAGTGACCAAAGACAACCCTGAAGGAGCAGCAAAGCTCCACAGTGGAGATTGGAGTGTCTGTCCATAGGACCACTTTAAGCCTTACACTCCACAGAGCTGGGCTTTACGGAAGAGTGGCCAGGAAAAAGCCATTGCTTAAAGAAAAAAATAAGCGAACACGTTTGGTGTTCGTCAAAAGGCATGTGGGAGACTCCCCAAATATATGGAAGAAGGTACTCTGGTCAGATGAGACTAAAATTGAGCATTTTGGCCATCAAGGAAAACGCTATGTCTGGCGCAAACCCAACACCTCTCATCACCCCGAGAACACCATCCCCACAGTGAAGCATGGTGGTGGCAGCATCATGCTGTGGGGATATTTTTCATCGGCAGGGACTGGGAAACTGGTCGGAATTGAAGGAATGAAGGAAGGCACTAAATACAGGGAAATTCTTGAGGGAAACCTGTTTCAGTCTTCTAGAGATTTGAGACTGGGATGGAGGTTCACCTTCCATGGGGTGAATAGTTATGAACGCTCAAGTGCTTGTTTGTTTCACAATAAAAAATATTTTGCATCTTCAAAGTGGTAGGCATGTTGTGTAAATCAAATGATACAAACCCCCAAAAATCAATTTTCATTCCAGGTAGCAACAAAATAGGAAAAATGCCAAGGGGGGTGAATAGTTTCGCAAGCCACTGTAGCAGCAAGGTGAGGCAAGGCTGGAGTACTAGGGCTGACAGCCTGGATGGGCTTACGCTGCCTGGTTGAGACTGGCTGAGCCCTCTGCCTGGACAGTTTGCTCCCAGTCACTTCCTTTCCACTAAGGATCAAAAGACGGAGAGTTGAGCTGAGAGGCCAGTAGACCTTGAGTTAACGTGGCCCTGTTTGGGAGAGTAAGTTGCAGCACTAAGGAACACTGATTTCTGTACCTGCCTGTCCACCCAGTCTCTCTATAACCCCTCGAACCAATCAGCATCACTCACTATCATGTTGTCTGAAAAGTTTCCTTGTTACATATGAAGTAGGCTAAGTCATCTGAAATAAGTGAGTCAAAAACCCATTTGGATGCAGCAGGCAATAACCTCCCGAGTGGCACAGTGGTCTAAGGCACTGCATCGCAGTGCTAGCTGTGCCACTAGAGATCCTGGTTTGAATCCAGGCTCTGTTGTAGCAGGCCGCGACCAGGAGACCCATGGGGCGGCGCACAATAGGTCCAGTGTCATCCAGGGTAGGGAAGGGAATGGCCGGCAGGGATGTAGCTCGGGATGTAGCTCAGTTGGTAGAGCATGGCGTTTGCAACACCAGGGTTGTGGGTTCGTTTCCCACGGGGGGCCAGTATGAAAAAATAAAATAAACATTGTATGTACTAACTGTAAGTCGCTCTGGATAAGAGCGTCTGCTAAATGACTAAAATGTAATGTGTTAAACATGATTTTGAAGAACTGCATCTCTTCATACTGTTCCCCAGGGATGTCCTCGTGGGAAGAACTAGTCAATGGTAAATGTTCATAGCTGTAGTACTCTCTGCCTATCAAGTTTTTAGATTTCTCCTTAAAGATTTATGTGTCTTCCACTAAGAGCCCCAGTGAGCAAAACTTGTTGAAAAGACGTCATTTTAACCAGTTTTGCAGTGAAACAAAGTCTTTTCAGAGAAAAATTTGATCTTCATTCATAAGAAACACCTTCAGTACCATTTACCTTGCAGTGTGGCATGCAGCTCTCGCATTCTCACCACAGCCAATAACTGGGAGGCTCTTGTATTAAGGCGAGGCATTAATTCACTGTGTCAACCTGTCCCCCTGGAATATTTATGATGCTAAATACATTTAATTAGGAGCTGGGGCTCTGATGGGAGAAAGTGCATTGTCAGTAAAAAAAAAATATTTGGTTACCTTTGAAGCTTGCAGGCTGGTGCACTCGCTTACTCACTCAGAATGATATGTCAACTAAACATAACGCACAGAGAATTTGAATCACCTAGTTTGTGGTGTGGATATTATTAATGTATCATAGATGGAAACAATGACAGGACAGGTGGAATCATCAGAGGCTTCTTAGTAACTGTCATGTATGTTTGTCACCTTAGAACATTTATCTCTCAATACAGAGAAATGCTACAATACCGTTGCCTCTTATAGCTAAGAAATAACCAGGTCTGATATATCTGAGACTAAATTTACAAATATCTGAGCATGTATTGTTCAGTAATAATTTTCATGACTGAAATTGCCCTCTGTATCAGTAACAAATGAGGAAACCTTGTTTGTTCACCAATAAACAAATAACAAAATCACCTTGTAGATTTGCAATGGGAATACAAAGTTGTGCATAGAGGGAGAGATTCAAGGCACCCTAAGGCTGTCTGGAGTAGAGTGAGACATCATGTCTGGCTCTGATAAAAAAATAACTGGCTAAATAATAGCCAGTCTCCATCTTGACATCTGTGATCTTGCTGGAAATGGATGGGGAAATGGCCAGCTCTCTATCGCCCTAGCACGTGGACGCCCGGACCATGTATCAGGCGACTGAATGATGCAAATAGAAGATCATATCTGGCTTTGCTGAATGACATTACACCAAATCTAATGTCATTAAAAGAGTGGGTATAAGCAGTCCTTTGGAGGTGGCATGGACAGCCTGGGCTTGATTGACACACAGATTAAGTGCACTGACAGGGCGGACAATAAAGTCGTCAGAAAATGTGACATGTCATTTAGAGGGACGGAAGGATGAATTGTCACTCTGTCAGAGCGGATACACTTTCTTATCCCTGATGTCCCACACACCACCGTGGGAAAATAGGACAGCATATGCTTTTCATCCAAAAATTCAGATAGAGGACAACTATTCTCACTCACTCATTCACTCACTCATGTTTTGTCAGCTACGCATTTGCTGTGTTCTTACCTGAAGAGGAGCGAAGGATGCATCCAATGAGAGCTTAGCAGGCTATTTTTGTTTTACAAACCCTCCAGTAAAAGCTACTGTTTAAGAGGTTATGGTAGGTTGAGGTGAAGAATATGAACATTTGTTATGATATGTTCAATACAGACATTTGGGGAATTTAACTTGTTATTCAGTTCTACAACACAATTAACAATAGTCTTATTTCACACAAGCCTCCATCTTACAGTGTTGTCTTTTATGAGTAAAATGAAACTGGAATGGGAGTATGTCTAGATGTAACGTATTGTAGTATTTAGAAAAATATATACCGGTATATACAGTATATTTTAAGAAAATGTTATTTTAACAGAAACCAATGTATTTCTTCCCAGTTCATAAACAAAAAACAAGAGACATATATTAGTATTAGAAAATAGATTAAACAAACATACCCAAACAGTACATTTGTTCCATTTATCCCTTAACAAAAGCTTTCCCCGGACATCTGTGTGGATTTAAGCATCTCCACTGGTATACCTGGGAGCCTAGATTACACCGGCTGGCCAAAAGATGGCAATGTTGCAGTGCTGAATTCCAAATGAGTCTTCTATTGCTTGACCCTCCACTGTACCCTGATAGACTGGCCACAGCCATCTCCTGCAGCACACACTTCTCCAAACTGGCCCAGAAATCTGGCATACAGACAGGGTTACAACAATTGCACTAGAGACATAGCATGACAGTCAACCACCAATGTAACTCCATTTAGGAATAGCTATTAAGACAAGTAAAAAGCCATCACTTCATATGTGCCTCCTAAAAGAGAATTGTGGCAAAATGTCTTTAAAAAGAAATCTGAACACATTAGAAAAAAATCTGATTGGATGAATTTGTCATAATTGGCTGATATCAATTTAAAGTCACAAAAGTTTGCTTTGCCAAAGTAAATGATAAGGGAAACGTTAACAATACATGTGAGAAAATATACTGAAATGACATAATAAGTAGATTTTTTCACATCCAATATTTTCCACAGTGCACAAACCTCTCATTTTTAGTTTTTACTACGTTGTTTTTTGGCAGTATATATATTAAAGGAAAGGACAGAAATGACACTTCAAACTATCTACATCATTTGGATCAATTCACCACTATTTCAATTCTTCTTTTCCTTTGATACATGTTAGAAACAGGTTTTTATCCATATAAAAGTTATTCCTTTCTCTCCTGAGTGTTCCTGGGTAATTACAGCTAGGAGGAAGGCGTTGCGATGATACATTTTAGAGGAGCCAAATGGACACTCAGCAGGCTAGCAATTCGGCAGCTATTATAGGACTAAAATACCTGGAAATGTGCTCATTTTAATGGATTAAGGAGCAATATCCTACAGTGAAAGGGTTAACAGAACAGGGTCTGCCAAAGATAAATTGCCACTCTCAACTAAATTACATCCTTCTGAGATGCTTGCAGAGGTGATCGAGAAAAACCTCAAAACTGAAAAGACTTCACGTTTTCATTAATAATAAGGGAGTTCAAAGAAAGCCCCCCAAAATGACATCCCTTTAGCTTTGGGCCCCCCTTTCGATGGAACCAGAGTACCAGAGTAACACCCCACTGGACACAGACGTCAATTCAACGTCTATTCCACGTTGGTTCAATGTAATTTCATTGAAATGACGTGAAAACAACGTTGATTCAACCAGTGTGTGCCCAGTGGGACTTGTTTGCTCTGTTGTATTAAAAGTAACAGGAATAGAACACACTCCCGTCCCCATGGCCATTTTACTTTGCTGTATTACAGCGGGCCACATCAAGCTTATTGCCTCTAAACTGTCACCACTCAGACAGACCAGTGGTGGTTCTCTCATGGGATCCTCCTCAGGGACACAGAGAGCTTGCCTGACGCTGGCACTGACTCTCTCCACTCTGTTGCATGTGCAGTCTGCACTGGCATGTTTACACAGCACTCTGACAAGGATCATTCACACTTGCACATGCACCGTTTCAATCTCTACCAAGTCTCCACCAGCCGCTGATCTGTGTTGTGCAGGATTGTGCAAAATAATAAATGTTTCTGACTGGAAGGTTCCCTCTGAGTTGAACTGGTGTGACCGGCCCTGTTTTGAACTGCTCTCTGTTCCTCAGGGGTATAAATTGCAATGTACAATAGGCTGTGGATGTTTTACCGCATAAGGTCAATGCATATGAAGAACACAAGAGCTGAACACAGGCAGGCTGAGCCACAGTCAGGTAGCCAGCCTCTCTGCCTTAGGCAACTATTGTTGTTTATTGGTTATTGTATTAGAAGGAGACTAGTGCCATGCAGGCAGAGATTCAAATAAAACCCTATGCAGGGAGAGATACAGTAGCATAAATATTTCTCAGGGAGAAAACGTTTTTTTTCTTCACCTTTCAGTTAATTGCATGTGGGACATCATGCATCATCATGTTCACAACTTGTGTCTAGTATTGTTTCTCAGTGCATAAACATGCGATACATTGCAATTTTTTTCAGGATTTGTATTTTTTTACAAACATTGTTGTATAGTTTTTTTGTATTGTGAGAGAAGACACCAGGTAAAAATCCATTTTAATTGTTCATAAATGTTGCCTTATTGTAGAGGTATCTGATTTCTTGGAAAGTAATGATCTAAGTCATATGGAGCAATGACTTGATTATAGAAATCCAGAGATTTAGTAGGAAGCTCTGATTTTCTGCTCCTGAACCTAATCCAACCGTTCTCCCACCTCTTCTCCCTTATACCGGTCACATTTTCTAATTAGCTTTCCCCGTGGAGGAAGAAGATGGATTATATTTTAATATCTGTGGCCTAAAATTAGTTTATATTTTAGCAAGTTAGCACTTCTTAGCAGTTGATTTACTCTTGAAACTGTAAAACCTGTGAGCTTGCAATTAATCATGCTCTCTGCTCTTATTCTCATGGAAGAAGAAGGCCCTTCAGTGTCACTAGCTGGATCACAATAGGTAAACATGTAATAATTTACACTATTTAGAAATCACCACTCCAGTATCGTACATCATGTGACACGGTTTCCCTCGATTGTTCTCCCCTCTCTGTTATTAATTACGCTACACTTTGAACAAGGCGACATTGTCTATGACTAATCATCGACACAGCAAGATTAGACGGACTCCCCTTTCTTGAATAACTTGGCTCTATATTGGGCTGTGTGCATTCATGAGCTACAGTACATGGCTACGCAATGTTTTTCCACATGGTCAAGAAGTCAGTTTGCTGTTATCCGATTATGGGCATCCTAAGAGGCTTTCCCAGTCCCATCCATCACGCCTAAGGGCCTGTGGGAGAGCTTGGACATGGCTGGCACAATGATGTAAAGCACTGGGGACCTCCACACTGTACATGCAGAGGAGACCAACACCATATATTAAGAGACTACATGTAGTCCACCATTCCCTTATACTCTCCATGTTGTATGGGCATACTCTATGAAGGGACATGATGACTTTTGACCCTTTTACTGTAGAAACACGGTCACTGTATTCCTTTATACAACGGGTGGTTCTAATCCTGAATGCTGATTGGTTAAAACCGCATTCCAGCCGGTGTCTATTCCACATATGACTAATGTCCAGCTGTAGACTTCACGAATACACTACACAGTGTATGTTTTTCTCACAGACAAAATATGATGGTAACGGGCCCTGCTCATTTTTCATTAGCCCCGTTATGATAAAATACACCAGATATACATAAACCATACATAAAGATTTACCAACGATCTGGAACTGTAGGAATGTGACTGAGGAGGAGGTGTATTGTGATGTGAGGCAGGTATGGTTATGTTGGTCTACTGTGTAGTGTGTAGCCCTCCCCTGCAGCAGCAGCCACACAGTGAGTGGAGTAGATCCGTAGAGCCAGTACGCCTGTTTGGTGGCTTGGACTGTGTTTGGGCTGTGCTAGGGGATCATCAGTGGCTCTCTCTCTCCGAGGGAGACGAGCGTGCGAGGCCAATTTGATATGCGGGCCTTGGCCCCTGGGTCTGGGTGGAGGTGGGCTGGGTCCACCCAGTATTCCAGCTTCATTAATCATCCCGCCAAGGCTTACCGGCAAACCCCCTCTCCGCCCTCTCTCCCCCTCTCCTAGACAACCCCTCAGATTACACAGAGCCGTCGAAATGTCAGCCCAAATCTGAGTCTTGACGCAGATAATCATTTCAATAATATTTCTCCATTTGTGCCCTGGATGCCAGGGGAATAAAGCTTTTCCACTGTCAGGTAGCGTAAGACTGCAGTTGGTAGGAATACTTGACTCTGAGCCAGATAGCTTAGCCGTGCTTTCAGCATATGTTCAACAAGCAGGCCTGTGCCGAGCACACGTCAGAGTTGTATTAATTTCAACCAGCGAGGGATGCATATATATTTAGCTGACCCCCCTTCTCTGTTCCGTATGGGAAAGGCTACATAAGTAACGATATAAAGGAAACCTCTGACAAGGGAAGAAACTCCGTCTTCTCAGTGGATCTCTGACTGCAGTCACACGAGACAGACTAAAGTGAATTAATTGTAAACCAATCGGCAACTTGCGTTATCCAACATGTCACCAAAATTTCCGGAACCCCCTCTCATAGTTACTTGGCCTGATTTGCTTAATAGAGACACATGAATGAACAGTGTGAAATGTGATGGATTCCCTTCTCCAAAATGATAGATTTTGGATATGCATAATTTAGCCATGCATAATTTAGCTGGCATAATTGAACTAATTATGGCATTAGTTTTCATGTAACAAATTACCCCACCGCGGATGCATGAAGTGCAGTGATGGTGAACGGGGGTCCAACACAAAAGAAACACTCCTGCAATCTGAGGGCAAATGTCGTCATTATCTCAGAGTTGAACTTCCTTATAACAGATTTCTGTTCCCCAGCAATCCTGGGACTCCTTCTTTTCATCCCGTGACTTATGGTGATATTGGGGAGAGGGGTCGGGAGCAGTCGGGAGCGCAGCCGAAAATGTCAATAGAAATAGTAAGTCTGAGAGGGAGGCTTGCCTAATTAGTGCCCATTTAGATTTTATGATGGCTTAGAGATCTGCCATTCCTGACAGAGAGCACTATAGTTACATATTGTACGAGCCTGAGGGAACCATAGGAGAATCAGGATTTATTGGACCTATCATATCAGCATATTTCATTTGCCGTTATGAGATGCCATCTCCCAATGATGCCAGATTATTTATTACAGATTAAATCGTAGGATCTGGGTGGTTGAGAAAGATTCCAGTGTATCGTTTCTCTTAATAACTTCTTCATTATCTGACTGAGGCTGACGATGTTCAGAACAGAAGCCCCTCTCTCAAACAGGTCTCAGAGCACATGATATTATTCTGTACGTAAATCCGAGACGCTCCATTTATTATGATATGTTACGTTTTGAATGGTATGTATTAATTTGTGGATTTCTATCACCCATTTCATATGATATGTTTCGAATGACAATTCGTATTATTTGTTACGAATTTGCTAAGGGTACAATATGTTACAAAATTGCAATATGTTCAATACGTTACGAATTTGCAAAACATATGCTATGTTATGAATTCTAGCTAGCTGGCAAACGTTAGCTAAGCTATGGGTTAGGGTAAGGGGTTAGGGTTAAGGTTAAGTTTAGGAGTTAGGTTAAAGGGTTAAGGTTAGGGTTAGGGTTAAGGTTAGGGTTAGGTGAAGGGTTAGCTAAAAGGGTTAAGGTTAGGGTTAGATGAAGGGTTAGCTAAAATGGTTAAGGTTTAAGGGAAGGGAAGTTGCTAATTAGCTAAAATGCTAAAGCTGTCTGTGATGAGATTTGAACTCACAACCTTTGGGTTGCTAGACGCTCACATTATACGCCTACCCATCCACCCCAACCAACTACACTCCTTTCATTTTTGCCTAAAGTAACCATCTGTCTTATGTAACCATACAGTTGAAGTCGGAAGTTTACATACACCTTAGCCAAATACATTTAAACTCAGTTTTTCACAATTCCTGACATTTAATCCTAGTAAAAATTCCCTGTCTTAGGTCAGTTAGGATCACCACTTTATTTTAAGAATGTGAAATGTCAGAATAATAGTAGAGAGAATTATTTATTTCAGCTTTTATTTCTTTCATCACATTCCCAGTGGGTCAGAAGTTTACATACACTCAATTAGTATTTGGTAGCATTGCCTTTAAATTGTTTAACTTGGGTCAAACGTTTCGGGTAGCCTTCCACAAGCTTCCCACAATAAGTTGGGTGAATTTTGGCACATTCCTCCTGACAGAGCTGGTGTAACTGAGTCAGGTTTGTAGGCCTCCTTGCTCGCACACGCTTTTTCAGTTCTGCCCACAAATGTTCTATAGGATTGAGGTCAGGGCTTTGTGATGGCCACTCCAATACCTTGACTTTGTTGTCCTTAAGCCATTTTGCCACAACTTTGGAAGTATGCTTGGGGTCATTGTCCATTTGGAAGACCCATTTGTGACCAAGCTTTAACTTCCTGACTGATGTCTTGAGATGTTGCTTCAATATATCCACATAATTTTCCTTCCTCATGATGCCATCTATTTTGTGATGTGCACCAGTCCCTCCTGCAGCAAAGCACCCGCACAGCATGATGCTGCCACCCCCGTGCTTCACGGTTGGGATGGTGTTCTTCGGCTTGCAAGCAACCCCCTTTTTCCTCCAAACATAACGATGGTCATTATGGCCAAACAGTTCTATTTTTGTTTCATCAGACCAGAGGACATTTCTCCAAAAAGTACGATCTTTGTCCCCATGTGCAGTTGCAAACCGTAGTCTGGCTTTTTAATGGCGGTTTTGGAGCAGTGGCTTCTTCCTTGCTGAGCGGCCTTTCAGGTTATGTCGATATAGGACTTGTTTTACTGTGGATATAGATACTTTTGTACCTGTTTCCTCTAGCATCTTCACAAGGTCCTTTGCTGTTGTTCTGGGATTGATTTGCACTTTTCACACCAAAGTACCTTCATCTCTAGGAGACAGAACACGTCTCCTTCCTGAGCGGTATGACGGCTGCGTGGTCCCATGGTGATTATACTTGCGTACTATTGTTTGTACAGATGAACGTGGTACCTTACCGCACAGCTTTGTTTTATCTTGGCCAGGTCGCAGTTGTAAATGAGAACTTGTTCTCAACTGGCTTACCTGGTTAAATAAAGGTGAAATAAATAAATAAATAAAATAAACCTTCAGCCGTTTGGAAATTGCTTCCAAGGATGAACCAGACTTGTGGAGGTCTACAATTTTTTTTCTGTGGTCTTGGCTGATTTTTGGGGATTTTCCCATGATGTCAAGCAAAGAGGCACTGAGTTTGAAGGTAGGCCTTGAAATACATCCACAGGTACACCTCCAATTGACTCAAATGATGTCAATTAGCCTATCAGAAGCTTCTAAAGCCATGAAATCATTTTCTGGAATTTTCCAAGCTGTTTAAAGGCACAGTCATCTTAGTGTATGTAAACTTCTGACCCACTGGAATTGTGATACAGTGAATTATAAGTGAAATAATCTGTCTGTAAACAATTGTTGGAAAAATTACTTGTGTCATGCACAAAGTAGATGTCTAACCGACTTGCCAACATTTGTGGAGTGATTGAAAAAAAAAAAGTTTATGTAAACTTCCGACTTCAACGGTACCAAACGTAACATATCATACTAAATTCATACTATGCATGGCCTGATAGATGTGCTTGGATTTACAAAGAGATCCTGTGCTTTGGTCCCCTCACTTCTGTGAAGTTTAGCTTTCCCTAATCCAGCCTGTCACAGGAGAGATGAAAAATGCCAGAGAGGAGAGGTGAATTGCCTTTTTTCTCCTGCTGCCTCAATGTTATGAAAACCAATACAGTTCATAAAATATATTGCAATGTCCATGTATGTTAGGATATGCTTTGGGATCATGATATACACATTCTAAAATTAACACAGAAACACACACAATTTGGTAAATGTACAATGTGAAATATCATTATTCTTATTACCTGATATCATTAAAGATGAATACTCAAATACACATTTGAATATAGAGCATTGCATTTAATTCCCATGTTCATATGGCTCTTTAAGATAAGCATTTAGCTCATTGGGTTTTATAATCTCCATATAATCCTTAGGATGCCATTGTAATGTGAGGCAGTCCTACCTCTGGCCTGCTTGAGACACTGCAGATGCTCCAGAGGTTTTATGTCTGTTGTGTATTAGGTCATGTTTATTTACTATATCTCTTAAACCCTCGGATGTTGGTATTTATCCAATTTACACATCAATATTACGTCTCTACGAAGGCCATGAGAGTGGCATTTAAGTAGTTGTGTAGGGGTGGTATTAAAACGCACTTCATACTGTGAGGGGACCACGTGTGGGAATAGCCCGGCCCTGGACTCCCATTACCCAGTATAAAAGTGTCAGACACTTTAATTACATTCATGCCTTCCTTCCTCAGGCCTCCCCTTTTACTGCATCCATTCGCAATTGCATTTCCTGCACAGCTCAACTTCCCATCTCAGCCGTTTAGGCAAATGCGGGATGTGCTAGCATTGTGCCAGTTCTCTAGCTTTCTTTTATCCATCCATAGGGTTTTCTCTCCAAATATTCTCGATTTCTTCTGGATAATTATTTCTTTTGAAAACCCCTGAAAATGCCATGCCAATTTGACATGAGTCACGGTCCTACTTTCTTTCTCAAAGAGATCCTTCTGCGACTGTTTAGCCGTAATGTCAACAATAGCATATAGTAGATATCCGCATGAAGCCAAACAGTGGTCCTATAAATGTAAAGCTAGATATATACAGGTAACTGCCATAATAAAGAAAACGGCAACATAAAGTGTTTTAATAGGGTAAACAGCTTCAATGCACCTTGGCATAGATTCTACGATTGTTTTTGATTGTTGTGGAAAACGCTCTCTCAGGTGTGACTCCAGAAACTCCCATAAGTTTTCAATTGGGTGAAAATCTGGTGACTGAGATGGCCATGGCATATGGTTTACAACGTTTTCATGCTCATCAAATCAGACCACTCGTGCCCTGTGGATGGGGACATTGTTATCCTATGGGGGCATAGACATGGCAGCCAAAATAATGACCAAAATATTGGCCGGCCCAGCATTTTTATACATGACCCTGAGCATGATGGGATGTTAATTGCTTAATGAACTCAGGAACCACACCTGTGTGGAAGCACCTGCTTTTAATATACTTTGTATCCCTCATTTACTCAAGTGTTTCCTTTATTTTGGCAGTTAACTGTACATTCCTCTGTTGGTGGGAGGATAGCCAGCAGATATGACCTGCTTGTGTTATACCCCTGAAAGGGGGAAATATATATATAAATCACACAGAAATGTAGCTTTGGCTTTAAGTCACTTGCAATGAGTGCTTTTATATACAATCATCAAGCATTTACATATGGACAAAATAGAATATTTCACAAATGCACAAAATATTTTCTCTCAAATTACATAGCTGTTACAACTGTTCAATAAACCAGTATTGTCTCATTTATACATTACAATGGCTCAATTAATCCTTTATTATCCCTTTTTAAATTGACACTATGAAATGCAATGACCTTTTAACCTTTTTATATGCATCACATATCCCACTATTTATTATCACCATGAATGATCCTTGTATATACTGTTCCTATATTTATTACATACACTATATATGCAAAATTTCGGCTATTTCAGCCACACCTGTTGCTGACAGGTGTATAGAATCGAGCACACCGCCATGCAATCTCCATAGACAAACATTTGCAGTACAATAGCCTTACTGAAGAGCTCAGTGACTTTCAATGTGGCACTGTCGTAGGATGCCACCTTTCCAACAAGTCAGGTCGTAAAATGTCTACCCTGCTAGAGCTGCTGTAAGTGCTGTTATTATTTTGTGGAAACGTCTAGGAGCAACACGGCTCAGCCGCGAAGTGGTAGGCCACACAAGCTCAAAGAACGGGACCGCCGAGTGCTGAAGCACGTAAAAATTGTTGGTTCTTGGTTGTAACACTCACTACCGAGTTCCAAACTGCCTCTGGAAGCAACGTCAGCACAATAACTGTTCGTCGGGAGCTTCATGAAATGGGTTTCCATAGCCGAGCAGCCGCACACAAGCCTAAGATCACCATGCACAATGCCAAGCGTCGGCTGGAGTGGTGTAAAGCTCGCTGCCATTGGAATCTGGAGCAGTGGAAACACGTTCTCTGGAGTGATGAATAATGCTTCCCCATCTGGCAGTCCGACGGACGACTCTGGGTTTGGCGAATGCCAGGAGAACACTACCTGCCCGAATGCATAGTGCCAACTGTAAAGTTTGGTGGAGGAGGAATAATGGTCTGGGGCTGTTGTTCATGGTTCGGGCTAGGCCCCTTAGTTCCAATGAAGGGAAATCTTAACTCTACAGCATACAATGACATTCTAGACGATTCTGTGCTTCAAACTTTGTGGCAACAGTTTGGGGAAGGCCCTTTCCTGTTTCAGCATGACAATGCCCCCGTGCACAAAGCGAGGTCCATATAGAAATGGTTTGTTGAGATCGGTGCAGAAGAACTTGACTGGCCTGCACAGAGCCCTGACCTCAACCCCATCGAACACCTTTGGGATGAATTGGAAAGCCGATTACGAGCCAGGCCTAATCGCCCAACATCAGTGCCTGACCTCACTAATGCTCTTGTGGCTGAATGGAAGCAAGTCCCTGCAGCAATGTTTCAACATCTAGTGGAAAGCCTTCTCAGAAGAGTGGAGGCTGTTATAGCAGCAAAGGGGGGACCAACTCCATATTAATGCCCATGATTTTGGAATGAGATGTTCGACGAGCAGGTGTCCACATACTTTTGGTCATGTAGTGTATGTATTAATTCCTATCTGTATGCAAATTCATCCTAATAACAAAGAAAACATATATAACCTTGTATTAATTCATATTTAGTGCTTTAGATTACATCAACATTCACATTTCCCAAAAGTTTTCCATTGCTCCCATTCATCCACACACACAGGAGCTGTGCACGCGGTCTCTCCTGGGCACGCTCTGCTCAGGAAGTCACCTCGTGCAAGTGAGCAGCCTTCTAGCACGCTAGCTAGCAAAAATGCTAATGGCTAATTTCCAAGTGGTCTCAACATACAAATAACACATTTATATTGTTTTAAACATGTTTGCTACTGACTAAATAATGCATAGTAACATCTGTAACATTCTGACATAAAAAAATACATTCCAAATCGCATTCATACCTGAAAGGGGGAAATATAGAAATACATCACATGGAGATGTAGCCTGTAGTCACCTGTAATGAGTGAAATGGGAAGACCCGTGTGCCCCTATAGGAATTCCTAGGTATAACCAATCAAACTCAGATCAGACATCAATAGAACACACAAGATCGTACCGTCAACATTCTGACAAATGAACAGCACATTACCCACTGGTACACATTATGATTCTGTATTATTATTTAGTTATTACACTGAACAAAAAGGAGGAGTATTTCTGTCTGTAAAAAAGCCCTTTTGTGGGATAAACTCATTCTGATTGGCTGGGCCTGGCTCCCCAGTGGGGAGTGCCTCCCAGGCCCACCCATGGCTGCACCCCTGCCCAGTCATGTGTAATCCATAGGGCCTAATTTATTTATTTAAGTTGACTGATTTCCTTATATAAACTGTAACTCTTCTAAATTGTTGCATGTTGCATTTATATTTTTGTTCAGTATATTAAGGCACTTTTTATTCTATCACACTTGCTTATAGCTGCACTAGGGTCGGACAGCATTCTTGTGTAGATTATTCGGAACCATATCTCACGCCTGCTCTATGGTGTCTTAATCTACACAGGAATTCTGTCTGACCCTAGTACAGCTGTAAGCAAGCGGGTCGGATCTGCTGGCTAGTGGGGGGAGTGACAATAAGAAGGTAATGGATCTTCAATAACATGCTGGATGCATCCCACATACTTTGTATGTGCCTGGCTCCTTAAATGTGAATTTGAGTGTCTGTCCTCTGTTGTGTTGATGAAGTTGGCATACTCTGCCACCAAATATCAGTACACCCCACTGAAGGGAGAGGACACAGGCCACAACAGGGAAGGCCACCCCGGCTTACACAAGGGGAGGGGGGCTGGTGCTGGGACTGGCGGGGTCAACTCCAGCCGGTCATTCTGTTAGCGTCTCAGGCACAGGCAGTGTCACTTACTGTTTCACGGAGAAGCTGCGTGACCTTCTGGGAGTGAAAGTGCGATCCTCTCCTGTTTATACTCGGCCATGGATCAGTGGTTGGAATATGTCTACATCATCTCAGGCAATTTCACACAGGGGATGAGGGCGTGGGCGTGCGGCGGGCGGCGGACACAAGCCGCTGCTTCCTCTGGCCGATGAGGCTCATCCCTCACAGCCGTCCTCTCTGACTGGAGCTGGAGTACATCTTCACAGGCAGTCACTATATTGGTCCAGGGCTGCTCTAGCACTGCTCCACTGGGCCACACAACTAGCTCTTCCCCTGGGAGGGACCCAGCCGGGATGATACTGACATGAAAATGTTGCATCCCAAATGGAACCCTATTCCTTATATAGTGCACTACTTTTGACTAGGGTAGTGCACTATGTAGGGAATAGGGTGCCATATGGGCCCTGGTCAAAAGTAGTGCACTATTTAGGGGGTAGATTGCCATTTGGGACGTAGCCTTTGTCTCTGGGTCATTTTTAACGGAGAATGGGTGCACTTTGCACACTTTCAGATCCTGTTGTATTTGAGGCTTTGTTGAAATAATTATTTCAACTTTCAAAATTGATGCAAAGTGTCTACCATGGAGTTATATTCCAGTAACATAAAATATGGGAAATATACCCTATTAGAGGGTCCCAGTTGAAAAATTCCGCTGTTTAAATTATCTTGCAACGGAACCCTGCTTAAAGTAATTGATTCGTACAGTGAGGAGACGTAAAGCACTCAGGTGAATTATCAGAGAAGTAATTAATTACCTTTAATGGTTTGATCATGACAACCACGTTTGCTATAAAAGCTATTTATGATGCACATTAAGGTCAAGCTTTTCTTAATGCTGATATCCACACAGACATTTGTCATTTCAAAATAAACACAACAGTTCCCTCTAATTAGAAAATAAGTGATTTCCTACCGAGTGGTCCATCCAATTCTGCATTAACAATCAAATTGTAATCAAACCCTACTCACTGATCCCACTTCAGACCTGCACACTACACTCCTCCTGGATGAAGCCACTTCACTTCTTGCCCAATTGATCTAATTACATTGGGAGAATTCTCTCTCTTTCTGTCTCTGTGTAGAGTTGCAGTCAGAATTCTCTGTTTTAATCGCGGTTATAGACCTAGGACCATTCAGCGTCTTTCTCGTCTTTCAAGACAATGTTCATCAAATGCTTTGTCTCTCTTCATTTCCTAAATCATCAGAGCTTTGTAGAACATCCTTCCATCTGGATCGTGTAGCTGTGCTCTCGTCTCACAATCAGCGACCCCTGTTCCCCAATTATGGGTGTGTGAATTTGGGCGCATGGATGACCTTCTCCGAGTGCTCCTACCACTGACCCTTCAAGAACATCTCAGCCTCTTCTCCTCTGCTTTGTGTGTTGCATTGCATTTTTCATTTTGTGGGATCTTTATGAAGGATAAAATGAAAGGGACTGGGTTGCCCCGCGTGGTGTTCTGGAGTCTCTCCACTTCAGAGGCAGCGCTGAATAGTGGCCCTGTGTTTGCTTTGATTCTGTGTAGGGCACCAGGAAGTTCAAGGGTCAGAGGGGAGAAAGCGTCACTCTCATGTAGTAGGCAATCACATCCAGCTTCATGCTCCCTGTACCCTAACACACTCAGGGTGGCAGCTGAAAGGCTGGGGGCTTGTTTCAGCAGATATACACCACACCAAGGCAGCCTATTTCCCTGCTTCTGATGTACACAATCCAGATCATCTGTTATGCTCTAATCTGCCAGGGATCCATCTCTGTTGAATTTTGAAGTGGAGTATTTTCAGCAGCAAAACGGTTTCAACCCTTCCACTCCTTATCAAACTTCCTCTTTAACTCCAGGTTGGAGCATTACATATTACCTATTTCAGGGGTGGTAAATCGTGATCCAACAATTATGCCTATTACGGAATTATCTATCTTCCAGACCAGTTTCATATCTTGACATATATTACCTTTGAACCGGAATTTAAAGAGTGATTGCTCAGAACAAGGAAGTTAAAGAGGCAATTACATAATGAAATGGGCCATCAATTCTCTTCTCAGTCTTTTTCTGTTGGAGCACCAGATGTACCTGGTTTGGATGACCCTGTGAAGTAAAACAGTTTGCATTGCAACTCCCCTTTATCAAGTGACCCTCAAAGGCTGCATGGAGTCTGCCTTGCTATTTCCATCCCATAATTCAGTTATTAATTACCTTTGGTCTCCACGCCGCTGCAGCAGTGGCCATTGTATTTACTGGGTTTTCATGGTGATTTCAGCCCATTTATATGGTTTGTGTCAGCATTAGGACCTGTATTCAAATAGGGTTGCTCTAAATATAGTGTCTCATAACTCGTGGGGCTTATTATTGGAAATAAAATAGCTCTTCAACAGACAACGCTAGATGAAGAATATTAATATTTCGCACCACATTGCGGAGGTGTGAAATCTGTGTTGCTTTCCTTACTTGACTGTCTCTGAGGTAAAGTAATTATTTAAAACATTGTCACTCTGAACCTGTAAAGAAACTGTCATTTGCACTTTTATTTGCCACTGCACTTCACAAAGGGCTCCCACATCTTATAAAATAGAAAAGTATTAAATCTGAATCTAACAGTAGTTTCAACCCCAGTTATTTTAACGGTTTCAGGAACCAAACAGCAGCAGGTTTTTCCTCATAAACCCATTTTCACCTTTGATTCTCAGCCCTAACCTACTTTGTCCTTCTCCTGATGAGAGTCAGAGACAGTGGCTCCTTGGCGAAACAGGGCCCACACCTTCTGTCACAGCCTCCAGGCCTGGGCCTACGGCAACCTGCTGCCAGGGCAACACTCTGCCAGTTGTAGTTTTTAATTGGTCATCTGGGGAAAGCTGGATCTAGTGGCTGGATATTTATCAGTAAATTAACCCAGCCATAATACAGCTCTCCCAGTGGAGGCCCGGCAGCTGTGGGCAGACAGAGAGCCGCCTGTGCAGCAGTTGCTTCGGCCGCCATGCTGCTGGAGAGGACCTGCACTGGGACTGGGAGACTGGGAGCCCCCGAATGGGGATGGCCCCTGATTGAACATCTCCTCGGTGTCCCCTGCCGCTCCCCTGTGTCGGCATGCCAGTGACCCCCAATTTGTCTGACAATCACATGGAAGATAATCTCAAACATGTCAGCGCACACAAAAAAATTAGGGTTCCTTAAGGGTTCTTTGGGAAGGGTGATGGTTTATATGTGGTACCATGCTGACCCAATGAACCCTTTGAGCCCTTTAATGGTTCTTTGCAGTTCAAAAAATGGTTATTTCCTCTTTTAGTGATAATTCAAATCTAGGGGCAGCAGCTCATTAGAATATTTTGTGGCCATTTTTTGCTAACAGCTCTTTTTGTGCAACCGTAAGTGAGAGTGTCATTCCAGTTTATCTAATCTGTTGTGTTATGCTATTACATGTTATATATACAGTTGAAGTCAGAAGTTTACATACACTTATGTTGTTTTTTCAACCACTCCACAAATGTCTTGTTAACAAACTATAGTTTTGGCAGGTCGGTTAGGACATCTACTTTGTGCATGACACAAGTAATTTTTCCAACAATTGTTTACAGACAGATTATTTCACTTATAATTCACTGTATCACAATTCCAGTGGGTCAGAAGTTTACATACACTAAGTTGACTGTGCCTTTAAACAGCTTGGAAAATTCCAGAAAATGATGTCATTGCTTTAGAAGCTTCTGATAGGCTAATTGGCATCATTTGAGTCAATTGGAGGTGTATCTGTGGATGTATTTCAAGGCCTACCTTCAAACTCAGTGCCTCTTTGCTTGACATCATGGGAAAATCAAAAGAAATCAGCAAAAACCACAGAAAAATAATTGTAGACCTCCACAAGTCTGGTTCATCCTTGGGAGCAATTTCCAAATGCCTGAAGGTACGCAAGTATAAACACCATGGGACAACACAGCCGTCATACCGCTCAGGAAGGAGATGCGTTCTGTCTCCTAGAGATGAACGTACTTTGGTGCGAAAAGTGCAAATCAATCCCAGAACAACAGCAAAGGACCTTGTGAAGATGCTGGAGGAAACAGGTACAAAAGTATCTATATCCACCGTAAAACAAGTCCTATATCGACATAACCTGAAAGGCCGCTCAGCAAGGAAGAAGCCACTGCTCCAAAACTGCCATAAAAGGCCAGACTACGGTTTGCAACTGCACATGGGGACAAATATCGTACTTTTTGGAGAAATGTCCTCTGGTCTGATGAAACAAAAATAGAACTGATTGGCCATAATGACCATCGTTATGTTTGGAGGAAAAAGGGGGTGCTTGCAAGCTGAAGAACACCATCCCAACCGTGAAGCACGGGGGTGGCAGCATCATGCAGGGGGGGGGTGCTTTGCTGCAGGAGGGACTGGTGCACTTCACAACATAGATGGCATCATGAGGAAGGAAAATTATGTGGATATATTGAAGCAACATCTCAAGATATCAGTCAGGAAGTTAAAGCTCGGTCGCAAATGGGTCTTCCAAATGGACAATGACCCCAAGCATACTTCCAAAGTTGTGGCAAAATGGCTTAAGGACAACAAAGTCAAGGTATTGGAGTGGCCATCACAAACACCTGACCTCAGTCCTATAGAAAATGTGTGGGCAGATCTGAAAAAGCGTGTGCGAGCAAGGAGGCCTACAAACCTGACTCAGTTACACCAGCTCTGTCAGGAGGAATGGGCCAAAATTCACCCAACTTATTGTGGGAAGCTTGAGGAAGGCTACCCAAAACGTTTGACCCAAGTTAAATAATTTAAAGGCAATGCTACCAAATACTAATTGAGTGTATGTCAACTTCTGACCCACTGGGAATGTGATGAAAGAAATAAAAGCTGAAATAAATCATTCTCTCTACTATTATTCTGACATTTCACATTCTTAAAATAAAGTGGTGATCCTAACTGACCTAAGACAGGGAATTTTTACTAGGATTAAATGTCAGGAATTGTGAAAAACTGAGTTTAAATGTATTTGGCTAAGGTGTATGTAAACTTCCGACTTCAACTGTAACTATGGCCAGTGACGCTGTCTTTTGAAAGACTCATGCAGTAGTTCTCCGTTCTCTCCTCAGGGACCCCTAGCTGTTCCAGAGTTAGCACACCTGATTCAACTTGTTAATAAACACATTAATAAAACCGATGGAATTTTAACAGTATTATATGGCTAATAAACCAGAATTAAAAACCCTGTATGGTTCTACAAAGAACCTTTGAGATTGAGAAAGGTTTTTTATAGAACCATTCACCATAAAGGTTCTATAAAGAACCGTAAAAAGTGTTCTATATAGCCCCAAAAAGGGTTGTAACCATAGCATAACCCTATTTTGGGGCTATGTAGAACCTTTTTTAATGGTTATTTATAGAACCTTAGGCAAGGGTTCTTTATAGCACCATACAGATTCCATTTAGAACCTCCTGAGCATGGTTCTTTATAGACCATTCAAAAAAAGGTTCCATATAACACCAAAAATGGTTCCGCTATGGTTACAAGCCAAAGAACCCTGATTTGACACTATATAGAACCATTTGTTTTTAGTGTGCAGATGTCACAGGTATTCCCGTTGTTTAAGGACAAAGCTGGTCATTCTGGGGAAAAACTCCCTCACTTTGGCAAAGACTAACAATTGTACCGAAAGCTGGAACTAACTGGTATAAACTCTTTATAATCTACACTCTTAGAACTAGTGGTGACTCGAAGAACCCTGGAGATTCTCAAGGAACCCTGGAGTTCCTCAATGAACCATTGAGGTCAATGGGTTCATAGTTGCACCTTCGGTTAGTTGAGGGGTTCTTGGGGGAACCTTTAAGGATTAATGTTTCAAAGTAGCAAAGTGTTGCTGGAGGAAACCTGGACTGGAGGCGTGGCTTAGTAGGGGCGTGGCTTTCATGTAGATATTTTTTGGCCACCGGTTAGAGTAAATGTCATTCCTGTTAATCTGTTCTGTTTTATTGTCATCACATGTTAAGGTTGAACACTCACAGTTTTGTAGCTTCAATGAGGCTTTCAGAGGTATATGAGTTCCATTTACTCTCACGAATGGCCAAAAATAACTATCTGAAAGCCACGCCTCCAATAAGCTATGCTTCCAATATTCTGATAGGCTGTCGCCGCTACAATATCTTATTAAAAAGGTACGAAAAAATATACCCCTCCGATCACTAAAAGCTCATGTTTGAACCTTTACACAGGGATTCCTCAAGGAACCTTTTTGACCTGAAAAGATTTCCCTGCGTGGCAATCTTTTGAACCCCAAAAGGTTCTTCGAGGCTCCTTTACTTCTGAAGGCGTCAGCATTCTTCACTTTGGCTGGCGCCTAGCCAAACCAAACAAGTGTGCTTGCATACTCCCTTAAAAGATCTTTGCTTGAAAATGACAAAAAAGCAGAAATAGTACTGTTTGTCCATTTTGAGACCCTAGCCAGTATACACTTCCTCAAAAGAAATCTGTCAATTAATTTAGAAGTTTTTGCCGAGGAGATCATAGTCACACAATTCACACGAGCCGTCTCTCATTGAATGACAACAAAGATCTTATTGAAGAATCCCTACTGTTGACCTATCACCAATGAAGGAGCGTAGATTTCGGCTCCGAACTTCGGCTTGCCTCCAGAATTGTTTGGGTGTGCCCGAACAACTGAAAAACCCCTCACCAAAGTCCAAAACGAACAAAAACGTCACAAAATGTCATCATAATATATGCACAAACTCTACCGAACTGTTTTGGCTGGGAAGCATGCGGACGCCTTAAGAGTGAACAGAAGTTCAGGAAGTAGTGAGTTAAGCTCTTGACCAGTTAAAATGTTATTCTGTGTGTATTCTCAGTATACCATTCAGTGTGTTGGTGTGTTTGACTGACTGGAATCACTAAGCGAACCAATTAAATGCCCTAATGAATATACAACAGCTTATTGGGATCAAATAACAGCCCAAACAACAGCCAGCGGTGGTTTTACGTTCACTACACTCACCACACTTAGCTTAAAATAGAAGGATATGCACCCACATATTTACATATAACACTGTAACGGTTCATGTTCTAAACATAAAATTGATAGATTAAATTAACATGCAGTTGTGCATGAGAAAGCAGATCAAAGACAAACAAGATGGTGGGTGGTGCTTGTGCTGTATTGTCAGTGAGCTCAATGAGGGGGACCCATTGACCCAAGCAGGTTTTCATAAAGTACTTCAAACGAGTGATGCTTTTAAAAAGCTTTGAAGACCACCTTCAGTGATACTTCTCCTGTAGCCCAACAGCTTTTTCTATTGAAATGTCAAAAAGAATGTGGTACGTAGTCTATGAAAGCAACTCTCCTCATTGGTGTG